>NC_051847.1:137671342-137841388 GCF_002237135.1 Teleopsis dalmanni | reverse complement strand
CAGCGCGCGAATTTTAAATGAGAATTTCCGAAAACTTTTCGGTCACAATGTATGGTTGAAATTTAGAAGAATACCACCAATAAGTTTACAGCAATCTTAGTTACATTAGTGTCTTTATTAAATATTATCAGATAATTTGATAATATTGTGTATCGAACATTAAAGTAATCAGTATATCATACACAAAAGCTTCACTGTGTACAATTACTTCAAATTTTTTAAATTAAAAAAAATATTACAAGAACTAATATACACAGCTCTTTTTCATTTCAAAATATTTTGTGACTGAAATATTTTACTCCATATAGTTACGTTTCCACGTCTGTTTTATATATTTTCGAAACAAAAATGCCTGGATTGAACCGTAGAAGTGAAAACAATGCTAACGCCATGGGAAACGAAGAATTGTCTGATGCAAATGTGAGGGAGGACCGTGCTCAATCAGATGTTCGAACCGGACGTCCCGACTTACGACGACGTTATTTTAGAGATAGCCCACCACCACTTCCGCTAGGTGCTAGTAGAGAAAATCTGGTATTCAGAAATAATAGCAGTCCTGATATTGGAGGTGGACGAAGTGTTCGTGGAATCAACCGTCTGCGAAGGCGTCGTGTAGAAATTAATCCGTATCCAATTCCAAGGCGTTCCGCTCGACTTAATGGTAATGTAAATGGTGAACGTGGTGAACGTCGTGAACGCAACATACGATCACAGTGGCCTTCGTCGCTCGACTCAACGAATTCTGATCGCATAAGTACTGTAACAAGAGCCATACAAATGGGTTTAATTAATGAGATAGTTGAAGAAACTGGTAGCGAACATCAAAGAGGTCGTACCAACAATCTTCAAAGTTCATTAACAGATACGATTTCATATTTCGATAACGTGGATGGATATATCTCAACTGTAAGCCGTTCATTGAACGAGTTGCGGAGACTTGTCAGTAGCTTGCCGGCAGTGCAAAATGAAAACCAAAGCGATGATGATCCCGTTGAGCATTGAAAATTATTATAAATAAAGAATAGTTCTTGGAATTTGTGTTATAGTTACATTGTCAAAATTTATATATTTTCATAAATAATGGTTTGTCAAAGTAAGTCTCGTTTTATTTCTAAGTCTATATTAAATCTATGTACATATTTTATGGTGGAATGAATGAAAGTTTTTAGTTTTTTTTATGTATAATATGTTTTATTTATATATTAGTTATAATTTTTGAAATTTTTCGATACTTTGGATGTTGTGTTGACTTGCACAAATATTTTGAAATTTGTAATTTTATTATCACACGATATAACAAAGCACTCGTATAATATATTATTGTGTATTTGAAACACTTTAATTATTGCAAATAATTTGATATGTTTTTGTTGCTTTTTTGTGTACCTATATTCCTCAAAAATTTTTCAATATGTTGATTAAACTTTCTATTGAGAAGATTTTTGCATGTACAAACTTTCTGACTCATAAAACTGGCATTGTTTTAAATCTCAGATAATATCATTTCTCTCGATCAATTTTTATATAATAATATAAAAATTAGTATTATTTTATATATAATATTTTACTTTAATTTGATTCCGACGTATTATTTTTATTCTTTTAAAGGTAAAATGGTGTTGAAGTTAGTTTTGTTTCTTTATTTATTATAACTTTTAATCTGTGTATTCAGTCGTATAAATTGATCCTTTAATATACAACTTACAAATTAAGTACATACGTGATCTCCCTCTAAAACATGTTTTAAAGAAAGACCTTTTAAAATTACAAAGGTATTGAAATCATTTTTTAGTCCGCCATTGTAGACTTAATATTTTTTATATAGCTATATAACACACATTTGGATTTCTGTGAATATTTTCATTAAACACAAATCTCTGAGTATCGTTAATTGAAACTTTTGGATAACTTTTATTTATATTTGACTTTGATGAAAGATATTTCTATTTGTAATGCATGCATTTAGAGTGATTTGGTTGTAGTTTTGTATAACATAAATACAATACTTTTGTTTTCAATAGATAGTACATACTGTGAACCTAGCATCGAATACAGTCTTCTTATCTGCAAACTCATTAAGTATATGAGTATAGTTTATATATAATATAAATTTATAGTTTTAATATATAATTTCTATATGGGTCTAATCAAAACAATTGAATTGTAAACTTTACTGGAATGTAGTTAACACTCCTCATAATAAAATAAGTATTGGTTCTACTACTAGAACCAAATTTCTTGTTAAAGTCAATCATTTTGCAGAATATCACATTCATCAATAACTTTTAAAAATATTTGATGTATGTACTAAAAAGGATATATCCTATGTCACAAACGCTGTTATAGGTCGCAGTCTAATTTAATAACAAAAAAGTATTGGCAGCAAAATAAGTCTTTATGAATCAGAGCTCAATTATGTTTAAAATATAATGACTAACCAGAAATTAAATTTTCCTTTATTGTAAATAAGATGTGAGTAAACGGCAATATGGTATGGGTAAATTTTGTTTCAATTGTATACTAATTCTGTTAGACTTTATCGAACTATTTCTATACATCAAGAAATGCAACTTAACTTGACTCCTTTGATTTAGGAGATAAGAATAAGAATATTAAATACTCTGTTCAGGCTCATGATCTTTACGAAAAGGTCATGAGAAAAAGTGTTAGCGAGGAGTTACTTATAGTGCTCCTAAGACTGTTGTCAATCCTTTCACAAATATTGTTTCGAGTATTTTAAAGAATGATACATTTATAGGAGCGATTATGTGATGTGATTACTAAGTAATCATGTTTATTAGGCTTTAATTTTAAACAAAATTTTTTGTGTTTTTATATCATATTTACGTTTTGTTCATTGTTGAATAAAGTACTGCGATTATACTGTGATGTGATATTGTCAACCTAATGCCTGATACAATTTATCTCCATTTTAAACATTTTTACGTGCTATTCTCATACACAGCTGTGCTTTGATACCAAACCGACACACAACTTTTTGTTAACTTTGCTATTTGTTTTTTATATACATAAAGATAGATATATATTTTGTTTAGATATTTGCATTAAAAAAATATTCCATAAACTACGAGTATTTCATTGATACTATCACAGTATTCATAACAGAAAACAATCATAAAGACATTATCGCAAAAAAAAAATTATCAGCACAAAAATTGTATGCCAAATAAATGGAAATAAAAAGTCATACACTAAACGATGAAGTTCCTCTGATAAAATTTAATTTATTCTCATAAAAAGTGCAGCAAATGTGATAACTTCAACAACAAATGGAACAAAAAATTGCTCTTTATTGGCCAACACATTGATTGCGTGAAAATTATGTCCGCTCCTTGTTGTTGGTGCGCGCATATCACGGCGGCAGTAAATTTGCCAACAGCACAAAATATATTTTATGAAAAAGGATATTTATAAAAAGGATATATGAATCCATATTTATAGGTAGTTGGTTGATTTTTTCCGGTTTTTATTTTTTATAATGCAATTGTTGCTATTTAAAAAAAATATATTTCACTGTGTTGCATATCCTGTTGCATTAAATTTGTACTTTAATTACACGTTTGCAGTGTGAATTTGAAAAAATACATATTTTTGTAAATATTTTTAAATATTTTTGTATCAATTTCACACACGAGTAATTCAATTTAAAAATCAAAAAATTAAGCAATATTTTTGTTGTTGATTGCTGTTGCCGGTTCACCAAATTAATACACTGTAAAAAATAAATTAAATTAGTGCAGAAGCAGAAAATTTTATGCTGACTTTATTTTTAATGCGGTTGGTTCATTCGGGAAATATCAATATTTTTTAAATAAAATTATGAATAAAAAATAAAAGTGTCCTATAAAACACTACACAGCATAAAACATGATAAACTGGCTGTGAAGTTACAGATATATATGATATATTGCAATTAATTATTTGCTGATATCTTTTATACATATTTTTTGAAGTGGTTTATACATACGAATAATTAAATGAGTAATACACACCTTTAAAAATATTACTAATTTAAAGCAGTTTTATTGAATAGGCAAGGTGGCATGCTGTTCCAAATACTCTTTATACTAGCACTGCATGATTTAATGCATTCTGCACGAACTATAACACCGGAATAAAATGGAGACCCCTTAGAAAACTTGCGATGTTAAGTATGCAGACAGTGTGTGTCTCCTAAGCCATTAAAGTTCTGAATCACAGAACAGAATTGACACACTTAGTTCTTTTGCATCCAATGCCTACTTGTAAATAAGCCATGAAAAACAAAGGTAATGATCATGTAGTGGCCACACTATCCCGCATTCTCCATCCATCACAATTGGTAATAACGTAGTGGAGCACATAAAATCATTTACATTTCTAGGCAGCATTATCACGGGTGAAAGTGGTGCCGAAGAAGACGTTTCGGCTCAACTAACGAAAGCCAAGTCAGTATTCGGCCAGTTAAATAATATATAGAAGTCTAACCGAATATATAACTCGAGCATCAAGTCAACATTGTTCTACGGTTACAAAACGTAGAAAAACACGACTTATATTCATTCGCGCATCCAAGTATTCATAAACAAATGCTTAAGAAAAATATTAAAAATATTAGTATTGGCCAAAATTCATATCCAATAGCGATCAATAGGAATACGAAACATATATACAAGCTGCCACTGAAATTGAAAGAAAAACATTGAAGTAGATTGGCCACACGCTTCGGAAACCAGTAACCTGGGAAACAAAATGTGTAGAGTACTTCTGGAATCAAATTACGAGAAAAGCGGTCAACAAGGTCAGACGTAAAGAAATCATTGAGATTCTGTGCTCCACCAGAAGAAAAGGATAGCGTAAAAAACTAAACTATTAATTGCTAAGCACATTCAACTAAGTAGGAACTACACCATAATATTATCCCGGTCCAAAATTTCATTTATTTCTGCTCTCTTTTTTTAGGTTCTTTATTTGAACAAATTTATAGTATTTCAAGAAATTTCAAGATTTGAGCACAGAAAAAATTTTTTGAATAAAAGGGATCGCACTGCATTTTATATAAAAATATAACAACAACAAAAATAAATAAATCAATGCCAACTTTTTAGATGTGTGGTTGTTATAACGTGCAACATGCAAAGAGGACTGACTTCATTAAATTGTCAAAGTTTAACTCTTTGAGCTATTATTCTCAATTAGTGCAATGTGCGAAACCCCTGGGAAAGTTCAATTTAGTTTAAGTTACCTCAGTTAAACTTGCAGATAGCTGAGGTCTGCAATTGAAGTTGAAACTTATATTTCAGCTTTTTTGAAATTATTTGTTTTACTGTAATAGGAACTTCAAATAATTCAAAATTTTGCAGATATAGTTTTGTTATTGCAAAGAAGAAATTTTATTTAGAAAATAATTTCTTTTTTTAATGTTCACATTTCAAATTTTCTTTATTTAAGTCGCAATAGAGCGTAGCATTGTAACTGTAGCATTTCTTTTATATTGCTACTTAACCTCAACTTAAAGGAAGACATTCAGCTCTTTCAACGCATGCCAAAATGACATCTATTATAAATTATTTAATATCAAACACGGAGAGAAACTACCGCGGCAGTAGTCCTCTTATGGCTAAGATCAATCATAGGCAGTCGCGATAAGTGTGACTAGAGGTCTCATCTACTTCTAAGCAAAGATGAACGTTTAAAATTTATTTTTTAAATAATAACAAATAATTTTATAATTTTTAATTTGTTTTGTAACGACCTTTTCCGGCCCTCTCTATAGCTGGGGTATACTCAGCGAGTATACCAGGGTTCGTCATAAGAAATTAATTTAAAAAAAATATGAAGAGACACTTCTGTTTATAGAAACGTTTATTGTTTAATAAAAAAAATACCATCAAGTTGTGGAAAGTTGTGTTGTAGAATGCTGAAAATGCTGTAGTCAGGATTGATGTCAGTGGTGCGCGGGTTGCTATAACAGGAGAAATTCCAAATAGTAAAAATCTCTTAAGGAAGTGTAAAGTTGTTACCTATTCAATACCTATTCAATGTTGGTGATTCGTCATCCATTCTTCCATCAGCTATGGCCAAATGGAAGCCTGGTGAACTGGTTAAATTACTCTACGCCAGCAAAAGCCAAGCAGAAGGTAATTCAACCACCATCATTTCACCCAAACCAGTTCACCCATTCACATGGTGATCGTCAGCAATGGCCCTAACAAAATAGTTACTAACCTGTAACAGGAGAAATTTCAAATAGAACCATTTGGCAATTTTGCTGCCCTTTTATTTGAAATTCCTTCCATTGCAGGCAAAGACAAAATAATTTTCGAGTAAACAAATTCCAGTAAATTTGTCAAAACTTCTTCTTCGGCTTATTGTTGTACGCATTGCACTCAAATTCAATAAAATAAAAATAAAACTATTCAAATAAAAATAACTGCATCACATAAAAAATGCGTGCACAATATTTTTGTTAAATTTGTTTATGCAGGCAAACAAGAGAAATAGTTACAACAAATTCACTTGCATTTTATTAGCTGCAAAAAACTATTCAAAACATATTTTAGATTACAGGGTCATCCGTTTATAAAAAATATTTGTTTTAATAGAAACATTAATAAAAAATAAAAAATTTGAAATTTACAAGGACATTAATCTAATCAAAAATTTAATTTAATATGTTTTATAAACTCGCTATATATTAGATGATTCTTATGTTTATTATTGATCTAGTTTGTGGGTCTAGTTTGTAGTATGATGCGGCAACTAAATGAGTTCATAGACTTTTCCTAGTGTAAATGACTTAAAACTTGCAGCAAATTCATACAGTCTCTAATAAAGTATTCCCCAAATTTCAAAAATTATTTTGAAAAGAGAATTCTTAAAAAACAGAGTTAAACATCCGCCCTTCTGCAATGGTTCGGTAAAATATTTGATATATAAGTATTCCAAACCAAAGCACTGATAACACCGTATTAGGAATAGACATTCTTAAATTCTCAAAATGTAATTTAAGGTTGATAATGCGTTTCATTACAGGTCATTATGGTCTGAAATATCACCTTCATAAACCACAATTATCTGCTAACTCGGAATGCAGATTATGCCTCGAAGATGAGGAAACGACCATGCACATTCTTAATGACTGTTCAGCTTTAATAACGCACAGAAGAAACCTCGTTCATATGTAATTTCTGTCACCAGAGCAGTTTAAGAGCTCTTCTCTAGATTCAGTTCTAGATTTTGTTCACAAAGATTTAAAGAGCTTTATGTAATCAATAATGAAATTGGTACAATAGGACTCTTTTGGCCGCAGTACCGGCTGTTGGGCAATTTTCACGTCTACTTTTATATTAATAATAATAATAAATTCGCACTATATTTCGATATCTTTATTCTAAATAAAAAAGGTCCAAACATTGTGTATATTTAAGGATACTCTCTCAGATATTTCCTCTTTGAGTTGGCTCTATTTTCTTTTACTTCATTCACATTAAGTAATCGAAAAATTATGTTTAGACATTTTTGAAAGAGACTCTATTATAGGTATATATCACGAAATTATAATTATAAAGAAATTAAACTTTTGAACTTTGTAAGCTTTATTTGGAACACCAAATGATTTATCTCAAGGATAAAAGAGTAGAAAAAATTTTTAGTTTAAGTCGCATCTTCCCAACTATTTTGAGAGCACCACAATGGGGAATAGATTTTTCAGAGTGGAAGTATTGATTGCATTATCAGCGTGAACTCCGTCGTTGAACCTAACCTATTCGTTAGTTGGACTTTTTGTGCAACTTAATGGACTTTTGTATGTTGCAAATGTGCATAAATGATTTTATGATTATATAAATCGACGAAAATGTCTTACTATATGGAGAGGTTCTACTACTTCTTAAGGAGCATATTTTTTAACATTAATTTATTTAGACAAACGTTGGCGAATGTAATGAACGAGTAGCACTTGTAAAAATTTCTATAACAAGTGAGTTATGCTTCTTAGTATAATATAGTATGCTTCTTAGTACGAGCATATGCCATAAGTAATCCAAAATATAATTTATTTAGATTCATTTTTTAAACAATTCAATAATATATATATTTTTCTTTTAAATTCTATTTTTAATTACGCAAGTCTTGAGTTTATTAGCTCCGTCACTATTGAGATGGATTAAATTACTGATATAAAGATTACATAGCATTTTATTAGCGAAAAGTATATTATACACAATTTCGTTGAGAGACAATTTAATCACAGGTCTTATATTAAGTAATATTGAAACATTAATTTAAAAGTAATCTCACTACCAGACGAAATGCTTTAATATTACTTTCCTTTACCTATTGTCTACATTAAATTTAATTAAATGCTCTTACTAAGAACAATGTTAGGTTTCTTCTCTAAGTAATTTAATGAAGATTACTTCAGTAATGTTTTTCTTCTGTTTTTGTCTATAAAGCACCGTGTAACATAGCAAAAACTACGAAACGAGATAAATTTCATTGACATTAAAAGTTCAGTAATAGAACTTTTTGTTATTGTCATGGCTAGGGTTAGTGTCAGTTGTGGAACAAAAAGCAGCAGCTGCTACTTAAATAAGTTGACATGCCGTAAAATGCTACTAACTTCATCTTTATTTGTGCTTAATTAAATTTTCCTTTTATGCCGGACAAAGGCATTGACATAAACTCAGTATTTAGCTGGAGGTATTAGCAGTTCACGAAATTAAAATGGACAACAAAATTTGTTGTTGCTCGAGTATGTCAGTTTAATACAATCAAATTAGTAGGAAAAAATAAAAATAATTAAAGCAACAAATGGATGAAAACAATAAATTAAGTCCTTTTTGTTACATTGCTTCAAGTACTTAGAAATGTATCCTTTTCAATAGAAATTAGTGTTGTTAGAGTGATAATTGAATTGTGATTAAATTACTTATAAATGAATATCACTGAACACATATCCTCATAAAACGGTTACTGAAGTTTTTCAAATCATGCAATATTCCTTTGTTTCTATTCAATATTTATATTTACTAATTATGTCAATTTTATAACTATTCAATTAATTAACGATTTTAACAGTGCATTCCGTTACGAAGTATTGCACATTTCAGTGCGTCTTACAGTTCACATTCTTAAATTAAATTTAATCCAAATCAAACAAATTATACTTATTCTTTTATTATAGTTTTGGTAGTATACTATTACTACTTTTGTCCAGTGGAGCATAAGGCCAAAGTAATCCTTTTAAATCTGAGTCTATTTGGTCCTTCTCTGTAGATTTCGTTTTATGTATATCGTGCTTCAGCGAACTTACTTCCTCTGTCACCTTGTGGATTCCAGCCAAAGCTTGCCACGCTATGTAATTTCTCGGTTGTCTAAGCAAATGTCCTATTCGTTTCGTCTTTTTGTTTTTATCTCAGCTTGTGCTACTTTTTGAGTCGTTTGGTTCAACAGGCGTTCAATTGATATTCGGTCTGGTCACCATATTTTGAAAATTCTACGTAGGCAGTTGTTGACAAATATTTGCATCTTTTTACCTATATATCTGGAGTGCTTCCAGTGTTAAACATTTGCAGCTTGGTCTGCCTCAAACAGTCCCCATTGGATACTCCTAGTATTTTTAAGTGTTCTGTGGGTAATATCATCTTACGTGAGAATGAAAAGCAGTGGTGACAATAGACACTCTTGTAGCACACCTGTTTTGATGTCGAAAGACTCAGAGAGATGGTTTTATGGATCACGTGACACTTAGTAATTTTGTGAAGCATCAGAAGGTTTACGATCTTACGTCTTAGTTTGCAATTAATTGATGGGTTGACCCATGAATCTATACTATATACACTAAATCTGTACTTGGATTCATTTAATTCAAATATTTCTAAATAACATTTTAATTACGATTTACTCCACTGTCCTCTCTACTAGGTACTACTTGATTTCTAATGTCTGATGTTAAATACATTCAATCAACACATTTCAACATATTTGAATTGAAGCAATTACCACTCGTACAACAAGTTGAGCAATTAGCATTGGTCAAATGTTGCAAGGTATTTTGCTGAACGAGTGTGGCAAATGCATAATGCAACGCCGCTCCACCGCCTTTTTAATGTAGAATCCTTCGTTTAACATTTTCTTCTTGTGAAAAATAATTAATTTCCATTTCTAACATTTTTGTGCTCACAGCGGTCGACCGAAACCATTTTACCTTTTACGGTAATTTTAAAGTAAACGCATAAATTCTTTCTATGAAAAATATATATTATATTTTTTGTGTTTTCATATTCCTTACTTTGTATAAAATTTTTACTATGCAACTTAGTTGTGTTTCCTGTAAATGTACATACATATTTTTGCGCTTTCGGTTGGTGGTCGAAACGTAAAAAAATCCTGTTGACCATAAAATAATTAAAAAGCATTGCTACATGCTGCTTTTCGCATAAATAATTCCAAAATTAAAAATTCAAAACCTGGGAAGTGCTCCCAGTTCTACTTAAGGTGGATTTGAACTATAAGAAATTTATAAAATATTAATTAATTTCCTTTCAGAATGCATTAGTGCAGTAAATGGCATTGAAAATTGCTTAATAAGCTACTCATTTTTCAATTATTTTCTGTCAAATAATTTCCGGTGCATATTGACAGCATGAAGATTAACATCTTTTTTGTTATGTTGTAATTTCATTTTAATTGAATTTTTATGCATTTTGAAATACTGCATCTTTTCTCATTTTCTTCCTATTTAATCATTATCAACGGATGTGAAACTATTTCGAGTTTCAGGATATTAGTGTTTTATTCATGTACATCCTTTTAGAATTTTCTGTTGCGTATTACCATTCCAGTCACTGCTAACTGCAGTAAATGCAAGTACAATATGTCCATATATAATTAGTAAAGTAAATTATTTTTTTGAAATAAGATACAGTTTGCTTCATTAGTAATCCGTTACACAGATTCATAAAAGTATCAATAATTGCTTTTTCCTTAGACTGTTAGCAGTTGTACTATAATATTGTACTATAATTATGCTAATAAATAGTAAGAATTATTTGCAGTTCTCTAAAAAGGAAGAAGACTAATGAACGACATCAAAAAAAAAATTTGGTTAAAGCAATTTTTCTTATTTTAAAAAAGAGTGCCTTTACAGTACTAGAAAGCTTAGCAACGACAATATTATAATATACTTTTGGCATCAGAATATTTATAATCCCACTATAAAGAGACAGTCTTCTTATTAAGCATTTTTCGAAAAACAGACTGTTTAAACAAAGTAATCCATCGAAACAAATATCAAGATTTTTCATATAATTAAGAAAATTCACTACAATTAAGAAGCCTTTCATACTTCCTGATTAATAGTAAATTATTTTAAAATAATGAAATTTATATACACAGCATACAATTTTTTTTAAAATCATTATACTCAAATATAAAAGGAAAGGAGTAGTTAAACAAAGAAAAGTATTTAAAGAAAAGGCACTAAGAAATGAAGGAGACGAACTCCATATGCGATTTTGTAAGCTCGCTGCACAAATTTGATTCCTTGTAGTAAAGTAAGTTTCTTGGGATACAAGCCTAAGTACATATACTAACAAAATAGATTATATGAGTAGAGGCATACCTGTATTAAATATCACTTCAAGGTCATTGCTAACGGCATTTATGACCGTCTCCATCTCGATTTGCTGAGGATATATTGGAAGAACATTAAAGTGGCTTTTTGAAGTGCAGAAGTTAAGTAAACATCTCTGCACCGGTGTGTCGAAAAGAAATGCTAAATACCGATGTACTTTCCTATCTACTATATAGGGACAGAAGTCCAGAATTATTTAACATAATTACCTGCAGTGAAGGCTTAACACCACGGTGTTCTTAACTTTCGTATCGGTATATCGGGCCGATAAACGCCCAATTGCAATGCCAAGGTATTAATTTAACTAAACATTTGAAATTCCTAACAAAAATCATATAGATTATCACCTTCATTAACCTGCTGTTCCTAAAATAAATAAACTATATTGATAACACGCAACATAATTAGTCTTCATTTCAATGAATATCTACGGAAGTACTCATTATTACCGCATATTTCAAATACGCTTAACCCAAATATTTTGAGTGGTACGAATATACCTATTTGTGATTAGATCAGAATTAACATAGGGCTAAAGGTTAGAGATCCTAAAAGCAAGTACTTCGATTCGAGGGAAATGTGCACAGAAATCATTTCGTAACCATATGCTTGGGAGGTGGTGCATTTAATATTACATTTAATACATTTAATATTAAAAAATCAATGTTAAACAGGCATTCACAGCACAAAGAAATTATGAAAATATCATGTAGAAAGATTCTAAATGTGTGGAAAGTGATTCCTATCGACACTGTTATGAGGAAAACGAAACATCAGAACATGCAATTGCACAGCGGCGGCAAGAACTTGACTACCTTGGAAGCGTGATCTTAATTCCAAACTAAATAGGTAAAATTGAGCCCACACCAATTACATGATTTATAAATAGTCTTAAATTGTTTTAGTTTGGCTTTTACATGCACAATAGATCTTTTAGGTCGCAGTACATTCAGAGCCTATCATTTAATAAATGAGAACGTAGGGGAAGAGTGTACTCGAGGTTTGTTATATCTTGATCAGATGGTACTATTACAATAGTGTGATAAAAGTAGGCATTATTTTTATGTTGTAATTTAATACATTTCGGCAATCGTAATAGTGAAATATTCCGTAATAGTTTGAATGCTGTACACATCAACAGAGTATAACAAAGTTTTTCTATTATCTTCAAGTCTGTAAAGCCATATTATTGTATTATAATCAAATCATAGTAATGTAAAATTTATCAGGTAATATGCATAAATCAAACTGAATGACTGCCTGGCTTATTCAAATCAACTTAGGTTGAATCAATTTCATTTAATGAACTTTTATGTGCATAGGTACAACTAAATTTAATTTAATAATTTTCTAACCTATATCATTTACTGTTCATCTCAAATCGTTTTGTTTAAATTATGCTTTATTATCTCAGACTTCATCTATTAATACAAACCTTAAAATAAATTTTAATCACTTCCGCCACTTAACTTGAATGAACAATATATTCTCCTAACAATAAACATATGCCATATGAGCTAAATATACACTCATTCCTTTTTTGTTTACGTTTTATTTAATCAGATTCGTTTCCTATTACATTAATATTCTCAATATTCCACTTTTATTTATTTTTATTTATTTTTACTACTCACAATCTCGAGCACTTTAATCTATTTTAAAGGCTTCTTAGCCATATTGAATGAGATTTTATTTAGTCAGATTCTCTCCTTCGAAAGTAGCTAAAACCCAACCACACTTTGACACACATGCTTGCACATTTGGAGATACAACTAAACAAATTGTTATTGCAACAGCAAGTTAAAGAAGCGAACTCTGCACATTGGCAATATACGTTATTGCAATAACAACAACAATGTTAACAAAATAATATTATTAACATAATGCCACAACAACAACAATGCATACACAAATAGCAACAGTAAAAATAACAATAATAATGTTTGTTTTAAATTCAAGGATTATTTTAAAGCATTAACATTCTTTTATTCTGGGTTATGTGAGCAACTCTATAAGGATTTCCTATTTGCATAATATTTTTCAGAGGCTACCACCACTTGAACCATCCAAACCAGCCATACGAGCACAACACACACGATGAACACAAGCCGGCTTTAGTGAGTGTACAAAGTCCGTTCAAACGCAATACGAAACGACCGACGAATTTTCAAAAATAGTAGAAAAAACTTGTGTTCAAAAGGTGTATATATATAGACTTATATATATACTTACGCATATATTGGTTTTTTTTTTTTGGATTTGATTATAATCCAAAAATAACTAAAAACACTAGCATAAATGCTACAACATAATATCCTTTAGCTGGCAACTACAAACAACTGTTCGTGCCTTCACATCCTTTTTCCTATATACACGCAGTCATTTAACATTATGAAGTGAATCCTTTTATTACATTTTATGCTTTTCTATTTTTTTTCTATTTCAGCAAATTCTTTATAGATTTTCAAGAGTTTTTTTTTTATTTTTTAATAGCAACCACTGTCGTTTCTTTTAATGTTTGCAACTCAATTGAGTGTAAAGCAATTTCATTATCCAGCGAGTTACAAGATTTTATGAAATAAAACAAACAAAAAATTCATAACACAACGTCCTTGCAAAAAACAAAAAAAAACTAGTATATATGTTTTCAAATAAAATAATAAAAATAATAATAATGGCAGCAATATAAAGTGGTTGAGTATATATTTGCGGTTCAAGGACATCGTAATGGCACACCAGCTACAATATCAATAACGGCGGAAATCACATTAGCTGCCAGCACTTGTATCCATATTTTTCTGTTACGTCATTTTGTTTGTATTTTTTTTTATTCATTTAAAAGTCTTTTTTTTTTGTTCATATGTGTTCAGATGTCCGTAAGTCTGTCTGTATGTGTGAGTGTTTTATTGCCACTTGCTTTTTATGCTTTATTACATTTTATTATGCTGATTTCTTTTATTCTTGCAATTGCAATAATTCATTGGCTTTGGCCATTTATTGCAAAATTACTCGCTCAGATCGTCGATATATCTTGCATGCTTAGCGCATTTATTCAAGCAAAATTGAAAATCCTTTTTAACTGTTCAATTTCAATTTATATTGTCGTACATCAAGTTCAATAGCATTTCTAACATTTATATTTGATAAAGAGCGGTGAGTAAAAAGGAACTGGTGATACTTACAAGAAAGGCAGTGGTTCAGTAACATACACATATACATATATTGTAATTGAATAATTATGCAGGAGTTGCCATACTGATAAATAGATCAATGATTCATAGCACTAACGTCACTGAAAATCACTAATTGTTATAACAATTAATGAAAAAATATATATTTAGATTGGTGCATGTCGAATTGATAAATTTGTGACAAAACTCTTTAAATGTCATGTCAAATACTTATTAGTATTGAGTATTATTGTAACAAACCCACTTTAGTCCCATAAACAGGTAGCAATGAGAAACGTCATTATGTCTTTAGAGAGATGTTGCCTAACTCCATTATAAGTGGAGAGACAATTGAAAAAAGCTGAAATCTGAGTCTGGCAAAATTATCACAGTGACATAGAATTTGTTTTATTGTTACCTATTTTTCGTAACAAAGTCTGCTGCTGTCGTCTCTTGCAATACCTAGGGTCGATAAATGCTTTTTTACTACGCAATGTCCAGTGAGAAACCCTGTGACAAGTCGCATGCCATTTCTATTCATCATTAGAAGCTCCCTCATTCTGGCTTTTGATCTATTTGACATGAATGCCTTAGCTTATCTGCAGAAGTAGAAGTAGTAATTATATACATATTTAAAATGTTTAAAGCTGCTGCTTTAGAGACATGTAATATGGATAGTTATATGATGCATTGTCACGGCAAACCAAACTTGTTATACAAAGAGTCATATCACAGTTTTCAATTTAATTTTTCCATTTACCACTTTTTTAGCACATTTTCTTGTATCGTAGATACGTAAGATATTGTATCATAAGATAATCTGTGAATATTCATACAAATATAATCATAATTGCCGCAAATACTAGCATATATTACTGAGCAATACTGTTTTGATCAACGTGATGAGCCATATAAAACCTAGTCATCGTGCCCAAAATTAGATCGAAATTTCTCTTTTTTGTATTAATAGCTAGGATAGCTCACGGTTTTCCACATATGTTACAAGAATATATATTTCGTAACCCTAAATGTTCTCGTAATATAAATGGAAAGACTAGTTCTTTTTGGTTTAGTTTATTGAATTTTTTTGTTTCATTCTAAGTATATACATTTACATCAGATTAACTTACAGGAAATAATCTGATAGTAATAATAATGTTACCGATCAGATCATGTTGGTATACTGAAAATTAATGAACTTTATAGACTAGGCCACATTAGTACACATCGAACTAACCAACATTACCGACTAAGCCATATTAGTACATTGGTAACTAATCAACATAACCGACTAAACCACGTTGGTATACTGGAAAGCTAAACTAATCTTATTGAATCTTATTGAATCTTATCTTATTGAAATGCATCTGTTCTGCTACGAATTCTCGGTGTTGTCTTTTTTGTCACTTCTTGTACTGTGAAGTGAACTTTTGTTTAATTTTTGCCTCCTTTTATATCTGGTTTCAATTCTAGTTTGTACGGTGTGTAGTTCATCTTGGATATGTTATTGCCCACTAAATCATTCTCTTGTTTGCGAAATGGTTTGCTGTTTTTGCTATTCCATTGCAATCACACGGCAAGTGATCTTCTAGTGTTCCCATGTGATCAGTGCATTAATTCGTCAACAAAATTTAAGAAGGAGATAAATAACATAACTGCCATGCCAAATGACAAGCCCAACGTCAATTTAATAGACGTTAGTCATTCTATAGTTTTGTCAAGAGGATATTACATAACCATCTCATAAACTGCAGAATTCCAAAGCACGGTAAAGGATTTGTTAGCTCTTTCAAGTCAGTCCTAATTAAACAACAAAGTAAGAAACTATAAAAGCCAAAACCAGTGTAAAGGATTTGTTAACTCATACAAGACAATCTTAAAAAGACTTATTAAGTTAAACAGACAAATAAACTTATCGGCAGACATTTTTTAAAAAATTATATTCTTTAACTTAAAATAAGTGGGATATGTATTAAAATTAATAAAGAAATAATGATTAAACTAAGTAGTAGTAAAATTTATGCAAGTTTTTGAAAGAACAATAAAGACACCAACTTAGCAGAAATAGCCTTTTCAGTTAAGATCAGAGGACCTTTGAAGATCAGAGATTTTTCGCTTCTCTGAATTAATTATTAAAGGTTTGAATACATTCTCTCTAACCCCTCATGACTGCGTGCTGACAGTTTGTTTTATTAACCCACAAAATAAAAAAGAACCACACGAAGTAGTGGCATTTATTAAAAACCTTACAGTCGAATTATATTTATGAAATGAGTAAATAAAATGAAAGCAATAAAGAGTTAAGTACAGTTAGGGCCGAGTTACACAGACAGTCATATAACGAATAGTAACGAGAATTTCAGGCTCTATTAAGTCAGGCCAAGAGGCATAATATACAAAGAGTCATATCACAATTGTCAAATAATTTTAATCAAAAGCTCTTTCTTTCACATATGACATGAGCATGAATGTCTATATAATAAGCCCTCAAAATAAGTAATAAAAATAGTTTTCGATTTTTGAAATATGTATGCTAGACTAGTTTATTTAGGATAAATATTCATTTGTAACAACTAATGATCATTTTTTTTTAAATAACAATTAATTAATGTTTTCATCTTTTACATCCGGATTATGATATTGCCCTTTGTAGTATTTGTTATGAACTTAATATACTCTGTAGCTTTAGAACTACTTTTATTTAAATTGTTCTGTTTATCTATAACTCAAAAATATATTATGGTACACTTATCATGCTTTTTTCTGACACTATTGAAAAGATTTACACTCAATACTTTAAGAAGCCATTCTCTAATATATCCATTTTGTTTCAAGGCACACGCTCTTCAGCATTTAATTAAATGTATACCGTAAGTAACGGAGACTTGTATTGACTCTTAAACATTCTTAAGAAGATTTCGGAAACTAAAAAGAAGGAAATAGAATATATAGAGTTTTTAAACTTTAAAATTTAACATCTAATCTATTTTCACTTTAGTAATATTTTGCAGCACTGTCTCTCGTTTTCTTAAACGTTTGTATTTTAATAATAAAAGCAATATTTATTAAATTTTAACGTACTCATATTACTTTTAATGCATTATGTGACATTTAAGTTATTTAAGTAACATGCTTAATTGCTTATTTTCCAGTTCGTTGCTTGGATGAAATGATACAGAAAAATATTCGCTCCTTGCGCTCCTTGGGCTCCTTACGCTTCTTAATAACTTTTAATACGAATATTTCATCGCAATTGGTTCACATTCCACAGTTGTTTTATTATTTGCTTGTCTCATTCGATATTTTCCTCATTATCTTCTTAATGATATTTTTTTAACACTACAGCATTTTATCATTTAAATGGACATGTAAACTCATTAAGATGTAGCAATAAATAACGACCAGGATTTCCGCATTATTTTCCTACGTATTTTTATACATTCAACTAATTAATTTATATGAATTTAAACTGATATCTTTTAAGTGCATACATTTTACATAAATAATAAATTTTCGTTAAAGATATTGTTACTAATGCATTCCATTAAAAATATTAATTTATTGAAATGTATTTATTTATTGTACAATAAATTTATTTGTTGGTGTTAAAATAAACGATGACGAAAAATTTAATTATAAATGCTTATTTGCATATCGTATAAATACAAACTACGTAGATATTTATAAAAATATCTTTTATCTCTCTAAATTGAAGTGTTAAAACTGGAAAGATATAAGATCCCACATCACTAAGAGTCCTTTTGTTCTGAAATTAACTTCTCCATCTACTCGACCTACTAGTACAAACGTACTCGAACATCGTATCAAACTTCACAACAGCACATTAAACAATTTAAATGCCATTCCTATGGGTTCATTCAATCCAAATTGTACTTAAAAGAAAATATTTTCAAGAACGAAATTAAATTTTTAAAAAATTTTAATTACATTTTCGCAATTCCCAAACCCTTTCTTGAATTACAAATATCTTTTCTCTGTATTATAGTTCAATTATTTTCGAATAAAAGCATTTATATTTAATTGTTTTTCAATGTAAACTCAAAAACACAATTTATATTTATATATATAACTGTATGCTTGTTCTTATTAATTTTCTTTTCTTATATTTTTTTGTATTATGTATCCTGCTTCCTACTTTCTTGTTTCCGAAATCTGCTCAAGAGTATTTAAGGGTCAGCAATAAATCTCCGTTGCTTGCATTATAAGTTAAATTAAATGCTGAAAGGCATGTGCCACGAAACGAGAAGAATGCAAAGGATATACTGGAAAATGGCTTCAAAAGCAAAATAAGAAAATCATAAGGACGAAAACAATGTAAGAAAGAAAAAAATTTTAAATGAATTCAAATGAAAAAATTAAATAGAGAGTTTTCGTAATATGTTCCGAAATATGAACCAAATGCTTGACTCAGTGGAAGACAGACGAACAAACAGCATAACTTCGTCTAAATTACAAACGATGGCCTAATACAAGCAACCAGCTCCAGTACAGTGGAAAATTTTATAACAAAAATTCTTTGATATCCTGTGAAATCCTTTTCAAAATAATTCTTTAAAAATTCATATAGAAGACAAATATATGTTTAAATATAGAACAATTTATTTAAATGTAGTTTATTTCCTGCATTAAAGCTTTAGATTTAATTATTATATTATACTAATATGATTTTTGATACGACTTGACTTCATTTAACTTGAAAGCAATTGCTCACGATTCACATTATTTTATATTTCCTCTTTTCTTTCTTTCTTCCTTCTCCTTTTCCTTCTTTTTCTTCCTTTCCTTTTCTTTTCTTCTTTTGTATTTATGTTTCGCGCACACATGTCTATGCCGATGTTGATGCTTATGTTCATGATTATGTTCATGATTATGTGTATGCTTATGTGTATGCTCATGTGTATGCTTATGTGTATACTTATGTGTATGCTTATGCGTATGCTTATGTGTATGCTCTTGTGTCTGCTCTTGTGTATGCTTATGTGTATGCTTATGTGTATGCTTATGTTTATGCTTATGTTTATACTTATGCTTATGCTTATGCTTATGTTTATGCTTATGCTTATGTTTATGCTTATGTTTATGTTTTGAGTTACTGTTTTCAATCAACTGAATTAATTAATAAATATAAAATATATGTACATATATATCAAAATCATTCATCTCACTAAAAAAAGCTTAATTCGAATACTTACTGAATTACAAGTTAAGATAAATTTATCCATTTGTCTCTCAGTAAAATATAATAATGGTTCTCTAATAGGAGATTGTTTCACTAATTCAAAAAGACTGACACGCTGCTAAAATATGATATAATATATTAAATTTATTTTAATTATGCTTTATAAGACTTAGGTGAATTGTGTTCAGTATAGCTTACATTATTAGGTTCTTTAGATTTGAGTTCATTCAACTTTGGTTGACTTGAATCAGAAATCTCATCAATATTTTCTGTACTAAAGCCCGATTCATCTTCCGACACCATATCAGCTTCATTACTCAGATCAAAATTATCTAAATGAATAGAAATAGATCATTATAAATTGTAAGTTGTTAGTATTTTTGCAACAAACAAAAAACATGGAAATGAAAAAAAATACTTAAGTAGTTGGCTTTATTAATATAACCCAGCAATGAACCAGAAACTTTCACTGGAGAGACACAATAAAAAAGTTATCTCAAAAAATTTTTTATGTATTAAAAACGCAATACATGAGTTTTTATGGACGTGCATAAAAATTATCACAGTTCTAGCAGTACAGTGATTTAGAAGACTTTACCAATCTCTTAAAGGAAAATGACTTTCTTAAGGCGTTGTAAGTAGCTATAAGGTTAAGAATAAATGTACAATAGAAACTATCTTTCTGCAGAAATAATCATTTTCCTAGAAGAAGGGAAATCTTAATTGAGCACTAGAGCAACTGCTCAATAGGCCCGTACTTTTCAACCCCAATACTCAGAAACCGGACTGAAGATATTATTCCCTTCTTTATCGTTACAACTCCTACAAAGTCCACTTCTCAGAATTTTCCAATCTGTTTTACAACGTTATGTAAAATTTACAATATGTGTTCAATATCTTCTCAAAAGTGATATATTTAAAACAACTGCAGTATTACATTTTACATGCCGATAGCCAGCCTCTATTTTCGCAACGCAAAACGGATAAGGAAAATTTTTTTTTTATTTTTTGCAAGAACCGGTACCAACACCTTTCCAAATATAGCATCGCTAAAACAAAAACACAACATCTTAGGGCCATGTTTTCAAGTGGTTAACTCTTAAATTGACTCTTGACTCTTAAATTTATGCGTTTTTAAGTAGAACTGTATTAACAAAGACTAGCTTCTTTATACAACCAAAAGTACAAAAGTAATAATAGAAAAATGAGTCAGTGCAATATATTTTCCATTAACTTGTTGTTAAAAAATTTCTTTTATAATTTAATACAATTATTTTAGAGTAAAGTAGTAAACGCATATCGAATTTATATCGACTTTACAACATAATTTTTTTCTAAATAATTCTTTAATGTATTTATTAGCTTCCATTTGAGGTATATCATGATCTGAGACAAATCAGTCTACAACAATAATCCACGACCACTGGTCTAGAATATTCCACAAATGCAGTTGTAAACTAATATTTAGCATTTAGTGATTAGAAGTGGAAACTTTTTTCAGAAAATAAGTCACTATTACAAAGCAGTATTTTATTATTACATATATCAATTTTAGCCATTTCTGTGGTTTTTGAAATATGGTTTGGTAATGTCTCTAGCAACTACACAACAACAGCTACTGTGTAATTTTTATGAGTTATAGAAAAATGGCCAAAGTTTTCAAAACACCTCGCATGTCTTTATTTTTTATTCTCTCTAGTTAAGAATTGATCAATTCGTTGACAAATGCTATCGACTACTTGTTACTAGTATTGTAAATAAAACGGCCCCCATTTCAGAAGGATCTGATTCACTTTTTCCAACACGTATAAAATGCACTTAAACATTTAAATTTGACGTGCACCTTAGGTTCATATAAAAGTATTAACTTTAAAAATTAACAGTATTCAACAATGTTCAATATTTTCAAAAAATCTTAAAGTATGCAACGTAGTTTCGAAATAAATAGATTTACCTGGTGGTTCCGTCACTGCGAAGTAAAACGGTCTCACTTGTTCTGTCAAATTTTTATTTCGCATAATTTCATCAAAAGTTAAAGGCTCCGACTTAGGTAACAATGCGGTTGGAGGTACATAATTTCCATATCGCGGAAAAGATATTGAACGTGGAGTAGCCATTTTAAATAGTTTTTTTAGACAACTAAAAAAGAATTATTAAGAAATCTTAAACAAAATTCTCTGTAAATTTGGTTACTTTTTCTCACTAGATACAATAAGCAAACAAAAATGAATCTATGCACGGAAATATGTGGTTACATCTTGTACATAAAATAATGTATTATTTTATTGTATATGACATTAATATTTTTTTAATATATGTCAACATATGCACACCGTAGCCAAAATATGTATAAATCCAAATTAAATTAAAATTATAGAAAAGTCAAAAAGAAAATCATGTATAATGTCAAAATTATAAAATGGTTGTCAGAATTGAGAAAAACAGTGTTGTAAAACCGTTAGTAAATTAATAACAGTAAGGTACATTCAAACAGATGCCTTAAGGTATAATAATATCATACGGTTTATAATACAATACCGTCAATGTTCTTTCTGTTTTATATTTGAATATATTTATATTTGATTTATATTGAAACCAGGAAACCAAGAGTCGTTACCTCTACGAGTTACGATATATAATTTCATATTTCTTCACGGTGGCATACTGTTTTCGTTTTCAAAATCAACAATTCAACCAATGTTTAAAAAATGAGATCCCAACATTGTCTGATTTCGCAATTCCTACTCGACTGTTGATTACATTTCTAATCTGACCTCTATAATGCACTTAAATTAAAGTAACAATAAGAAAACATATGCATTTTTTGTTGATTTCTTATGTTCATTTCACCCTATTCCTAGGCATGCCTTATTTTTCAAATTAGTTACTCTAGGTTTGTCTCACAAGTTATTGACCACGCTAATTAAATTATATTCGAACCGCTTAAAAGACGGTAATCTTATGTCTTCTTTGTTTAAAGTCACTCAAGGTGTAAAACAAAGATGCTTGCTCTGCCCGATTTTGTTCTCTCTATACTTAAATGATCTGTATGATTTTTAACGAGCGGATTACCTATCAACTCAACTTATATAAAAACGCATTTTTATGCTGATGTGTTACAAATTATGATAGATGATATGATTAGGTATTGTTCACAATGAGGTCTTATCGCGAATCTACATAAATCTGAGATTATGATTTTCAGAAAAGGTTCTAGTGTAAGTAATTCGTTGTAGTGGAAGTTTGGGGAAAGTCACATAGAAGTTGTCAATGAATATAAATACCTCGGGATATTAATTACGTATAAAGTCTCTTACAATAAACATTTGATGTCTTAACTTTCATCAGGTAAAAGTACAATTAACTTTATGTGGACAAAGTACTTGGCTCATCCTAAAATACCTTTCATAAAAATTTTCTACACGGCAGCATGTTTAATACTACTCTACGGTGCATTAATATTCAAAGGTGAACCTCACAAAATGTCACCTACGGTATAATTAAATTTGTAGTGTAAACACTGAACTTTAATACTACAATTACTGTCACATCAATTAAATGTGAAGTATAAACAAAAAAAAAAAAATTTAATATACAAAACAGGAATTATAATTTATGTGTAACTTGATTGATTCTTACAATACGTTTCAATTCTTCTTCTTCTTCTTCTTCTTGAGTTAGTGCTATTACGCACTTTTACTCTATAATGACTGGGGGGTTAATCACTACCCCACACTAGGCTTTAACTAGGCTAAAAAATCATATCATTTATTTGTCTTTTAGTTGATGACGGACCTTAAATCAGCATATCTTCCTGAGAGTCCAGAAGTGGACTTGAGGATTATTATGGCGGGGTTAAGTAGCGTATCAACTTTAGTGAATAATTTTAAAGCTCTGTCTCTGATATATTTTTTCTGTGTGTTGGAAAAAATTATATCTAACGTCTAATTTTGATTTATTGCTGTTAATACGATTGTTTTTACTGTCACTTCACTTTGTAATTCATAGTGATTGTGTTGTAAAATTCTGGCCTACTTTTCCTACAAGAAAATTAAACACCTAAGTTAAAGGAGTAGAGTTCATTAAGAATATGGCTGAAACGGATAATATTGAAGACAAATTAAAACCACCGGTCAAAAACCCCCAATTGAAATTGGTATCATCGGCTGAATTCAAAACTATGATAGCGGAACTCTCCGAAGTTAAAAAACTTAATGAACTTTTGCAAGAAAATTACTCAAAGTTGTCGCTGCAATTCCAAGAGTTGAAATCACACTGTGTAGAGGTGCACCAGCAGCTGCAAAGCAGCTCAAAGCCATATACTATTAATTTACAAGGCCGCAACAACAAAAGGAAGAAGGTTTCACCACCCTCCCCACTTAGCTGCTCCCATGGCTCTGTTTCCAGCGATAAGGATATGGAGTTGGTGACCGCCGCTGAGGAGCCCATTGCATCAGCCTGTGGGTCCTCTAGCTCTTATACTAAAGATTTCCCAGCTTACGATACGAAAATCAAATCGTCTAAAAAAATTAAGGAAAAAGTCCCCAAATCCACACTCAGTGTAGTGGTATCAGAGCTGATTAAGGTTCAAGAAGGCGCAAACGTCACAGGTGATTCAAGTAATCGCAGCGAAGGGCAATCGGTTTTTGATGGCGCGACCTCTGACAAGAAAGTAGGTAAAGTTGTCCCCATTGTGCTACGTCGGACTAACACTTGGGGCTCTTTGGTTAAACAATTCCACGTAAGAAACTTTAAGTTTAGTGAGGCTAAAAAGGTGCATCTTGGAATTCAAATAACGCCAGTAACAATTGATGACCACCGGAAAATGACGAAATTTCTTACCGAGATTAAAGAGCCTTATCACACACACTTTCTCCCTGATGAGAAGTGCCTTAACATAATAATCAGAGGCCTGGAGGGACAAGATCCAGAGGATATAAAAGAATATCTTGTAGAGAAAGGGTTTAGCATTCTTGAGTGCCACTTCCTTAAGACGAGACAGACAGTCGACAAACTTATTAAAATTCGTCTCCCTGCGGATCAAAAGGATATATACAACGTATCCAATGTTTGCCACTTAAAAGTGACTGTTGAAGCTCAACGCCCACTTAAAGGTCCCCCTCAGTGTCACAACTGCCAACAGTTTGGTCATGTTGCCACTAATTGTAAGGCCCCACCCAAATGTGTTAAGTGTGAGAGCACACATCATCACTCCCTATGTATGAAGTCTCGTGAAAATCCACCGAAATGTTCAAACTGCGGCGGTGATCATCCGGCAAATTATAGACGATGCCCGTGTGCTCCGAAAAACATTCCAAAAAAAAAATAACACTGTGATACCACCTAACCCCTCAATAAAGCCATCAATGACGTATGCGGATGTTGCTGAAAAAACCTTCTCCCACCAACTCCCCACCTTGCCACATCCACCGGCCGCCCAATTAGAAAAGTTAATGAGCAACTTCCAGGAACAGCTGAACTCGATTATGAAGAATATGATGCAGGCCATGCTACAAAGCCTACTACCAACTTTAACTTCACAATGAACACACCATTACATTGCTTTAAAGTTGTGACCTGGAATGCAAATTCCATAACAAACAAGAAACACGAGGTTACACAATTTCTTCATCATTTTGAAATAGACATTATGGTCTTGCAAGAAACACTCCTTAAACCCTCAATGCAGCTAAAAATCCCTAACTACATCATTTACAGATCAGACAGGGTCTTAAGAAGTGGAGGAGGCACTACTATCCTTAATAGGAGAAACCATCTCAAACACCATCTCAGAATTGATAATCTACAAGCACTCGAATCTACTTCAGTGGAGGTAGAATGCCCAGCGGGTGATATCATTTTTACCTCAGTTTATAGACCGCCAAACGTGAAAACCTGTCTGGGGGACCTAGCAACACTGATTAGTAGTAACTTACCCACATTCCTTGCTGGAGACTTGAATGGTTATCACAGAAACTGTGGTGATAGAAGTACGAATAGGGCTGGAAGGGAAATTGTCCAGTTTGTCAATGACTATATGCTCCAACTCCATACGCCTAACGAGCCAACTCACTACGGCAGCGGAGCAGGCCATATAATAGACCTTGGCATGTCCAACCTAGATTATACTGTACTTGTGGAAGTTTTAGATGAGCTGGACTCCGATAATAAACCGGTTCTTTTCATTCTTGAAAACTGTCCCATGAATATTATGACCCCTACATTCTCTACCACTGACTGGAATGCTTTTAAGAACTTGGTAGACACCAGCTGCCTTAATAACCATCCAGAAACCTCAGAAGAATTGGAAAACTGTATACAGAACCTGACGCATCTATTAAAACAAGCCTTGGATAGCTGCTCCACCCTCAAAGATAGAAAACCATGTAGTTATTTTAACTTACCGCAGCATATTAAAAACATGATTAGAAATCGAAATAGAGTCCGAAAATTTGCTCAAATAACATGTGGCCCAAAGAGCAGAAGAGAGGCCAATCGTCTTTCAAATGAAATTAGGAAAAGGATCTATGCATATAAAAATGTGAAATCGGGTGAATTTCTGATGGGTCTTGAAAAAGGATACCCGAAAGGGTAATTCTTAGCAGATTACCGAAAGGGTAATTCTTAGCAGATTAAATGATGTAGTGGCTTCACGCAATATACTCCCTGACGAACAATTTGGCTTTAGAAATGACCTATCCACAGAGCTTCAATTGGCTAGAACGATCCAAATGATCCAAACAGCCCTTAGTAGAAGAGATAATGATAATTTTTGATATTTCTAAAGCCTTTGACAAGGTCTGGCATGATGGTCTAATAGTTAAAATGTCTCATCTAGGTGTTCCAGGCGGACTAACTAAGATCATCGGCAGCTTCCTCCTTGGAAGGTCCTTTCGCACGAAAATCAACAGCGCTCTTTCGTCAGTCCGATCTATAGAAGCAGGGGTTCCTCAGGGATCGCCACTTTCTCCCACTCTCTACAACATTTATACATCTGATATTCCAATGTAAGGTCCCTCGACTTTGGCGTTATATGCTGATGATACGTGTATGCTATACTCAGATAAATGTGCTCTCAACATAACGAACACACTTCAAGAGCATATAAACATCATTCTGGAGTATTTTCAGAAATGGAAAATAAAAATCAATAATGAAAAAACTAAGGCTTTGTTTATAACGCGTAAGTGAAGACAGAATCCGTCGAGAGTGAGAGTGGGTGATATGGTGATAAACGGGGAGGATAGCGTTAAATATCTTGGCATCACGTTGGACAAACGATTCACATGGCTTAAACATGTTCAACTAAAAAGAATTAGCTGTGCCAAAATTCTTCATTACCTCCAACCGCTATTTAGAAAAGAAAACCTCAATGCTAAGAACAGGAAAGTGATATATAACCAAATAATTTGTCCGTCACTTCTATATGGTTGTGTAGCGTTTAGCAAAGCTTCAAACGCTACTAATCGCCAGTTAGAAATTGCGCAAAGCCAGGCTCTGAGAAGACTTTTGAAACTTTCTTGGTATATTAGGGCGAATGATATTCTTAGGGACCTCAAGATTGATCCCATCAAAAAATACATAAAGGATAGAGCCCTGAAATTATTTGCGAAATCTGACAGACTTACTAACACCAAATCAAATCTTAGAATGATCAAATCTTAGAATGGTTACCAAACCCATTCTCGAATCAAATCTTAGAATGGTTACAGGCTCCTCGGGGAGGTATGCAGATCTGAGGTCAATTATTACTTAGTCTGATGATGTGATAAATAATAATCCAGTCAAGGCACAAAGAGAGGTTTTGAAGAAACCTCGCAGTTAATATAGAGTAAAAGTGCTCAGGTGCACTGACTCAACTTGTCTCTCAGCATAATAATTGATTGAATTGTGTTTCTAATGATGTGCTAATTCACAAAAAAAAACTGTTTAAGCTCGAAACTATAATTCATGTTTTAAAACTTTGACGTTCATAATAAGCGGCTTATGATACCATCAGCAGAGCCGCCAAATCGAAAAATATTTCGATTTCCTTAAGAACATAATTCTAGGCTAAAAATAAGCATTTCTTCGCATCTATTTGACCCTGTAGAAAAATGAGATGATCATCTCTCATGTAAAGTTCTTATACAGCTTCTTGACCGATACCACACAAACTAGTTTTATATCCAGCTAGTTTTTTGCCCATAACCTTAGTAAGATTACATCATTAATGATTCGAAATTGATACGAAAATATTTAGATTTTTGTAGCAAAATTACTTCAAAATAATTTATATTTAAATTTCAACTATTCATAATATTATGGAATCAGTCTATTATATGAAAAATTACTGAGGTTTGCGCGGTGTGACTCCTTTGCGATTAAATATTAAAGAGATATCAGACCAATTTGTATTTGCCTGTCTTAAAAAGTGATCTTTTGGCAAACATTGTCTTTGAGCAGGAAGGTTTTATCGAGAAGACATCAAGTCCAAAACCAAAGTTACCTTAAAACTAAAACCAAATAATAATAAGAATAATAATAATGGACTAAGGAAAGTCCACATTCCTGAACTACTCTGGAAAAGATACAGACAATTAAAATCTCTTCCATAGCTGCCTAACAGTCAGTGACAATATAGACTTTCTGCATCTTCGCGGTAAATGAACATTGAACTGACGAAGGTAAAACGATTTAAAGTCCCTGAGCCAACGGAATCAATCCCAGATATAGTGTTTATATATTTTTTTGAATTATAGTCAACTCCCGCTTTTCAATCTCCTCTTTTAGGAGATCTGATTGAAATGTTATAATGAAAGTATAGTAGATAGAAGCAATACGATTTATCATTATTGATAACTCGTTTTACGACACCCCAGCGTTGTAAAGCGAAACTTAATTGTTAATGTGTTTGTTTAATGTAAAGGTCAGTATGTAATCTATTATATGATACGCAGAGAATTTTTTGTAAAAGCTTTTATTTGAATATACATCTTTCTGTTTTATAAGTATACATATAAAGTCGTAAATGAAGGACTCATACTTTACAAATGGAAATTTAAAAAAAAATGTACAAATGTATGTATTAATACAAATACATTTATAAAATTTAGTCTAATATGTGGTTATTTATCCAATCAAGATGTTTTGCTAAATCACAATATATAACAAATTCGCCCAAGTTGCACTGGCCTTCAAACGTTTCTCCAATAGATACTACTCCTCTCAATGACCAATGCCTATTTTTTCTAATCATAATTCCTGAACCTGAATCACCCGTACAAGGTCCAGATAAATCTCGATTTCCCGCACAGAACGTACGAGGTGAAATTATTGATTTTATTTTATTTGATGATCGCACGCATTCTATTTCACTAACTATTCTAGCATAAGCAATTCTAGGGCTTGTTTCAGAAATGGTGCCATTTTCCGTTGACCCAAAGCCTGCAACATACCCAATTTTGTTTACAAGTTTGCTTAGGTCAGTATCTCCATTCCACAAACAAATTGGACTAATGAAATCTGTAAAACTGTAGAAAATTTCTTGATCAAAACAACTTGTAATTTGAGTGTTCTATATGCTTACGTTATTGATGAATTTAGGTATAATAAAGCAATATCGGCATCTGGAATAAAATCATTTCTATATTCTGGATGTATTATTATTTTCTCAACACCAAAACTCAAGACACCAGTGTCATCTGTCGTATTACTACCACCAAGTTTGACCAAAGTCAGATCTGCTGGCAACGTTTGAAACTGAAAACAATGTGCTGCGGTAATTATTATGCGCTTCGAAATCAGTGAACCACCACAAATAAATACTAGATTTTCATCATTATTCTGGAAGATAGATGCGAGCCAAGGAACCTGTCCATTATTTATTTCATTTCCAAAACTTATAAATGGTGTAAGAGCACCAACTTCTCGTCCGCATGTTCTATTATCCTTCGATTTGTCATTATTATCATCACTTTCATTATCGGTATATATATTTAAGTTATTGTAACCAAGTGGTAACTGCATGGTATGTCCTCCAGTAAGTTTCATACTACCAACTCGTGCTAGAATAGGTAGATTTACGACAATTATAATGTTGTGATATTATAAGTTTCATGTTATAATATGAATCATAATATAAACACAATATTTTGGAAAATATATATACATTATACTAGAAATTTAAATTGTTCCAGCATCGCTATACCTTTCTTAAACTCGAACATTTAGATCGAAAATTAAATCTTCGAAAATTTCACAGCTACTCGAAGATGTTCGAACTGCATTAATATTAAATCATTACTTTCGATTTGTTTGACGTAAAAACATATAACTGCAAATACCCAGTCGCAATATGATGTTAGAACATATTTGTATGGCTCGATATGATCGATTCCAATGATCAAGTATGAGTAAACTAGTATTGTCTGAATAACGAATTGCTTGAAGCCATGAACAAGTCGAATAATAGTTGAAGCGCTAAATATATACACATATGTGATACGCCAATTTTTATTTATATATATATATATATATATATATAGTTGCATATGAAAACAAATAAATAAAACTACTTACGATTTTTATTGGCACAAATTGGTTTGCTATTCACTTGAATCTCTCGTATAACTGGAATTTCAGTTTGATCTGGAAACTGGAAACGATATAAAACAGGTTTTCCCTCCATTACGTCCAATATAGTTTCATCAAGACTTTTGTACGTAAATAGTGCATATTTACCCTATAATGTGTATACTCCACTATATAAAAAAGTCTTTACAAATAATTTTATTTATCATACAAACTTACGCTTGTCAACATTTTATTCTGTGCAAAATCTACTTTGACTTCAGGAGTACCACCTTCAAAGTAGTAATTCGGAATTTTTATGCGTGCAAAAGTTTTATTATTTTCTTCTTCATAAATCACAAAACTGAAACAATTATTGAGCTGCGAAATCGACGGAGGAACATATTCAATGGAAGTATCACCGACGGTATTATTTATGGGCAATTCAATATTAAATTCACCTTCTAGAGCATTATAAGGAGGAATATCTATCGAATACCTTGCGGTAATATTATAAAAAATATGATTATATTTTGTAATACTTACAGTCATCATCGAAGCAAATAGTCTCACCGTTTACAACAATTTTTGAGAGTTTTGGATTCTCCTGTGGAGATGGAAAGCTAAAGCGATACTCCACTGATTTTCTCGCCAATATGTTAGACAGTGTTTCTTCCTGACTTTTAAATGGTAAAAGACTAAATTCTTGCTAATAAATAATAATTCATATAATTAATTTAAAACAAATAATGAAATTTGCTTGGTTTTTGTGATTGAAGTGACGTACGCATGAGATATATTAAATTATCTAATATGAAATATATATAATATAATTTTAAAATTATGGTAGTTAGAAGTGCGGGTAAAAAATGTATAGTAATGAAACTTAGAGGGGTTTTTGAATAACAAAGAAAGAAATAAAGGACAAACACAAAAATTTATTTTAATTTTATTGAAGTTTGGTTGACCATACAACGCTATTTCGAGTATTGCCAAGTACTCTTCATCAGTGGTCTTTGGAAATAATCGAATTTTATTTTATTAGTTTATAGTCCGTATATAATTTGTTTAGACTGCAAGTGCCAGGCTTAGAACTCGTGCCTGTCAAATTAGAAGCGATGACTAATCGTGTTTATCCACAAGAAGCCACGGCTGCACAAACTTTCAATGCTCAAGTTCCAGGTTTTAATGTCACTTATTTTTATTTTAATTAGTGACACTAACTAAAGCACTTGCCGTGCTTTAAATTAGAACGAGCTTATAAACTAAAGCTTTATTTTGGAAACACAAGTTCAACGAATTGAAAGTTAACTTTTGAGTTCGCCTATTCTTTATTTTTTCAAAGCTACTCTTTTTGTAGAGACATTTTGTAATGCATATTGTTTTACTTACTATATGGTCAGCCAAACTTCAATAATTTCAATAATAATTTATTTATTTCTTTGTTATTCAAAAACCCCTCTAAATTTTAATAAAGCTCCTTTGTCACTATACAAAGAAAGTCTAGCTTTACAGCAACATGAATTTTTATTCAATAGTAATAAAACTTGATATAATGTATCAATATACATCGGCAGTTTAATCAGTAGGATAACATACTGGCAACACCTACAATGAAAAATTCTCTTCAATTTTAAAAATTTTAAAAAGTAACAACACTCAAATGATACCTATCCAAAATTCTGTTGTGATATTTATACGATCACTATCATTACATTATATTATCATTACAGCTGTTTTAAAGCCACCACTCATTATATTTTCAAAACAATCGATTTAAACTAACTTCGTGTCATTGACTTATCATTGTTTTATCAAGAAAAAAAGACCGCTTGATTTGATAAATGCTAAATGCTGTTTCATCGACGCAAATAGTAGCGAAGTGGACTGCTGACATAAAACGCAATCATAAAAACATCGATGATGTCAAACTTGATGTTTGATGTCAAAAGTCTACAAGCTCATATTTGTAAATTGTAAAGTGTAGTTATCGGCTTCATTTTGTATGAACACTTAGCTTTTTTGAAGTGGGTGCCGTGTTTGCTGACTATTGACCAAAAGTAAACAACATGTCGACTACTTTGAGATCTGTTTGGAGCTCTTAAAACGAGAAAGAAATGGGCAGTCTAGAGAGTCAAATAGGCAGTCAGCTGCGGCCAAAAAAGTAACATACCTTCTGCTCAAAAAGCAGTTTTTTTGTTGTTTGTTAATAACTGCTTAAGTAATAGACCTTTTTAAAAAAAATTTTTTTTTATGTTATGTTGGTACACCATTTCTTGACATATGATACAAATTTGAACGCCATCTGTCAATTAGTTTGTTTACAGGAGCTGTAAATGTGAAACTACCTCAAGTGCATTTAGCGACTTTTACCATGGAAAATTGTTGTTGTACGCGATTTTTTGACCAAACACGGCACCACTATCATCGCTCAGGCACCATATTCGTCAGATCTGGATCCGTGCGACTTTTTCCTGTTCCCGATATTCGAATTGCCCCTTCGTGGTAAGTGTTTGAGTCGATTGAATCGGTAAAAGAGAATTCGCTAAAAGAACTAAAAGCCATACCTTCACGGGCCTACGAAAAGTATATGGAAGATTGGGTTAATCGTTGGCATATGTGTGTCGCTTCAGAAGTGGCATATTTTGAAGGAAATAAAATAAATTCAGAATAAAATTTAAATTTGTGTGTTTTATTTACAAAATCCGAATACTTTTTAAGCAGAAGGTACAACAGGTTGTGACGTTCGTATTTTGGAATAAGCGTGTGATCGTGTTCATCAACTACCTTAGAAAAGGCCAAGCGATTAATAATTATAGCTACATGGATCAATTGGTGCATATCAATGAAAAAATAGCCTCATACGAATTAGAAAAATGTCCTCTTTTAACAACACAATGCAAGCTTTGCCAAAAAGCTGTTGCCTCATTGATTGCCCTATGACCTTATCAGCCAATATGTTATCTGTGATATAGTGTTTACTTACATTGACTAAATCATACTGATGGACAATAACCTGCAGATGCACATTTGCACCATTTATAAAGCTGCTAGGTACGGTTACTACTGCATACGTCTCGTTGGGTTTTATAACATATCGGAATAAATCCGGACAAGCTATAGTCGGCATTTCTACTTCAGACGCTACAACTGAGTTTAATATAGAAAACACAGCAACATACAGAAAGATCAAAATAATATTTAATGCTTTCATTTTAATCATTATTATGACTTATAACAACAATTTGTAGTTAATATTTTAAACCATTAGAACTATTTAATTTACAATTTAGCTTTACTTTTTGAACACCGAACGTCTATTTGTATGCACCGCTCTGTGCTAACTGAAATACAAACTCAGTTGCAAAGATAAGTGATGCGATTAAATCACTTCAATGCGGTTTTCACATTACTTGGTAATTACAGTTTATAGTTATCATTCAGTATTGTTTCTAAAAGCTACCGCATAATAATTTAGAGAAATTATTGAAATATATAATGGGTTTTTACCATTACTCAAGTTTATCAATATTCATAGTTGCACTCTTTCTTTTTAGAAATTGAAAAAATAGTTTTGGTTTTTCTTTTCAAAGACTTGAAGCCTTAAGTTCTGATGCAAAACTAATGTCTTGTAAAAACTAAAACTATTAACTATTATTATCATTATTTTGATATACATAACTGAACTGAAAAAATTCGCAATATTTGCAATTTCAAAACTGTATGCTAGTTGAATTTGTATAATCTTCTCTCTCAACAACTTGAAGAAGGTTATTAAGTTAAGTCTGATTATATTTCAAAAGTGAATAATTACTCTAATCAATTAAGCATATTAAAATAGAAACATGTTTTAGTTAATAACTGCGCATGAATAATATAAACTTAATTTGTTAACTTTCTTGAAAGATTTTAACAATTGAGAGAACAATCTGGCTCCATTGTTTTTGTTCACCTAAGCATGAAACTGTGAAAGAGCATATTGAGAAGTAATATGAATGTATGAGACAGTAATTATAAAAATTCTTTTCATGAAAGACCACGTAGACACATTTCAACTATTCCGTTACTTATTTCAAGTGCTATTTTCTTTCATTTTTTATAGGTTCATATTTGAGAAGTTATTCACTCTTTAAAATAGTTAAAATAAAATGCATGTGATGTTAAACTATGTTCGTTTACTATTTTCATTTTGGATTATTCATTTTGTCATTTCCAAAGTGAATGTCAATACTACATACTTGAGGTCTGAAACTAAAATTTGTAAAAGTTCTTTATTTCAGCATATTGTTTTCACCATTCTATACATGGTATCATATATGAAATACAATATCATTCGAATATGATCCACAGAACTTAAATTCAGCATTTAAAAAATAAAAAAGTCAAAACTGTTTCCATGGAGTATTCCCAGAGTAAAGCACTTTAGCAGCGTAGAGGTTTAAGGAGTAGTTCATAGACAACCATGTTGCATGGAGAAGGAATAAATTAAGATTCACAAGTCAGTACTGTTCGGTATTTCAAATCTATCTTTTTTCTTTTCTTAAATAAAATTGTGGTCCAACGGTTATGGCGAGATATCTTACGACATGCGAGTAATATCTAAACCATTTGAAAATCATGGATTATGTTGTACATTTTTATTGGTGAAATCCACTTGTTCAGATTTAATATTCTTAAGCTGCAGAGGATTTTAAATAGTTCGAACTGTAATTTCGTTATATTCTTTAAGCTTTTCTGTAAAGCTTAAACTTATCACACCAGATAGCTTTCTTGTGGAACACTACCTAAAATTTCTATTACAAAAAAGTAATTAGACGAATATTTTCAATTAATTTTTTTATTAAATAGTACATAAACTGGTTTTCTATTAAAATCCAAATCCAATATAACAATCATGAGCCCATAATCATGAGCATAATAATCTGAAATCTGAGATTTACATAACGTCTTTCTGTTCCAGTATAGCGTAAATTTATATATTTTCACATTTCCAAATATAGAATTTTATCACAAAATATTGCCAATATTATATAAAAGCAACTAAAATTTTATAATCTTGAGTAAAAATCGTTTCAAAATTAATTTCATTTTTTCGATGTTGAATAATATTTCGATAGTTCTTCTAATAGTTTGTTTTACATATATTATATCATATGTTCATATTAATGAAGTTTAGTTCACCATTTGAGATTTTACCCATTCAAGGTGTTTTGCCAAATCACAATAAACAACAAATTCATTTAAATTACACTGACCGTCTAATGTTTGTCCGATAGAAACAATACCTCGCAACAGCCAATGTTTATTTTTTCTTATCATTAATCCTGAACCGGAGTCCCCAACACAAGGCCCAGATAAATCTCGATTTCCTGCACACAACGTGCGAGATGAGGTTACTGCTTCAAATCCATCAGATGAATGCAAACATTCAATTTCACTAACTATTCTAGCATAAGCTACTCTAGGCCTTGTTGTGCTAATACTGCTGTTCTCAGTTGAACCCCAACCGGCAATATAACCAATTTTGTTAATAATTTTATTGATGTCACTGGCTTCGTTCCACAGACAAATTGGGCTAATATAATCTGTAAAGCTGTTTCAAATTTCTTTATAAATGCTATTTTTACCTGAAATATTAGAGAAACATACGTAACTGATGAAGTTAAAACCAATAAAGCAAGATCTGCATCCGGAATTTTGCTTTTCCTAAAATCGGGATGTATGCTTACTTTTTCAACACCAAAACCTATCATTCCTTGACTATTTTCTTTATTACTGCCGCCTAGTTTGACCCATGATCGATCCGCTGTGAGTTCTCGAAGCTTATAACAATGTGCTGCAGTGATAACTGTACGTGCGGAGATCAGTGAACCACCACAAATGAACATCAATTTTTTATCTGTTTTTTGAAATATGGATGCAAGCCATGGAAATTGACCTTTATTAACTTCAGTTCCAAAGTGAATATATGGTGTTAATACACCAACTTCTTGACCACAAGTTCTGTTATTTTCCATTTCGTCATGTTCGTCATCATCTCCATCGTCGGTATTAATATTCCAATTATGGAATCCAACTGGTAACTGTATAGTACGTACACTGGTGAATGTCATCTTACCAGCATGAGCTAAAACAATAATATTACTCCCAATATTGTAAGTGTAAACATATATTTTTTAGTCACTACTTACGATTGTTCGTAATACAAATTGTGTTGCCATTTACTTGGATCTCCTTAAGAAGTGGTATTTCAGTTTGATCTGGAAAGTTATAACGAAACAGTACTGGTTTTCCCTCTAACACATTCAACAAGGAATCATCAACGTTACTATAGTCAACAAGACCAAATTTACTCTATATTAATTAAAATTTAATACCCTTAATACCATTTACATATACTCGTACTATATTAACAATTTATACTTACGTTTGAGATAGTTTTATTTTGTGTAAATTTTACACTGACTTCTGGTATGCCGGTTTTAAACAAATAGTTTGGAATTTTGAACAGTCCAATTGTTTGGTTATCTTTTTGCTCATATCTGAAGTAGTTGGAGCAATTATTGACATTTTGAGTTGTTGAGATGTATGGAGTGGTAGAGCTTTCTGGTGTCTGTGCAGTCCTTAATGGCAAGTAAATTTTGTAATCAGCAGAAAATATTACCATAGGGGGAGGATCTAGAAAAAGGCTTTAGTTGAATTTTTCATGCATAATTATTATCCAATTGTACTTACAGGTATCATCGGAGCATATTGTGTGGCCATTTACAGCGATTTTAGTGAGCTTCGGATATTCCAATTGAGATGGAAAAGTAAAGCGGTATTCTATTGGTTTTTTATCATAAATATTTTGCATTGCTTTTTGAAAGCCTTCGACGGGTAGAAGACTAAACCCGTCCTAAGAAAACAAAATAGCATAAACTTTTAATTAAGATAAATTTAATAAATTTTGTTAGTATTATGAATTTAGGTTAAATTAAAATTCATAAAAGCAAATCAGCCTGATTATATATTCCTTCGTAACTGTTATTTAAAGATTTGATAATGATGTTAACTTAAAAAGATATCATTAAATTTTAAGTTTTGTTTCATGTATTGAGTATGTCTTACTTTAAAATTTTATAAAGAAAACTTTTAGTTTTTTGTAGTTACAGAAATCACTACAGCATTAGAATTATTAATAATCCCACTAGTTAAACTATCACTTTTGTAAATTAATATTAAAGTAATAAAAAGTATTTATAAAATTATAAATACTTTATTACTAACATGTTGACTGCGGTCGCGTTGGCAGATCTCCACATTTAGAAATAAGTTACTGCCAGTGACAAGATACCTGGGTATAGTCACTATTCCATAGCTGTCATTGCCTTCCGTTACATATCTAAATAGTTCCGGGCAAGCTATGAACGGCTTCATTGGTTCTAATAATGCAGCTAAATTGCTTTTTAAAATTGTGGTAATACACAAAAAAATCGAGCAAATTTTTAAGTTCCTCATTTCAACCATTTTATTTAAACGAAAAAAACACAATTTTATTTTATTTTTTCAAGCAAAAAACGTCAGCATGCACATTGTTTTCTTTTCAAACTAAAATAGAAAATTTAATTATAATACTCAAAAGACTGTGATTAAATTGTTTGCTTGTTGTACTCGGTTGTGAATTCTATAGTTACTTGATAATTATAGTTTAGTGCATAGAATAGTTCAGAGAATACAAAAAGAAAAAGAGAATAGTTTAGAGCAGTTATCAACACTACGAAGAGTAGCTTTTATACTAAAACCAAGAGAAGATTTAAAAACAAGCAGTTTATTTTGTACAATACATATTTAAGATTATTGTTTGATCTCTTCGATACTACACTAATAATCTATTATTTGTGTTCATCATGAACAATGGAAATATTAATTATTTTATTTTATAAAACCTGGCTTCAGAGGCCCCTTGAAGTAATTTACAAATCATTATATATATCATTACAGTATGTTTATACAAAATAATTTGTAATGTAATGTTATTAGTCTTTAAGATTCTAGAACTTATTGTTAGGCTTTAATTTAAAGCGATTCAATAAAGATATATTGTTAAATAAAAGAAAAAAAATGTACAAAACAATTTTAATTTATGCTTAACAATTGGTACTAAACTTATTTTAATATATTGTACTACATTTTGCCAAAAACTACATCTCAGTAAACAACAGTGTCAATGTTCTAACACTTTCTGATTATAATACTTTATTCATACTAATATATGTCAATACTTCTTTATATATTAACCGGATTTAGTAAGCATATTTATAGAAAAAATTATTATAACTGCCAAAAATGTTATAACAATGATTTTTAAATCAGAATAAATTTATTATATCACAAGGTTTGTGAGCCCCAAATATCATAAACCTAATCGGTATATATAGTATAACCATAATAGGGTATACATATTTTTTCATAGACCGAATGTAAATAAAATAATGTAAAATAAATTTAATGAATTAAATACAATAAATATTAAATACAATATTACTTTAGATAGCAAATTTACTTGGAAAAACTATATCAAAGCTAAAAGTAATAAATTTATGCGTCACTTTGGACAATTGTACTGGCTACTCTGCTAAAAATCAAAACTAAGAATGCAAAATAAGCTCCTAGTGTATTAAACAGTAATTGCTCCACTTTGCAAATTTGGAGCCGAAATATGAAACACAGAATGCAAATCGAATATGCAAATTCTGCAAAGAATACAATTAAAAATACTTACCATAGGTCTATCATCAACACTGACATGCACATCTCAAACTTTGATATTTATCGTGACCCGTCGTTGCAGACGTTATCCGAAAAAATTGTAAAAATCACTCAGACAGATTACTTTCGCACCTTATCCCAACAATGAGGCTGGGATTTCCATAATCTATAACTAGCTATCTAACACGAATATAGTACAATTTTAATCTATTTATTGACTCATCTATTTCTAATATTTAATTATCTTACATTATTTAATTTAAGCACGATTTTATTGTTAGCTGTTATTAATAGTTCATATATGTAATTTGTGATATTGATTTTAAATTTTATTGTAATTTTTACTATGTAAAAATGAATACTGCGTGCCAAATCTTGGCAGTTGTATGAATATAGGAAGCAAAAACCCAAAAAAAAAAAATATTCGAAGTTTTCATCAGGAAATTTGAAAACTATAGCATTTACGATGGGTTTTCTCATAAATTTTATTAAGAAAACTATCATTAGTACCCACTTATAATAAAATTTTAACATGGCCCACCTATAATGAATAGTGGGCGCGTGAACACGCATTCCTCATAATCATCGCTGCAAAAATTGTGGAAACCCGCAGGAAAAAGAAATCGTAATACGTTTTCACTGTGATTGCCCGGCTTTGGCATACAGAAAAAATAGGTTTTTAGGAAGATACTTCTTGAACAGTTTTTCAGTCTGTCCATCAGTGAAGATAAGAAACCTATTAAATTACCTAAATTCGACGAGATGGATTTAGTCTCAATTCTTATATACTAGGGGTTCTTGCGAGAAATGTGGTAGTAAAACGCCGAAAAATCGCTAATTGAGATGTATGGGAGTTATCTAATAGCCTGCCACTGCAACTAACCAACCAAATTTTAAGATACTATTATAGTTATTGACATTTATATTACTTCAATTACTAATATATATTTATTATAAACGATATGCGGCTGTTTATTGAGAAATGTTATTAATTCAAGATCTGCAATTGTGAGCAAAATCAGTGACCACAAAAACCAGGATTATTGCTGAAACTTAATTTTTATATAATATTTATTTTATTCATTTTTAATCACACCATAACGAAGTTTTCCATTTTTTTTTTTTTTATTAACTATTCACTGGGGCATTGCAGCATATTATGTTATAGAACTTTGATCATTAATGATTATCGCTGTTTGTTTAAAATGGAATTAAAATATTTAAAATTTATTTTTGAGAATTAAAGCTTTGGCTTAGCGAAGAGTGTTTTGTTATAAGTTCATTTAACAATTTTCCTAACATTCTATTGCATTCATCAAAAAAGATATTTTTACTATTTTCACAGTTTCTAGCACAGTGCTTGATGTGTCCGTTCCAAATCCTCTGCATAAAAATTGCCAAATTTATTGCTTTGCTTTTAGATTTCGGGCATTTCATAAAGCAAATGTTTATAGAAAAATAGACAAAAAAATAATCTTATTTAAAATGCGTAGAGAAAAAACTGAATTATGAAATCTTTTTTCTACGCCAAAACACAAACTGTAATTTTCATAAAACTTCAACAAATTTATGCTGTTTGTACAATATTTTGCCGTAACTTTTTCACATTTTTCTATCTTTCGTTATTATAGCATATTTTTCATTTTTTGTTTTTTTTTTGTGTATAATACATAATATTATATTATAATTATAGAATGATAAGTATTTTATTATATCATTTTAAATATACATTATTATCACAACGTATTTATGAAAATCTCTTAACTTGCTGTGCTCCTTGAAGTATGCATTAAAAATTTATTCAAAATAATATGTTATGTATTTAAGGATATACTCAAATCGTTTATTTAGTTAGCGATTTGCATGAAGCTGAAATAAAAATATTTAACAAATTTGGAAAGGAGCAGGGAAAAAAAGCCGTTTCCAATTTCACTTAATGTACCTAAACGCCTAAATGTACACGAGAGTTCATTATAAGCCTACATTATCGTTTTAATTTGAGTAGAAAGCAAATTTGTTAAGTACCAACAGAACGGAGGGATATTCACTTGATGTGTGCAAGTAAATATTTGAATGAATTTTATATATTCGAATATATTTTTTTCTGTTTTGCCATTTTATTTAGATTTTATTTGAAATGCTGTAAAAACTCTAAAAGCATTTTTCAAATTTTTTTAAAAATTTTCTAAAATATTTTTTTACACTTTTTTTAACATGTTTAGAATAACATTTCATGAACTTTTTTCTTAAAATTTAGCTACACATTTTAAATTGTATGTGTATTTTCACATATTTTTAGAAATTTAATACTATGTACGCCTATATGTAAGCTCTGACTTTTATTACATTATTTCGTACACATATATTAGCCGGATTCCTCACACAATCCACACACAATGGCTGCCTGGATGCGATGTGCTAAACAACCTAGAATCCTTATTTGCTATTAACTCACGAACACAAAACAGTGAAAACTAAATCAAATCCGTTTTTATTATATTTTATTTTTATTTTAGCTCTGCTCTCTACTATTTTATACGTTTTTTGTGTAATGGTTGCTTTTTTCATTGTCAGTTTTAGGTTTTTCAGCGCTCTTTATTACTGCATGTATCTTCCTGTGACACTTTTTTTTTGTTTAATTTTGTTAAATTTTCATCCTCCATGCATTTATACTATTTATATATATTTGTAGTTTGAATTTTAGCTCGTGTGCGATATCCTTGTAAACCCTTTCAATCTTTTTGCATCGTCCAGAAATAAATAATCTTGTTACGAAAATAAAAGGCACACAATGTGCTTTTCGCACAAATATGGACGTGTAAACAGATGCTCTACTGTAAATATTGTTGTCCTTGCAATTCAACTAAGTGGAAAATATTTTATTTTTACATTTTCATTCGCTACATGCTACATGAAACTCAAATTTTTCGTTTAAGTTCAGAATTTTAGTAGGAGTAAATTCACCAAAACCACAAAAAACATTTAAAAAAAACTTTAACTTAAAGCGGTACGAGCAATAAATTTTGACTTTCAAAGTTCTTACACGCAGATTTAAATATAGTTCGTGATTTAACTAAAAGGCAAACATGGAGAACGGTGTCAAAATATAAAGGTATATACATGTGAATAGAGTTCAAATGATTTTTGATTGAAAGGAAGGACTTCTGATTGAGTCACTTCATGTGCAGTCTCAGAAAATGAATATAATTCTATTAACAATTATATTTAAAATATTTTCTGGAATATCTCGAACTGCATCGATGCACATCTGAAAATCGCAATTGTTTTTATTTTATTTTTGAACTAAAACAATATTTGCATATTATGCGAAAACAGTGCATATAAGGAAACGAAAAAAAAAATGAAAAAAAATTTAAGTGTTGTAAAATGATTTTATTTACTATTATAATTTGATTGTAAAATTTTAATTCTACCTCACTGGGTAGCACAGGTATGTTTTTTGACAGTTATTAAGTTTTAAGGCAGAATACAATAGTATTAAAAATAAATAAATATACTGAAGCTCGTAATATGAAAAGAATTATACATATTTTCAGTTACCAAAACACTTATTACAAGAACTCTTCAATTTAATTGATAGCATAGTTTTTCTAAATTTAGTGCATTATTCCACCAATATTTCAATTTATGAATCATATCTCTGCAGTTGCTTTATGGGTCCACAAAATGTCATTCTCGTTATACAAAAATAAAAATTGTTTTTATTCAACTTATCAAGTATGTCAAGACCCGTAAATCAGAGTAGGTCCCTGTGATAGGGACCTCTAATAGGCTAAGCACGAATATTTTGGAGCTTTCAACAATTCGTGCTCTTTTCATAGATTTTAGCGATGATTTTGTAAGCTGTATTAGCTGAAGCATTATAGTACTGCTTAAACTCGTGTTTTTTTTGAACTGCTTTACATATATTTGCATACAATTATAAAAAAAATTACAATAGTAATTAATTTTTTGTTTTTGTTATCAATTTGTTATCGATTATTATCATCGATTATTAGTAATTATTGGACATGCCGATTCGCTTCGGAACCGATGTGTTTACATCATTTTTAAATCCTCTGGTTTTAATTCAGACATATGTTGGTAAGCCCACGGCGCATTAATAATTATAAAATCACGCATAAAGATGCAAACGTCACACTGTTTCTCTGAGATGACTTAGATATTGGTTATAAAGTTTCATTGACGATCTGTCACATCTGTAAACTGTATTACTGCGGTTCTTTTCGTATGATATACGTTTTTGACGTTGTTCAACTGAATCACCTCTAAGGCTTAAGACACCCAGTGCACTTACAAACCATTATTTTGAAGAAGCAGATCCGTCTAATACATTGGATTTTCCTGTACTCATTTTTTATTTCTAATTTATTTCACTATAAAATGAACAATGATTTAATTGGTAGATTAAAATAAAATTTTTAACATTATTACACATCATTCACATTTCATACATCAATATATATTTATCTAAAAAATATTCAATTGTAGATGGGACGGAACCGAATTACTATTGATAGATGGGCCCACACTAAGTTTTCGAGTATCATAATATTTCATTATTTATGTTTGATAGAGAAAATGTATTTAAAAAGATAATATTCCAATATTACCCGCTATTACCTCAACTAAGATTTATAATTTGAACTGGTTGTCACTAGCATGACATGAATAAACCTTCATATCCCGAGCGGTACTATCTTGTGGTCATGTATAATATTGCCCCATTGTCTTATCATTGTTGCGAAGTCTTCCTAATTCCGATTTTGTTTTCACAATTTTAACTGGATCTTTTAGACTGTATTTTGGGTTTATAAACCTTATGATCAAAAAAGAACGAGAATTTAAAAAAAAAACCAAAATTTTAATTTTCTTTATTATAGCCTTCAAAGTACTCTGTATTTTGGGTTTATAAACCTTATGATCAAAAAAGAACGAGAATTTAAAAAAAAAAACCAAAATTTTAATTTTCTTTATTATAGCCTTCAAAGTACTCTTCTCTTGCGGTCAATTTTCCATACAAATTTTATAGCCCGCCGAAGGTATAGCCTTTAGTTCACGCAGCGAATTCTCTTTTATGGCCTCTATGGCCTCAAAGCGCGTTCCTTGCAATGGCAATTTAAGTCGGGGGAAGAGGAAAAAGTCAAACGGGGCCATATCTGGAGAGTACGGTGCTTGGTTGATGATATTGGTGGAGTTTTTGGCCAAAAACTGCGACACAACCAACCAGCCGGTACGTTATCGTGGTGTAAAATCCATGAGTTTTCCATAAATCTTGCTTTTCTTGCGAATGGCCTCACGCAAACGACGTATAACGGCCAAATAATACTCCTTATTCACCGTTTGACCGTCCACGAATATCGTTAAAAACATTGATTTTGGACCGACTTTGGCGTTCTCTTTTCGGTTTCGGCTCACCTTCGAAGCACCGTTCGGTATTCGGTCGATTGTTGTTTGGTGGGCATGTCAAATTCATAGACTCATGTCTCATCACCAGTTATGATGCCAGTTATGATAAATGTCATCATATTTTGAGACCAATTTAATCAAAACTCAATACTTTTCTTTTGAAGTTTTTTTCCTTTGATAAAATATTTTCGAACTAAAATTTTAAAATTCATCTGTCATAAAAAAATTTTTAATTGTAAGAAATATGTTTCACTAAACTTTTTCACATATCTTATGTGTGTTTAAAATTTCAAGATTACCAATTTATAAATTGCATGTCGCACGTACATATATTTTAGACATTAATCGTTTACTGAAAGTTTGGAAACCATGCCAGTACCCATTATCCAAGACACTGATAATGAAGGTGGTAATGAAGCTGATAATAGAACGAGTAATCCAAATAACAACTCTGATCAAAATGCATTAAATAACCATAACACTCCGCCGGATGCACAACAACAGTACGTTAGAGAAAATTCACCATTACCTTTAATAATTACTAGAAATAATGTGTATGCTGGACGTAGATTAGCCGCGCCTGGAGGAATACGTATACGTCAAAGACGTCGTAGACGAAATCACCCTTTCGCAAATCGAAGAGGTCGTACTGGCAATGCTGGTAGTGCTAATAACTTAAATGAACCCATTTCACTGGATATACCAACTTTTGAGGATATGCCAAGTATATCTGAAACCGTTACTGAAAGACTTATGGAAACAGTTGACTCACATTTCGGTGAGGGTGTTTATACAACTAATAACAATATACTTCAGACGACCATAAATGAGGCTTATGATTATTTCACTATCATAGACAGTCATCTTGGTGGTATTAGACAACTTGTTCATGAGATGCATACACTAATCAACATTGCTGCTGAAATAAATAGACTTGAAGAACGTGATGAGGATAATAACACTCCAAATACTGATTTCAGTACAAACCAGCAAAGAGATGATGATCGCAACGCTGAAGAATAAAATGAAACTTGAATATATTTAAAACATCGAAGAATAAGAATTTTAATTTATTTTGCAATTATTGTTAAAAAGAAAATGCTTTAAATAAAAAATATGCGCATTAGTTCTTTTTGGTGCAATACAATACTTTAGATATTTCTTCATATAATACTAAAATTTTTAATAAATTTATGTGATTTCATTTTTTAAAATCTTAGTTATACTCGTATTATAAAAGATAACATAAGCATAAATATAATTCTTTTTTTTTTGTATTTAATCATTCATTTATTTATTGCATCTTCTCTTAGAATGAGACTAACAATAAGTTGTAAAATCTTATAACTAATTACATAATATTACAAATTTTTATTTTAACTATATACCATATTGTATAAAATAAAATAAGTTAACCTTATATCACGAACCTCACTTAGACTAATGGGTTAAGTTTCATTGGAGTGAATGTTAGGTGCTTTCTTAAGAAAGTGGTTCAACTTTAACAGATTACTAAAAAGAAAGGTGCGGTTATTACGTAAAGTTGTTGAATATTGATTAATGGCTGGACGATCAGCTCTTTTTAGGCGGGAAGTAATGGATAGAAGTGCGAGATTTCTTGCTAAGGGATTAACAAGCTCTGTCAACCTTTAATTGTATTTTTTTCTTATATTGTCAAATTCAGCTTTAACAAGGGGAATTTGTAGATCTCGGTGTATACTTTCATTCCTAATATACCATGGGGCACCAGTGATTATTCTTAGTATTTTTGACTGAGCTCTTTGTACAATTTCAATATTTGAAGCACTAGCATTACTAAATAACTGGATACCATAAGTCCATATTGGTTTTATGATGCTGTTATACAAGAGTACTTTATACTCTAGGCACAGGGAAAATCTGTTATTAATGAGCCAATGCAACTTAGGGGCTTGGAGCTTCATCTGAATTTTTTTAGCTTCAATATATTTACGCCAAGTTAGTCGTCTATCTATGTGAATACCTTATTACGTTATGTTATCTGCTTGTGGTACGGGAATGTTATTTAATGAAATTGTTGGAGATACTCCGATTTAAGGTAAAAATGACGTGTCTACATTTTAGTTCATTAATTTTAATTCGCCATTTTGACAACCATTTCTCCACCCGATATAAGTGAGATTGAAGTTGGTTTGAAGCTAGCACAGCGTTTCTGTTTCGGCATAAAATTGCCGTATCATCGGCAAACGTTGTGGTGACAACTGAACTACTTTTCGGGATATCAGATGTGTAAAGTACATACAAGATAGGGCCAAGAACACTTCCTTGTGGAACGCCAGCTTCTAGCTTCTATTGGGAAACTATTAGAAGTATATGATTTACATTTCATTAAAAGCTTCTATTATGCAGATACGTTTCTAAAACTAAGTGGACATTTGTAGGTAATGAACAGTGTATCTTATATATGAGTCCATTATGCCATACTTTATCAAATGCTTGTTTAACATCGAGGAATATCGCGGAACAATATTCTCTAAGCTCAAATGCGTGTCTTATTTCATTCGTTATACGATTCACTTGCTCAATTGTTCCACGTTTTTCCCTAAAACCAAACTGGTGAGAGGGTATTAAGTTTTGAACGTCAAAGAACGGTTTTAGCATAAATATACTAAAAACGAATATTTTTTATAGTACCAACAGAAAATCCTTCATATAAATATGTAAAACTTTTTGAATTCAGGATATATTTAAAAAATATATGGCACTTTCGATTGATAAATCTGGAGCAATTTTTTTTAATAGGGATGCTCTTTTAATGCATATTTAGATCAATTTTCATTTTCGATTGGTAAATCTATATAACACTCGAGATTAACGTATAACACTCGAGATTCATTTATAGCACTCTAGATATTTTGCCGGAGTAATAAGTTTACACTGAAATTAACAGCTGTTTTATATGATTTGACAGAAAAACTGTGATTTGAGTCGATGTATGTATTTGTGCATAATGTAAGTGTTTACTAATGTTAGATTATTCTAAAAATGTTCGATTGGACAACAAAATTTGACTGTTCGAGAATAAATCTAGATTGAATTTGATTTACCAATCGAAAACGCTATTAGAGATCCATTGTCGTTGAGTAATAATAGTTTAATAGCTTTCTCGAATGATAACTCTAGCGTACTTCTTTCAATCAAGATGATTTTTTAATGCACTTTTAGTGCATTTTCATTTTCATTTCCGATTCCGATTTTTTGTGAAAAAATGTATAACACTTGAGATTAATTTATAACACTCTAGATATTTTGCCATAGTAGCAAGATTACACTGATATTAACATAGCAGCTGTTCTATATGATTTGACAGATAAAGTATTATTTGATTCGATATATGTTTATGAAAAACATAAATATCTACTAATACTACTACAAAAATTTTAGATTACTTTTAAAATGTTCAATTGGACAATAATTAAAGTAACGTTTTGATTTTTAAGTAATAATAAACTTTTTTCAATAAACAAAGGACTAAATATTTTTCTTGTAAACTTTTCATATAGTTGGAAGGTAGCTTTTCTTCAAATAGCTTGTGATCACCATTCTATTAACAAACACCCGTTTAAAGTTGATTCCTACTTGATCCTACTTGATAGATAGAGAAGTCTATTTTTGCAAGATCTGTATTTTGGGTAATTCAAACACGTTTAGACTTACACTCAGACTTAGAATTCCATAATGAAATGTCTCAATCTATGCTGTTATTTATTTCTTCCTCATTGCAGTTTCCACAATTTGAGTTAAAATAGAACTGTTTAACTGTTTGCAACAGTTAAATGTTATTTAATCGTAATCTTGTTTATGATGTACTAACTTGTTCATTGGTTAGGTAAAGAAGTTCATTTTAGAAAGATCTGTATTTAGAGTGACAGTTAAACTCATTAGTTTAAAGGTTATCACAGTAAAATATATCCATCTTTATTCAGAGTGTTTTTCTTTTTTATCTTGCAATTTCTGTTTTTAAAATTAATTTTAATTAAATGATATTGAATTTTTTCAGTACAGTTCAATATATTGGACTTAAATTTGAAGGATATAAAAATTGTTGCATGAATCGTAATTATAATTTTCCTTTTAAAAAAGTTTTAAAGTCTAACAGACTTACAAACTCTTAAGTTCTTTAATATTTTTTCGATAATCTCTACTTTGTTATCATAACAATTTTTGAAGCCCATTTTGCATTTACCAAAACCCGCTTCTTTTGATACTTATAAAAGAACTTAAAATCACTTTGACTAAACTGAAGCTATTAACTTCGAATATTGGCCGGATATTAGCCATTTCAAATTTGTACCTACAAAGCACACACAAGTATTTAACTAATTTTCCCTAAGCGTACACTTAAGCACCTTTAAGCCCATTTTGGCAACATACCCTTGATTGATTCTTTTCAATAAACGAGAAATTCAAAAACGTAAACGAAAAGTAGACAAAGGGCAAGAAATCCTTGTTTAGCAAATGGGGAAAAAACTTATTGAATTATTAAACACCTTAAGTTTTATAATAAATTGTTAGGATTGTTTGCTGAGAACTGAGAACTGAGGGGCCGAAGTGAAAGTAAATATTTTCATGACCTTTTTAATAAAATTTCAACGTAACTTAACCCTTTTCGAGACAACAGAAAAGAAATTATTTAATAGAAAAATGGGGTTAAAAAAGTAGATTTAATAAATTTTTGCCTTAACTTGTTACTGATAAGGATATTAAAAATGAGCAGTGACAGCGCAGTGCTTTAAAATTTCACAAAGATTAATGCTATTCATGCATAAGAAGAAGCAAAGGATGCGCAAATATTTTGGTCTGTTTGACGCTTGTTAAGCGTTCATAAAATGTGTAGCTGTGCTACGACATAAAATTTTATGCTATTCCTGTTACAGAAAAATTTTATGCTATTTTTACGTATATTTTACTACTTAAAACAATATGGTAAGCAGTTATATGGTTTAGCTTATTTTGAACATTTGTGCCGTACTGATAAGAAGCTCCACGTAATGGTAAAAACAAACCATACATTTTGTCAAAGGAGCGCTTTTGCGTACTGAATGCTACTCTAAAAGCTTTTTTTACGCTCCTACACTCTTTTTCAGTAAAAAGTAGATAGCAATATAATGCTGTCGCCGTGTAAATGAAATAGCAGATATAGATGGAGACAAAAAATCATACTCTCACACAATGTTAGCGCTCTTCAAATATGAAAATATGCTCTCCTAACACTCCAAAAGCTTTATGGCCCCTACCACGTGTTCAGCGGCTAAAATGTTTTGGTAGTTGAAGTCAGTGCCGCTTTTCTACCATTGGTACTGATGGCAGCATCACAGCATCACTTAAAAAAGTGGCAAAGGTAAGAGGATATGCACTTTCGGAAACAACGTCAACAACATCTTAGTGAACAAATTCGGCTTTTGTCTTTTCAACAACAAATTCCATTGTCACGTTGCCAGTCTAGCTTCATCGACAAAACATTTTTTAGTTGCTCTTTTGGTTGTCCTTATGTGCTGCTGTCTATCTGCCTCTGCCGAATTGTGTGTACAAATATTTTTGTGCCGTATATGCCCTAAAGTATGTGCAAATAACGTGAATGGCACTGTAAGTCGCAGCCAGGATACATAAAAAGTATTTGCGGTAGGACTTTTTGGTGTGCACGAGTTATGCACCAAATTGCATTGCTAAACTAAGCAAAATTATGAAAGATTTGTGCTGTCCACATTTTTTGTTATTCCCCGTACGACCCCGACAGAGCCACAATGTATTTATATGGGTTAATGGGTTTTTGGTTGGGAACATTTATATATATTTTCATCATTTTAATTTTTTATATGTTTTTCTCCTTTTAGGTATTGGGTCATTTGTCAAATTGTGTTACACAAATAGAAAGTTAGTGCTCGTACCTTTTGTGGGATTTAAATTATTGGGGTTGACATTGCCAGCAATAAAGTTACGTTTAGCATGTTCAGCGTGGACCATAATTTCACTGTGCAAAAACGGTCAGATAATTTATTTGAAATTTAGTCGCATTCGAGCGCCTTTTTTGTGTAAATTCAATATGTGGTTTCGTAAGCCAAATATTTTGGCTTTGTCATTATTGAAATTTACTTTTTGTTTCTGGGTTATTTTTAAATTTTCCTCCCAATTTTTTTTGGTCAATGGTCAACGGTAAGGCGCTTAAAATTTCAAATTATATGAACGATTTGTGAAAAGGGAAGGATTTTCTGTTTACTGACCTTAATAAGGATGCATAATTTTTAATGAATAAGGTTAACAATATAATGAATAAGGTTTGTGTAACAATAATGAACTTAACCTCTACAAGCCAAATTCGGTTAAGTGTTATTTGTTAAAATCACAATTAGGAAAATTTTATACAATGAAATTTAAAGCATTATTGTTTCCTTTTTAATACATTTTTCATTGTTAAAATTATTTGAAATAATAATTCCAGCACATATTTTTTAGAACTTTATGATTGGAACAGATTTTCTGTTGACATTAAAAATTTTTCATTTTGCTGAGAAGGATTATTATGAAAAGCTGTAGTCAATGGTTCACCATTATTTATGTAGTAATATTGTAGTTGTGTTTTACATAATTACATTTCTATAGGATAAACAAGCCCAAAATAATTATTTGCAGATATTAATTAATATGTTTCCATTATTGTTCGATTAAAATTTTAAATTTCAGAACAAAATAGTTTATAGAATAAATTTTATACATATTAACAACAAAAACTTTAGTAGTCAGATATTACCCATAAAAGTTATTGTAAGAAATGTATGGATAGGCTGAATAGTTTGAGTCTGATGACTTTTTAAGATATCAGATTTCACAAAATACTTACATGAATTAATATCTAATGACTTTTAAATAATTAGTTAATAAGTGGTACTTGGGAGAGACTTTTGCATATTTTCAGAAAGTGTGAAATACGAAATGAGAATTTCATACTTTGACTAAATATGACTAAATTTATGGCAGTAAATAATATAATAATAACAATGTATAGATCTACTGTCCCAGCATCACAATCTGTAAGTATGATAAGCATTATAAATACCGATTGCAAAGAAATGAATTAAAAATAATAGCTAATTTAGCATAGTAAAAACATTTAAAAAATGTGTAACTATACTTTATTTATATACTAAACCATTGGATAACTGTTTTGAAATTATAGTTTTGAGTAAAAAATAGCACATTTGCAATTAAAGGAGGCAAAACATTTTTAACAATTTTTAGAATTATCGCAGTAACAATGATTCCATCTTCCATTGTGTAACCAACTAGAACGTATGGTTTCATCAGTTCATTATTGAGAAAAATTGACGACTCGACTTGTTGCCCAGAAGGACAAACAGTTATCAGTATTTCAAACTACACACTGTTCTTTCAACAAAATTTTAATATAAATTATAGAACAGATTAATTGGTTTCGCTTTCCAAGGATTACTCTCATACACAGTTGTACTTTAATTTTTTGAAAATATTGATATCGAACTTAATTATTCAAAAGTATGTATATTTTTTTTGTCAAGCTTGAAGTCGATTTTCTTTTATATTACTTTCAATAAATAAGAAAAAAGCAAAAATTAATTAATAACATTAATTTTATTTGTAAATTTCTAACAGAATAAATAATTTATTTATTTAAAACAGATATTTCTGCTCTACTTTGTGTACCATTTTCAATATTATTAATATTTCTTTGACAAATTTAACAATTAATGTCTATTATTTAATTAAATTATCAATCAGTTACTTATATACGATATGCGTATAATATTCAATCTTTATCTTGAAAAAAAAAGTACTGTAAAAAGCCTTATGTAAGGATTAGATGTGCGCGTCCATAACTTAAGAAAGAGAAACTAATTTTTCATCAAGAAAAACCAAAGTCTTAAAAGTCAATGCTCTCTGGGAACAATAGAGAATATGTCTGGGAATCTCAATGCCAAATTTTTTTTTATTCAGTCAGATCCATTTTGTTGAAATGATAACGCGAGCCCTAAAGAATCGTCCGTAACTTACACTCAATGTCGGCAGCAGTGGGTATTCCTCTTTATTGTAAATTAAAGTCGTATGTAAATAATGTTTTTATGTACCGAATCATTTCACACTATATTATTTGTACAGGTTGGCATACAAACTATATATTATAACAACTTATTATTTTATTATTAAAAAACACTTTTAAAGCTGTACTTTTCTGCAGCCTACATAATTTGCATGTGTTAGGTAAAATAGCATATCCACATTAGTATTAATAATATCATTATAAGTATATAGATAGCAGATGGACAGAATTTTTTTAGCTATTAAACAAAAATATTAAATATTTTTTTCTGTAAACAAAAGTTTGTTTTTCAAGGAATCCAAACGAAGAAAAAAAGATATACCTAAACCTCTTTTTTAATATCATCACAAAATATCTATGGATTCATAGTTCACTTAAAACAGAGTACCCCACTGTTTCAGTATGCATTAAAAATTGAACATACCACTCCGCTTCTCCCAAGTTGATGGAGCTGAGAAAAAACACAAGAAGTTGATGCCTAAAAAATGCAAGTAATAAAATCGAAAATTTGAAGAGTACTTGTCTGTGTTTTAAATGAATTAATATAATAGTACTCATAAAATTATATTTATTTTAGTCTATCTAAATTTTGCCCGGAAAAAAATTTCTGATATTCTATGATTTTTTTGGTCATAATCATCATAATTAGGTGAAATTAATTGCTATTATAATATTTCCACTAATACTGAAAATAAATTCTTATTCTCTCTAATATAAGGAATTAGCTGGCACTTGAAGTGATAATAATATGGTTTCCTTATTCATGTGGTGGCAGTTGACTTATACTTATTTAAGTAAGTACGAGTACAGGTTGTAATATGGGCTCGTTGCTGTTTATACTATTTTCGATTATAATTTCAGACTTATATGTGCAGTTTTATTAGGATTAATTGTGAAATGTATGGCTTACCTATAATACATTCACACTGCCTCTATTAAGACACTTGCTCATTTATATTTATGAGCGAACGTTCACATTATAATGACCTCATTTATGATACTGACAGAACTTTTATAAACTTTTATTAACTTCACTTAATAATATATCACAAAAAAAATTGAACATGTAATTGGTATATTAAATCATTTATATACATTTTTTTTATCAATTACAAATTCAATTAATAAAAACAAAGATTTAATTAAATACTCACTTCCTGTGTACCTTTGTTTACAGCTCAGCTGTTAATTGTTTACATTTTTCATATAAAACATATGACATGTATTTCGATTTTTGATAATTTCCCTGTGGGAAATTCATCTTTAGGGTCGCATTCGACACTTTTTACCTTAAATGATCTGATTTATTGGCAATGAGATCATTTATATGAAAGCCTTTGTATGGGCAAATCATCTACATTAGTGGCTATAATGGGAAAAATCGCATTAAATTAAACAGTGTGAATTTGCTATTAAATAATAATTTAATTTTTACTAAAATAAAATAATTATTACAAATAAAAACAACAAAATTTGGAAATGACAAATCAATGGAGTTATTCACCATTTATGATCCTAATTCAATCATTTATAACAGAAATCTTAAAAAACGAAAACCTACCCTAAAATAAATAAAAATTAAATGATTTAAGCAAAAAAAATCAAAAAACGAAGTGCTAGTTAAACTAACCTCGGAAACTAATTATCTTTATTATTTTTAGTTACTCTTCTAAATACGAATAATATTTTGAAATATTAATATTAGTAACATAAACCATATTCCCAATTATTGTACTTCGTATACCATAAATATAATTGTATTTAAAACAAACAAAACATGTTATTCTTAAATAATTTTATATTTCTGCCTGTATATGTAGAGTTCAAAACTCAATTAATCTTTTCAAACAATCAATAAAAATATAATTTCGTAATGAATAATCAAATAATAGTCAAATATAAATTACACAACAATTAAGCAAAAATGATTTTATTTCTGATTTATAAAAAATATTAAAATTATATGCAAAATTGTGTTTTGTTTTAATTACGCATAATCGCGTTAGTGCACATCCGGTTCCCCACACCCATGGTAGCAAAATGCGGCATTGGATTTCATAATTTGAATCGAAATTGAATTTTGTCGTTGAATGGACTCTCAACAACCACAGCTATTTAAACATTAAAGCCGCCATTAAAAATAAATTCTAAATTAATTTCGAATTGTCCTAATGTGTGGTGCTAAAAAATATATATATAATGAATTTATGTGGGTTTATATAATTACCTGAACGTATACTATATGCCTCCCCGCTACTGTTTAGTTATCTCAACGTAATATGTCCTTGTCTCCTTGTGTGTTTTATGGTGCATAAAATTTTATTAGGCAATTGCGTGTGGTCGAAATGCAACAGAACGCCAAGTAATGCAACAACCAATTGCAAATAAAAACATTTTCTAGCGTTTTGATGAAATTAAATGCAGTCGCTTAAATGATAAATAGTAAACACAAATGTTGTGCAAATTAAAGCAAACAGAGGAGTGCAAGGGGATTTAGGTTTGGGTTTTCAAAGAATGGAAAACTATTAATATTGAAAATATCATATCTGTTAAATTTTATTCAAATAACATCTTTAAATATTGTACTTCCATAAAAATTGACGTTCTGGCCGCGCGAAAACTCACACCATAAATGAAGTCTTACCACAGTTTTATTTCCCTAAGCTATACAGTCATTTAGCATTTTGTGCAATAATTCACTAATTTCTCTGACAACATGATAAAAGTAGAGGAACTTTTAAAAACTTCACTTAATAATATATCACAAAAAAAATTTAAATATATAATTGAAATATCAAATCATTTATTAACGTTTTATATATCAATTATATATTCAATTAATAGGAAGAAAGACTCACAGCTCAACTATTGTTTGTTCACATTTTACATATAGAACATATAACACGTATTTCATATTTTGGTAATTTCCCTTGTGGGAAATTCATATTTAGGGTTGCATTCAACGTTTTTCGCCTTAGGCTGCGGTCACTTTATAAGCGAATTTTCTCTTGCTTGTTCGTACACATGTTTTCTCGTACGAACACATCGCATGTTCTGGTTGCATTGCGGGCAAAATGACAGTTTTGTTTTGCAAACAAAATGCATAGAGAAGTTCCATTGTATTTAGCGCAAAATCTATTATTAATTTATTTATTAATTTCAAACAATAAAAGAAGAATATGGGTGCAGGATTTTTTTTCCTAACGAATAAAAATAGTAAGTTTTTCAGGTCTTTTGGCGAATTAGAACAATGTAAACAAAAGTTTTTTAAATCCCCTAGAATAAAAGAGGCAACATTCCATTATATCCTGAATGGTATTCCATCTAAAATGATCAAGTACTTGAACTTTCGAGAGTGCATTACAATACAATACTCAACAAATTTGTAACAATTTCAACTTATTTTTACTATATTTTACTTTTTTTTAATATTATTTATTTATTAATTATTTATTTATTTATAGCAAATTTTCGTTTTGAGTAAATTAACAAGCTGTAACATTTTCCTTTAATTATTAAATAAAATTAGTAAGTCCTTTTAATTAATAATCAAGAATGCGTTTGCAATAAAAAATTATAGTGGATTAAAAGGAAATATATTATAGAGGAAAAGATTATAGAGGAAAATTCTAAAACTATTGAAGGCCATTCTTTACAGTTATAATAATCAACTTTAAAATTTTCCCATGTACAAATTGTGTTTGGAGCATGCAATTTTTAACATTCGATTTGTAAACAAAAAACATGATTTCCTCAATTTGGACAGTATGTGAACACTTTCAAAATTAACTTAATTTATCTTTAAGAAATTAAGGAAACTCAACTGTCTGAACATAGTCTTAATAAAATTTTCGCACGAAAGAAATAACGCGCGAATAGTTCTCAATAACTGTAAACACTCACGTGTGATTATGTACATTTGATTTGTTCGTACGAATAGGTAAGACGAAACTCTCATGTAATATAACCGCAGTCTTAAATGAGCTGATTGATTAATAATGAACTCAATTATATGAAAGCTATATGTACGGTTATTCACTCTCATTAGTGGCTATAATCAGGAAAGCAGCCTAAAATAAACAGTGTGAATGTGCCATAAGAAAGCAGTGGAAATATGGTATAGGAAACAAAAAATGATTGAACACCGTATACTTTCACTAACTGCAATTTTGTTTAATATTTAATAAGTAAAGCATTTTGAGATGATTTTAATTGAGTATCCCTACTTAAATCGCCACCTATGTTCACATATTTGTATCATTTTAACTGCATTAAAAATTCTAAATAATTTTGTAACAAAATTGCGATAAGCATTATTTTGATACATCAAATTGAATTGAAATAATCAATTTCAGATACTCATTATAATTCTATATAACTGCAATAATATTGAAATATTGTTTTATTTTTGTATCGAAACAGCTTTTTCTCTTAATGAACACCAAATTTATGTGTTGTTGTTATTTCTGTAACATTATAAATACATTTCAATATTCAATTGAAACCAAAAATACAAAAATATTGAATATTTATGTAGAAGAAAATTGTTTAAATTATTTAAATAGTTTGTGGTTCGATATTTAATTAAAAACATGTTTACTTAAAATTTGTGGATTTTCATGTAATAAAATTGATTCACTTTATTTACCATAAAACTTTTAATTAATGCATTTTATATTGTGGAAGTCCAAATATATTTATTATTTGTTATATTTTGTTGGTCTATATTAAGCTTATACATATATTCTTAATATTTAAATGTATATATATTCTTTGTATTCAATATTTCAAATTATATAATTATAAATAATAATAAAAGATTTACTATTGCCAAGTTGTAGTCATAGACTTATTGTACTACATTTTATTAATTTTATTATTAGTATTAATTTTACTATATACAAGTAGGTATACAGAAATTTGGTCAACGGATATAAATAAGTTTTTGTTGTAATTTTTCTGTATTGTACTTCACTCTATGTACTGCATTAGCCATTTAAAATGTATCTAACTATATACAACCAGGTATACTTAAGTTATATATCACTAATCTAGAGCCAGAAATTTGATCAACGCATGTAAATAAGTTTTCATACACTAGGTCAGTGTAGGAAATCCTCAAAAATTTGTATTTGAAATGGAAATAGTTGGCATAGAGAAGTAACTTATTTTAAACCATTTGGCACCTAAGCCAAACTTCGGTCAATGTAATTTAAATAAAAATTACTAAATTACTTTATTTTAAAATTAAGGTACACTGTCATTTTTTTAAATAAACAAGCAAAAAATTACTTCCTAAGTCAGACTTCTTGTTTTCAAAGACTTATCTTTTAGTGAAGTTATTTACTTTGATGTTAACTAACGATATGACTGTCTATACAGTGATTATTGTTTATTCAGCAACTGCAGAATCGGTTGAACTTCAGTCAGAACTTTTGGAATATCAGAAGATCAGCTTAACTAAATTGAGAAACAGTTTATAAAGTAAATTGCAAAAATCAATGTCCAAAATCAGAACTGGATATATTTGTTCTTATATTAGAAGAGACGACTGTCCTTAAGTTAAGCTTAATATTCTATATTAATAATAAATAAAAATAAACAAATAAATATATATGCCGAAGTTTTACCTGGACAATAATATAAAAGGGAAAGGATTGCAACTAGTCCAAAAACAATGAAAGTATTATAATCGCATGGGTAAAACTGTCCGATGAGTTTAAAGAATAAAATTCTTGACATTCGATATACAACTTTGGGATGCTGCAAGTACCTTTAAATTCTTCAAACGCACCTTTCTGAAATATATGCTATTTTTTCAAACTACTTTATGCATCATGAGATATATTTTGTAAAGAAGGAAATTAATGTTATAAAGATTTAGCTACAAGTCTTGTGGATAATATCGGATTTGAAAGAAGGTTTAAGTGGTTTAAGTTTTCTAGTCTATCAGATGAACTTTTTATATAATTATAATTCAATACTTTTTATATATTATGTATTTGTAAAAATGATCATCTTTATAACTGTGATATATATTCAATTGTGGCAACACTACCCGATTGTCAAAATGTAAAAAAACAAATTCATGTTTCCGGTTGTTGTCGTCGTGAAGTGCATTTGCAACGCTAGCTTAATTCAACTAACATTATAATTACATTATAATTATTCAACTAACATTATGAATACAAGTAAAGAACATAACAATAACGATCAGCTATTCCTGTAATTAATTTCTGACGAAACATTAGGTTACTGATACAAAAAAATTTTACAATTAGGATTAAAATAATATGAAATAAAAAATTATGATCAATTAACTGACGACATTTTATTTCAATGCATGTATATTTTATTTTTGGAATTAATCCATATATAAGACTGCTTTGGCACATTTCATTGCTAGAAGGCTTCATCATACGATATAATGCTTTCGAAAAAATCCGTGTGATAATAACAATGAAAATTCGAAAAATGTCATGTGGTTAATTCAAACGCAACAGCTAAAAAGAAAAAATAGAATAGTAATTAATAAAATGTTATAAAAATGTTTTTATGTAATTTTTTAAAACAGATAAAGTAGTTAAAGATTTTATATAAATAAAAAGAAGAATTTAAAAAATTTACCTAAACTTTTAACAGCCATCAGAAGAAAAATTTTCAATATTATTTACAAAATTATTATTCAACGCCACTTTCAAAAACGAATACCAATCCAGGATACGTTCTATACTCTAATGAGACGTGCCTATTTTGATGAAAATCCATAACAACTGCTTGCATATCCGGTATTTTTCTAAGGACAAATGTATTCAAAATACTCAAATGTTTTTTACGAACATACATGTCACTTATTCCAAACGGCCAATTGGTTTCAGTTGAGTTCTTAAGAAGCATTTCAGCAAACATTTGTGGGCATTTATGCTTAGCTAACGCTTTCTTTAAACAACGTTGGAGTCTCGCACCAGGTCTTGGGAAAATTTTTCCCCACATTGTTACACTAGCCAACGGTAAAGAAGTCGACCACATTTGAAAACAATGGTGAATAGCTATTGGTAATCTACTTATTTTATCCTGTGGTTTTCTGTCAATTTTATGTTTCATGTACATGAAATCACACATTTGACTCCATTCCCTTTTTAAGCAATCCAAGGTTTCACCACAGCACCTCAATGCCTGTTTATCTGGGTATATTTTGTCTTGGTGTGCAGCTATTAGTTCCGTTAGATGTGCAACACAATCATGCATTTCAATGTTCTTTCTTTTGATTTTACAACCACAGCCTTTTCGACATATTAACTCCCCTTCGGGACCGAATTCGCAAGTTTTAGTGTGGTTTATAAAGTCACATAATCTAAGGATTTCCTTACAACCATTATTGAAGTATTCACATTTAAGGTGAGTACGCGTAAGCATTTTAAGAACTATACCCAAAGGACATTGTTTATGAGTTACACGCTTGCGGTCAACTGGACAATATTCATGATTTTCAAACCATCTCGCTGCGCAATTGCGACAGAATACATGGCCACATGGATGACATTCTATTGGATCATCAAATACGCCAAAACAGATTAGACAAATAATGTATTCACTAACGGAGCCAATAACCAAATCGGGATCAATACTCATTTTAATTTTTATTCATCAAATTTATTACTTTTTGCAACATTAATGATACACAAAATATTGCAATTTTACAAATTCAAAAATATACACAAAATTTAAACACTCAAAATATATTTGAAGCTTTCTTACATATTAGTTTTATTCAAAAAAAATTTAGTTTTTACTTGGTGACACAGCCTACTAATGCTGAAAAAAATTAGATACCTTAAATATATTCAATTATATATATTTAACTTAATACATAAGTTATATAGAAGAAGAACTTTCTTCATATCTGAGATGGTTTCTGTTGTTTTGATTATTTGAAGATGACCAGTTTATTGAGAACTGGAATCTAAAATTTTGAGTCATAAAATTTTTAATATTAACATCGTTAAGTATAACACAATATTTCAATAGAGTCAACCGGCATATGGATATTGAAATAGCCATATAATAATATGGCTAATAGTATGGCTAATAATATGTCTAATAATATGGCTAATTTACTATGATAATAATATCATAGTAAAAGCTAAATATAAAAAACAATAAAATAAAGTTCTGACTTTTCAACGTATGTGTGGGCAAATAATGTTAGGATTTCCTTAAACATGTACGATTGGAGTTTCAAAATCTAGCAAAAAAAAAATTTAGGAATGTAACTAAAGATTACAAAATCGAAAACGACATAACTCCGTTGTTTATTGTTCTAAAATTCTGAAATCTGAACTATCAATTCTCAAAATTTAAGTTCAACAGTATACACATATCTTATGTGCCTTGCATATAAATAAAATATAAGCATAACATTTCGCCTGCACTAAGATTCCATTGTGATAATATTAAACACATATTTATTCTCTTAAAGACCTTTCAGTGTTAAATTTAACGTAAATCTGCTGTCCTAACTGCTCCTACGTGTGTTTTGCATTAAATTTTTTATGAAAAATTTTACCGAGACTTTCAAATTTACACTTACAACAATGGCTTCATTTATTTGCTATTATATTTCATATTACATATTTCACACAAGATACTTACAAAGAACTTAAAAAATGTTTTCTTAACAGTTTTGGGGAAAAATATCCTGCTTTTGTTGTTATAGTCAGCGAGGTGCTATACAAAACTTTCCCACAAAAATCCGAAAAAAATCCACAAAAAAATAAAGCAGATAAAGAGTAAAAGAAAAAAGTCATGGGAAAACAAAACATAACAATGGTTTATTTATGATAGCATAAAAGTTTTGACCTGTACACAAACAACAATGCCAACAACACCTACAAAAAATAATAACTTCAAGTACAAGAGCAGTGCCGGTATACCAACTCCAAAGCCGCCATCAACAGAAACAGAAGCAAATCCCATAGAAATATTAAATACAATCGCAGGCATTCAATTTTGCATGAAGTGTAGGAACCTCGTCTTGTTATACAAAAATAAAAAAAAAAATAAAACAAATAAAAAAAAATACAAAAAATCCAAACAAAAAGTGTAATTTCTTGATGTTGTGTTTTCTATCTGATTTTTTTTTTTTGAGTTATTGTTATGAAACTAACACGTTTCAGCCAGGAGAAGTGTTTTTATTTTTGAAGGAAGTTGTGCTGCTGCTCATGCAAATCGAAATTGTTTCGTTGGTATAGAGTAAGGACGAGCAGCGACAGCAGCAGTGCTACATTACACGACGGAAGTCATAGTTAGCATACAAAAGTCAATAATATCAACTCATTCCTTATCTATGAGTAGCATGAAAAGCAAATAATAACAAATACATGCACATAACATAACAGCACATAACACAAACAATAATATATGCTACGCACACGCATTTTCACACAAACACTTAAACCTCAAACGAGCAGACAGACTGCTAAGCAAACGTTTGCTCGACTGAATATGGTAAGACATGTAAACAAATTTCTTATACTTTTGTGCTTTTGTGCATTTGTGTAATTGTATAATTGTGTACTCTTCTGCTCTTGTACTTGTGCTAAGCACTTCCATTTGTGCTGGCGTAAATTTATGGTGCCACGGTACGTATAAGTGATACGTTTTCATGCTCCTAAGCTGATTCGAGCGTTCGCATGCATATAAACAAATTTGTTTGTCCAAGCATGAATGTGTGCGTGAGTGTGCATGTGTGTGCATATGCATATGACTACTTATCGTTATCATTTTCAAAATTTCAAAAACATTTTTCTCCTTTTCCACTTACTTGCTAAAACGTGTAGGCGTAAAGGCGTGCCTACGTGCCTGCCTACTGGCACATGCATTTGTGCGTTTGCCTGCTCGTTTATTTGCCAAACTCATCAACATTTTGATAAATTATTATAATTGGCCTCTCTGGTTAGATGCCACATCATAGCCACACATTATGTATGACACATTGGCAACATTGGCAACATTGGCAGTAATAGCAAAAGTAGGCTGTTTAAATATTGAACCTTCATAAACATGAGTAGTGGCATTTTAATTTATAATTATTTGCTATTATGCCTACAGTGCATTAGTTCTGAGTAAACTACGTCGTTCTAAACATTACTTTGGAAATTATATTCCATTCTCAATGCTTAGAACTTATGCCCAGAAACTTATTGCAGGCTTTCAATGTTTTTAATTAATTCTGAGCTCTTTAACATAAAATGTGTGCTTAAGAATTAAGCAAAATTAATTCAGCAAATAATTTTAAAACATTTTATTTTTGCTCTTAGCTCTTCAGATCATCAAATAAATTTATTCAACTTCATATACTCAACTAATGTTTTGTGATAATCTGTAAATTTAACGAGTGCATTTGTTCTTATTTCATTTACATTAATTTTAAGTGGAATGGAATTCCTTTTACAGCATTCATTTAGCTAAGTTAAGCTCCTTTCCGAGATAAGAACAGTTTTTACAGTCGAACAGTCGATCATAAAAAAGAAGAATAACATCCACTGAATTTATTAAAAATAAAATATTTAATATCCGTAGATACTAAAAAGTATTTTATCAGCTAAACCAACCAGTAACAATTGCTTTAAGATAAACTTACTCAGTAATGCATACGATGCCAGGAAACTTTAACTTATAACAGTTTTTTTAACTACGGAAGAAATGGATGAAGAATATCAATTTAAAATCACATATGTAATTCGAAAAAATTTATATAATCCTATTAAATTAAAAACCTTGTTTACTCCACAATATTGGTAGAGAGAGAGAGTACCACAGTGTTTTTAAATTTGAAATTTAGTATTTTAAAATTGTTTTTGTTGTCCTTTGTTCGGACTGTCAGAGCTAATAAACCGATATTGTATATTCTCGAAATATACCAGATACATAAGATTACGGTTTAAAATATTTGGTTTCAGATATTGGTTTCAAAAACTCTAAAATTTTAATGAGATCGATGAAATAAAAATGCTTCACGTTTCAGTTACTTGATAAGACTACCTTTTTTAAGTAAAATGTGGTAATTATTTTTAATAGGAAATTCTGATATATTATGAATTATTTCTTTAATGAAATCATTTTATCAAAGTATATATAATCTGTAGGTTTAACATATTCTTAATTAATTGTTTGAATAAATGGCATGGCACATGATCTACATTTCTTTTTAAAGATAAATTTATATTTTAACTTGATTTGATAAGTGCTACACGGATTCTGCTCCATCGACAAAAATTTTAGAGAAGTGACTAGCTGATTTTAAACTGGTCATAAAAACACTGGTAATGCCAAACGTGCTGGTTGCCTAAAAGTGGTGGCGACACCGGGAAGCATTAAAAAAGCACACAAAATCGGTTTAGCAAACCGTAAACTAAAGTTGCAGTAGATAGCTGACAGCTTAAGCATTTTAAAGAAATATATCGGTTTCATTTTTGAAGTGTGTGCCGTTTTTGCTGACTGTTGACCAAAAACAACAACATATCGATAATTCTGAGAGCTGCTTGGAGCTATTAAAGCAGAACAAAAAATACCTTTTGTGTCGATGTCTAGCATTGAATGAAATTTCAATACACTCCTCAGTCGAATCGGCAGTCAGCTGAGTGGATAGGAGCTGGCGAACCTTACCCAAACCTCAACCGGTCAAAAACGCAACAGACAACCTGTAAGACTTTGGCGTTCGTTTTTTCAGATAAGCATGTATTCTTTTTCATCAACTACCGATAGAAAAGTCATCGTGCAAACTGAAGAATATTTTAAAGCCAAAGATAAATCATTATATAAGAGAGTTATGGAAATGTCATAAAAGCACTATAATGATTGTATTACTCTATAGGATACTACATTGATGAATAATTTCAAATTTACCCAAAAACTTGTTGTTTTTGTTTGAATTTTCAATTGAAGTCCAATGCATTTTGTTGGAATTATTTTACAGGACTAGGTTATGCAAAGAAATAGTTTCAGTATTGTATAAACCTTGAGTGTGTGAAATTGAGTTAATTGAGTCATCTAATCTTAAACAAAATCATTTTTTAAAATATTTAGTGCCTTAAATATATTGTATTGCCACTTTACTGATTAAAATGATACTACTGAAATAATAGTGATATGCACGCAAATTGAAATATCTTTCAACTTCTGTTGAAAACGCTTTTAATAAATGAAATAAGTGAAATCATTAAATAAATTAAGGTGTGAATTTACAATAATTCTAAAGAATTGTATAATAAAAATGTTTGTATAATAAATTTAACATGATTTCACAGCTAATTAACAATTCAAATGAAAATCCTTTTTGGTAAAGAAAACACTTTTATCCCACATCCATGCAATGCAATTTAAAGAGGAGTAGCAATTCCACGAAATTCTCATCAAATTAGGTGTAAAAGCTGTGATGCCATTAAATGCTGTGATGTTAAAAATGCTTCACATTTTTAATTTATATTTCAGAAAAACAAAATTAATTTAACATTTGCAACTTTATATGCATATCACGCCAAACGCAGTGATAAGAGACTGATTTCATGGAAATATCACATAAAAACAGATACGCGAATATATGCTATATATGCAGCAAATATAGCATCCGTGCGTCTGTATACATCCTTTTTCAACCTTTTTGAAGAGAAATAAGAACAAAGCACATTCATGCATAAATTTGTAATATTTCATTTTGTAAATTATCACACCTTTTGACATGAAAAAGCACAGGAACGTGTGAAAAAAATCAAGTCAATTGGCATATGAAAAAATTGCGATAAAAATATCAGAAATTTTTTTCCTTACATTTTTATCTCAACTGACAAATAAATTTGAATTAAATGTAATAAATTCGGTATTTGATTTGTGCATTTAATAGTAATTAATTTTCAATAAACATACATATAACAAAAGATATGAATTTAAAACTTGTAAACAAGGATAATTACAATTACAATATCCGCCATGTGGAGTTTTTTTTTCTAGCAAAAATGTTAAAAATAATATAATTGGCTTTTAATGATATTAATTATAATTATTGCCTGAAGTGAAATTGTTGTCAAAGAGCATTTCAAATTCAATTGCAATTATTTCGAATATTCAATAATTAAAATGTTCAGTGTAATTAACAAAATTACATTGTTTGTGATGTTCAAAAACAAAACAATTTAATGGTACCTACCCCATTTAAACAGTAGCAAAAATTAAATGGAATAATAAATATATTAGAATTAATTAATTAGCTATATTGTTTGAAGTGTGTAATGTTTTAAGCTCCTAACTCTACTATGTATTAACGTAAAGAAGGGTGTATTTTTGTGTCATATTTACAACCTTTTGAACATAAAAGCTGAAATTTTTATCTATATATATATAAATGAATGTTGTCTGTCTGTCTGTCTGTACTCGATGGATTTAAAAACCATACATTCAATTACCGTGAAAATTTGGGAAATTATTAGGTATATCCCCGGAAAGGTTTTTACAAATTTTTATTGAAATCAGAAGTTCTAAGTTCATTTAATTAGTAATATTTTGGTAAAAGTGTATTCTGTAATATAATGTCCAATATCATTTAAAACCATCTAGCAATCCTAGATTGTTAGATTGTGAGAAGTCTGTTTGGTTTCTACATTCGTACAGTGTGTATTATAATTTAGTTTTGAGTAAATATATTAAGTGAAATAAAATAATTTATTTAATTTCATTTATTAAAATAAGAGGGAAATACGTTTTATTTAACACCACAATTATGCCACCAAATCGAAGGGTAGAGCTTCAGAAACAAGTGAGCAGAGAAAAACTAGACAAGAAAGATATCGGATTCACACTGCTTTTGCTCAATCATTAGAAACGAGTGAGCAGAGGCAAGCAAGGCAAGGAAGAGATCGAGTTCACACTGCTCTTGCTCGATCATTAAAAACTAGTGAACAGAGGCAAACAAAGCTGCAAAGGAATCGAATTCGAACGATACATGCTGATTTGAATTTATGTGGTTTTAATTACGGTGTCAACTGAATATGAGTACTAAACGAGAGATTGTCGATAAATTACAAAATTTATTTGAACAATATAATGAATTAATTAAATTATTTAAAACCGCCATTGAACAAACGCGACACGAAGTTCGCCGGGACAGCTAGTTTAATTTAAAAAAATAAAATCGCTTTTGATATTTAATCAACTTTGAATTGTAGGGTTATCGTCTTCTGAGAATTCATAAAAAAAGTAGACTCCTATCAGGAATGATAGGATGTCTTTAATATCTTTAAGATATTCAAGGAATTTAAGCAGTCGTTTAAATAATAGTGATTTTTTTTTGTGAAAATAGCAATGTCATCAACAGCTGCTAAAACTGTTATTTGAAAAAACATCTGATTGTTATTTTTCAATGTGTTACAGTTTTTATCAAGAACAACTTATAGAATTCTGGAGATTATTATATTTCTTAAATGATTATACATTAATATAAAGGATTCACCTTAACCAAGATCAACATATATTATATTCTCTTTCACAATTCTTCTCAACTTTATCTTTATATCATAGTCTTAAAATAATCAACTCAATTTCACATATGATCTTACAAAATGTTTTTATCTGTTGCCTTTTACCTCCATAAAAATATTTGATACTATTATATTTTAATTTATGACATAATGATTCCCTTTGTTGTACCATAAATCCAGATAATCAAGGAGCTAATACATTAATAACATACCTAAGAAGTATTATAACAAATAAAAGTGGAACAGAGAAAGATGCTATTTTTCAAGTAAAAAAACATATAGAACTACAATTTTAGGGAATAAAAAATAATATTTTCATTCAGTCAAATATTCAAACTTTTATAAACCAATCCTAAGAAGATACTTGCTCATTTGATTCACTTAAAATATATCGAATATGAGTCTGTTAACTTGCAGCAGCAAAAAAATCCAAAGAATTCTGGACCTGGATATAGACCACACTCAAAAGACAAAATATAAATATTGCTTACTTTCACTGGAGAAGACCAGTGAGTAATTAAACTAAAAATGCATGGACTATCTCAACTATTTTGCTTTAGTTTCATTTTAACAAAATACTTTACCAAGGTTCCAAATATATTTACAATATCACAACTATTATCAATGTCAATCAGATTGATCAATCGTACCAAGCTTATTATGTCATCTAAAGTTCTTTTCTACGAATATGTCTGTAATAAATTCTGTTTTTTCAACTTTCATTAATATACTACTTGTATCCAGATAGTTTCGGAATTTTAAACTATGTTAAAAATATATCTGCATAGTATATCTGTATGGGTGGCTGACTTCAACTTTTATTAATACAACCATGGCGTGATTAATCCATGCAGCCATTTTTAATGTTGGCCGAAAATATTGCAATACTTTAGAACTATTATTGCCGTATGGCTTAAATTTATTTCTATATTCCTTTCATCGCAGTCAACGCCACCGTTAGAGTCAGTATGTGAAGTTTTTTATACAGATCCTAAAGGCAGTTTCCTGTTAAAAATTTTTATCTAATGTCTAAAAAATCTTCTTAGTATAAAACCCACATGCTTAGTATAAAATCAGATTATTTTTTTTTTAATAATTTTTGTCTCAAATTTGGAGAAACTCTAGTTCGATTCCTGACACTTGCAGTCTCAAAAAATTATTTACGAATAAATACAAGAATTACTTCCAAGACCACTGATGGTGTGTACTTGGCAATTTTTGGTCAGCCAAAAATTCAATTAATTAAAATATTATAAAATGAATTTTTGTTGTTGTAGTTAACTACTGTTCGAAAAATCTCTTTATGAAATAATTTTTGTCTAAATTGTAAAGTCCTAGTCTCCTCAGTTAAACGAGTAATTGCACTTGCCAAACTATTGTTTGTTTTTTAACTTTTTTACAAAATTTATTTAGATATTCATTAATAAAAGGCTGTTAAGCCATTCATGAACATATAGTAACTATTTTGCAGTTTCTTTGATTGTTGCTTTAATTTTCTTTGCGTCGTAATGATATTAGCACGTCCATAAGAATACCGCAGTGTCAATAAGTTTGCTTCAATTATTTTGCACAATTAATATTTGGTATTGTTTTCTGTAATATAGATGCATTATTCATCATGTTGTACATATTTTCATAGTAATATGATATGTATTTGATATCATATACAATATTTATTTATCCATTTAAATTACATAGATATGTAAATTAAACTAACAAAACATTTTACGGTTTGATTATTAAAATATGCAAAAGCTACAAATTCCCTGCGCCATAATAAAATAAATAAATATTGCAAACTGTTTAAAATAATTCCGACAAAGTTTTTTCATAATAATAAATCAGCTTATTTTTGAGGATATAATACGAAAACAGTTTACTCATATTTTTAGATCGGCTAGTCTATTGTGATAAAAAAATTTTAACAAACAACGCATATGTAAATCAGATAAATATATGTCAGATATCAGATATGTGTACTGATATAAATCACATATAGCCTTATCAACACTTATGTATTTGTCCAGACTAGCTCCTGTTGTTCACTAAGCTTATTAAAGATGAATGATTTGACATATGAAAACTAGCTATGTGAAGTAAAGTGTAGCTAAGCTTATAATATGGAGTAAAACTGGTAAAAATGTACCCATAGTAATATTTCAAAATGAAAGAGTACCCACAGTGTTGCTGATGCCCCTAAGTAATCTCGGCCGTAAAGGAATAAAAATATATATGCCTATATAGCTACAACATAGAAGATTGCTGATTCCAAATTCGTTACTAGCAGAATAACTTATATTGTGTAGAACTTAATTTATTCCTCCAAAAAGATGTTATTAGACGTTAAGATATTATAAGAAATCATTAAATAATTCACAAAAATAGTGTGCAATATTTTTTAATTATAATAATCATTCCATTCCCCCTTCTTCGTTTGCCACATTTTCTGGCTATTTCCATGAGAATAGTAAGGTAACAGTCTCGACCTTCTTTATCTGTGTCACAACTGCAATGAGATTATATACAGCAAGTCAATCCTCTCAAGCGATAACTTGTGGTATAATGATCCATTAGTAAGCTCTTCTGCGGACTAGCTGTTTACGAGTTATGGTTATGAGATAACTGAACGATTACGAATTTGATAAAGTCTAATTCTCACATAACTACTTCTCTGATATATAATTAAAATGAAAATAAAATAAGTTTTCAGTTAGATACTGGTACTTAGACATTCATCAATTCATAGAGATTTTGTCGCTTCGTACCCAATGTAGCTAGCTTTATTATTATACATTTTTCAATAATGACATATTTCTGTCAAACCGGAAAGTTAAAATCGGGGTTACGTTATCGTATTATATTTTATCGACTCAACTTGTTAGGATAAGTATTGTATATTGTATATAAACATTAATTTTACTTTATAATCAAGCAACGTAATTCTTATATTTGCGTCTATCTGATGACATTGTTTTAATTTTACTTCAGTTTATTTCTATTTTTAATATTTTTTTTTTTCTTTATCTCTATATACAACAACAAATATAATCCGAATTGATGAGATGTGATTCTGAAATGATGGAGAAGGTCCACATATTTGAGTAGTTTAAGTTTGCCAATTATTAATCTTGCTTAGCGGTAATTTAAACTTTTTCACTATAAAATTGTTGTCACTTATGTATAATAAACATAAACAAATGCATATAGAGTATGTATGATACATTCTCAGGTATATATACTTATTCAAGAAGTTAGTTTTAAATTTAATTAGAATTCTATAATTCCAATTCTTCTAAGGGCTTGGCAAAAATATTCAGAATAATCATTTAATTAGTAAAACAAAATGTTACGCATATGAGGTAATTGTAATACATCTTTTATGTTGCTAAAGATTAGATTAATATTACCTTTAAAAGATAAGTACTCCAAAAACTCAACATCGTTTTCTTTATTTACTCAAATATAACTTTAAATGGAACACATGTCTATATACAACAACAAATATAATCCGAATTGATGAGATGTGATTCTGAAATGATGGAGAAGGTCCACATATTTGAGTAGTTTAAGTTTGCCAATTATTAATCTTGCTTAGCGGTAATTTAAACTTTTTCACTATAAAATTGTTGTCACTTATGTATAATAAACATAAACAAATGCATATAGAGTATGTATGATACATTCTCAGGTATATATACTTATTCAAGAAGTTAGTTTTAAATTTAATTAGAATTCTATAATTCCAATTCTTCTAAGGGCTTGGCAAAAATATTCAGAATAATCATTTAATTAGTAAAACAAAATGTTACGCATATGAGGTAATTGTAATACATCTTTTATGTTGCTAAAGATTAGATTAATATTACCTTTAAAAGATAAGTACTCCAAAAACTCAACATCGTTTTCTTTATTTACTCAAATATAACTTTAAATGGAACACATGTGAGTGTGTGTCAATTAGTACTGATTTATTTATGAATATTGTGCTATTCAAACCACTACTCCATTTTTCTGTCACCACTTCATCAATAATATCTTTACTATTTATATACTCACTTTGACACCACTCTTTTAACAAAATTTCGCTTGCAGGACAAAAATGCAGTAAATATTTTACTGCTGGCGAAATTATTTTTAATTTTGCAGAATTGCCTTCATTAAAATACCATTTAATTAAAAAAATTTAATTATATTTTCAATTTTTTTAATAAAAAACAATTTTTATTAATTTATATGCTGTAAAATGTTAATTTTGTTGGTTACGAGGTATCTTACAGATATAAAAATCCCAGCTATAATATATCACATAAGTGGTAAAATAAAATGAATAAGAGTAGACAATTTATGAAGTGTATGTATCCGTGTGAAAGGACTTTGTCAATATGCAAGCCATTTTAAAGAATTGTAGCTCTTAATTCCCACAGCAAATAAGCGGGACAATTACATTGACAATGATATTGTTGTTGTCTCTGTAATATATTATTAAAGCGACGACAAAGCATTATGTGCATGAACCTATACTAAAAAAAAATTCAAGCACAAAATGAAGCTCCGGTGCGTCATTGCATGAAAAGTAATACCTATTAAAGTGTTCATAAATTATATTACCAAAACCTAAATACGGGGTGATACATTGGAACGTGCAGCTATATATTTCTTCCAGTTTTCATAATTCTATAGGTTACAGGTTACAAAAACATAGATTACAAAAACAATCTTCAAGATTTATTTATAATTTTTTAAGCCAGTGTACTGGCTTAGTACAAAACTTATAAACTCTCGACATGACATCCACTTATCAAAATGGCATGATCGGAAAAAATCAGGTCAACTACTCGTAACTTACATAAAGATCTTCGTATCAAGGTTTAACTACAAAAATACGCGACAAAGCAGTAAAACTTTTTGACATTACCGACGCGCATCTAAACACTACCCTTCATTTGCTAACGACAACCTTTCTCAGTGATAGCCAATATACAAACATTCTTATAATAAGAAATTAAAAATTGACCTCAATGCCGTTAGTCGGCTTCGGTATCAATTTCAAGTACACAATTGAGTAAAGGCTCTTTTGTTTCCAACCTGAAATCCAAATTATCAGCAATGTTCTTCCGATGTTTATATAGAACAAAGACTTTACCTCATATTTTGTCGATTTACTCATTTCGACTGGTACTTAACTGATAAATGCTGGAAAACTATCAGCATGATGTGTTCAAAATCATTGCATGAATCTAAGAAACTTTGCTTAAGATGTTGCGACTTATAATGACATCCGTCTAAAATATTATTATATATACATATTTTGGGCTGATAATATCTTCGCTAGACTCTTAATAAGCCATTTTTAACTAAAAAGTAGACCGAAGTAAAAATCAGAAGAAATGATTCAACTCGTTGCATTTTCGTTTTCTTATGTTGTGACGTGACCTAGGATTACTAATGTGATATTTAACAATATTCGTGAGGAAATGCACTTTAAAAAAAAAGTGGAACAAACAAGCTTATGACTTTTTCATATACCCCGGTAGGTGCATTCTAAACTCTGAATATTCCATAAATCCAAATGGTAAAAAATGATTATATTGTATTTTAAGGTTATTAACTTTTAAATGGAAATATTCTCTTCAATAATTGTCAGTTTTGTTTATAGTTCAGTTTATGGTTTTTGTACAGTAGTATTGTACCGTGACAAGAAGTCATTGTTGTGTAAGAATGTGATGGGCCAATCACTGTACTCACGTCACCTTCTTCTGTTCCAGATGATAAAACGAACATAATTATTTTCAAGCCGATTGCGTTCATAAAAAAGTATTTGCTTAAGTAGTTAAATACCATACCTCAACTAGTGTATGAAAAATTTGTAAGGGATTTGGTCATAATTATGTTACATTAGATGGAGCCTAATTTTAAAGCACTATACTTACTTTAAATTGTTGAGCGATTCCATTGTTTGATATCTCCAGATACTGTTCATACAGAAAGCAATTTATTTTCCTAAATAACAAATCTGAAATGTTTATAGTAATATAAGTTAAAGAAGAATGGAGTGAGTAACAAAAGTGAATTTAGTTCCTATTTTGTACAATGCATACGAAAATTATTTGACCGTCTTGGTGCTCTAAAGCATATTGTTTGCACTTTTAGAGTGGGAAGTAAAGTAAAATATTATCACCCTGTTTGTGTGCTATATAGCGCACTTAGCGCACTTATTTATAATGATACGAACCATACCAACTGTCATGTAAGAGTTATGTACACGTACTTGATACACGTATTAACTAAGGATTGCAGTGTGGATATATTATTAAATACTATTAACTTAAAAGTGTGCAAATATGTATGGAGCCTACATGAACATAAATTTCGTCTTTTCATTTAATTTTTTACATTTTTAATTTTTTGTTATATTTTTTTTGTGATGGTATAATTTGCTGAGACTTACAGCATTTTCAGTGCAATTAAAAATATTTAAAATTATTAAATGTTAATGAATTAAAAACTGAATGCTATTAGCACAATTGTGAACCCTACATACAAGCGTACGATAGTAGCAGTTGCTGTATGCATTGCTTGCAACGCAGCATGTCGCATGCAACTTGTAGCATTTAAATTTTCAACAAATTATGCACATGAATTGTGTACTGTATTTTCATAAATATTTTTTCCGCGAGGAAAGAAAATTAATTTAATAAAAATTTAAATTTTGTTCACTTTATAAGCTATTAAGCTTTGAATGTACAATTTTTCACAATTTGAAATCATCACACAGAGTCATTAAGTGCGGTGACTGCCATCGACTGCTATCGACTGATATTTAAAACAAATAATAATCAACCTCAGAAATAATAATGGAGAAATTCAGATAGAAAAATTAAAAAACGTATAGTAAATGCCATATATGTATGACTACTCCAACAGCTTTAATTATTTTCAGTTCTTTATTAAAATAATCCCTATATAAAATTTTAAATCCTTTACCAATATTTTGCGAATACTTGCTATTACTTATCTGCTTAAGAGCAACAAATTCACAGACTTTATTTAAATTCTCATATGCATTTAACATGAGAGCTGGCTTAATTGGAAATTAATACCATCGTTTCATTCAGTTCTGGATAAAAAATTTTACTTCAAGTGTAATTTTGTTTGATTTAAAGATATGGAATTGATTTCAGTCAGTCCATACAACAGGCTTTCATAAAACATTCTTGCCAATAAGTGATATTAATTGGCATGACGATGATGCGAATTACGTCTGTCATTCATGAAAACTGTCAAAGTCGATTGAAGCAATTAATAAGAATTTAAGTACTCAACTGTTACTTAACAGATAGTCGCCAACAAAGCAAAAGTTCAATGTCATGAATTGCTTAATTAAGAACACAAAAATACGCTTAAGGTCAGAGTAGTGATGTTCATGAATTCTTTAAAAAAATTATTTATAGTTGTTAGTATATACCTTCTAAAAAACTAAACTATAACAGAGGACGCAAGCCCAGTATGTCAAATATAAAAAATTAGTAAAATACGCAGCCAGAATATTTATTTCTAATCTACACAACAAAAGTTAATAGACTGTGATGAATATATTAACGCAACATATATGCCGGTGTTGAGTAACTATGCCTCCTCATTACAATCTGTTGAAAGTGCAATAGATTAAAGGACTATAGCTTGAAACATTCAGATTTTAGACTTTTTCCACTATAAGAGCACAAAGATAAAATAAAATAAATTATCATATGAGTTGAATATAATAGTAGAATTAATATCTATCTAGTAAGAAAAACATTCATATATATCTAAAATAAGTCTTGCGATTGGATTTCTACCTAATGTAAGGATATTTATGTTATTTAATTGTAAACAACATTGCAGTAAGTAATTTAAGTATATATTTTAAAAAGTCCTTCTTTTACTTCTTAATGTAAAATTTTATATTCCAAGACTACAAATCCTTCTTTGAATAATGATATACAACTTAGTCATAACAATAAGTTCATTTTCTGTTACTAACTGATATGAAAAATTATTGCATACATTCTAGCTAACATATAATATTAGTGAAATGATATATGTGTTATTATTATCCAGGGCTATCTTTTTTTTTAAATAAAAGCTTTTATGAATAACAATATTTCAACAAGTTTGTAGTTTCAGACAATGAACAAAAAATATTTTTTTTTAAATTTATTTCATTTAGTAAAAATTTATACTGTCCTTGATTGTCCTCTTTTATACATATTGTAGTTTTGACCATCTGGGTATATATCACTGCACGAATAATTTTTATAAACTTTACTATTCTATGAAAATAAAATCTTTAACAATAGTTCATAAAAAAAACACATACATTCATTTCTGGTATTATATTTTCTTTATATAATATTTTAAGGAATTAAAAAAGGAGGAGCAAAGTTTATAAATTTAGCGAAGATATTAAATTTATCATATTAATCTGTTTATAATACTTAAGCGAAAGATTCCGTTGGCTTATCCCTGACTTTAAAATGATTTAAATGTTAAAAATAAATATACTATGAAACGTGTATTTCAAAAAATAAAATAAAGTCATTAAGATATAAAGCCAAAATATTTTTGAAACAAATTTTAAAGTAAGAAATTGAAGTTCACTAATGGAAAATAGAAATGAAAAACAAAACAAACTGGGGAATTAATTTAATATATGTAATTTTAAACTCCTTAAATTTATATCCTTAAGATATAAATAAAGTTAGAACAATTTTAAAACAATAATTTTAGGAGATTGATAACTCAAGTTGGAAGAGTTGTTACAGACGTATCGGCACATATAAAAAAATGGGCAAACTGCTTCTTAGCACTTATACAAAGATTGTAATTTGCTTGACACATCAGTATTCAACCTATCTTCGCGTTATCAATGCATAGTTAAACCAACTCTACAGCTCTAAGAATTGAAAAGTTACAATTCCGTCATAAATTACAGTGGCTAGATATGTCAGGAGTAGAGTTGAGCTAAAGGATGTCTCCAATCCCTGACTCCTGTGTTTCATATAAATTGATTAAAGTGAGATTAATCATCAACTGCAGTATAACTGTACATTAACCATTAAGTAAGTACTTAAAAATCATCTAAAATATTTTCTGACACTGCACAATTTCCAACTACCACCTCCTATTGAACATATCGACGAGCATCGTTAGCAAATAAATAATAAAAAAAAAGAGAATTGACGTGAATAGGGCACACCCTACTAAGTGCAAATCAAACAATGGACTTCAATACAACTTACTTTATAAAACTTATATATGTAGTCGATGACACTGTAGATATCTGAAACAAAGCATCATGGGCTATACTAAACTCTATCGCCCAAAACAAAATTCGTCTTAAATATTATGTTCAGACATTATTATCCACCAATATGGGGAAGACTGGGGCAGATTTGTTATCTTTTTTCAATAATTTATATTTTATTAATTTTTCAGTAAATTTGAAATTTATTTCAAATTCTGTTTATGAAATATTTACAGTCCTTTTTTGTACTGAATAAGAATATATATTCTTTTTCACTTTATATAAAAATGTCATTTTTCTAAATGTACACTTATTTCATTTTCGTTGGGTTTTGAAGTGTGTATATTGTTTAATTTCTTCTCTTTTTAGATTTTATATACTGTTATCACTTTAGTGGAATTGTGTATCTGACTCATTTGAGTTCTTCTACTAATTTTTAAAGCAAACAAAATATTAAATACTTCATTGTAGTAATATTGCAACTTTTTTGGATCAAATTTTCTTTATATGTATAGCCAACATTCATACTAATATTATTTTAGTGCAACTAAGTAGGCTCCAAGCTTCAGAATTCAACTGTTTCTATTTTTGTTATATTGTCATTTGTATGCGAATAATTTGTCTGCGCAATTTAATCAACTTAATGAAGCAAGTGAGACAACTAGGGTAATAAATTAGAATATTTTCAAAGTAAAGCATGGCTGTCGTGAGGCTCCACCAGTAGGTCTAGTAGTCCAATGCATATCATCCGATATTGTTTAATACTATAAAAATCAGTATCAGATTATATAATACTGAATGAGTTGCATTTGCTGCACCCGATTGTTGTAGTAAATTTAGTACGAAGAGGATTAGGACCCACTGCTTCAGCTGTCCTGAGTAGTCCTGAGCAATTGAAGTACCGCGATTGCTATGATTAACAATTAAAGTTATGTGTATAATATAACTGTGTTTATTTCTTTCATTCGATGTGGAGTTTCATCCTCTAACCGAAAGCTGTGCAGAAAAAAAAGTACAGAACAGAAAAGGTGATCAGATAAACCTCATCCTCTTTCAAAAAAGAAACTATATTCAAACACATAGCTTTAATTCATATTCGGAGGATTTCTCAGAATTCCAATGCGACGTCTTTCATCATATTATACTGATACGTATATTGAGAGTAAAGTGGTATTTAGCCTTAATGACAGGTAATCACGTTAAAAATCTATAAACCTTGTAGCAAGTTAGATGTTAGCTTTAGTCTTACTGATGCTTCATTTAGTAGTTTTTAGTTTGGCTATAATTCAGCAATAAACACTCTTGGTGTACAACATTGAGGAAGGCGAACACGCAACAGAGGCACTTGAAGAGGATTGCCACTTCAGTCCGAAAGCCGGTAACGGGTTATTATGACCATTTATGTAAGAAAGTGAATATTGAACTTTAAATGTTTTAATATAAAAACTTTAAGTTGTTGTATAAATAAAGAAGCCTTAAATAAAATACCTTAAAATCAAAGAAATTTGAAAAGCCAAAATTAATATTCCAAAGGCACTCCCACAAGGTACGATGACTGCATTCACACTTTTGTTTGTTGTTTTGCCTGAAACCATATCCTTGAGACTTGCAACTCAGAATCAAAATAATTCCTTTTAATCAAAGATAAACAACAATAAAACAAATTTAATTTCATTGTTTATTTAAAATTGACAGTAGTTGATCCTGATTAGGATTTTGTTTGTTTTGTGTAATATATGAAATGCTTGCGAGAGCAGTTTTCTTTCCTTAACGGTAAACAACAATTTAATAAGCTTTGAGTGTATTGAAACAATTTAAATAATACCTCAAATCATGTTAAAGTAAATAAATTTATTAGCTATAATATATTTGTTAAATAAACACAAACTCAAATAAAACAAAAGTTATGCAAATAATGTACAAAGTACCAGAAGCAGAGCATTTGTTATGCTTTCTTTCATTTTATAATGAATTCACACAAAGCACACATACCAGCATTCGCATGTACACACCATGCACATACATACAAACAGAAAATCATTTGCTGCAATGTATGTGTTTAATACCTGATGTTGACACATGTTTGCCACAAGGCAACTTTGTTGCCATTTTTTATTAGCTGCCAAGTTTTTTACATATACGTTTGTGTGCGTGTGTTAAGGAGTTGAATTTCATTCAACTGAACTCACATCTTTATGGAGCTTGGGTGTGTGTGTGTTAGCATAGGACTTTGTCTGAGATTTTATTTATTAATGACAAACTTTGCAGATGTGGAAGGCACTTAGTAGATGCAAAGTCTATACGAAAGTCTTTCGCTTACATATAAATTACCTCCGTACGAAGAAAAATGACTACTGTTGGCTGAGCGTATGAAGATATTTTAAAATATATTTTGACAGGCGACTGCGGTGTGTTGTAAGTACATTTGAAAATAAAATTAGAATGAAATTTACTTTAAATGGTAGAACTCACGACTGTGCATAATAATTTCTTGTATTACAAACATTTATCATGAATCACTGTGAGACGTGCGAGCAACATATCACTGAACTCTGAGGCAATTGTTTGAAAAAATAATTAAAAAATAATATTAAATAAAATATTGGAAAAGTGAAGGTTATATAATTATAATTACATCGATTATAATTGGATAATAATTTAGCGATTATCATTATTAGATTTTATTAATAAACAAATACATCTTATTTAATTATTAATTGAAATATATAATTAGTTTAAATAAAATTTGATTTTTTTTGTATTTATGTATCGATATTACTATGGTATTATATTACAGCACTCAAAAAGTCGTGTGACAGACACACAGATGGCGCTGCCATTATCAAATCCATGTGACGTTCATGAACATCAACCTTCAAAAGACTATGTGTAAAATTTTATGACATTTCGATTAGTCAGAAAAAAAGTGAGAGTCATTTAAGTGAAGCTACTTTTGTTATTTTCAAAACAATGGATTCAAAACAATTTCGTGTGTTAATATGTCATTGCTTACTTGATGAATAATATATCATTGATACCTGATGAAAAAAAGACTGTACAAGCTGAGCAATGGCTTCAAAAGTATTATCCGGACTATTCTCCATCGAAAACAACAATTCGTTATTGGTTTGCTGAATTTAAACATGGTCGTATAGAATCCGATGATGGTGAACTTTTCAACTTTTTGATCTAGTGCTTTGCTTGAAATACAAACGCTTATTACAATGAAACTTATCGAATATCTTTACACTAAACTAAAGCCGTACCCAATCAGAATGGTGAATTAAAAAAAGATGCTTTCAAGACGCCAAATGATAGAATTTGAGATAGAGAAAAGTAAAGTTGAAAGTTTAAGGTTAGAATCCAATGTCAAATAGTCTTGTAAAATATAAAAATTGTTTTTTCGACAGTTTCTGTAAAACAATTAATGTCATACAATCCAATGCGCATGTATAATAATATAAATAAATTCATTATCATTATTTTGTATGAACTCTGTATGATGAAGTCAAGTAGTTTCTTCCGATTTATTCAAACACAAGTTTGCTAACACCCAGAATCAGAAAAGATGCAATGTAAGATTTTATTACTTCATAGAGCTTTTGCCACTATCACAATTTATTCATTTTACCATTTAATTTAACAATTGCATAGTAATTAATCATACCGCCTGAGGATAGTTGCTCTGAAAGAGCGCAATATTATAATCATTGTATTTGAAGTTATTAATAATTTCTATTGTTATATTACATCATGTTGCTATGAGATAAGTCAATGTGGCAATATTATGCAAAAATGCGGATAACAACCAACAGAAAATATTATGGCAACTACATCTAAACCCAAATTTCAATCGGAAATAAAGAAAAACGTTGAATAAAAAATCAAATATATATACTTTTTATATATATATAAAATATATATATTTTTTAGAATACATCTATAAATATATTCATATAATTGGTGCATTCGATTCGTAAAATTTCTTACTTAGGTAAATATTTTAATTTGGAACTAAGTGACATCAATATCTTGAACTACAGTTACAATCTGACATGGTTGCTTTTCGGATATATTCGAAGAAAAAAATAATTTTCAATTTGACTGTTAATTGTAATATAGATGCTATATTTCATGTAATGGAAAATTCTTAGTCTCATTTAGGCAGTTTTCCTCATAAGATCGCAATTAAAATCATTTTCCATAAAAAGCGCTTTATTATGGACGTGTGCAAGTTAGGCTTAACCCAATATAAATAAATCAGCTGATTTGAAGTACAAAATATGGAATACAACTTTTAAAAAAAATTTAAAAAAAAAAAAATTTCCCACAAGGAAAACTATCAAAATTGAAAATAATATATTTTTTATGCAGTGGCAAACATAATTATTAGCACAGAAAGCAAATTAAACTTTAGCACTATTTTTATCCTGTTAATGATGCGATTTTTAATCAACAAAAAATTTTTTCGATAAAATGCTTAATTTGCTTTTAAATTCATTTTATTTACTTTTACATTTAATTTTTTTTAAATTAAAAAACCAAAAACAAAACTAATTTTGGCTGAACAAAATTATTGGCACAGCTAATGTAAAAATTAAAAAAAATTATTTTCTATAACACCTTCAGTTCTCCCTTTGTTGTTATTATGAGCTTCTGTGGACTGAAGTTCAATTGGGACAGCAAGCGTCCCAATAATTATGTTCGGCACTGTATATAAAATATAAACAAACAACAGCTGAACTATGAACAAATGCACTGTAGAAGTACGTATTTAATAAGCAGGGCTGGGCAATTCTGGCAAAGATCATTAAAACTCTTTCGTAAGATGTTTGTAAGATCGACCGGAAAATCGTTTGTTTTTGCTGTCTTCCAAAAAAAGTTTTATCATTTGTAATTCATGGTAGAAGCCTGTTTTGTTCTATTTTTTTTTTGGTGAAATGGAAAACAGCTGTTAGTCGTTACCGCATGCAAGTACGGCCGCATGATGAATGTTCCATTATTGCAATTATTTACACATAAATAACTATTTACTAAATTTAACTCATATCATGAAAGAAATGGTAGCAACTATTATTGCATTAACACAGCTGCGTTTAATTAATTCATTAGTTTTAAAATTACAGATTCGCTATATTTAAACAAATACATGAGTAAATCAATGTAAAATACATATTAATATATAATAATACAAAAAAATATATATATTAAATATATAAATTATTATATGTAAATATACTAAATATATTTTTAAAAAATTTTTTAAAGTATAATATATCAATATTTTTATGTTAGCGTCGTATTAAAAATGAAATTTGAAATAATTGTTCTATTTTTAAAAATTTTAATTACTTAATGAATTATTAATTTTTTTTTTTAATTTGAGTGTTTTTTATTTTATACACAAGAAGTTTATACACGAAATACACAAACAAAATTTTTGCTGACAATCGAAAGATTTAATCATTAGCAAATCTTTCTTTTAGTCTTTAGAAAGACCGCAAAGAGCTTTCAGTATGAGAAAAGATCGCTGCCAAAATACAAAAGATGTTTCAAACGATCTTCCGTAAGATTTTTAAGTGTGGTGAGCTGAAATATCGTTGCTTGAATTGCACATAAACGAAATATTTCAAAGTGTGGTAGTTATAGATATATTTTTGCAATTATTTTTATATAGTATTGTTTTTGTATAGTATTATTTTTAAATTAAACTTTTTTTAAGAATTCTACAATATAGTTATGCAAATATAAAAACTTCGTCATATTAAATAATTATTATAAAACGAAATTATTTCAATTTAGAATAATGTTTTCCTTTATCTCTATGTACCTTGAGACATAATAGCAAGTTTTATGTCCTTTACGCAAACCAACAATTGCACATTTTTCCTCATTTATGCTTGCAAAAATTTTAATGTTGCCTTTAAAATCCCACAGTCTGCTGTGGTTAATTAAAAAAGTTGAGCAAACTTCATTTTTATCGTTAATGAGTATGTTTAGTGTTACAGAAAACAAAAACAACATTATTTGCATAATCAGGAACAATTGAATGAAAACTTTCCCGCGTTTTGCAAAAGCTGAGATAAAATTTTGTTTTCTGAAATTTCGTTTACATTTCGTACATGGAATGTAAACGTTTTGCTTTTAATGAACATTTTTCATTTGAATGTTGAAGCAATTAGCGTTTTTTACACGTAATTAGAATTCGTTTTAAAGGTAAATACAAATGTTTTTGTTCTTTTCGCTAAATATCTTTGAGAATTTCTATTCAACGTTACTAATATTAATAAAAATTTATTTAGGGACCACAGTGAAGAATATGTATTCTACAACTATAATATATTTTGTTAATATCGTATAACATACTGAAAATAGGTAGATTAATTTACTTATCAGAAATAACGCGCTTTTGATGTTCATTTTATATAAGATATATTATCATAAGCATACTAATTCCATTTGTTAACAAGAGAATGCTTTCAGCTTCGGTGTCGCAATCATATTTAAAACGAAAGCGAAATATCTGGAAAACACATATTGAAAAATGTTATAGATTACCGTTTATATATAATATGAGATTAGAAACTCAGCCAGTATTGTGCTGGGAAGAGAAGGGGTTTATACTAGAAAATATTTTATTTGGCAGTGTTTTTATAAAGTATTATATACAGGCTATTTCGCCAAGGAGAAATCTACCCACTAAATACATTACTGATAAAGAAAAGTTTTAATAATATTCAATGTTCTGACCAATTATAACTTACCACAGCTTCAAAAAAGCAACTGTTAAGAAATCTAGTTGAGTTAAGAAAAAAACAAATAATACCACATATTAGCATGATCATGACCATGTAAACTTGTCTCACAGTGGTATTAGAAGTTTTGCTGAATTTGTTCCCGTTACATCTGGTGATGTTGGCACTTCCTGCTTACGAGCCATCTAGCCATTCCCAGTAGGCAAACCAACCGATGCATAAGCAATAATACATTGATACTTTCTAAACAACCATCCATGCAAATACCATACCAACCAAATGTATTTTTGTATGATATATATAATAATTGAGTTCAATATAATTGTGTAGTGAAATCAATATAATTTTATAGAGGAATCATTATCGCTGCTACAAACCATTCAAAAGAACTACAAAAAATTAAAAATTTCAAATAAAAATTATTTATATATGTGAAGAATATATGCATATATATATTTTATTATTATACTAGCTGACCCGGCGAACCTTGTTTTAAACGTTCAATTATTTTGAATTGATTTTTTCTTTTGAACTACAAAAAGTCCACATGCATTACTTATGTTACAAATACTTTCATGTTACTTCAAATCCTTATAAGCACCACATTTTAAATGAAAAAAAAATATCAATGGATATTGCAAAGCGTCGTAAGAGCGATGACTGTCTGCAATCGTATGCAGTGTGTTATCTCTGCGTTGTATGCGTATATCTCGACGTTCAAATGCGTCACCAACCATAACAACTGCAACTTCATTAATAGTCGGTGCATTATATCGGCCCGCGTGTTGCCCAGATGGTACTTTGTCTGCTTTGATGACGATTGTATAGTTGTCGTTTAGCAGTCTGTTTGAAACGGTATTGAACAACTGGACCAACTGGTTGTGATTTTTTAAAAACGGTTCTAAAATACCCACAATTTCTTGCTCCCCCATCTACTCGATATGGTTGTACTGGCAACGTGCGTTTATTTGCTGCTTCTCATCACCCATGAAGTAAATTTGCAGAAATTTGGGATCATTATTGGGCATCGGCATTAAAGAACCAATTTGGTGATACACTTGGCACTGAATCTTAAGCGTTGATTGAAAATTGCGACCAATCTCATTCTGAACGATTTTTGTTGTTCCAAATGATGTCACTTGAAAGCACGAATTGAATTTGCGAATTTTACGAAAAAACAATTTAAATTAAGATGTAGCTCCAGCCAATAGTGCTTTCAATGGTTCTGGCGGCAATACAACTTTTGCAGATGCGCAGCAGAAACCGGCCGATTCACCTTTGTATTTGAGTGCATGACAGTGTTGGCACTGTTTGTCCATAGCACCGATTACAATTCGTGAATGTGACGAATAGTCGATATCCGATTCATATTCAAACGCAAGGCGATGAAATGATGCACGTGTCAATGCGCGATACACTTGCAAACGCTGTTGTTCACGTGTTCTGAATGTGTCGGTGACTCGATACGGGCCAGTCTTTGTCTCAATGCATTAGCTCGAAGGCGTTCGTTCCGTTTCTTGACTTTCATTAGCACGTGTGATTGTATCCTGGTTTGTTACATTTTCATTGTTTTCTGCCGATCTATTTAACCGACGGTTCTGGAGTAATTGTGAGTTCCGAGTCTGTCGACCAATATTTCCTCTTCGTCCACGAAGACGTGGCATTGTGTTTTGTACGTTATTTATATCTTTATATATATAATTCTTCTTTTTTGTGTGTGTTCAAGTGAATTCAAGGATGGTTTAGATTCACAATTTGGTCCACTAGATAACGTTTTTTTAATTATTATACAGTTTTTTGGTATCCATATACATTTATATTAGACATTTAAAAGTTATTCATGCTTACTTTGATTTGTTTAAAAAGTTTAAAGTCTAAAATGAATCGTTCAACTATCCTGTTGAATTTATGAATTCGCTGGATTTACCAGGAATACCACCACATAACTTAAGAATAAAAATTGGCTCACCTATAATTATGCTGCGGAATTTAAATGCATTTAAGCTATTTTACGGCAGTTTTACGATTCATTTTAGAGATTTTAAACTATTTAAACAAATCAAAGTAAGCATGAATAAATTTTAAATTTCTAATATAAATATGTATGGATACCAAAAAATAAAAAATTAATTAAAACGACATTATCCAGTGGGCCAAATTGTGAATCTAAACCTTCCTTGAATCCACTTGAACACACACAAAAAATTTCATCAAAATCGGTTCAGCCGTTTAGGAGCAGTTCACTGTCAACACACGTACAGAAGAATTATATATATAAAATTTATTTTAAAATAATAATTCAATTAATATTGTATATTATATAAAATGAAGTACAAAGAATTTATATATGAAAAGACACACAAAATTTTTAGAAAATATTAAGTTGAAATACAACATAAAGCACATATTATATTGATTTCCCACATCTTGGATGTATGGATTGTTTCGCCTGCTGAGTATTTCTTAAGCGACCTAAAAGTATGCAACATTTTCAAATTAAAGACTCTAATCTTATGATGGGTCTAATAGATCTAAATAGCGATACCAGCTCACTCTATTAAAACTGAATCCTTTTTAATTTGCAAATATATATGAAATAAAAAGCTTTATTGTTGGAAAGTACGTTTTGCAACTATCCACTTAGTTGGCTTGACAACGATAGTAACACCACTTGTCCTCTCTGACTTAAATGCATAATTATTTAGATTATATTCAGTATTATAAATCATATAAAACTTTTATTAGCCTAAATGCGTAAAGAACAAGAATTTGCTTTTAGTTTAAGAATCATTTAAATACTTAATTTGTGAAAATAAAGTAAAAATACAAAAAGTTTAAAGCTGTGTTAAGTTTTGCAGTTCACTGCATTCTGTTTACACATATTCAAACGGAACTACTTAACACTACATAATACCACCACAAAAAAGGCAATAAAATAAGAAAAAAGTAAACAATTTTATGTGAAACCGCAATGATTGTCACAAAAAAGCAGTTTAAGTACAAAAAAGGAGCTTAAATAAATGTTTACACATGTTTCTGTTGGCACTGAACATTGTCAAATTGGACATTTCGGCATTGGCGCTGCAGTTGTTAGTGTGGTTTTTGTGGTATTTGCGTTTTGGCTGCTTAACAATTCCAATATGAATTCTAAACCTTATCTATGTATTCTCAAATTAAATCTCATTAATTTGCTAGAAAATTAATTTATGTACAGAAGAAAACAAAATTATGTTTTCATTTTACAATGAGAATAAATCACATCGGCTTTGTTTATTAAGTTCTTAGAACGTTTTGATAAATTTGAAATAATTTCGTATCAAATTTGATATGGGTAGAACCCTTAGCGGTGGAGTCCTTGGCAGGTATTACTAAATAATTAAAATGACAACACAGTAAATCCCTCCAAACAAATATTTATTTGATATGCTATTTACCATTTAATATTTAAATGATATGGGTTATATTCTAACATTCACCAGCAAGTCAAAAGATGATATGTAAAACAAAGTTTTACTGTATCGTTATATCAATTCTTATTGGAATTTAAGTATTAAAATATATAAATATTCTTATACCAAGAAGGAATAATAATAATCATGTAAATGAACACAAGAAATTATGACTTTACTGACAAAAACATCATGCCGTAGTTAATGAAATTATTCAAAGTCATTCTAGAATGCAACTGAACGGTTAGTAATTACGAATTATTACAATATTACTGTAGATAGGCGATTAACGTAGTTGTTAATGGAAAGCATTGAAAGTGAAAGAACGAATAAGATACCCATACAAACTGAACTAGCTCTTCACTCTAGCAGTTACCTTTAGTTTTACTCCAGTACTGACTTCTTTCGGTTACAAAACACTTTTCGACCTTGCTGTAGACGGACTTATTCCACAATAAGTGTCTTGTTCACTGAGTTATATGCCAACCCTGTCTCTACGAGATACTCATTGCTATTGATTTTCTTTTCGTCTATCGCTATTTATAGATTTTTAAATGCTATTTATTTTCTATTAATGCTTTTGAATATTTATTTGAGTACTTTCTAGGGAGTTCACTTTTGTTAAATCAGCCATTAATACTTCTAAACCTTCCTTACATAATGAATTTACAATTTCATTTCCTTATATTCCTAGTTAACACGATATTCCACAAAATGCATTACTGATTGCTCACTGATCTCAGTTGAGCTTTGAACCGATTGCTTGAGGTTTGATTAGAAATTAGATTGATTAGGAGTTTATTATTAGAGAACCCCACAGTTTGCTGATTTTGCATATTTAGTTCTCAAATTATGCTATTTCTTATCAATTTATACAAACATCTATAATAATACAAGTAGCACTTATAATAATAGCCGTAATTTTTTCTTCCAAAGTTGTAAAAAAACAACATAATGTCTGGTTTAAATGAATTGGCATCACTTTTAAGAAAACTGTTAAATGCTTTTTTGACATAAGTTTTTGGTTATGTACAATATAAAATATTAATATTATAAACACTAAAAATTAATTAATTTAAATAAAAGATGAATATTATAAGGGCAATGGTCAGAATTTTTATCTCATATATTTAAATTTATTTATTTATTAATGTATTTGAATTTATTAGTAAATGAAAAGCTCTTATGATTTTAACAGATGACTGAAATTTTGAAACATATTTCCAGTAAACTTAGGATGTAAAATTTTATGCGATTAAAACCTAACTCTAAAGATTTTAAGAGCATTGTTGATGCTTCACATGTTTTTTTCGTAAGTTGTGAGTATTTTTTTACCACTCTGAAAGAAAAAGTTATAGCTAAATTTAAATTTATTGGTAATTTTAGTGGAACAATAGTTCGTACACAGAATTCGACTTCGATCACACTAAACAATTATTCGAAATGGAGATGCTGTCTATCATTTTTTTGTATGAAATTGAATCGAATACTCAATCCACATGCCACCTTTAAATCATCCTGAAAGGTGATTTACTCACTCATCTATATTTAAATATATTTGCTAAGCATGTAGTTTCACCGCTAGCACCATGTAAAAATGTAGTGTTTATTTCCAGATAAAAATAATTACAAATAATACATTTTTTACTGAACTAAGATTACTGAACTAAGATAACTAATTATTGTAAACATTTCTTATTATGCTGTATAATATTTTATATTTTATCAATACGTTGTCAGCTTAAATTATTAAAATTATGTAGGCATCATAATTACAACTTACTTACCTATTTATTTACACAAGAAATTTTAAGGTACGTTAAACCTTTGTTATTTATTTTACTACCTGCTATTATTTACTAATCAGTCCTTGGCTTTGTGCGATATTTTAGCGGAATGAGCTTTATAGCCTGAGTGCTATTGCATACATAATATAGCGAACTTTTTCAAAAATACTCAGTTCCCTATTATTTTCAAATTAACTACACCTTCATTGTATATATTTACGAAAATATTTATTTATAGCTGAATATATATTTATATATATATATATATATATATATATATATATATATGTATAAATATGAGTTTATAAAATAAATTTATAAACACGGATACAAATACAAATATACACAGTTCATTATTTTCTACAATAAATTTTTGTAAGTTATGCAGAGAATGCTTTTGAATAATTGTGCCGAAGATGTATGAAACGAAAACTTGCTCCTTTCACTGGGCCATTGTTTTGGCACACAATGATGAAAATCTAAACAGAGCAAGAAGTCGAAACCGAGTGGAATTACTTTTCCGCTACTAGGCAAAATTGCTCTTTTCACTCCTTTTTTGTGGCATTAAATATTCATAATTTCTGTGCGCTGGCAATGAGCAGCAATAAATTTACAATTTAACTTTTCTTAAATTAATTGCGAGTTGCGCTAGCAACTCTAAAACTTTCACTTCGAGTTGCTAATTGCTCTAGTTTTATGCCTCGAAATGGTCGAGGATGAAAAACCAAAACTTCGCAATCGAAACGCTATAAGACAAGTACAGACGGTGTGGATATTGTATGACAATTTTGCACGTTTCCTTTTATCCTTGCGGCATCGTGTTATCGAAAATAGAAAGAACTAACAATAAAAATTTGAAACTCAAACAAAAAGAACAAAGACAGAGAAGAATTGTGAGTTGAGTTAAAATGTTTAAATTGGTAACTGTTGGCAATATTTCACTTACCAAAATGCCACAAATAAACAAAGAATTTCCGTTATATCCTAACCAGCCAATGCCAAAAATGTCCAGGACATTTAACTTTTTCATTTCTGAACGTTTTTTTTTTGTTGTAACTCTTTTTTCCATAACTCTTTTGCAGTTTCAGCAAAAGTACTTAATAGACTTTATTTTACTTTCTGTACACTAAAGTCACCACAAAAAAATTAGAAAGGAAAGATATATTTTGTAATGAAAAAAATGTCCTTGTAAACTTCATTCATTGTTTCAAGTTTGCAATTGTAGTAGCATTGGAAATTTATTTGAGCCATTTGAGAAGTTTTTTGTTTCAACGTTCCTAAGCCATTTTTCCTACGAAACGTCATCTCACTTTGCTTGACTAAGTTTGCTGGCCGCTTTGGTTACTTCGTTAGTCCTACTTAAGTCAAATACTTTCCAAATGGCCGAAAATAAGGCTCAAGTGTCAATGTATAAAAATAGTCAAAAATTAAATTTAACTACAATGAAAAATAAAACATTACAAAATTACGAAATCGTATAAACGAGCTTCGAGCTTGGAGCTTGGAACCATTGTCTTTGGCCCAAAATGTGCAATAATTGAATTTGCTTTAATAAAGTCAAGTATGCTCTTGTGTATTCCGGCCAAGAGAAAGCAGCAAATTGTATCACTTTTTGTTCAACTTATTATTCTACTACAATCTAAGGAGTATTATATACGTACATCTTTATGTAATACCTATGGATTTATATATTATACACACGACACTACACACAGTAGTAGACAAGAGGAAAGAAGAGTGTGGGTAACAATTTTGTATTGTTTTCATTTTTGTTGTTTAAGTCAATGTTGTGCTAGGATATTTTGTAAGGCATCTTAATTGAGTTTTTGTTTTGTGGATTAATTTTCAGCAGATACGCCAGAGATTTGCTGAAAGAAATTGTCATATTTTGCTCAGACTATAGAAACTAATTTCAAGGATTCAACAAAATAGCAGCAATAAACACTTACAACTTTGAATAGAAGCAACTGTTAAGCTATATAAAGCTAAGTAGAAGATATATCACAAAGGATAATGCACAGTAAAAAGCAAACAAGGGCATTTTCTTTAAATATTTAATAAAATTCATTAAAATACTTATAAAATAAATTTAGCTATTAATTATTAAATGCCTGATTAGACAATTATTATTGTTGCAAATTGTGCTAAATATAAATATATGAAGCTAACTCAACTACGGTGTCAGAAAAGCTATAAGAAATTTTATCATTCAACTTTTAACCTTATATACCTTCTGATTTAAATAATCGAAATGTTTATACTCACTGAAAAATGAGCTCTTTGAAATGAGTATGCTTCAACTGATATTGAGTATTATAGCAGTGTTGATATTGTACAATGACACGATTGGACATATTGATTGAAGTCTGATTACTAAGGTTAGGTAATTCTTATTAAGCAGATAAATTTATTGTTATGACCTAAAATTAAAACTAAACACTGTAAACTAAAATAAGGAAGAAATGATTTTTGAAATGTAGTGAAATAGCGGATAGACTATTTAATTTTCCATTTGATGTTGCTTCTGTAAATGGAAAAGAAATATTATTTTTAAAAAGCAGCTGTATTAAAAAAAATATTCTGTAAGTACCAAAAGTAACATCCAGCAAAAATAGATATTCCCGCAAAGATGTTTTTCCTTTGACACCACCGAATTTATGGGACAGAGCTATATTTTTACTAAAGATGACTTCAGTATTTGCAACATTTCCCGACAGGACTTTTTTCATCAATGTGGCCTACAAGAAAGTATAAAATATAGCTTATAATAACTACATTATATACATATATATACATATATATATATATATTTATTTACCTCACGAAATGTTAAAAAACTCTTCACTTATAAAACATAGTGTCATATGAAGCAAAGTCAAATATGTTGCAGAGAACACTACAAATGAGAGAGAAAGCAACGAGAGACTATTTGGATTCATATTTTGAGCTTAAACATGCGGACGCAGTATCAAAAATCATCTTGAAGACATTGTCTTCGAAGACCACTTTTTCTACTGGGTATGGTTGATTATGCATTTTGATTTGACTTAAGTTCACTTAAGTTATTATGATGCGTACTGACTAACTGAGCCCTTCACCGGTTTTGCTTATTATAGCTAAAAGTGAGGATGATTTACCATACAAAGTACTTTTATATAAATGAGCTCATTTTCAATAAATCAGGTCATTTAAGTCGAAAAATGTTGAATGCAACCTTGAAAAATATATTTTGTATACAAACAATTAAGTATGCCTGAGGAAGAAGGTATTTTATAAAATTTTTATTTCTATTAATTGAATATATAATTGGTAAATAAAACATATATTAATGATTTAATATTTCAATGTAATATTTTTGTGTGATGTATTATTAAGCGAAGTTTATAAAAGTTCTATCATAAATGTGCTCATTATAATGTGAACGTTCACTTATTAATATAAATGAGCATAAAGCTAAATAAGACAGTGTTAATGTACTATTAGTTATATATTTGTAAATTTCTTTGTATTTTTATAAATATAAATTCCATTATTTTTTAGTTACATTTTGAACTATTTGTATATTTTTTAATATATTTAAATGTAAGATACGCTTTGGTTATACGAAAATATTTACTATCTTTTTTAGAAGTAACAATTGCTTGTAGTCATGGTTACTTTTAAATATTATTTCTTCGTTTATTTCAACGACTATTCTGAACTACACTTCAATAAAATAATGACCTTATCAATTCGAGCCAAACAATTTGAGTGTAAGAATTTAATACCAAAATATTTGAAACATTTCAAATTCAATTTGCAGTTCAAACTATCTGGAGTGGTACTTAATCTTCCACTCGTGTGTGCAAAATACAAAGCGATTTTCGAACATTATTCATTTAGTTGAATTCAGTGATTTCTCATAATTTTCCCAAAATTTTATTACTATGAAATATGCAATCGTGTTGATGTGTGAATGCCTGAATTTCACACAACAATTTCATGCATAACTGAGAGTGCATAATTTTCATGCCTGCCGATGTTTAGTAATCAATTTTGTGCGAAATGGTTTTGTGAATTGTGGATCTGGGCTTTCTAAAATAAAATTTTCAAATTAACAAATTTTCAAATATTTTAAATGCTCCTAAATCAGCTCCATATTAAGTTCACTTAAATAAATTTTGAAATGTTTGCTTTGAATTCAGCTTTATTTTGCAGGTAGTGCATGGGATTTTGATTCGGAGCAGTTAACCTGTATCCAAACACCACATGAAGCTGAAATATTTTTTACTCAAAATATTCATTCCATTTTCTGAGGTATTGTTATTATTTTGCAGTTTTTTTACTATTTTATTTTTGCGATATTATTTTGCTTTGCTTATGTTTAGATAGATGTTTCTATCATCCAAAATGACCATAAATGGCTTGCAATATATGTGCCATGCACGAACTCCTTTGCACAACTCAATAGATTGCTTAGCGGATACTATCCATCATCGACGTGAAAATATCAAAAACTGAAAACACCAAATTCTCATGAAAGTTTTTGCAACTGTTGCAATTTGCGCGGGAAAATTGTGAATTTAGTATTTCGACGATTTATTGCATTTGTTGGATTTTTAATTTGAATTTTTCGTATGCAGATTTTGCGAATTGCAATGCATTGAAGTGCATTGTGCTGCTTGCGGATGAATATTAGAGCTTTCGAAAAATTGTGCAACAAGCTTATACTTAACAAAATTTGTTCATTGTGGACTTAGCATCAGTGCTTACTATTTTCTATTTCCTATTTTCCATTTTCACGTTTCCATTTTGAGTCTCGCTCTGGTATTGCCTTTTTGTGAATTTTGTATTTTTGCAATTTAATTAAAACACATGCCCGCGAACACCAGAGATGGGAGCAAATATTCTGCGGTGGTACAGTACTCGTTTCTGATATTGGTTAGCGGCGGATTACTTTTTAAATGAAGTTAATATTGCGCTCAAAGGTAAATGAGCTTCACATTACTTCACTGTCGAATTGCAGCACATTTGATCACTAATATTTCAGTAATTTAAATCAGATTTTGCACATTTTTCGATCGTTTCATATGCCACAAAAATATGTTTGTGAAGAAAATTAAAATGCATAGAAATAAAAAATAATTCTGATTTATGGTAACACACCCTTGGAAATAGGTAGTCCATTAAATATTTTCAGCACAAATTGAAATGCTATAAATTTACATTTGCGGCGTAATATTTATTTTAATAATTTTAGAGTATGTCAGCAAAAATATAACCCCAACTTCCTTTCACCAATTACCAAAAAAAAAATATTTAATTTATAGCTTTTCCAATTGCAAATCTGAGTTCAATTTAGATTTACTCACGATGAGTCAAATTTTGTTGACCAACCGGACATTTTTAAAATAATCTACCATTTTGGTAATAGTGTTAGTAGACATTTATATATTTTTTTATAAATCGAATCAAATCATCTATATGATTTATCTGTTCAATCATATAAAAAAGCTGTAAAAACATCTAAAGTAAATTTTTTAACTTATTCCATAGTTTTATAGTATATTTCCACTGCTTGCTTAGTAAGTGTAATTTACTAAGTAAATTTCATTAACCATTCAAAAAGCTCCCATGCTTTTTAACATACTTAAAAATAAAGTAAGGAAAATTAGTACAAAAATGTCGAATGCAACCCTTAATAATAAATTTCCTACAAAGGAAATTACCGAAATTTGATATTTTTGTCATATGTTTTATATATAAAATGTAAACTAATAGCTGAGCTGTAAATAAATACACTGAGGAAGTAAATATTTAATAAAATCTACATTTCTATTAATTAATTATATAAGAGATTTATCAAATATATGTATATAAATAATTCAATATATCAGTTAAATATTTAATTTTTTGTGTGATATATTATTAAGTGAATTTTATTTGAATAACTAGAAGCTTTTTAAGAACTCTCAAAGAACCTTCTGACACAAAGTTCTTTTACATGCAATAAGCAACTTATGTTAATGGAAACGGCAAAATCTTAAAGTTACTTAATTAACTTACTAAGTTAGCAGGACAAACATGATATTATCAATCGAAAATAAATTGCACTAAAATTGCATCTCGATTAAAAAAATTATCCCAGATGTACCAACCGAAAACGTAATTAGATTAATTTCAGTATGAGAACAATTATATAATCTAACTTATAAATTAAGTAGTTAAAGTTTTGTACAATTTAACTTGATAATATACTAGCCAAATGTTTACAACATTAGTTGATTACTTAATCAGATAGCACATTTGCATATATCTATGAAATGTAAAGCGATAAGAAATTTTCTCCCACTTTTAATGATCATCTTTAAATCTGATCGAATTAACTTTTAAGAAAGAAATATATTTTACAAAAAAAGTAATATTTTCACATTTCTTTTAGAATATGAGCTATTATATATTACTAAATAGTGTCTTGCTAACACCAATTGTTTGAATCGATTATTAAGCATTAGCGAATGTGTATTTTTTTATGTATTATAAGAAGCAACGTGTCACTTCCCCTATGGATAAGCCAGATGGTGAAATACCATCTATTTCACAAAAGCGGTAAATATTAATTTCTGAATGACTCATTTTAATAACACGAGTCCTGCAGTGTTCTGTTAGAAATCCAGAGTAAATTTTAATATCCTCTCTGTTAAATATAACGAGTTTTCTGGAGACTACTCTCAAAAAGTTTATGACTTTCTTAATCAGCGTTTAGTATTAATGAGATTGCTGTAAGTTGGATAATTAATATCTTAACCTGTGCTTGGTGCTTGATTGATTTGCCTAAGTTTATTCATTACATGTTGTTTCACCAGTATATACTCAGTTTCATTAAGTTTACATCAGACTTCATGCTTGGCGATAATCCATTAATCCATTTGTAGCTTTTTTATTCCAGTATCTACTACAAATCTACATAATTGCTTTGTCACACTTTATTTAAATAGTTTGAAGTAGTTTTTCAACATATCTGAAGGAATTTTGAATTTAGAGCGGCTTGATTGTTAGATATTAAGTTGACTGCCTTTTTATTTGTGAACAGTTTAGTAACTTCCGTTCCATACTTTGGGAAGTTTTTATATCACAATTACACAACGTACCGTAGCGCATTTCTTTATTTTATTTATTCTTTACAAATTATTATAGATACTTAACATTTTTTTTTAAACATCATTAGTTTTATTAAAGGGAATTATAAAGACATTTTTCTTGGGTACAGTTTCTATGAAATCACGCGGTACACAGATATTAAAAAAGTTGACGGCCACACTAGCTTGTCTATCATCTAAAAGATTACATGAGTCAAGATTTTTCAAATACCGTTCCAAAAAATAATGCATCTTCGCCAAAAATTATATTTATTTTTTGTGAATTAATATCGTGCCTTACAAAATGTATTATATTTTTGCGAAGCAATGATTTAAACTACTTCAACAAATTTATTAAACATATTAGTAAGAAATAGGCAACATATAGAATACATTTTTTTTTTGTACTTTGTTGGGTAAAAATTAATTTTTATTTCTTTTTTCAAAGATATTAAACTTTTTATAAATCACAAAAGTTTAACAAAACTCTCTGCAACCGCATGAACTCAAATATCAAATAAGTCCGTAACGCATTTTTTACGAATAAAATTTCTCAGATTATTGCCTTTGGATGATTTTTAAAATATATTTTTTGACGTATTAAAAACACGAACTAATAATGAACTTCTATTCACAGCTCACAGCATGTCCTTTGTTACTAAAAGGAGCGTATTTTTTTTGTATATAAAATACATTAAAAAACAAATTAAATTGACAAAAGTTTGAATTCTACATGTGTAAGATGAAAAAAAACTTCGTACAAGAGGATTTATTTGTGTAAAGGAAAATGTCAATGAGCTGTGATTTGTCTTCATTGTTGCAAGCAACATTTACGGATGCTGCTGAGATTTTTTAGATATTTTAACAATTTCGACAAAAGTCAATAACTTTATTGAAAAAGAAAATGTAATCTTCCTTCAAGGGCAACCCAAAAAGGAAAACTTTTCGCATATTATTAACATATGATTTTATCATATTACGTACAAGACAAGGAAAAGGTGCTGGAAAATGAACTAAAACTTAGTAACTTTTTAGGCGCATACAAAATGTGAAAAGAGATGTTTTCCTTTGTGGTGGCAAATGTTTTCTTTTCCATGGACTTAAAAATCATTTTGAATTGATACGTGTAAGTTGCCACACATATCATACTTACATATCATTTACAAAACAGAAATAAACTTCGATACCAACTGCTGTGATGCTGCGACGCTGTGATGCTGTGATGCTGTGATGCTGTGCTGCTGTGATAAAGAAATAATGTGATTTGTTTGTGTGTAAGCGGGCTAACAAACGAAATTGCGCATATCGCAGAGTATCACTGAGTATCGCAGAGTAACTTGTAAATGTAAATTTCATTTTAATAAAATTCTGTAAATGGCAGTTGAAGTGTTTTGCTGTACCGCTTAATACGCCCATAAACGTATTAAAATCAATTGAGCTAAAAATAATTTGATTATCGCCTAACAAACTTATGCAGCTGTGACGCACACTCTCTTCTATCTATATATGCATGTGTGTAGTGTAATGGAATTGTGGGAGTGCTGGGAGTTGAAAAGGTGGAAAAGTGGGAAAGTATGAAAGTGGGAAGTTATCTCTTCAGGAGGTTGATTCTTGCATATAAAATGCCAAAAGTCAATTGACCAACATCATCAATGCAACAACTGGTGCAGCAACCGAAACATCACCAATTGAATGCCAAATGCAGTTACAGTAAAAGTTAAAATTAATCGTGCTAAACTGCAAGTGCAAGTGGGTGAAAGTCGGTGCAAGTTTGTGCAAGTGGATGCAAGTGTTCGTTGCAGCATAAATTGGATTATGCAAATGATTAAAATGGTTCGGTGTCGCTTGTTAAGCTCTCGCATGATACGTACATGTCGCTGGAAGGCAAATTTAAAATTCTATTAGTGTAGATGAAGCAAAGCTACTGAAATCGTTGTGCGTGGCATAAATGCACTGATGCATTCTCGTCAGAACCTGCAAGGCAAATCAGTTTTTCTTAAGCAGATAACCAAAGTGCTTGTCTTTAAATTCATAATTGCTTAAGTTAGTAGAAAATGTTTAAATATGCTGTAGAAATTAATGAGCAAATGAGTATGGTAGTTGATGCAGACGGTATCAAAGAATTATATTAATCGCAAAGAAACATTCGGCCAAAAGTTTTTGAGAATATTACACAATATTCTACACAATTAAAACTAATGATGATTAGTATCGATGTATAAAAAGGTTAGTATGGAATTACCTAAAGTTTTAATAACTTTTGCAATGAGGTGTTTTAATGTTATTAGAACACAGCCCTCAGTATTAAAACTATAAATTTATATAGTAATTATGTTAATAGTCAATTTGGAAACGACAATTTTTAAATTGATTTTTTATTTAACTTTAAATGTTATGCAATCAAATGTTATAAAATAATTTTAAAGAATGGCAGCCAAACCAAGTTGTCCAAAAAGGGTCCGATTTTGTTGTTATGAACAACGAATAATAAACCATTGAATATACAAATGTATAATACTAAAAATAATTAATATATGTTTATTAATTAATTAATTAATATAATTGCTCTTCCTATACGAGCTTGTCCAAATGGTTTAATTTTTAGCGATGATGAGCCAAACAACATTAGCATATCTATAGCAAACGGCCCTTATTTCCAACTTAAATGAGTTGATTTATTTATAACTAATATAAATTATGTGGCACATTTTTGAGTGGTAAATCATTCTCATTAGTGATTATAGTAATCAAAACCGTCTAAATGAGACAGTGTGAATGTGTTATTGCTCTTAAAGCTACCTGGAGATGGTTGCACTATTCTAAGGATATGCCAAAAAAGTAATATAAAAGGCCACATCATTTTATAACCATGCTCCTATGTGCATAGAAAACTATAATTTTTATTGTGTCCCAAATAAACGGCCTACCAAAAAAAAAATAATTAAACTGATTATAGTATGTCAGGATAAAATATGCAAGCATGAGATCCAACACGTTGTCAATCAAGTTAATAATGTCGGCGTATAATAGGTAGAAAACTGTATCGAGTCAAATTATATGACCTGGTAGTTCGAGCTCAATATCGTTTCATTGAATGTTATATGATATGATATTCAGATGTCTGAGTTGGTGAATCAGCACCTTTACTCTATTTTATCTGTGGACAGTTTTAAGTCACACTAAGGATAACTGAATACGGGGCTTTATAATATGATGGATCTGATGTCTTTGTATCTGCCTGTGTTTATCAAATTTCGCTGTATTTTTAGGATGCTGAGAGTTGGATTATTGTGACTGTCAATTATATTGAACAGTTTCAGAGCACGATTTTTAATGTATTTTTCGACTGAATCGACTCTCAGATCTCTGTGGATATCCGCTCCTCTTACGTACCATGGGGTGTTAACCAGTTTTCTTAAGGCAATATTTTGTCCTCTTTGAAGAATTTTTAAAGTTGAGTTTGGCGGTAGGTATATTTAAAAATAATTTCTGAAAACAGTTTGTTAGTCAATTTAAACTATTGTTGTGGTACATATATTATAGATAAAATCATCTATATATACCTACTTAAATAAAACAAAAAAAGTATGAGACTTCAGCAATTAGATATAATGCTAAATTTGTACTGATTCAGGTTGGTTGCTTTTAAAATAATTATAATATAAATTTTTCCCCTGCATTGACTTCAAATTGATTGAGGAAAATATATTATTTATCTAATAACTATTAAATTCAATAAACCAATTTAAGTATGTTCAGTTAGAAAACTTGATATGGCCAGACAAAATCATTCGTTTAAGTTGATCATGAATATATATTTTGCAGTTCACAATATGTTTTTAACTAGATTGATGACATCCTGAAATTAAATTATTTGTGTTTTTGCAGCTGCGTTAGACCTTAAAATAATAATACAAGACAGAAAAATTGTTAGAACTAAGTTTTTTTTATTACAATTTAGCAGATAACTTCATGGCATTTATTTTTTGAATATGATTTCCGGCATATCCGCCGCGGCTACAAATTACATGGTCCATTCGATCAGTCCAATTTTGGACTATTTTTTGCAATAAATGTTGCCGTATGGCATCAACTGTGGTTTCCAATGCTTCAAGAGTAATCGAAAGACGAGGGGGGAAGAGAAATTTTATTGGAACTAAATGTCGTTGATATTTGACTGATAAATTTTTCTAACCAAAAATTCGATACTGCTCGCCATTCATCACAACGGTCATATTTATATTATATTTAATCCTTTTATTCCTAGGTGGAACAGAGGGCCGTAACAAATAGTTTCCATTGAACTCTATCTAATGCAAGACGTTTTGTTTCACTGCAGCTCTTTCCAGCATTTCTTAATTCGGCTTCAGTTTGTCGTTTCCAAGTGTTGCGCGGACGCCCTGGTCTTCTACTGCCTTGAGGGTTGAAATCTAAGACATTTCTTGCGATATCATCAGCGGGTTTTCTTAACGTATGGCCAAGCCATTTGTATTTGCGCATCATTATTTCATCAGTTATAAGAGGCTGATTCGTTCTAAACCCGAGCTCATTATTGGTTATGGTTGCTGGCCAGAATACATGGAGGATGCGTCGTAGACAGCGATTGACAAAGGCTTGTAGCTGTTGTGCGTCTCTTGCCGTTAGGTTCCAACTCTCACTACCATCACAACGGTTGCTCCTTCTTTAGCAAATAATCAATTTTAATGAATGTAATGATGATTCGTTAACGGTTTGCGGACTATCTTCGCTCCATATGGAGCAATTTTGTTTATTGAGGTATAATCACTAGGCCGATGTGATATTAATACGGCACTAGGACAAAGTGATCTATGAATTTCTCAAACAGATTTATTTTTTTAAAGTAAGCTTCCACAATTTGTAAACATGTTTCTAGCGTTAAACGATTCATGATGAATTGGCATACCTTACCGTACAAAAATGTCGACATAGTTTGACATTATCAGCTTTCAAACCATAGTTATCTATATCAATATAGATAGTTCTCAAGCAGCGAAAAAAAATCTTATGCTTTTATGCGGAGTTATACTTTTATGATATTTAAGTGCAAAAAATAATTTAATAAATTTTATTACATAAATATTTAACTAATTAAATTAAATGAATATATATCAACGTATGAAAAATCAACTCAGTAACCGAATTCAAAAGTATTATCCAGAAATAGTTGATAAAGAAACTTCGTTAAAAACGTTTGCAAAAAAGTTCGATTATTCAAGTCAAATAATTTAACGTTCCTAAATCCTATTATATATGTCGTAAAATCAAGTAAAATATAAAATGTTGCAAAAGCAAAATTATGAGAAAAGTTCAAACTGAAATAGAAGCCTAAGCAAATATTATAAATTTCTGCGATGTTAAACATATATTTTTCCAAAATCTTTTTTATCCAAAATATTTTTACAAAAGTGCCAGTAGTTAAGAAAAACTGAAATTCTATACTTTTCAACACTTTTTAACACTTCAGTAAATATTTTAGTTATCCAATCGATTCACATTTCAAAAACTCTCTCTAACACTTCAGTGAAAGTTATAGTATAAAAAGTCTATTAAGTGTCCAATACATGCCCCATCGGAAGAAGAAAAGCGACTTAAACGGGCACTTAACTATGGAAAAAACAGAGCCAATTTATTGGCAAACTGCCAACGACAATGAAGGCAACACTGAAAATTGAGCTCAACTCTCATTTAATAAAAAAACAGTCTTGGTTTTCGGAAAAGAAAAGCACCTGCCAGTGTGGTAAACGAAAAAAGAATTAAGGTTATGTGTAGAAAAATTGAGAAAAAAATAAGCAAAAAAATTTTTTAAAAGAATGAAAAAAACTGCTTTAGATGAAAAACTATTCTTTGTATTAAAAAATATTCGTTTAATGAAAAAAATTGCTGTTGAAAAAATGCTTTCAGTCTTCGAATGCGCTTTGGCACTTTTGCATAAAACAAAAAAAAGATTGTTTATGCAACTCCAGAGAGAAAAGGAAAGTGTGGCAATTTAACTTTATCAACGGCAGCAAAAGAATCTTGAATTTTTTTCAAATTGAATTTTTGTTTTTATTCCTTGCAAATCAGTAATGAAAAGAAGAAAAACTAGAAATTTTCAAACTTTTTTAAAAAATTTTATTTGGTTTGAAAGCAAAAATAAGGAAAAATCCACGCAAAGTTCAGTAGAACTTTTGGAACTCATTACTAAATTGAATAGAAAACCCACTGACTTTGCTTTCGCCTCTTCAGCTAGAACTTCTCTTTCAGTTACTTCTACTTTTTGCCACATATTGCGTTGCAATTAGACGCACAACCTTGCAACATTTTGGTATTTTTTTCTTTTTTGAGTTTCTATAACAATACCCGAACGTCTCAAACAATGCCAAGAACTTAAAAACAGTGGTATACGAAAAAAATTGTTGAAGGGGTGCGCTTGAGATGATGCGGTAGAGTAAACACATAAGTATTGAGTATTGCAGTAATCTATACAGAATATTGACGAAGTTGCTACTATAATTGATCATATACATACTATTTAAACATCTAAATTTATATAATATTTTATACAATCTTGTCTATTTCATGTAGCTTGCAGCACTTGTAAGAAATGCTTTAATGTCAGTCCAGTTTTGAATATTACGCAGCCAAGGTATTTGCTTAAATTTTAGCTTGCACTATGAGCTACAACAAATTTTAATTAGATTTAAATGTTATATATCCGAAATATGCTATTTTACTTTGTTTTACATTCAGAGCTACTCGCTATCTTTAGTAAGATATCATAGAATTGCTTGCTTTCTTAATCCAAGAAACTTCATCGATAGCGTCACTACTCAAACCATTCTAATTTACGATATCATGAATTAATATCCAAGCTATACTTTATCCACAAACTGTAATGTTTATGACCACGGTTTCTAGAGAGGTTTATACTATTCTTACTAGATCAGATCAGATCAGATTATCGTCTGATTTAATATGATTTCTTTAGTTCGATAATGGGGATAATAAACTAAAAAGATATATAAAGATTATTTGCATATCTTTAATACGCAAATATATGCCACACTATGTTGTAAATATTACACTTCTGATCCTTTTATACTGTCGTATAAATTGTTAAACTCAGATTGATAACAAAGGAGCTTATACCATTCTTCTACTTATATCATTTAGGCAGTTTTGCTCATTAAGTCTACTAATTAGAACAATTTACCGTAGAAAGAGCTTCCATATAAATGAGCTCATTGTAAATAAGTTAGCTCATTTAACACGAAAACTGTCGAAAAAAATTTCCCACAAGGGAAGTTTAAAATATTTGACATAATATTTATATACAAAATATCTACAAACAAAATATGCATAAATCAACTTATGACAATGGAAACAGCCATATCTTAATTTCATTAAAATTAGTGATTTTAGCTGCAGTGATAACATGTTATTAGTCAAATATTTTAGATTTTGAATTCGTTCATTCAATTTTAGGAAAAATATTGAATGCATCGGAACTAAATGCTAAAGTAATTAAGCAACACATTTAAGACAATTTTGTTAAAAACTATTATGATATTAGGTTTTCGTATTATTTAATATTGGAATATCACCTTATACCTTAAGAATCTTAGCGTGACAATTTTTAACTAGCTCAAATATGTTTAGCTAAAGCCTTTGAATGTTGAAGGCTGATGGTTTAATACGAACACAATCTTTTATATCTATTAATAATTTCGATTTTGTAGAGCTCTAAGTATTAAAATAAATATTTCTTTAAGCTGCAAAATATTTGAAAATTAATAGCTTTAATAGACAATTTTAAAGATTTATTTATAGTACTTAAGTACTTGAATTAACATATAGATTCAGCGTAACATATAGACGATATAGTACATATTTAGTATTCAAATTTATTTATTTGTTATCATATATTTTTGTCTCTTAAACTTGCCGTTTCAATATAAACGTAGTTTTCGTATCTATCAGAAAACAGTCATCGTGAAAATTTGTATTAAAAGTAAATTAATGGAAAATGCACGCTTTCATAGGTTTAATTAAATATTTTATAATCCAATATGCTTGGAAAACTGTAACCAATTAAATGCAGATAACAATATAAAATATGTATTTTATTAAATTAATTGTTAATATGACTTTCATTACAATTTTAGATTTAATTACTACTACAAATAATTTTACTACTTATAATTAATTTTATAAGATTTTTATTCACATCTATTAACAATTAATCATTGCTTAGACTGTAATTAAAACTACAAGGCAAATAATAATTGTTTTAATCAAATCATCTATACACCGCCATTATGATTTCGTCGCTAAAGACCATAGTTCAATGTCAGGCATTTCCAATGTTTTCTATTATTAACTATAAAAACACAATTTTCATCATCACTCAATTTTATTTATTAGATTTCAAACTTTTATATTTAAGTCTCTTAGTGTATTAATTCCTCTATATAATTTTCTTTTCATTAATCTGTTTATATATATCAGCTTGTTATGTACATTCCAAAATTATTTGACTTTCAGCAACCTGTGACTAAAATTGATCAACAACTACCAGTTTACATATATAAAGTTATAAATCTACTTAGATTAGAATGAAACATAGCAGAGTTCTGTCCCTTCCAAAAAGTAAAGTACTACTACCATAATAAGTCTTTTACGCTAACAACTGACACTAACCGAAGAGAATATATATAAAACATGAAAAGGAATACCCAGCACAACATTATTTCAACAGTCTAAAAAAGCCAGATAGTCACAAAGAATCTACCAAGAAATCATATAGGAAACAAGTAAACCCATCATTACCTCATATTATGCACGGCCATCTTGTTGAGTTCATGATGCAATTAAGCTGACGCTTTAAGTAACTTATCAATAACCTCTGTTCGAGCTTACTATAGAAGAGTCTTGTAGTTATAGTAGTGTTAGTCCATTTCAAAAATTGTTATATATTTGACACACAATCAAAAGATCTACACACTGTTATGGACAACTTTTTGCTACTTCAAGAGATGTATTTAGATAAGTCCTTCTGAATTTATATTCAGGTCGGTGCCTTAATGAAATAGAGTTTCCATATTTTCTTGCTAAACTTATCGAATATTAGTTTTTTCTTAATTATGTGTAATGTGTAATATGCTAATGCAACAACAGAGCCGACATTGTATTGCATTAACTGTTTAGTCGAAAAAGAAAAACCACCAATTTTTATTAAATGCATATTGAACACAATTTTTTAATAATAAATTAAATGTAAGATTGTTAATAAAATAATATTTAAGTCATTCATTATATTCTGCTTTCCTGAGGTGATGTTACCATATTTTTTTACCATATGGTAATTGAACACGACTTCTTTTAAATTATATTCAGCTACTATTATATTTCCAAGCTACTTAAATAGTAACTAGGTCACCAAAATTGACTTATATTGGCTTAGTTCCTTAACCAGGATTCCTTAGCCAGTTTTTCACCTTGAATGCTTATTGAACATAGTATTTCCAAATTATGAATGAATTGTAAGAATGGTAATGCTTACTAAACATCAGTTAATTAATATCTAAAAAAAAATTTCTTTCCGAGAAGCTACTACAGTTTAGGAGAAAGTGTAATTAAATTTAAAAGTTTAGATTCTATCAAATTTGGAAAATGGTATAGGTTTAGCAAATCAAGCTCAGCAATTTGGTCAATAATTTTACTGTGTTTTATCGAAAGCGACATAAAATAAACTAGTAAATAAACGTATAGGACTCCCTCTTGCAATAAGTTCTTCTTCTTATTTGACACTACAGTGTAGTATGAACCTTAGCCTTCCTCACTATCTGCCTCCATCTGTACCTATATTAAATATTAGGATTTTTAAATCAATAAATGCTCCCATCTATATATGTTTTCTTTAAGCTATGTAGTTTTTGATCGTATATTCTTAACTAAGATAATAACTAATATGAAAGTCATTGGTACCAATAAAACACTACAACTATATATTTAATATATATTCTTTCAAAACCATTTCAAGAATATGATTCTTTTATCATAGTACAAAAATCGTGAAACTGACGTTTCCAGCACATTTATTATGAAAACAAAAATATTTCAAAAGAGATTAAACACAAACAATAGGTATATGTTCTTATAGATCATATAATGTAAATGGGTAGATACTAGATTACTAGATATAAACAATAATGCGTAGTACTGAAGTCGTAATACAAAGCCTCTTACTCGGGGGGCTTACTCGGGGGGCTTACTCGGGGGCTTACTCGGGGGGATACTATGAGTTGGTGAACTCATAGTGTCACATCTTAAAAATTTATTGGAATAGTAGTAATAGTAGTAGTGTTGGTGGAAGAAGCGGCAGCTGTGTTGGAAGAAAGTAACACTATTAGAAAGTTACAGTCAGTTGTCAGCAATGGAAAGCCGTAGAATGTAGTATTCGAGGAAGACCATTTCAGAGATATCGTAGATATTATTATTTTGTTATATTATTAATAATTAAGTAAAAATTGCACCTTTATAAGAATTTACTTGAGCTCAGTGTAATGTATCTTTATAAGTAGAAAATATATTTTGTATGTAGGTATATATTGTTTTTACAACTTTTAATATTTGCTTATAAATTACTGGTTCTTTTTAATATACCAAATTCGTTTAAAGCACGTGTCTGTTGATTACTCTCATATGACAAAATTTTTCTCTACTTCCATGTATCCCTTTAACTTTCTAGTAAGTCCACTGCTGCCATTAAATCAGCGTATTTTACTTTTAAATATGCACTCCCAGTCAGTGTAAATTATATTAAATGTAAGTATTTACGAAGTCAGCGGTTTCGTTGGAGCTGCACTTTATGCAGCACGACAACAAACTTTTAATTTTGTTGCTCATACGCTCGGGAATAGTGGAACGCGGTAAATGCCATTTTGTCTTCCGTTAAGTTTGGAACGCAAATTAAATTAATTTTACTGCTCGGAATTGGTAAATTTACACGCAAAGCAAATTTGCTATAAAAAATAAACTTTAGTTGAAATATAATTTTGAATTTCTCTCTCTACCACAACTTAAGGACAAATTTTAATTTCTTTTTTCAAATTTTTCTTTTAATAAAATTTCTTTTCATTATCATTATCTTTATAAATAAGTTTCGTAATTATAATTGATTTAAAAATATTGGGCTTATTAAATTTCTATTAATGGCTATAAATTAAATTAATTTTCTTTGATTTTACGGCTTCAAATTACTTTGTATCCAATCAATGTAATCAGCTACGCGTGTGTAAACACCAGGCCAACCCTCAAGACCACAGCGGTTGCCAAAGGATACAATACCTTCCAAATACCAGCGCTTCTTGAAGCCACGCCGCATTAAAGGTCCACCCGAATCACCATCACAACTGTCCTTTGCAAATTCTCCACCCGCGCACAACTGTGTCTCAATTATGTTAATGCGACGCGAGGAGAATTTGCGTACGCATGAATCATGGTCATTAACTGGTATAAGTAGTTGCATTTTAACATTGCTCTGACGTGCTGTGGGAGTTGTAATAAAAGTTGACCCAAAAACAAAACAAAAAGGATTAAATGTAAAATAAAATGTCAAATTTCAGAAATAAAAATATCAATTTTAAATTAATTCCTTTACACTTTCTTTGCTTGAAATTTTCTGCATAAAGAAATTAAAAATCTTTACGACATGCGACAAATACTTGTACTCTTGTACTCACCCAAAAGTGTTCGCCCCCAGCCAGCAACTACTAAGAGTTCGTCTACATTGATGGGCAAACGACTTTCTGTTAAGGGCAGGCATACCGGCTTAATGAAATCCGTGTACGTGACATCCGCATTCAGGCGTATCAGCGCTATGTCATTGTAACGATGCTCGCTATTTGGATCGAATTGCGGATGTGGTGTTACCTCCTCAATGCCCAATTCCAAGACTTTGTTGTTGCAGTCGTCCTCAATACAATCGATTTCCTGTGTAATGTCGTATTCACCCAAACGTACTGTCACTCTGTAAGCATTTAAGTTGTTATTGTTGTTATAAATATTGTTGTTGTTGTAAGCAGTACGTGTTAAGGTAGAAAATGTAAGAGAATTGCATTTAATTAGCAATGAAGTAGGTAAATTACTTTTATTGTGATAGTTAAGGGGTTTTGTAGCATTTAATATTGTTCGTACTTACAATTGCCCGACTTGCTGCTCGATTTGACCTTTGACACAATGCGCAGCAGTTATCACATAGCGTTGATTTATCAAACTGCCACCACAGTTTAGTATGCGATTACCGTTTTCTACAAGTTAATTATAGTCGTATTAATTCATTGCGTTTGTATAGCGGATAAGTGGTAAAGTAATTTATTCATTATTGTAGCACATATGTGCTGTACTAATGCACTACACAGCCATTGACTTATTAATTAACTACTTAGAGCATATACTGTATGTAAAATACTACAATGAATTTGAACGTAGTTATGTGGAATGTTAATTAATATAAATAATTTTGTATATAGTGAAAATTTTCGTATTTAATTTAGAAAAGCTAAAAATAGTATTTATTTACACTGAATACTGAATACTCATTTATATTGTTTTTACAAAAAAGTGTAAGAAGGATGTATTAAGTTTTTCACACTTTTTTAATACATTGAAGGAAACATCGATTCTACAAAGTATATATTTTCTTGATCAGCTAAACGAGATGATTTTATTTGACCTCGGGTATGATTGTCATCCAAAACTACACTCACTATTTCTGAGCTACTGCAATGAAATTTTGCACATATATTTTTCAACCGTTGAAGTTAATTATTTGTCAGGCTGGTTAAAATCCAACCACAATATTTTATAGCCATATAAACTGAACAATTATATATAAGTTTTATCCGTTTCTAACAAACATGTTCAAATGATGTTTGGTGCTACTACTACTATATTTTAAGACTGCTATATAAACTGAACAATAGGATATGAGTTATATACATTTTTATGAAGGATATAATTTGTTACTGAATATCATTTGGTGATCAATGTACTTATATTAATATAATAGAATGTCCAATTTATTATATTAACTGCTATTTTATATTAATTAATGATTAATGAGAGCATAATGTATATATCAAATATTGTCTAAAAGTTGCGACGGAGCCAAAGCTAATATTTTTATTTATTTTTTCTTATAAGAGGTATTCGTCTGATCAGAAGTGTGGCAAAAAACAACAAGTCTCTTACTAAACTCTCTTGCTGACATATTGACATCGTTGTTGCCATCTGTCAAATATTACGTTTTCACAAATAATAAGTTTTACTTTTTTGTATGTATAATATATATATATGTATAAATTTAAATATTAATTAGAAAATGTAAATAAAAATAAAATCCGTAATATAAAAGTAATATTAATAACGTGGAAAATTATGAAATATTCTTCTATTAAAAAAATTAATTATAGTTGAAAACATTTTTCCTTAACAAATCATAAACTTGTTAGGAACTAACAAGTTAAAAAATTCCATTTACTTTTTAATTAAACTTTTTTTCTGTATTCCTGAATATTTTTCTATGAAACTTTTTAATCTTGTTTGAGTTTTTGTTGCATCCAGAGATGACTGGAACAATCGTTAAAATTTCCTGTTAAGATTTACAATAAATCATTATCTCTTTGCTAAAATCTACAGCCTCTTAGACTGTTAGAGACTTCATAACTAGTCCGTTAGAGCAAGAGAGTACTGTTGTTAGTTTACTTACAAATTGGGAATTTGAGCAAGAGACCTGTTTTTGTTGCACTTCAGACCGGTCGAATAGACTCATAAATAATGTGTTTGTTACTTTAGAAATATTATCTAACAGAATTATATCACTTGTTGCTACATATATCTAATTCTAATTTGATATTTATGTTATAAGTATATCCAAAAACATAATCTTATTTTGGTTAGATTGATATAAATTGGGTAATGACTTTTCTTATAAAACGAGTCTTGGCACGCAAATAATATTACTTATTAATCAATAAGTAAAGCAAAGTAATCAATAAAAATGCATTAAGTTAAGAATTTTCATTTTTAAACGTTTATGGCATTAGTTTCTATAGCTTAAACTATTTTTTCAACTTATTTCGATTTTTAACAACACTTACTCTCTCTATACTCCAATAAAACCATCCAGGGATATTCATCCAAAGCGGTTTCGATGCCATTATAAATTTTTTTTGCTAACGTGTTTGGACCACATTCATTCGGTACTGGCAGTATGTTGCCTCTGCCATTACCACGTGTTATAACAGTGCGCTGCGTTGTGGTAGTGACTGAAATTGGTGTTGTTGTTGTTGTCGTGACAGGACGATTAAAGTCGATATCGGGTGTACAGCATACGAACGGTGGACGACCATAACCGTTTTGACATTGTGATTCTTGCAAAAATTGAAGTTGTGATGGTGTGAGCTGATTGCGTTTCAGTACTTCCAATAAACTGGGGCACTCATAAACGGAAACACAATAGCCAGCAACGCGATTCGGACTGCTGCAACGATCTGTAATTGAAAAGAAATTGTTGAATTTTTCACTTTTGTTTCCATAGGAAAAAGAAGGATAAAGATTATTGACGCATTTGAGATTGAAGTTGTTAGCTTTACACTAGTTCAATTTTTAAATCTATTATTTCGGAATATGACACATTGCTTGATTATGAGTTAACTTTGATTCTTTTTCTGTTTGTTTGGAACTATGAATTTATTGCTAGTGGCTGTGTTGGGTTACTTGTGCTTAAATTTCATCAATGTACTCAAATCATAATGTTTATAAGAAGCAATTTTGTGAAATTGCACTGTCAACAGATTTCAATTGAAAGAAATTTATAAAATTTTTTTACAATTTTTATAGTTCCTGGAATGAGATAATAAAAGTGTATTTATGGTACTGAACTGATTTCAAAGTAGCGCTTAAATACTTACTTATTATTTATTTTTTTTAAGACTTAAAAATTTAGATTTAATGTACATATACATATTATGTTTTACGTTCAATTTTAAGTGTCACGTATTTAATTTTGAAAGTATTTAATTTTATTATCTGCAGTGGAATATAAATTATTTTTTATTTTATTTATGAAGTTAATTATAGTTAACTTTTTAATTCATAAACACATTGCAAATTAAATATTCGACTTGGACTAACAACTACGATAGTTATGAATGGGATTTCTAGTTTAAACTTTAAAGGATTAATAGATACAATTAAGAAATAAATTAATTCTAAAACACATATTTACTACAATAATTTATACTATCATTATCAGGTAGGTCGAGAAAATTACATCATAATCACCGGCACTATCTAACCTAACCTAATCTAACGTAACCTAGCATAACCTAACTCACCTAACTAACCTAACTTCACGAAACCTAATATAACCCAACCTAACCTAACCTAACCTAACCTAACCTAACCTAACCTAACCTAACCTAACCTAACCTAACCTAACCTAACCTAACCTAACCTAACCTAACCTACCCTAACCTAACCTAACCTAACCTAACCTAACCTAACCTAACCTAACCTAACCTAACCTAACCTAACCTAACCTAACTAACCTAACCTAACCTAACCTAACCTAACCTAACCTAACCTAACCTAACCTAACCTTACCTAACCTCACCTAACCTAACCTTACCTAACCTAACCTAACCTAACCTAACCTAACCTAACCTAACCTAACCTAACCTAACCTAACCTAACCTAACCTAACCTAACCTAACCTAACCTAACCTAACCTAACTTAACCTAACGTAATCTAACCTAATATGTCATTCAGTGATATATTGTCACTGTTTAATGTTTTCATATAAATAGGAAACATTAAAGAGATGTTGCTGAAGATATGAGAATATTGTACGGTGTTTAAAAATGGTTTTAAGGAATATTAAGAATATGAAACCAGTGGTATCAAAATTTGTTCCACAAATATATTGCATATTTAATAGTTCGTAGCAAAACATATCTTCACGGTCGTTAATTTTTTTTTATACTAAAACCCAAAAGGTACACAAAGGACATGATTTTCATGCAATTGATAGGATTAAATAAAATAAATATTGAAAATTAATTCAAGAGTCTTGAAAAGAGATATGCGTCCGAGATATCAAATCAGAGACTCTGAAGGGAATGCAATTAATATTCATAATTTCGAAAAAATATATATGAGTGCATAATATAAATGTTGAATTACTTTAATCAAAATGGAATAAATACTAAAGATTAGATTATTTAAGAAGATTTTATAAATAATCAAAAAACTATAGCACATATAACTGTACTATATCAAAGTAGAATTACTTTAAACAGAATGGAATAAATGTTGAAGATTAGATTATTTTTAAAATATTCTTAAAAAATGTATAAGTATATTATATCAAAGAGGAACTAATATGGAGAAAATGGAATAAAGATTGAAGATTATATAAATAATAAATAAGAAAATTTTTAATGCTTGTTACTTTTTGAGATGTTTTTTCTTGATTCTTTTTAAACATTCATATTATTTTTTGATGGATAGATTGAATAGATATTAAGACCACATAAAATTGACTTCATACTGAAACTATCTGAAAAAATAAATATATATAAATTTTAAGTATTAAATAAAAAGTTATTTTTAATTGTCTCTCGAATGTAAAAGTCGTTTTAATACACATTCAAGTTTTAGTAGCAGAATGTAATGGTCAAAAAAAATCTATAGAACATATGAAAAACGTTTTGAAATGTCCTTAATGGATAAAATTACTTTGTAACGTACAATGTTTAATCACCTGAACAAACTGTAAATGAAAGAAAAATATGCTTTACATTTTTAAGTGTTCATATGCAAGCTAAACTTAAAACGGAACATACAACACATAAAACAAGTGAAGGATAAAGTAGTAAAGGATGTCACTGATGGTTTAGTAACCCATATAGACTTTTTTAAAACAACAATTGTTACGTACTTCGGCTTCCATTTGGCTCTTTCAGTGACTTTGGGATTGAGTGTGTTTTTTATCATATGAATACGAGTGATATTGGGTTACTTAATAGTGTGCAGTTATACTTTACCCAAAAAAGTTGCTTTTTTAATGGATACTACACAATGTATCTTTTCATTGATTCAAATTGTTGGAGATATGGATTATATCCGAGGGTATTTTTTTTTGTGAGCATTTAATTAGACACCGAAACGGAAACTCTAAACCTGAACTAGTACATAAGGTAAATAGTCTCAAAGTAGGAATATTCTGTTATTACTCGTAAGCGTAAATAATTTGTTACTTATTCCATCTATGGCGGCTTGAACGATATCATTCATAAGTACTTAAGAATATTAATTCCTCTTAAGTCTGCAAGCAAAGTATAACGCACTGAAATAAATATCTTACAATGATTTAGTGTGAAGAAGGTATTGTTATGATAACATGGGATATAATGAAAAAGCACTTGTAATATTATAGTGAAAATCGCATTTGTGTTAGAGTAAACAAGACCCAATTCACACACAAAGTTAAAATAAGCATAGAAACTTAAATATTTTTGTGAGATAGAGTTATAAATACCGAACTAAAAACATGTACAGTTTATGCTAAATTGACTTTTGGGAAAAACTCACATTTCATTCACAACCGCTTGAGACTAATATAAATATGAATAAGCCGAATTGACATCCCCATGGAAATAAGATGTAAAACTGTTTCATTTGTTTTAAATGTCGAATTTAATTTAAAACTAAGGACCAAATCAAAATACAGTGAATGTCAGAGGAATTGCTTAAAGTGTCAACTGTCAAAAATGTTACTACAAATGCGGTTTTATCACGTAAATCATTGAAAAATCGTATAAAAAACGTAGCAAATTAAATTCTCAGCACACAAAACACGATTTAAAGTGACAAGGGTTGCGGTGCTGTAATTTATTATTACTTAAAACTGTTTCCTGTCCTACACGAAAATGTTTTAGCAATCTAACATATCCTTTTTTAAGGGCAGAAAATAGCAAAAACTCAATAAAGAATGAGTTTACGAAGAAATCCATTTCAAAGAACTCTGTTGGAAACATTTGTTTCCTAAAAACTACTAAACAGTTTAGAACAAAAACCAATGGGTGTTGATTAAAAAAAATAGAAAAAAAGGCATTTTATTTGGTATTGTAGATAAAAAAGTCAATCAAGAAGTCAATATAAAAATTTTAAAAATAAAAACTAAGTATAAGGAAAATTAAAAGAAACAAAAAAACTGTGAAAAAATATTTAAGACAAACAAAAATTTCCTTCTGACATATGAACATTTTTATAAAAGTTATTCAACAACTTTCCGCCTAACAGCAAGCCTATACATTCTGCTCAAAAAGTACTCGGATTTTGTAAATAAAACACAAATTTAAATTTTATTCCAAATTTATTTTATCTCCTTCAAAATATGCTCCTTATGAAGCCATACACATATGCCAACGCTTAACCCAATCTTCCATACACTTTTCGTAAGCCCTTGAGCAAATTCTCTTTTACCGATTCAATCGACTCAAAACGCTTACCACGAAGGAGCCATTTGAGTTTCGGGAACAGGAAAAAGTCACACGGATCCAGATCTGGTGCCTGAGCGACGACAGTGGTACCGTGTTTGGTCAAAAAATCGCGTACAACAAGAATTTTTCATCGTAAAAATGCTAAATGCACTTGAGGTAGTCTCACATTAACAGCTGCTGTAAACAAACTAATTAACAGATGGTGCTCAAATTTGTACCATATAATTTGTACCATGTACCATACAACAAAATACGGATACTTTTTGAGCACATTTATCTAATAATACTTATTCAATCACCTTTTTAAATGTTTCATGACACGATATTTATTTTCAACCATATATCATAATTTGTCTTCGCACTCGAACATAGCAAATAATAAAATCAGTATTTGCAACTTTCAATCATTTTTTTAAACAAAATACGTAATATTAATAATATTAATTTTTTTTTAATTTACAAATCAATCACCGAACATTATTATGACAATAAAACAAAAACAAGAGATTCCTCAATTTGTTAGCCTACTTAATCTGCGGCGGCTAAAGGAATAGATATAAAGTAAAAAAATATCCCATTCTGAGAACAACTGTTTCTTTTAAGACAATTGGATTGCTGACATGAGAGAGCTAAAAATAATTATCAGTACTAAATAATACATAGAACAACATATATAATATACGTGTTAATGTAACTTAAAATTGTTTGAGAGAAGCTGGTTCAAAGTACAGCAACAACTAAATTTTTTCGTTATATTCAAATTAATAGATAATATCTGATTACCTGGTTTCTGGCTTTCTCTAGCATGATTCTTTAAATTACACAACCACAGCCTTACGGATTTTGTTAAATAAAATAAATAAGACCTTGAGTAACAGTCTCAAAATGCAGTAAGAACTTAATATTGTCGTTATATCCACTTCAATAAGTGTAATCATCTAAACTATTTGGCACAAATACTTTAATCATATAACAATCTGAACTTCGAGGGTTTGCTCGAAAACTGTTTCCTTATAAACATTTTCGCATATATAATATTTGATCTACTTCAAATATGTTATTTTTTATACAATCTTTAATTACGAGCTACAGGACTTAATTGCTGGCTAGGATAAAATCAAGGTAGTTAAGCTTAGTCGCAGATTGCAACTTGTTATCTCTGATTCCTAACTAAGTTATTTTTTGCCTCTTCTCGTTGTGAAACATACGGTCTCAAGGTCTTAAAGTGTACTTCATGCTCATTTGTTTTGTCGATTTCTGTTTTCTTCTTTTACTGTACCCCTGACAACTTGATATAGTATAGGATTGATGGTTGGGATATATAGGGTATATAATTTTTTTCAATTTAAGAACAATATTGCAGTTGTGAGTGATTACCTTACTAAAACGTTTTCCGGTATCATACACACCAGCTGTGAAATTGTAACGAAGCGTTATAAGTATTGAGAACTTGCTTCACATCTATGAACAATAAATGATTAATAACAGAATTTTGTGCATTTCCCAACAATCTTAATAAGATATTTTAATCGATTTTTTATATTTTTATTTTTCATGTTTTTTATTCTATGTATTTATGCAAAATATTTGTGAAGATTTGGCAGAAGACATTTCATCTTTTCATTGTTATTACATTCATTGGTCTTATTGTGCTATTTTTTTACACCTCGAAAGTAGATTAATGATATAATAAATTTTTTTTCTATAATGGTTCCTTTACTATTTCAAAGACTTGATCGGTATGTGGTCTGATTTTTTAACTCATTACTAAATTTCATTTAATTTGCATATCAAATAGTTTTACGATTTCAAAATCGAAAATCCCTGGTGATTATTTATGTGTTGATCATGGATCTATTTACGAGATCCATGATCAACACATCATGTTTGTCGTGCTTCGTGCAATGATCCAACTTCTTTGCTTCAAGTGATTCTGCAAAGTAATAACTTAAGGTTAAAGTGATGCTAAAACAGTAACGTTTGGGTTTTTAACTGTTCTGTATGAATTTAAACTTTCCTACATTGTAATTTCTCTAATGTGCACGATTTAATATTTCAACACAGGCTATATTTTTGATAAATTTACTTTTTAATATTATGACTGCTACTTTGTATTCCATTCGTTTTTGACTAGTTATTTATATATGTAGGGAAAATTTTTCATAAATTATAAAGCATATGATTTTTAAGCTTTTCACGTCTTTTGCGCGGCTCATCACACTGAGGTCTAGCATACTCTTTTGTTTGGAGGATTATGCGAAAAATGAAAATATTTTAAAATAAAAATATTCCACAGTTTTGAAGTAATGTTTTTTTTAATGAATTGGGTAAATATGTGTAGTGTTTTTGAATCTGAAGTGTCCTTTATTTCTAAAAGTATTTTAGAACTACTTTCGAATCGTTTAGAGATAAATGAAGAGCAGTAAGAAGTCTAAATTGCATTTTTAAATATCTTTGGTATTCCTGTAAATTCAAATATAAGAATATGAAAAATGCTATAGAATATCTCAAACATTCTTTCACTGCTTATTACTTTTCAAATGATTTCCTCAATGTGTATATAAATGATGTACTCTATCTAAGCAATAATTCCATTAATTCCGTTTTCCCTTCAACTTAGAAATCTGAAGCCTTCTTCCAAGATATCTTATTAAAATTGAATGTTTGAGCTTGAAATAGATACTCAAGTTTTACGTTGTTATTAAGATCGGAATTCTAAGTTTAAATTATTTGACATTTTAAAACTAAACATAATATATAAATGGTTCTCATAGGTTTAGTATTATCGAAATTAATTTTAAATATATATTAAAATATCTTGTATTGATAAAATCCGGTCCCTTCTATTAAAAATGAAGAGTTCATATATTTCATAACTCAAAAAAAATATATTTGTATATCTCTTACTTTTAATCTGTATATGTTTATACATACATTAATTCTCTTTTGGAATTAACAAACACTTTTGTATCTCATCTACATAATCCAAAATCACTTGAAGTTATAAATATAAACACTAAACAGACTACTCATACTTGATTTAATTTTCGCAAGTTAGTCTTGAATAATAATTAAATGCTAATATTGAATAAATAAAATTGTTTATAAAGAATATTTATGAACAACAATAGCTTTATTTGTACTTACACTGTGCTGAGATCTGCTGCATTAAGCAAACAAAGATTAATACAAAAATATTTCTGACTAGCAACATTCTGGGTTTTTCTCAGGCTATAATTAAGCAAACGGGCTCGGTATTTCGTATGACAATAAATTATATATTTTTATTAATCAAATATTCGAACACGCACTTGAGATGCATAGAAAAGTAATTTAAAATAAACCCAATTACGAGCGTTTGATTCACTATACACAAATGTATCTGTAGAGCATGTGTTATCACAATCGAACGACCTTTACATTCGGCCCGACAATTAGACTATAAAATCGCACTTAGTTTTGCAATAATATTTATTTCATTGGCTTTTTGAATGAAATAAATTCAGTTTATTTTGTATTTTATTTATTTTTAATTATTTCATTTAGCTTTGTTTGACGATTTCTTGAAATTTTTTAAGCGCGTTTTCAATCTTGTTTAGTGCCGCGCTGTTTTCTTACTGACAGATTCGCGCTTGAATGTCAACAAACAAGATTTACACAAACTCTCAACGGCAGAATAAACAAGTTCGATTTTTGTTTCAGTTTTTATTTGATTTGAAGCGACGACTGTAAGCAATGAGCAAATGAAGATACTTTTTAATCTTTTTGAAAAGAATTAATCAGATGTTTACACTGAAAAAAAATATGTGAACTAAATTCGTTATTGTCTTATTTGTGTTTATAGTTTTTTATTTAGAGCATAATTAATTTTTAATATTTAGTTATGAAGTTTTTGTGATCGAGTATTTTTATAAAACTTTTTAAATAACATATAATCAAGTTTGATATCATATCACACATTATAGTTTTTTATATAATAAAAATTAATTTTTTTTTTTGTTAAAAACATATTTTCAAAATATATATGTACAATTTTTTTATTATAAATTTTGTATACTCTGATAAGACATTTATTTCGTATAAAACATTTTTATTTTGCAGGGGATAATAGCGAGGAAATTTTCACACTCAAAATTATTTTCACATTATTTCCTTTAAATTATAATTAATTATAATCCCATTAAAAATATAAATATCAAATTATATTTTTGCTGATTTAATCCGTACAGCTGTGATGGATACTACAAAATTCCCAACAATTGTGATGTTTTGAAATATCTATTAATGTGATTGTCTATACATAATTTTTAAACAAGTCACAGGAATTATATAAGTTTTTATAAAATTAAATTACTTTTATCAATTGGCATGATAATGTTAGTAAAAATATTTTGTTGAAAAATACTATTTTGCAATTGACCTCAAATTATATAAATATGCTGACTTCAAATGATTGATTTGGGTCAATAATCACAAATGAGAAGCAAATGACTGATTACTACATACAAAATCTCATATACGCAAATGAGATCCACACTCGTGCATTGGATCTCATTTTGTATAAATGAGTTACAACGAGTTTCAAATGAATTCTAAATGCAAATGAATACATTGAACATACCCTAAATAAAAGTTTTTAATGGAGTTTTGAAAATTTGAAAAAGCTGTATTTGACATATTTAGAAAAAAAGGTTAACAAATATATAGTGGGTGCTTTTCCTTGAAAACGACGCACCTCTTTTTAAAACTTCTACTTCGCAAAAAGTACTTAATAGCAGCTAAAAAAAATTTTAAGTTTATATAGAAAGGTTTGAAAGAATAGTTTACCTTCATCCAACATTTAATGGCACAAGCCAAAAATCAAATCAACAGCCACGTTGACAAATCAGCTGTTTGAAATAAGAACACATGAATAACAACGAATGTAAAAACTTTCAAATGACTGATTTTAAATAAGTCATTTGCGGCCAGTGTAAACGCCATATGAAAAACATTTCTAAATATATTTTTAACATATAACACATATTTTTGACAATATTATTTTTAATAAATAAGGCAAAACCAATAGAGGTGTTCACTTTACCTTGCTAAGTTATTGCAAGAGGCACGAAATCCAAAAATGCTATAAAAAACCTGCAAATGTGCGGGAATACCTCTGTTGCAGAATTGCAACCTTAAAAGAAACAGCTGTTTTTGTAGCATACCACATTCACATGACAATCAACAGATGTCAAAATAACTGTTTTTTTCCATTTTTGTTTCATTGCAAGCGAATACGAAGAACGAATGTGAAGCCGCTGCCTCAGTATTATCTGAACTATAAGTTATCATATATAAAATTTTTATATACATATGTCTAGTTAATCTTATTTTTGAAAACACTGATATGAATACAACATATTAATATGACAAAATCAATATAATAAAATAAATAAAACTTCATGGCATTAATTTATTATTTTTACATTCGCATTTGTAAGTTTTTGTTTCAAATCATGTACCTCTCCAAAGAACTCAGTTAAATTAAAAATCTTTCCTAAGCAGAAAAAAATTAATTAAATTACTAACTGATTATCGCGAAAGATTATTAAACACATCCCTGTCTGGAAGAAGAGATGTTGGACTATCAGTCAAACGAGCCTAGGCGATAGTTATTGTTGTCATCGAGTATTATATGCTTTACCTACAACAAACGTAATTTTGTTTCTTGCTTTATAATCAGAATTTCATCTATTTGATTAACATAGATTATAAAAGATTTATTAAGGTACTAGCGCTCAATATTACAACATGTTCAAAACAAAAAAAAAAATAGTTATTAAAATTAATAAATAGCGATTTTAGCATCAGTATTAAAATTTGATGCAGTTTCGAAGACAATACGTAGAGCTATTCAACTTATGTCACAGATATATCAACATTATCACATGCAATAAATTAAATATATTGTTCATGTCATACCAATAAAATTATCACTTAAAAAATATAAATACTAAATTAATTACTCATTACTAAATTTTTTTAATTTAAATATAATCGGATTAAAAAATATACATATAAATCTCTCAACTTTAAACTCTTCAATTATAGTTATACACTCAAACATATTAACTTTACTAACCTTTATTAATTTATTATAAAGATCCAATAGAAAGCATATATGTGCAAAAGAATTTAAAAAAATTTTAAAAAAATGTTTGGTCTTTATTTTTTCTAACAGTGTAGTACGGGTGGTATTGTTGGGTTTCTTCATTTTATTGTGGGAAAAACGCTTTCATTAAAATAAGTTCACAGTTTACATTTGTATAAAAAAAAAATTACTTCGTATTACGCAATTATTTTTATTTCTTGACCTTATCTATATGAAAACATTAATTAGATTACGTCTAAGCGTTGACCGGTTATCTTTATTCGAAAGGTTTTTTCAGTGACATCAAAAAACTGACCCTAAAGATATGCTTAACTGCTTGATAGATGTGGGGAGGGTCCTATTGGGCTATTCTTAGAATACTAACAAGACATGGGAATTATTACAGTGCCGAACATAATTAATGGCACAGTAAGCAAATTGAACTTTTGCGCTATTTTTATCCCGTTAATGATGCGATTATTAATCAACAAAAAAATTTTTTCGATATAATTTATTTTTATATTTTTATAATATATTTTTTAAAATTAAGAAACCAAAAAGAAACTAAATTTGGCTGAATAAAATGATTGGCAAAATTAAAAAACAAATTTAAAGAAAATATTTAAGGTAACAATTAAAATTTAGTGGCCAAGCCATTTTATTTGATAACGGCTTCTAGTCGCCTTGTCATCCGAAAAACCAATTTTTATGTGGTTTCTGGCTTACTACTTTGCCACTCTTCAAGCAGTGCCACCACCAGTGCTGATTTTGTTGTTATAGCGTGTTTCTTTAATCATCTATCATAAATGTTTAATGGGGTTGAGATCTGGAGATTGAGGTGTATGCGGCAATGTGTGTTTTACATTATGAACACATCGCAAGCAGTATGTATTGGATCATTATCATGTTGGAAACTAAATGTGGCAGGTAAACTCAAAGTTTCGGTACTTTTTTTGACGTGTCTCTTGAGAATGTCCAAATAATAATTTTTGTCCATAATACCGTCAATGAACACTCTTCCACCACCTTGTTTCACAGACATCGCTATTAAAGATTTTAAATTAACTTTCATCTGAGAAAATAACATTCTTCCAAAACTCGAATGGCTTGCTTAAGTACGCCTTTGCATAGGCTAGACGCTGCTGTTGGTTGAATTTGAAAATTAACGGTTTTCGTCTAGCGACACGACAGAGTAGCCTCTAGCAGTGTCCTCCTAACCATTATGGGGTGAATTTTCTTGCCAAACTCTCGCTTAACCTTAGCTGCAATTTGGGTTGAGCATATTTTTGGATTGACCTTCACTTTTCTTATTATAATATTGCGATCATGGTCATTCATGGCTTTAGGTCGGCTTATGTGCTTTGAATTTTGCACAATATCGTCCCTTGAAACTCTGCACAATGCTCCGAATGGTATAACGGCTTCTAACCATCATTTCTCCAATCTCCGTATAAGATTTGCCTTGGTTGTGCAAATGTATGTTAACTGTTGAAAATAATGGTTTACTCAATTTGTAGTTCGAGTTTAGCAACACTGTTTCAGTGACATATATCAAACAGAACTGTTATTCAAAGCTATTTTTGTAAGGATTAACACCAATACCACATCTTCTACAAAGTTAAAGATATCTGTTACATACTTTTCTAGAAATTGCGTATGAAGAATTTCTAAGTGTTTGACACAATTCAATTATACTTCCAGAATTTTCAGAATTTATAACAATTAGGTAGAAGGAATAACATTTCAGACAAATTTCACAGTGTGTAAATAAAGTCTCAATACTGACTTAAGTCGGGATTAAGTCCTCAGCTTTGCTGACTTTAAGAATATTTGTCATTTTTGTAAATTTTTTCCTTTTGGTGAGATATTCATTTATTTTATCTTTTTATGCCTTTTTATATTATTATTTAATGTAATTAATTATTTAAAATTTAAGCTACAATTCCTCTAGTTCAAAAACTGCAATTCTTGGGTCTAAGTTTATAATGCACTTATATGTTGTACCTACACTATAATAAAAACTTTCGTTTAAATCAACAATCCCAAATCTTAAACTTTCATGTCATAATCTTTACATAGTTATTTTTACTCATTGATTTATTCAATATAATTATTCATTATATCCATTTTATAATTATTTGAAATAATAAAGAAAATATATATTAAAAAAAATGAAGAAAGTAATATTCTGTGATATCGATAATCTTTCATAAGTATTTCATTTGCTCATATGTTATTACGTTAAATTCGTTTAATAATTTATTTATTTATTTATATGATTTATTTATTGTTTATATTTAGTGTGCTATAATTTATTGTTAAGAATTATATCGACTTTTTTGTAGCATTATTTATAAGGAATTTAATGATTATTGCTACTATAAATTATTGTCGCCTTAAATATTAAAACTTTTTTTTGAATTTTATTTGAATCTAGAATAACAAAAAGTATTTAAATTATTTAATCTAAGATTAAATTTTTTTTTTTTTTTTACAGATTGCTTTTGAATTGGTAAGTCGTTTTAATATTTTTATGTACTACTTCTACATATATATTTACGCGATATGTGAAAGTATTTTATATCAATGGTGTATTACTTTACTGATATATAAGTTATGTGAAAGGTAAATTGTGTTTATTCATATATAATACATCTCTAAATCATGAATACGACATATATAAAACATTTTTTAAAATAACATATTTTAATATTTTTTTTAATATATACAATATAGTACAGCACTATAAAATTGAACATTTTTTAAATATGTACAAACTGGTTTATTATAAAAAATATTTTTAATTTTTATAAAATAAATTCAATTGAATTATATTAATATTATTAAATTATAATTTTAATTATTTAATAATTTTAATAATAATGTGTGCGAATATGACTTATATCAAAATGAACACTACATTGTTCTGGTGCTTTAATTTAAATGAATCTTGATTACTGGGCTGTCATATTGTCCAGAATAGTAAAGTCAAGTTAGTTGATTTCAATGTTCTCGTTGTTTGTATAATACTACTACCGCATGGGCAGTGGCGGAGCTAGACCAACTCTGGACTTCGGCGACATTAGAATTGCGAGGCCCCCTTTATAACCCAGTTGTAAAAGTAAATGAGTTACATTCACTAATATGACAAAGCATGATTGAAAGTTTTATTGCTAATCAAATTAAAATAAACACTAATTAAAATAAATGAATTTTCCAAATTTTAGCTTTACTCCATTTTTTTTTTAATTATATCATAATTTGCGCCAGCTGCTATTTTCGCTTCAGTTTATAGAATTTCGAATGGAGATAGTCTCTCTTGGATCATCATACTTTTCTAGTACGTCTTAATCAATTTTAAATTTGAGAAGCTTCTTTCCGTCGAAGCTATACGGACTGGAACTGTGAATATGAATTTGGTTACTATATAGATATTCGGAAATATTTCGAATATGGTTAATGCCATTATCAAACCAAATTATTTAAAATATTTATTAAGTGCTTAGAATTCACAGTCGGTAACTTTTTGCGAGGCCCCTGAGGGCGCGAGGCAGTCGACAGTCGCCGACATCGCTGACGCCTAGCGATGCCACTGCCCATGGGTTCTGCAGCTTCACGCTCTTTTATTAGGCCACTATTATATCGTTCTTTATAAGGTCCATGTTATTTCGTGAATGCATGGGATACAACATCTTTCTAAAAGCCGGCAGAATTAGCTTATAAACAAAGGCACAATTTAAATGCTAAAAAATTTAATAAAAGCTGTCTTATAAAAAAACTCAAACTATAATTTACTTCTTTATTTATTACTTGCATAATATTTGACAATTGAAGAAACCATTTAAGATATTTGCTTGAAATTTTTTTTTTAAATGATATGCAACAGTTTTTCGTTTAACGTGTTTTTGTGGAGATCACTAATCTAAAGCAATTGAATTTTTTTTAGGTGTTTCATTTGGAATGAATGTACCTGTCAAGTTCTCATATTTTCTAAATAACTAATTTGTATGTTTTTCGAGTATTTTGAGATATATATGTTTAAGTTTTTCAATTTTTCAAATTGCAATTCAGTCATTTCGATATTTCGCAATTTTATTAATTTCTTTTAGTGCTCTCGTTTTCTTCCTTATTATCGCTGGCCCTAGTAATAAGGGAAAATTCGAAAATTAAAGTTTTGAATGTACTCCAATATTCTTTGTTTAGTAAACTTGCTATGAATAAACAACTAAACATTTTCTTTCCAGTTCCAAAGGGACTTTTTTTAAAATTAACTTAAAAATACCTATTCTAAGAAATATTTGAAAAGTCCCTTGTTTCTCTATTTAGTGTTCATCTATTTATTTGCAGTAAATTTGCTGAAGAAATGAATTTCGTGTCTCTTAAAATAAAAATTTTTAAACTTCAACCCGTTATTACCAGAGATCCAGCAGCGTGTTTCAACAGGAAAATGGATTAAGTACAGCAGACCCAAATTAAGATAACACCGTTAAAAAACTAAAAGAGAATTTAGTGTCGCCCGATGTTATTATTAAATTGTCATTTTACCCGATGTACAATTAAATAACAATTATTGGCTACAGTATCTAGAACACGGCTGTCCAAAGCAGATTTCACGGGCAAAATGTGGCCCGCGGTTAATATTTATACGGCTTACGAAACATTTCTATTCTACCACAATTACGCAAATTTTCTTTTGATGTACTTTGGTAAAATCACTTGATTTTATTTTTATGACATACCAAATAAATGAATTTAAATTAATAAAACTAAATTTAACATTATAGCCATATTTTTATTTTCTCGGAAACAACTATGCAAGAATGTATTTGTTTCTTCGGTCCTCCGATCAGTACAGTAATTTGCATTGGCTCGCGATCTAGATAAAATGTTGAAAAAAAAACTGATTTTACTAATATTATAAAGTAAATTTCTTCTTTCGGAATATTAATGTGCTTCTTATCATATTTAAACTGATCTATATAAACTCTTTCTTTTCGTCTAATAATCCTTCATACAAAATTTTATTTATTTATTTGGAGCAGAAATGAATAATATTTATCAAGGTGGAAATTTCAACATATTATTCATTTAATTTATATACAATTATATGGTATATAAATTATATACTAAAATCTTCATTAAACAGAATTCTGCATCACGAACTATAACTAAAATATACACTCATTTGACTAAAGTGAAATGCTAATTTATCTAAATAACAGTACTATTAGCAATCCATATCATTTTAATTAATTAAATGAGTTTTCTATTAAATAATTTCATTTACGGATATATGTATACACATGTTTTGTTCTCATAATTTGCATATAATACCTTTAAGCTTAGAATTACGCATTGCTAATGAAATTTGATATAAAACTAATTAAATTTGTTATTATTATTGTTCCTCATTTAGTCGTTTACATTCTAATTTTTGTGGCATTCATCAAAAGTAATTTTATAATTTTCGGAATTTGTAAATTAATTTTGAATTGGTACACGTGTTATCATCTTTAATCCTACAGTTAATGCAACTCACAATTAATTTCCTACCACAACACATAAAATCAATTAATTGAATTTGTTTCTGAACTAAAATTCCCATTTATCTGATATATCACCTTTTCCTAAAACGAGCCAACTGCGTAAAATACCCACTCACAGTTCCGCATAATCGACAGAAGTGCAGATGAATTATTTAAACTGAAACCAACGATGAACGATGAACGATGAACCAACAACAGGTTCTCTGCCGATTCGGTTTAATTATCCAATTTCTGAGATTAAATAAAATGCATAAAATTGTATATACATGTATAAAATAAAATAAAATAAAATGAAATAAAATATACAAAATAAAATCAAACAAAATGAAATGTATATAATGAAATGTATAAAATGAAATATATAGAATGTAAATAAAATGCTAGCTTGGCAATTTTAAATAATAAAAACTCTTTTAAAATTCGTTGTAAAATTTTATTGTTTTATTGCGTGTTTTGCGACCGTTTTCAGTTGCAGCTTTCGATTTCTTTCATTGATTAAAATTACAATAATTAATTAATGTAATTTCACAGCATCACAGTTCGTTATACGGCAAAGTCTCCATCTCAATCTCTGGCTCTGTCTCAGTCTCCGGGTGAACTTGAAGCTGAACTGCCGCTGACGTTTGTTAAATGAGACCTGTCAAGATTTCAGCTTTTATTATTTTGATTATTACAATCTTCTTAGCGAATGTGATAAGGAATTTCTGTAGATGAACGGCTCATTCAAAACTCAATATATTTTCAAATTAAAATGAAATTATTTAAATTTTGCGAAAATAGACTACAAATTGCAAGAGTGCAGCGAGGAGTTATGATGAGCTGTCTTAAGATTGACTTCAATGTTAATTTTGAACTAATTTTAACAGTAATGAGCTACTAAACATTATCATCTGCACAGAAATATGCTTTTTTATAATTTCTTTTTACTTTAATTATTCAGTTCGTGCATAAAATTTCAAATTAACAAAATAACTTGCATACCAGAAACTTTTGCATCAATTCAACACAATTCGACTATGCTGTACTGTGTGAGGAAGTACGAGTACAAGTACGAGTATAGTTTCTTAAACGGTTTAAATTTATGCTATAAATACTTAAATAGCAATCAACTTCCAGCTAATTAACTTTTCTATGAACTCATACCAATTTGTAGCTGTCTGCATATAAAGACGCGTACATATACAAAGCATATCCTGTATAAGCAAATGTTGAGTTTACATGGTACAACAAACTTTTGTGCTCCATGTTTCTTGAACTGCTTCCTGACTTTTGGTTCAAACAGAGACTTTTGGTTCGGGCGCATTTCAGTTTTTAAGCATGTTACTCCACTTGAAACGCCAGCATTCATTTTTTATGCGCACGAAAGGAGCAAAAACTGTATTTTTGCCAAAATAAAAAAAACTCTTTTTGGCGCAATTATTTAAAATGTCACGAAAATGTGCGCTTTAACCAGTAAAACAAAATAAAAAATTTAAATGAAAAATTCAATTTGAAGTTCTAAAAAAATAAATATTTAAGCAAAAATTACAGCAAAAATTAAAACTCAAACAGAAAATGAAAGTCAACAACCAAAAGGCGCAGGAATTGCAGTAGCTTCACATCCTTAATGTAACATTTCAACATTTATTCAATGCCAAATGTAATCATCATTTTGGCCTGACAATTCCAAGAAAAGTTTCTGTTCTCAAAGTTTGTGAAAACAGGTAACTAAGTTACTTACAATTCCTTTGCTTCAAGAACTTTCGAAACGAGAACAAACTACAGGATTAAATGAAATATAACAAGCTCATAATATTGTAATAAGCTACAACATTAGCAAGGATAACGTGATATAAAAGTAGAAATTGCCATTTGCTTATAGCCAAAACGTATTCCCAAACAGGACCATAAAATAAAAAAAAATAAACAGGAAATATTCGCTAATGAAATATTTAAAAGGCTATAAAAAAGGTCCAAGAGAAAGTAAGGTAAAAATAACTGAAAAATAAACAAGCAAAAATAAAATAAAATTCGTAAATTAAATTAAATATATGACGATAGAAAAAAAAATTTTAGAAAACAATAAAGGCTTACTGGTCTATGGCTACACTCCAAGGACTTCAAAAAATTCTAATATAACTACGTCAAGCGACCTTTAAATAGAAAAGACTCAAAAAGTGCTATATTAAATCAAATACATTGAAAAAAAAAATTTTTTTAAAACAATAAAGACTTATTAGTCTTAAGGCTTTAAAAAATTCAAATATAATAACTACGACATGCAAGTTTTAAATAAAAAGACTCAAACAATTGCTAAGGATAACTTTAGAAATATTTAAAAACTGAACTTATAGCAATGAAATTGCATTCCAGAGCAAAAAAATATAAAGCAAAATAAGTTCAATTTAAAAGAAATTGTTTATTGAAGGTACAGCTAAAAAATATTAAGAAAAAATAAGTAAGAAGACTAGTGACTCAAAAACTTAGTAACGTAACACAAATAAAAATAAATAAAAAAAAAAACAAAATTTAAATCAAAACCATAAAGGACTCAAAAAAAGTTTCTATTTACTCGGTCGAAAGTCATTAGAAGGTAAACACACCAAATACAGTTTGGTTAAAAAACTAAGTAAATAAACCAAAGACACTTGAAAAAAATTTACTTTCCGTTCAATAAAAGTTGTTTGGATCTAAGCTCCTAAAAAAATTCATAGAAGTTGACACGAAAAAATAAACCAAATTGAGTGGAATATACAATTTATTTCGAAGAAACTTGTAATGCTAAAGCGTGTTAGATAAAACTGTACATAGAGTGGTGGCCTCTCCCTGAAAGGTCAGTTCCACTTAGGCCTCATGAAGCAAAACTACTGCCACGGCATAATAACTTCTTCAATGACTTTAATAAAAAACCCTTTAGTACACGAAAACATTGAATTTGTATTTTATATGAATTGGACCAGAGTAGAGTATAGAGTATAGTCAAAAAAAAAGCACAAGAAATGATTCAGTTATAAACATATGTAGATAATTGACTCCTACATATTGATTACTCATCTATTTAGGCATAACAGGTCACGACACTAGACGCCCCTACTATAAATTATTGAATCGACTATGGTGGATTACATTCATTAAGTTTACAATTCAAGTACTTCTAAATATTCATTAGAGTCCTGTAAGTAAAATACAATTTTTATTCTATGTTTTGTGAAGATTGTAAATAACTGTAAAGTGAATAATTGCACTTTGTTCCATAGTTTCTATTTCTCAAAAAACATTTTGATTTTATTCTGGCTGTAGTTTAGAAATAGTTAAGAAATCGAGAATAAAAATGATAGCTTCATAAGCTTAGCTTAGCTTTTCCTAGCTAAATTCCTAAAGCGATTCAATGATAACAAACTTATAGACCAACATGTGGATACCAACATGATACGGCTATATACTAACATGATTAAAAAAGAACACCAATATTTATTCTAAAGATAAATACATTTCTATTTTAGCCAGTAAAATATTGAGAGTATATAAGTTGTACCTGTATTATACATATCAACCAAAAATGTTGAGAATGTTGTATATCGAGAATGTTATGACTGCTAACCTATAGTCTTCTATTATAATTCCTTATTTACATGTTTGCATGATTTATGAAAGAAATTTAATATAGCATGCTTATAACATACTTTGTCATCAAAAAATTTCCGCTTGCACAACACTATTATACACATTCTGTCAAAGTTTAACGCATATCGTACTATTAGTTTTTGTTTGGCGTCTTTACAAAGTAGTCGAAAAATTTTCGTGTGGCGATTTTTAGCTGAATTTCCAAAGAGATGATTTCCAACGCAGATAGTGACCCCACATTCAACGAATGCATCATAACTGGTGATGAGACATGGGTCTATCTATCTATGAATTTGACATGCCCACCAAACAATAATCGACCGAATGGTGCTTCGAAGTTGAGCTGAAAACGAAAAGAGAACGCCAAGTTTGGTCCAAAATCATGGTTGTGCTGACTGTTTTCTTTGATATTCGTAATGTGGTGCACTATGAATTCCTTCCGGATGGTCAAATGGTCAAACGGTCAATAAGGAGTATTAATTGGCCGTTATGCGTTGTCTGCGTGAGGCCATTCGCAAAAAGAGGCCAGATTTATGGAAGGAAAATTCATGGATTTTACACCACGATAACACACCGGCTAACACAGCATTGGTTGTGTCGCAGTTTTTGGCCAAATATTCCACCAATATCATCAACCAAGCACCGTACTCTCCAGATATTGCCCTGTGTGTTTTTTTCCTCTTCCCCCGACTCAAATTGCCATCGCGAGGAACTCATTTTGAGGCCATAGAGGCCATAAAATAGAATTCGCTGCGTGAACTAAAGACCATAATATCGGTGGCCTATAAAACTTGTATGGAAAATTGGATCAAACGTTGGCGTGCGAGTATTTTGAAGGCGATAATAAAGAAAATTATTAAAAATTTAAATTTTACGTTTTTTTTTTAAATTCTCGTTCTTTTTTGATCATAAGTTACAATATATGTCACATAACATTGATTGACATTTAATTAGTAATCATTGCAATAATCATACACGCGTTTCTCGCAATGGCCGTGTTGAAAATCAGCAAGTATAACACCATTATTTATACAGCTGATGAAGGACGGTAGTCGAAGCTTAAAATTCCTGCAATTTTAGTCAGCAAAGGAGTATGACTAAAGTTAATCATAATCTGTTCTTATATCTACACAGACCAGGAACTAGGATCTTTATTGTGACTTCAGCTGTTGAATATCAGGTGATTTAAAACCATCAAGTACTGATGTTTTCTCTGTTTTGTATCGTTATTAAAGACCGGAAATTGAAAATTACAATCTTTTTAATTTTAGTTACTAAAGATAAATGGCGTGGATAAATTGAACTACAACCAGCAACTAGTTTGTTAATTATTACACAAATATTGAGCATTTTTAAATTTTTCTATTTTAAGAATGAACTTTCATAGCGAAACTTACTTTACTTCATGAGTATACATATAACATGCATTTTTTAACACCTGAGTTTATCAACTATCAACAGATGAAGCTATGTTAAAACTTTCTAACCGTCATATACCCAAGACGATTTAGTTATCTCCACAACGCATCTTTTATTACTTAATTTACTTTCAGTCTCAAAATACTATTTAAGAATAATTAAATATAAGAATTAGTTCCAAAGGACCACTGATGATGGGTAATTAGGAATACTTGAAACAACTATTTTGTTAGCCAAATATTCAATTAATTAAAAATAATAAAATTTTGTTGTTGCAAATCACTACTATTCGAAAACTTCTCTACTGAAAAGCATAGTTCATAATAAGAAAATTTTTATTTTCTTCATCGCTGATGTTAAAATCAAATCTCATTTACTCAATAAATATTTTACTGCCCTGTCTTCTTATGTTGGCTTTGTACTTTTTATGTGTACTTCTTAATGTTTTCTATATAATAGTAAAAGTACATTAATAACTGCAATAACTATATCTATTATCAGCGATGGAAATTCTGCAGCTATGATAATATGATATTTTCAAAATCATCTGAAGTTATAAAATCATATGCATCTACCAAAGTATCTAATATAAAGTAGCTATTGGAACAAATTGGTTACTTTATAAACATTAATTATATTTATAGTATAAATATAATTAAATATAAAGTATAAATTTTATACTCGTATTCAAAATACAATTCTTCCTTAGTAGAGAGGTTTCGAAAAATACAATGAACTACAATAACAAAAACGCTTTTGATATAAAGATAAAAATAATGTTTTTGTTGTAGTTATCTTCTTTTTGAAATTTCTCTATTAAATATAACAGTTTCCATTAAGTAAAATAGTCACTACTGTCATATTCAAATTAAATTTCTCAGTGAAATTTTAAATAAATACTGATTCTATTTATACTCTAAATATAATTTTTTCCTGTTTTATATTTTACGAATTTTTGTATACGAGTATACAACTTTATTACTTCTAGCACAATTTAGCTAGAAAAAGAACAACTTTCCTTATTCATGCTAATACATTGATTGGCGCTGACTTTATTCTGCTGCTGTTACAAGGAGAATTCTATCAATCCAATCTATCTTAAGTGATGTGAAAGTCGATGGAAATACAATTTTACACAGACAAAGTCAAAGAATATCATTCTAACTGCAATGCAGAAATTTAATACAATCAATCTGAAATAGACCAATTCAGTTACTGGCACTGAAATGTGCAAGCCAGGCAGACAGCACGTTTCAACACTGATATCAAAACTGTCAACCATAACGGATTGGCTCTCAACTGAATTGTAAATCGATATGGGTTTTCTCTGCCTCTCGTCTACTTTAATTTATACACTTTTTTATTTATTTTAATTGAATTTTTTTCTGCCTTCAGCGATTCGTCTTTAAAATAAATAAAAAGCTTAGAACAGATTTACTCTACCGCCAGCTGTACAGCTGAAGAGGATGCTAAATTGTCATTTTCTCCAGCGACTGTCATAATTTTTCTACTTTACAACGCGTAAACTGTCAAAGACAATTAGTTCTAGCCTTGAGACATTTTGCCAACTCAACAAGACGTTGACTACTTTTGTCAAGTCAATGTTGGTTTAGTGAGACCAAAAACACAAAAAATGGAAATAATACCCAACAACAACAACAGCAATAACAACTACTACAAAAAGCTGAAAAATAAATCAAAACATAAAGCGGTTACTTTGCAAGGCTACCGAGTAAGGACATGCAATGGCCTGAGGCGACCAAAAAACACAATCAATGCAACTGCTTTCAAAACAGTAGCAACTGCAAACTGAAGTCGTTATTATAATTTAATAATTTTAATATTTTTTAGAGAGAATTTATGAGACTTTTCAGAAGTTGTTTGCTTTGCATTTTAGCCACAATCCCTACACTTTTGTGCAAAACTGAAATTATTTTAATTAAGTTAATTTAAATTTTGCTCTTCGCAAAGGCAACGCACATATTGCTCGCTTAGTTGTAATTCATTTTGGTTGTATTTTGTATTTATGCTAAAAATAATAGATACAGTAAAATTTATACTTTTAAGAGTTTCCATTTAAGTTTATTAAAAGTTTTACAATATATGTTAATTCAATAATAAATAAAGCAAACACAACTTGTATCCTTTGGCAACTTTTTCTATTAGAAACTAAACCATTTCCGTTGCAAATTGTTGCATGCAGAACACATGTGCCATTTACGTGTGGTGCAACGTGCCACCAATGTGTGCAGTAGTGCATTTGTTTTTGCTATGCAGATTTGCACGCCTTGCCGTACTGACATTTTCATTGCACTTCGCACAGGAATTTGTGTCTGCTGGAGTGACGGCTGTCGGATGGACAGATAGAGACTAGGTCGGAGTGACAGCGGAACAGATATTCATAGCGCCCGATGTGGCAAGTCGGTATATCACTATGTCTGCTAGCAACGTGGCAGTGCTTAATAAGCTTGTCACTTAGCACAGCTTATCAGCATAAAATTATAATGTAAAAGTCATTTTTTCTCACTCAAACTTAGGTGAAAGCAATCAGCGCAGTTTTTGTATTTACGCTTCAAAATGTTGAATAAATTGCATTTAAGTTGATAAAAGGATTTTTTAACTTATGAGGGCAGAAACATAGTAATGCGCAATAATTTTTATATTAACTAAAAATTATTTAGTGGAAAATGTTGAAGTGAAACAGTTTTTATTTCAGTATAAAATATGTTAAAAGTATGCATAGCCATTATTAAGTTTTGCATAGAATAAAAAGTATATTAAGTATTTTTTCAACTAAAAGTGACAACAATGAAGAATATAACAATATTAAGCAGATGATTGAAATGAACGGAAATGAACTGTTAGAAGAGTATTACTTTGAAGATATAATGTAAAAGTTAATCAAATTTGACAGTGTAAGTCTTCAATCCTTAACAATTTTTAACAGATGATTGAATGAACAGAAATGAACTAAACTGAAGAGTATTACACTAAAAATATAATATAAAAATTAATCATATTTAGCAAGTTCAATCCTTGGTACTTTCACTCTTAAAAAAATTATTTAAACATAATTATATATGGGACATATTTCCAAAAACACCACTGATTACGGAAAACCTCGTAATAATGTGTAGAGTTAAGTCAAGCTAGAACCAGTCAGAGGCATTTATAAAGGCAAGACTCTGGCCAATTTTAATGCCAGAGATATCGCCGAGTTTGTTAAAGAAGTTCTGGCCAAACATGAACATAGGCATGGTTAGTCAAAAATGAAATTAATTAAAAATAAGATTCTGTTGTTACAGTATTGAATTACTCTACAAACAAAATTCTCTATTGAAAAATACTTTCTATTGAGAAAATAATTTCTTTCGTCTTAATTTACTTTTAAATCAAATTTAAAAAAAAAAACCTATAGATAAATAAATCCTAAGATAATCATACGTAGTTAAGAACATTAAAACTGCGATAGTTATTTACTGCGATGGTATACCATCAATCTATCATAGAAGCCAAGAAAACGCTTTAAATTCTTGAGTCAAAAAATCTGTAGCCGCAAGATTCTAATCCACAAAAAACGACTGACTTAAAAAGTAAAGGTAAACATATGTAGAAAACATATTTTTTAGAATCAAATAGCATCAAACTGTTTGCTAAAATATATTGTTTCAATTTATCGAAAGAAATTTAAATTGCTTTTAAAAGTATTAATTTCTGAAGGTTCGTAATATTCACCAGTACAAGTAAAATTTGATGATTTGTGTGCTGCCATGAAAGTTATGGTACTTCCTTGATACTCAAATTTTTTATTGAAAATCTTTTGAATATTTATGTATTTGTAACTCCACTATGAAAAACCTCAACCTACCAAAATCATTGTTTAAGAGGCTATACAAAAATCCACAATACTAAGAATTATTGTGAGTATCACTACTCTAATTGAAGAATATTGTGGTTTTTGTCAAAATACCAACAGTAAAAACGAGAGTAAAGATATAAAGAGTGAGGTTTTCTTCTTACAACTTAAGATATATTAATATAGATTCAGTGTTATTGATGCAAACTCTACAAAAAAAATGTTTTATTGCATGGTCGCTCTATAATTTTAAAATTAATCTTTAATATGTACGTATATCTTTCAATCTATCATTCTTCAAAATAACTGCCTGACTTTACTTAAATCCGTTGGTGATCATAACCTGAAAATCACTAATGGTAGCGTAGTGTTGCCTGAATCACCTTAAAATATTCCTAAGAAAACGCATGGCTATAATAAAAAGTGGCTAAAATGTATTAGATATCATCCTGAATTGTTTCAAAGACAGATAATAGATAGAATATAGATGTGGTAACACGAGATTCAAACGCTAAAAACATAATTTTCTTAATACCGGTATGGGTTTGCAAAGAAGTGCTGCGGTGTCTGTGGTTAATTGCTTAAGCTATGCAGAAGGCATGATAACAATTATGTTTTCACACAATGTGGACTGCCATTTTTACAATCGGGTGTTGGGACTCAAAGAACTACAAAGTTTTAAATAGGTCTCATTGCTTCTTAACCGTCGCGCCACCGGTACTAAGTTACATTAGTACAGACATTAGTACAGGTTTTATATGGATATATATAATACGAATATGAAGGTATTAAGCCTTTACGATACGTAATAATAAGAAACATGACACTTTTAATAAATGCTTTAATAAATATTAATATTAAGCGAGTTGATTTTTAGTCACTGGCTGCCAAAAACAAACATATTTTATGTTCTGACTTTAAGGTACTAAAAAAATATTAATAGTGTCACCTATTGAAAGCAATTACTTTCACTGTAGTACATGTCGGTATGGATCATTTCTCGAGATATTAATTGAATTAGACACATCATTTAATTAACTGATAACATCAAACGCATGTACCATCCTTGCAAGTTCTTCCATCTTAAAGATACGAGATGTCAAGCTAAAATTAAGCAACAATAACATAACGCGTAGTGAAAAACAAGTACTGGAGAAGTATTTACTAAAATCTGGTTTTAAATATGTGTGACCGGGAAATCAAAGTCGTGCTTGAAAGATAAACCATAGTAACCTAAGAATTTTGTTTAGTTCTGTATCTTAAGATTGGTAAAAATATAAAAAGGTTTGTTATTATATTATACCTATATTTGTCATATGTCATATTAAAATATCTGTAATTATTTTTCTAACCCCATTTACTTGCAGTTTCGAACAAATTCTACAAAATTTTATAGTATTTGATTTATACTTAAACTGTTCATATTGAAACAAAATTACAGTTTAATGGTTTTCTTCACCCACTTACACTACACAGATGAACTTTAATTTATTATTGTATGTGGTATTCCTCTGCATTTTCCACACTTCCGTACTTTCGAAGTTTGGCATATAAATTCATTCTGAGAATTTTTTTCTTATTCTGGCCTAAATTTGTATTGAAGTACTGAAATTGTGTTAATTTGTCTTGTTTAAAACGTATATTTACTATCACTTATGCCCCCATTTTCGATTATTTAGATTTGCAAAGGATCATGCATTCCTTGTTACACTTAATGGTATTTCATTTATTGCAATACACTAAAACTTAATTCAGAAATAAAATATACTTCAATAAACCATTTATACATGATAGGAGTAAAACCTAGGACCAACCGCAAAATATAAGGGAATGCCGAAGCACATCTGCCTCATATGTGTGAGTATAGCTACAACACAATGGCTATTTTGGTTCAAAAGATATTTTCCAAAATAATAATTGGTAAATTTGCTAAAAGGTTTTAAGGGCACTAAACAAAAAGTTTTCCAATTACTCCTATACGAAGATCCTTTATCAAATTCCTACATAAAATTGTTTACACAATTTGTAAAAATTTTTTGTTGATTTTCTGTCTGATATTGCAACATGCAAAATGCAAAATGCAAAATGCAGAAGCAGAATGCAACATATCGAAATTGCATCAAAGCCACAAGTGCTCATATATTGATGGAATATTTTAAAGGAAAATCACGTAAAAAGTGTTTTATGGTAGCAAGTAACTAGGAATGGAACGGAAAACAGACAATATAGGCAGCGCAGGCAATCAACAAAACGTTCAACATGAAATTGCTCAACACGGTCGTAGCGTTTGCAATAAGCTATAGGCTTGCCGCAAAGTAAGCAACTCGTATGCGGAAGCTCTACAGCAGCACTGATTGAAGGCAGCTTACATACCGCAAGGACGGCACTGCATTGCACTGCCGTCTGAACAACATTCTAACGTACATAAATCAATGCTCACCGCCAAAGCATGAAATTTGTGTTACCGCTCTGTGGGTGTTGCGTTTTATTACTCCTGTGAAGTACAATCTTACATTGGTTGCAATTTTGCGTGACCAGGCTCAGCCGACAACCGGATACTATTTCCCACTCATTTTTGTCAGAACGTTAACTTGTACTTTTATGTGCATTTCATTTTTCATATAATAATTTTTTTATTGGACTGAATAAACACTTTTAACTTTTTTTAATAAAATAATAAATACATATACGTATACACGATATATAAAATAAATTTTTCTTGGTCTTTCCGGTGGAACATTGAGAATTATTGTCACACATGCTCTGCTGCCAGTCGGTAGTATTTGGGCCTCATGTTGCTGTTAAAATTGCAGCTTAAGCATTGCCAACTGTTTGTGCTGGGGATGACTCAAATGTTTACGGAAGTTTATTGAAAGGTGGCCTGTACCACTGCTTGGCTATTCCTCAGTGCATTCACAAATAGTGTATCTGCCTGCGTGCGAGTGTGATGCATCCGGTATGTGTGGTATTGTGGCAATGATGGCAAGGCAACCATGGCAATTCCAATGAGATTTATTTATAAATAAACAAACCAAGTATGTTGTAAAAAATATTCATATACATTTTTTCTGCTATCATAAAAATCTCGCACAACTATTTATTTTAAGAGATACTTGTACACTGGCTTATTTGCATATACGTGTATACATATGCATATTCATTTACGCAGCATAAAAATTCACCTTTATTCAATGTTTTTTAAGTAAAAGGATTCAAAATCACAATTTCAAGATACTTTTTTACTGAAGCAGTGAGTAAACGAAAACTTTTTCTTAAAGGTTCTTTAGTACTTTCAATACACTACGAGTAGACTGCAATACGAGCAAAGTACAGTACAAGTTGTGTACAGTACTTTTAGGTAATGTTCACTGCATACGTTTGTTTTTTCACTGATCAACCCATAAAGTTCTTTGAAACTTTTTCATATATCTGTAATTAAAAGTATTGTATTTTTTAATATACTTCATTATACTTGCTTGATGTTCGAAGAAACATTAAGTTAATGCAAGAACAAATTGAAGGTAAATTCCCGCAAATAAATTAGCTTTGAGTGGACTATAGCTAAAATATGTTCCACACAGATTTTAAAAACAACAAAAAAAAAATTTTAGAACGTAAACATTTTTTAGAACATTTTTAGAACATAAACCTGAGCGAATAATCTACATAGTTATTGTATCCAAAACTAAATAGATTTACTTTATTTTTATTAACAGTGTAGGGCATAAACACAAACACTTAATTAACGATTTTCCACAAAAATTCATAAATATAGTAAAAAAATAAATATAGTAGACATTGCATTCACATACGACATTATTAAACAATAATTGAATTGAAGAATACCTACATAAAAATTCACAATCGAAGAAAGATGTTAGATTTGACATTGAAGTTAGGTATAATAAGTCTTCAGTCTAGTTAAGAAAATAAACTAATTTTGATTTAAACATCAGCATATTTTCCTTGAAGTGCATAGGAGCAATGCTGCCTTTTTTGAAGTGTAAGGAATTGTTTGCTCCAAATGTAACCCTCAGTTTCAGGAATCACATCTTTATTACAGCCAAATTGAGTTCCATCGAGCAGTCACCCTATTTAATGTCTGCAAAAAGGCAATAATCATGTTAAGACAAATCTGAAGAATACGGTAAATTCAAAAGTAATGCTAAACCTAGTTCATTAAATCTAACAATCACTTTCTTTGACTTAGAGACTTTTTTTTATGGTGCCAACACCCATATATATATCAGAACGGAAACATATTGAGAGGTGTTATTATTACATATTTGTTAATGTGGAACTGTCAACAGAAACTTAGCCAATTAGGCTTAGCCAGTGGCGTCGCTAGGCGTCAGCGATGTCGGCGACCGCCGACGGCCTCGCGCCTGCAGGGCCCTCGCAAAAACTTACCGACTGTGGATTCTCAGCACTTAATAAATATTTTGAACAATTTGGTTTGATAATGGCATTAACCATATTCGAAGTATTCCCGAATGTTTATATAGTAATCAGATTCATGTTCACAGTTCCAGTCAGTATAGCTTTGACGGAAAGAAAGAAGCAAAGTTAAAATTGATTAAGACGTACTAGAAAAGTATGATCTTCCAAGAAAGACTATATCCATTGGAAATTCTATAAACTGAAGAAAAAATAACAGCTGGCGCAAATTATGATATAATTCAAAAAAAAATTGAGTGAGGCTAAAAGTAGGAAAATTTATTTATTTTAATTTTTGTTTATTTAAATTTAATTACCAATAAAACTTTCAATCATGGTTTGTCATATTAATGAATGTAACTTATTTACTTTTACAACTGGGTTATAAAGGGGGCCTCGCAATTCTGATGTCGCCGACGTGCAAAGTTGGTCTAGATCCGCCACTGGGCTTAGCCTTATGGTAAATAAGTCAAACTCCATTATATTTTCGGACTTGCAAAACCCAAAAAAATAAAAAAGCAAATGACAGCGCTAGAAGAATAGTAAAAGAAAGAATATCTGGGAATTTATAAATATTAGCTTAGAATAAGCTTAGCTTATATCAAAGCTAAAAAAATCTCAGTACCAAGAAATACAAAAACAGCATAATTTGTTTGAAAATTAAGTAAAAAAAGTTGTCGTTGTACAGTTGAGATGAAGTCAATGCAATACACAACTATTTACTAACTTAAACATTATATTTTTGAAAATAGTTTGAAACTATTAGCTCATAACCAAACAATCCAATCTTTACGATTACAATATACAAGTCATAGCGTAACTTAATGCCTTATTATGTTTTATAATATGTCTAAAAATGATTGTGGGTAAGACATTTAAAGTAGAATTAATCACATATTTTTTCCTTATACAAGTTAGTTCAACGCTTTTATAATTAAACTAAAAATATTTTTATATTAAAAAAATTGCGTATAACAGACAAAAAACTGAACTTTATATAAAGTGTAGACACTTTGATGAATGTTCAAAACACATTATTATTTTTTTATCTTTCATAATGTGTTTCCAACCAATAAATCCTTACAAATTCCAGCACATAAGCATTTTTTTTTACCTTAACCCATAGAATGCAATTCTGCACTCCGCAGCTTTTACAACGAAATTTCATTAAAGCTTATGTGTTGGCTAAGTTGGCTTGAATTGCTCAATAAATGCTGTTAAAGTAACTTTAACCATGTTTGTTGCTCTTGGGTGCACACGGACCGCTATCAGCCCTTGTAATATCAACGCCAACTATGCCACTTCCGCTACAGTTGTAATGGTTTAAAGTTTAAGCGTTTTCCTCATATTTTTCTGAGAACAGAGAAAAACAGATTTTCCATAGATATTTTCACTTTAAGTAGTAAAGTATGTTGTGGACTGGTGCAACTTTTTCCCTTGTTTTTAACTTAGCTGATTCTCCATCTATCCTAGTCGAGTTTTTCTACACTGAAGTTGCTGCCATGTGCGCTCAAAACTTTCCGAAGTTAACTACAACTTCTAAACCGCATAAAATGGCATAATGTAAACCATTAATGCCACTTTTTGCTGAAGTTAAACAGATTCTTTTTTTTTTTGTTTTTGTATATAGTATACTAATATAAAAAACTAAAGAGATTCAACTACAACAGTTCCCGGAATTCCAGACTACAGACACAATAACTTTTTGCCGCTTGCTTCCTCTTCGTATATCCATCACACCAAGTTGACTTCAGTTTGTTTGCAACTTGTAGCATTTTCAGCCTTAAAAAAGTTATTATTATTGTTTTAATTTATTTTGTTTGCGCTTAGCTGAAAAAATTATAATTTTAATAAAAAAATATTCATAATGTTATAATTTATATAAAATCCCTCCTTTGTTTTTAGCCGTCGCATGCAAGCCCTAATTCTTCCAGTATTTTTGCTTAGTTGGTGAAATTGTTGTTTGCATGCCTTTGTCCTTACTCACGTCTGGCTGAAGTGGAGTTTTTCACAGTGCATTGCAAGCTTAATTGTTATAAATACATCACAGGTACTTAAATATGCAACCCACTTTAAGGTAGTTATTTTCATTAATTTCACCGCAAGATATTACGACTAATTAAGATATCATCTGTATAATCATATAAAACATAGCTTGGTCTTCTGACAATAAAACTAGTGAACGATCTAAGATGAATAGTACTTACACAATAGTACTTACACATACCAGAAACATTAAGGTGATCCAATTCATTTTTCCTTAGGTTATACACTAGTTTCTTTTTTACCAAAGTATATTACTTATGGTACATTCACACTGTAATTATAAAGTGAACGCTCACATTATATATTATCACTTAATAATATATGACACAAAGAAATTCAATATATAATTAGTGCATTAAATCATTTATACACATTTTATGTATCAATTACATATTAAATTAATGAAAACATAGATTTTGTTAAATATTCAGCTGTTGTTTATTTTCGTTATACATATAAAACATATAACACATGTTTCAAATTTCGGCAATTTCCCTTGTGGGAAATATATCGCCTCATATGAGCTGATTTATTGATAATAAGCTCATTTATATGAAAGTACTTTGTATGGCAAATCATACTTATTAGCGGCCTTAATGAACAAAACCGCTTAAATTAGACACTCTTAATATGGTATTAGATTGTAGTTACTTAACGAAAACAATTTTTCCTTAAAGAGACCAGCAACAACCAAATTATATTAATTGGATTGTTGTTATTTAGATTGTAGTTATATAGTCACCCAATGAGTCCAACTATTATATGGACTATATGGATTAAAAATTATAGTATAGTAGTGCTAAATAATTATTTTGCAGTATTTTAATGTTTGATGTACTCACCGTTGCCCATATACCATATATACCATATATTCATATATCCAGTTAGGCTTTGCATCGCCTAACTTTGTTTTTAAGCTGAATTGGGATTTCAACCTCATTAGTGAAAGCATTTTTTTTTATTTTGATGATAAGTATTTTTGCTTTAGCTTGAAAAAAATTCATAGGTATTCAGTCAAGTTTTTATGCGATATTTCAAATTCATACTAGTAAACATGTGGACAAACTTGTTTTCTGAGTTAAAATTTTTTCTGTATATATCTATATGTAGGCAGGTTAGGTTATACCAGCGTTTCCAGAAGGATTTACTTAGGGCCATAGGTCCATTGTGCAACCGTATTACTAAAACCCAAGGGCTAAAACCATGTAGAACCTTTGACAAAACTTAAAATGCTATTTAGAGGGAGGTCTCGAAGTTCGCAAAGATCCTCAAAAGAAGGACATGTGCCGGACAGAAACAAAGCATGTGGGAGGCACTTTCGGCATCCTCACCACAACTGCGGCAAAAATAGTTGAGAGGGAGATTCAGTCTCCTAGTATGATTATGTAGAATACAATGACCGTTTAGTAAACCTACTACAAGACTGATATCTCTGCGGGGCATCTCTAAAAGAGATTTCAATTTTCTATTAAATTATATCGCAGAGTCTTCCTATCTTTTGTTAAAAAGATCAGCACAGGAAGAAAAGAAAAAAGAGCATGATGTCAACAATATGCCCAGATTGTTTAGGTGTTCTCTAAAAGAGATTTCAATTGTCTATTGTTGGATATTGCAGAGCCTTCCTATCTTTTGTTAAAAAATTCAGCACAGGAAGAAAAGAAAAAAGAGCATGATGTCAACAATATGCCCAGATTGTTTAGGTGTTCCGAGTGGTTTCCTGAAGCACCCATCTACATGTATACTACTTGTAAAATCATTCATAGGAGAACTAGGAACTACAACATAATGTATATATAATATTCAAATACTCGTAAAATTTACTATACATAAGCTGATATAAACACATCTACTCTCACTAACAAGTTGCGAATGCCCATCTCAATTACTATCTGCTATACTTTACTTAATTTATTATATGTACTATATACTGCAAATATATTCGACATTGTTGTTACGTAGCAACAGAATTTCCAAATATCTCTATCTCTAGCAATATAACGTAAATCATTTGTAGATTTGCCGATTTCATTTGGCGATTCCATTGAAGTATTGCGTGGCATATTTCATCGTACGACTTTCAACGAGTATGGCCAAGCCAATTATATTTCCGACGCTTGACTTCATTGTTGATATCTTCTTATTTTGTTTGTTGAAACAGTTCCATATTTGAAACCCTACGTAGTATCTGTTGGTAAAGCATTGAAGTTTTCTTCGTATTTCACCGCTGACCAACTAAGTTTCTGACCCATACAATATGACGGATCATGATCGTCATGTGTTCTCTAAGAATATTTTCTTCCTTTAGTCTGGCAAAGATTAAAATGTCAAGGTAAAAATTGTTTATCAGAAGTAAAGAATATACTAACTTTGAAATGAGAACTGTTATGTTATTTATATTTATTTCACAACAAGAGCAATATCAAAATCTCGGCTATAGCTTTACAGTATAGCACCTAGAAGCATTTCTAATCTAATGAGTGTTGTGATTTACTTGTTTAATAGTGTCCTGATTAGTAAGAATAAGTGGAAGTATTGTATTGTTTTTTAAAAAATATATTATAATACCGCAGAGCACACGCTCTAAGATATAAAAGTATAGGCAGAATTCTTATAGGTCTCAATGTTGCCGATGCTGTCAACATTTGAGATATTTTTGAATTATAAGTAAACTATCTTAGCCGGAGTATCAAACTAAATGCGTATGTCATTCTTTTAGTAATTCTAATTTAACAGCTGATTTTTGTAATATTTTAACTGATATTGAAACATTGCAAGAACATTAAAGGGGTTCAGTTTTTAGACATAATACCTAACTTATAATTATCCACTTAAAATAAGCAATTATAATTTTAATAAATTATTATAAGTACATATACATAAATGACTTTCTTAAATAAAAGAAGGCAAAAGAAACCATCTTTCTCTATTTTCATTATTGAAAGTGAAGTAAAGTTGGCTTTAACCTTAAATAGTTGAACCCTTCGATCACGTGGCAGAATAGTCTCAAAAACACAGATGTATGCATAATATTAATGTTTATAATATAAACAAAAAACTTTAAGTGATCTAGCATTAAATTAAGATCAAAAAAAGATTATTTAATTATTTCTGCCTATTGATAACACTTACATTATACATACACATATCAATTATTTTGAAAGCTTATTCATTAAAATAACCTTATGCAATGATGTACGTTAATTGTAAACCAATAAATAAATAATTTACAATAGCAAAACTTTGTTTAAAAACAATTAAAAATAAAATATATGGAAGGCAAAAGTTTATAGATGCCAAAGCAATTTATAATACTCTTACTACAATAAATTTATTATTATCATTTAAGTGTGAATATATCAAACAAATAATTGAAGCAAAGTAAAAAACGATTTAAATGTATAGATAACATAATTTAAAAATTAAAATTAATATAAATTAGTGCACTTAAAAAAAACCCAGCAATACAAAGTTTTGTAATTAAAAATTTTTAATTTTTTAAATAATAAAAATAATTTCGCTTTAGTTGGGTTTTTTTCATTACGATTGTGCTATGCTTCATATTTTCAATGAACTTTAAGCTTTACACCACACATTTATCATGTTATTTTATTTTTATTTTTAATTGTTTATTTTTGGATTCATTATTGTTTAATATAATTTATTCTTAGAAAATACCTTCATAATGCCGCATACTTTTCCTATATCTTTCAAAGAGTATCTTAACTTAGTTCACAAAGGCTTTAGAAATTTCTAAGCAGTTCCTATCTGGTTCGCACATAAGCGGAAAACACATTTTCATTCGAGTGAATTATAAAATTTACTTTTGCTCACTTTTGAAAGTAAATTGAAACATAAACCAACTTTCCAATGAATAAACATATACAGGGTATCAAATAAAATTGCATAGTTGTACGCATTATTGTACAATAACAGTTATGACCGAAACTATATTTAAGAACTTATGGCATATATTTATGCCATTTATATAATTTTTGTTTTATCTAGTAATATTTATATCAGATCTTAATGCAGGAACTATCTTGAAATATGAAGCAACCTTAATCTAATCGAATAATCCGAAAATAAATCAATAGTATTTTTAATTCCACATATATATCATAATTTTTGACTCTATTATAGAGGTAAGAAATATTAAAATGGTTGTGCTGCCAGATTGAGTAAGTATCTTATATATAATGTGTACACTATTTACAATATTGCTTACTGAAGCTAGATTTGAAGTCATTATTCTATTTTAATCTCTTAGTTGTTACTACATAATTTTTTCGATTTATTTCAAATATACTGTGGATATCATACTTTGCTCACTTTTAAAACAAATAAGTAATTTCAAAAAGCGGAAACTAGAATTGTAATATTGTCCTTATTCGAATCGTAGCAATATAGACAGTGCTGAAAAATTAGAGAAACTCTACAAAATTGATTGAAAATTTTCGGTTGCACAGTCAAATTGCGTACCTACTGAGTGCCGACTGTCTAATTAAGGCGGTTTTGCTCATTATAACCACTAATGAAGATGATTTACCATACAAAAATATTTCATATAAATAAGCTCATAAGCTCATTAAATAAGCTCATTATGAATATATCAGCTTATTTAAGGCGAAAATTGTATAAATGAACTTTTATAGTAAAAAAGCAGCAATTTTTTGTAAAATATAATTTACCAAAACTGAACTGTGAATGGCTAACTGATTTCATTTATTTTTCACATTTCAGTTAAAATAATTTAAGTAACTTAAATTCTATAAAATAATCTTTTATTTTTCCTCAACTCTTATTTGAATAATAGAATATACTCATCCTCAACAATTTAAAAATTAATATTCTCATTCTCACCCTCGTTCGTTATATTGGAAGTTTTTAATATTCTCTTCCGCATCTTTACAAGCAAACCTAAAATCTTTTTCACATAATCAACTTATGCCAATGGAAACGACCAATTCTAAACTTTAACAAAAACATGATACAACATTCGTCACGCCTCAAACCGTAACTTTTGCAATCAATAAATTTCATATCCATTCAGTAGAGTTACTTATGTATTTTTACAATATTGTTGTTGTTATGATCAACTAACTGTTTATTAAATAAAACTCTCCTATATCTACTTTATCAGTAAGTTTTCGATTTATTTCTTAACAAGTAATCCGTTACTCTTTAATTACTATTTATTATTCATTTTTTGTAAAAATAGTCTTATAATTGTAAGACAACCTCAACTAATACAGTGTTGTATTTCACTGTTAAAGTAGAAATATCATTGAATTACGGAAATTTTTTTTGTTTCTTTGCCGTAACAATTTTTAAGATTCTAATCCTATTTCAGTTAAAAACGACTATTTTCTGTAAATTATTATTCAGCGTATCTATCTATATTCTGTTTCTTTGTCCTCTTCTTTTACTATCCGATTAGTTTCTGTTAATAATTATGTATAACTATCTCTCTTTCATCTCTCTAACTGTTCTAAAATAAAAATATCAGATATCTTAGGGAACGATCGGAATGGATAGGGCACTTAAAGGACAGGTGATGGGACGTATAGAAAAGGCACTACAGTTATACGTATCTTTAGCTTAAGTTGCAAGTACATTATAATAATGTAAAATTATTCAAGCGGAAAATTACTTGCCCCTCAAAGGTAAAATTTGACGTGTCGTTTGATTTATTGCATCGATCTGTTAAATTTATATATTTTTCACATCAATTTTTTCAATTTAATTCCAAAAAATAGTATTGATATAAAAATAGTATAGATATAAAATTAGTAGCAACCAGAATCGATGGCAAGAATCGATGCGTTTTAGAAAAAGTATGAGTCATTTAGAAGTGCAAATCAAATGGTACACATTTGACTTATTCAAGTATTGGTTTTTGACATTTACTTATGAATTTCTATCATCCTTTAGATAATTAGATTAAAAATTGAAGATAACTTTTAGAATTAACATACAAAAAATTAAGAGATTTAATATTACAAAAGGATGCAAGTAGGTGCAAAGAGAAAAAGAAAATATTATTTATGAATACTTTTCAAAAAACAAATTAACTCGGAAGCACTATAATTTTTGGACCCATTCAACTACAAAGATTTATTAGATACCCATATATGTTAAGTATTTACAATTCAAACTATTTGGATTAGCCACTTTCGCGATATTGATGTCTTCAATTAAAAATACAATACTTATTCCGTATGATTTGCTCTGTTTTTTGAACCAAAAAATCCTTTTCTGTATATTTCCCGAATAAGTTTAAAGCCCCGTGTTCTCATAAACTGAAATATTAATCGCTTGCAACGGTAATGATTGATTAATAGCAACGGAAACTTGCTACTATGGAGAATTTGCTGCCACTTATGAACTATTTATTCTTTCTTATAAGTGTGTTAACCCTTCTTGATCTTAATTTATCTGAGAAATCTCATTAAGTTAGTTCACGATAATGAAGAATTAATAAATAAAAATTGTGCTTAAATTTAAGCTCTTTGATACTAAACAAAATTGTTTTAATTTTTATAAGCGATTAGTTAAAAAACTAACTACACTGTGTTTTTAGACTAAAATTTCATAAGAAAAGCTATCAGTAATATAAAATACTTAAGCACTTATACTTATTATAATATAATTTTATAGACACTTAGAAGCTACTTAGACCAAACTCCATAAGTCGGTACTGAATACCGAGTTAAGTTTGAATGCCTTTATATATTTTTAATTAAAATGCTCATCTTCAGCTAAATATATCATTACAAGTAGGAAACTCGAATAGAAGTCAAATTTATTTTATTTTATTTATAATTTAATGAGTTTATAGGAGTAGCTCCTAATAATTCAGTTGAATACATGTTTAATTATGGTATTTCCATTCAATTAATGAATGACTATAAGAAGGGAAAAATTTTAGCTCAAAACTGATAGCGGCGATTATTTCAAGCCATATTTCTTATCTTTATATTTTATACGCAAATATTGAATTTTTATAAACATTGACTACATAATCTATATTTGTTTGTTATTTTTGAAATAATTTATAATATGCTTTGTTAATACTGTTTTATAAATTTTCTCGTAAAATTTTCTTTAATAGTTCTCAATATTTACCCTGTATACTCAACGACAAATAATTACATTTTCAGTGCCTTTTGAATTTTAAATTCTTTTAAGTTTCCGTGTGCTTCTGTGTCAATAATGGTGCACATAAAGTATAAATTCCATTCATTCAAGGCACACCTCCCGATGTGTGCCTCAGGTCCTTACGTAACTGCAGTTGAAGTGCTATTTGTGTGCACATAGACCGACATCTTTTCAGAGCAGAAACTTTTATCTCTGTTACTTTAGTTACTATTTACTTTTACGGATTTACTTCTGTATCTATATATGTATGTGTATATGTTTATATACGTATATTTATGTTTGTATTTAGTACGTGGCCTTAAGTGCCTCTTTACTAATTATAAGCGCCATGTGTGGTATAAATAAGATTGAAGTTGTTTAAGATCGAAAAAAAAAACAAAACCAACTTGTTTAGTTGGTGTGAAAGTAATATATTAAGAATTTTTAACAGAAAGTAAGTTGAAATGAAATTCATTAAAAAATTAAATTTGAAAGATATACCATAAAAAGTTTTAAGCAAATACTTCGAATTCCAAACTATTCGTAACACGCAAGACCTTGTTTCTGAGTAGTTTTAAAGCTAAAAACAGTTCAACTTTTTAAACTTTTTATGTGGAAATTTTAATGGCAATGAGAAAAGAAACTGCTGCTTCTAAGAGCAAACCTGCACTTGAGACAATAATGGCGTTAATAGCTGCAAAAAACAACAAAGGAGGAAATTTATTGTTTATGTTGAACTTTAGCAAATTTGCTACCGACAACATCAAAATACAATTTTGCTAAATTAGCAGTTTAAAATAAAAATTTGCATTTTAAAATGGAAAAGAGTTATATAAAAAAACGTTAATTCAATTTGCAGGCAGCATTAAATTTAGTGGGCGACTCGCCACTTACCGCATTGAAATGCACTCAACCTAAAAATATGCTTTAATTATTTTCGCTTGTGTTTGTGAAGTTCCATGCCACCGTTGAAGGCGCTTATTTTTACCACTTTCGGCGGTGAGGTATGAAAAAGATTATTCTGGTTATAAACATGCTTACACATTGTTTGCTCCATTCCCCATTTTTTTAATTTTTTTTACTATTCTAATTTTATTTTCCATTAAATTGAAAATCGCTTTAAACCCACAGCTGTAAAAATAGGAAAACCCAAATCCAAAAAAGTTACTTTATCGCGGTTTGGCATGAAAAATATTTCAAGGAGACGTCTAAGTTTGCTATTGAATTAAAACAACTTTTAGAGTTTTTATGAAAATAAATGGAAAATAAAATGGCTCCAGTCACTAATGAAAATTTATATTAATTTGTTGTCTAATATCAGTCCGGAACTTGTTGATTCTTAGAAAGGTTTGCACTCTTGTTTAGACCACTTTCCTTCGAGACCACAATTAGGAAATGCAAACTTTTGTATCAAATTAGTTGAGTTTCATGGTACATGGATTTCCATGGTTTGCTTTTCATTCTTGCTATCAGTTTGTATCAGTTTTGAAAACTTTTACTAAAGAAAATGTACTGATCTTCTGCAATGACAACAGCAACAATTTGTTTATTAGTCGAAAGATAACTACTATAGTCCAAATTGTGGGTTGGAGATATTTTCCATATATTCACATAGTGACGTAGTGGTAATTATGGTTGTCATTCCACTTGTATTATACTGTTCAAATATAAAAAATAAAATAAATATTTTTAATATGGGTTTTACTGAACAAGGAAAAAGCTAATAAAAAATGAAAATAAAAATAATCCGTTTCTTATTTTCTCTTTAAATAATTAGCATTTATTAGTTTTGTCACAGAAAATATCACAATTTCAACCAGAACTTATGTTGTGTTAGACGTTCTACATTATACCGATGTTTCTGGTACGCCTATTTTTTAAATGATTTTAAGAAAGTTAACTACTCAGTTTTTGAGATAACGCGCATTATGATACAATATATACTCGGCGACAATAAAAGCTATATGGCGCTTCTAATTGGTAATAACAGTGTTTACCAATTGTGTCAGTAATGTAAAAACTATGTAGGTATATCTTTAAATTTAAAAATTTTTTAATATTTTTTTAACATTGACTTATTTATTGATTTATGTATATTTATGCCATAATTTTTGAACTAATAAATTTTTTTTGCTACTGCACTGCTTAATTCAGCAATGGCTGTTGGCATTTCTTGTATAATATGAGTTAACTTCACTAAATAGTTGTTTATGCTTAAATAATAATAATTAAATGTAGATCTTACGGTTTTTCATCACATTTGTATTAAAATTCAATTATTTACTTGAATGCGACAGCGAAAATGAGCTATTTTTGATTTTAGCACGAAAGAAGTAGAACATAGCCTTCTGCCATGAATTACAAATAATAAAAAATGTTGATCTATCTTTTAAAAATCTTAGGAAAGATTTTTAATGACCTTTTGCCAAAATTGCTCTGCCCTGTTTATTAAATACTTACTTCCTCAGTGCGTTTGTTCACAGGTCAGCTATTGTTTGTTTACATTTTATATATAAAAATTATGCCAAATATATTATTTCCAATTTTGATCATTTCCCTTATATGAATTTTTTTTTAAAAAGTGCAGTCCATATTTTGCACTTCAAATCAACTGATTTATTTACATGAGTTCATTTATATTAAGGCGTTTTGTATGGTAAATTATCCTAATTGGTAATCTTATGGGCAAAACTGCTTAAATAACATTGAAATGTGCTATTGCTTCAATATGATTCGTTATTGCGGTAGTCATCAAATATTGCATCTAATACAGTATCTATATTACAACTAGCAATAAAATTTAGAATCACATTTTTCCGAATCTATCCAAAAAGTAATTATGTCAAATTGTTGCTATACTTGAAGATAATGATTTTACCTAATTTCAAATTGAAATATCATACCTATTATCCCCCTAGGCAAAAAATTCTGCAAATTGTATACAGTAATTATACGAAAATAAATATTATAGACGTAGCTGTATATTATAGATATATATAGATATATTCTAAAAAATATATGCCATAAAAATTATTAAAAACTAGAAAATACCTCAACTTCTGAAAATATATTATTTTGATTCTTTATTTAACGTTTTTCTTTATTTCCGGGGGAAATTTAGGTTTGAATGTAGTTGCCATGATATTTTCTGTTGGTTGTTATCCGCATTTTTGCATAATATTGCCACATTGACTTATCTCATAGCAACATTATGTAATATAACAGTAGCATTTATTAATAACTTCAAATACAATGATTATAATATTGCGCTCTTTCAGAGCAATTATCCTCAGGCGATATGATTAATTACTATGCAATTGTTAGGTTAAAAGCCAAAATTAATGAATTGTGATAGTGACAAACGCTTAGTGAAATAATAAAGTCATATATTGCATTTTTCGCATTGCATATAAATAGCCCACTTACATTATATTTATATAAATTATGAAGCCCTCCAACTTTGTTTATAGTAGCAATCACTTCTCACTTTAGGAGAAATATGTACTAAAATGCACAAAACTAAAAAAGCGAACTGAAATCATACCCCGCCTATCGCACGGCACACATAGTACTACATACCTTTGTGGGCACCTTTGTTCTATTGTAAGGACATTATTTCCCCATCGGAGACATTGCGGTTTTATCTATTTTATTATATTTTTTTTAGATAGATTTAAAGGCTTCTGATTGCAACATGACACATGCCATATACTTTCTGTAATAATTTTTCCTCAAAGTACAGGTATAAGATTTTCTAATATTAAAATGCACAATTCGAGTTCATAAACTAGAATAGAACGAACTGTTTTGTAGAAAGAGAACTTGAAGTGCTGTAACAAAAGTTGCAATCTGAATATGTTTTAAAGTACATAAAAAACTTTATTGGCAGCGATGAGGGTATCCTGTATGTTATCCCTGATTTCATTATTACTATTTACTAGCACCGCGAAATATTTGAATGTTTCCGCTTCTTCGAATGTGTAGTTAACTTTTCTGATACATTTTTGTGTATCTTATTATTAAACTAGTTATAGATTTAAGTTTACTTATTCTTTTATTTGATATATACCTTCCTTGTGGCAATATGGATGTGTTCCAGAAGTAATTATAAAAAGGCATTTTAAAACATTTTTGACGGCTACTTAACTTATTACTTACTCAAAAATTCTTAATACAAAATCTAGATAAGCGTTTAACTTCTTTCTGGTATCACTAGAAACAATAATTCTTTGCTCATTTAGCTCGGGACTGTCCAAAGCACAGATCACGAGTCTCATTCGAACTGCGGCTGATGTTTGTGCGGTCCGCGACATGTTTCTAATCTACTACACTTAGGCAATTTTTTCTTTGTTGTATTTTAGTAACATTATATTATTTTATTTTTATGATATCGCAAGTAAATTAATTAAAATGTTTAATTAATTAGACTTTAGTACATATTTCTTTGTACAACATTATTTCATCACACGTTATAAATAAAATATTTTTCTTATTGCAACAACTAATATTAATAATGCTGATAGTGATAGAATTGTACAAGCTAAATTAATGAAGAATTAATAAAACTAAATTTATCTTTATTGCCGTGTTTTTATTTTTCTCTGGTAAAATTTTTAACGTATTTATTACTGCCACCTTCCAACGTATTCAGTGATTTGTAATGACCCGCGATCTTATTTAGTCTGGATAACTCTAACTTCTTGCTTATGACTAGCTAGATTAATATAATATAAATATCAATAATAATATTAAATATACGAGTATCTATGTAAACCGATTAAGCAGTTAAGCATAAGTAGGGCAAGCACTAGTTGCAAGCCAGGAGTGTAGCAAGTAGCACTAGCTAAGTCAGTAGTCGGCCGACTGATTACGTGACTGTCATCAAGTACTTATAACAGAATCAGTAGTCCTCTGATTCTTTAATAATTTGTTTTCTTTTATCTTTAGAATAAATATTTGCTTTTTAATCATCTAAAATATTAGTAATTTGATGCTGGTCTCCTTTTTACACGTATGTTACAGGTATTGGATTGAGAAATTCGCATCGCCCACTAAAAATTTATTTTTCCAAATTCTAAAACAAAATTGCTTAAAATTTCTTTGATTTTACCACTCAAAATAAATGATTAGTTTTAAAGTAGTATGTATAAACGTCCTCAATGACCTACAAAACATATTTCAGCATTTTTCATGCCAAAAAACGTAGTTCGACTCTACTCCTTAAAACATTTGTTGCTTTATTAAAAATTTTTGTTGCGCTCTTGGCTGAACCTGGCGCCAAAAATATTTCAGCTAACGGCTAAACCCTAAATACCACCAAAATGAAAGGATATTGCAAAATGGTTGGCGCACTTTTGCTGGTGCTAGTCGAGCAGTCAATGCAAAACTGCAAAACACTTGAAAGGTGTAAAGATGGTTGCGTTGAAAACAACACAAATCGAAGGAAAATATGCAAAATTCAAACAATTTTTTCAATTTTGCATAAGGTTTGCATTTTGTAAGCCATGAAGTGAGCTACTTCACCAGCAGATACTTCAACATTTTTCTAAAGTATTTTGTTTTTGTCTTTCGTATACTTTATTTTTCACAAAAAACAAATTTTATTTTGCATTTTGGGTTATCGGTGAAATTGCTCATTCGTGCAGCGGTTGTAGTACAACATTTATTATCATCAAATGATAACCAGAATTTGTAGTGCGCAAGGATTGTGCATGCCAGTGGATCTGCTATGGAACGGGGGAGGCAGTGTATAAATATTAATATAACAAACTGTAACAATAACGAAATTTCACAGACAAACACGCCATAAATAATGCAAAATTGTGATTTGAAATTCCGTAGCTTTGGTGAATATAAGCCGATTTAGTGTATAGTAAACTATTTTTGGAAATATTTTCACGTCTATATTTGTAGTAAATCTACGTATAATTAAGTATTGGCACGAATTGTTGAAATATTGAGTTTAAAATATATAAATTTTGCAAGTTTGTAAATGAAATATTATCTTTAAAGTCTTAAAGCCAATATTGCTTAGTGATTTGATAAGCACACTTTGCTTTGACCTTAAGTATACTAATTGGCATAATTAGTAGCAATAATTAGTACCAAAGAGGTCTTTGTGTCCTTTCGTTCAATTGTTGCCATTACTACTCGAACAGAGTAATAGTCTTAACTGCTTTACGTACTGTAATAGCCTGATAGATGCATTCACACTGAATTTTTGCTACATATATCACATTCGAGTTGTGCGCTAAGCCACTTACGTTGCCAGTGCTACCGTGCAGCAATAAAAAGCGAAATTAAAATTTTGTTATGGCTCATTAAAAAGTACTTCAGAGTTTTCTTTTAATATCCTGCTCCAGTTAATTACATTAAAATGCAATTTTTGTAATTTTCACTTATTTTATTTTATTAGTAATTTATTTTATATGCCCTGCGCTACTTCTGGCATGAATGCAAATGAGCACATTAATCAGCTTACAGTTGACAGCGATTTCAAGCAGCGCGTCTAATCATCTGCCATTTAATTTTGGTTCCTTTTATTTAAAATTCTCTTAGCTACTTCATTTTTCACTAAATATCCCTGCTTTGCACTGTCATTTTGTCAGTATCGAGAATCATTTGCCCCTGACTAAGCACTAATTAAACGACAATTTTGCACCACAGAAACTTCGTACGAATTCCACTAACAAAATAAACATTTGACTTGAAGGACCATACAAAGTGCATAAATTGCATGTATTGCAGAAAATTCTGAAATTTCAAAGCAATGAGAATTCGTGTTTTACATGCCAATAATTTTCGAAATTGTTGTCATTGTATAAACTATTCCCCTGTGTCCGTGTCCATGTTTATATGCATGAACATACGTATTTGACCATAACCACCGGAAACTGTGCACTTATTTTATAAATACATGACCATATACGGACACACATATACATACGACAACTGTCTGTATAGATATATATACATATATATATGTGGCCTGTAGTGTTCCTCTGCCGGATTTGTAAATGGTTTTATGTACCTTTAATGTGACCATTTGTATAAACATTTGGTCAATAAATGCTGCATTGTCCTGGTCAAGTGTCTAATTCAGTTAATACAAATGCAAACAAAATTTACTCCCATATTTACCGTTTACCATTCACCAGACCCGTTCGAATTTTGGAAATTTTTCGTTATGGTTTGCTCTCGATTTTCCGGTATTTTTTGTGGGATGCACATGCATAAATTACACCTTTGACTAACTTTTGTATGCATTTTGCATTTGTGGCCATAAAATTAGCACAAAAGTCAATAGTATTTATTGTAATTAAATAAAGTTTCTGAAATTTATTATCTATTTACAATATAGTCGATATAGATAAAATTGAAAATAGTTTAGTTTTTGTTTGAAAGCCAAACATTTATGGAGTAAGTTGATAATATTTTTAACAAAAATTTAAAGTTCGTAACAAGGGGACAAAAAATCACTTTAGGTATGGGATTGGGCAAAAATTTTTCAGCAGTTTAATACAATAGGTATATTCGGCAGATGGAAAGTGTGTCAAGGAACAACAAGTCGCTAAAGAGTCACTATTTACATTTTGAGCCTAATAATGAATAAATACTATCTTGTCGTTGAAAATTGCTTAATTATTTCTCAAAGTATTCTACTTTATGATTAATACAAGTTTTCATTTTCTACAGACATCTCCAACATATGATTTTTAAATGTAACAACAGCCTCTTGCGCCGACAAAAATCGTTGTCCACGCAATTTATTCTTGACGTTCGGCAACAAGAAGAAGTCGTTGAATGTCAAATCAGAACAGTACGGCTGTTCAAATAGTCAGTTGTTAGAGGAGATGAGTGAGCGCTCGCCTTGATCACTTGTCTTGATGGGGTATGATCCGACGGCGCTTGTGTGGTTTCTGTATTTCACTAAAGACTTCCGGTAAATAAGTAGTTATACTTCCTTCAGAATTGACTATTTTACGTTCCTTTGATGGAATAGTTGCCACATCACCAGTTTTCCTTAAAAAACAAGCGACCATTTGTTTCGAAGTACTTAGAACGCAAATAACTTTTGTTGCATTTGATAGAACTTGAAGCATTTATACTAGTACAGTCGTCTGCTGTTTACATTCCGGCTTATACACATATACTCGTATCCACGATTCCTCACCTATTAAAATTATATACACGTCTTTTGAAGCACCGCCATTGTACTCCTTGAGCATTTGTGTACACCAGTCGACACGAGCATCTTTTTGAGATATTGTCAAACGATGGGGAATCCAAGGAGAACCAACCTTTTTCACGGCTAAATGATAGTGTAAAATTTTTATTTTATTTTACTCGTATGCTGGTGAAACTAATGCCTAGGGTCCTACCTCAACCTCAATCTCACAGTGTGTCGCATGACGATCTTGCATTACGAGTACCAATTTTTGCACAGCATCACAACAACTGACTTTGGACGACCTTCACGAATTTCGTCAGTAAGCGAACTGCGGCAACGATTAAAATTATTATACGAGTACAAGCGTTTTATAATGGCAAAAGATCGAGGTTCACCTCCAAATATGGAAGTAAGTTGATCAATGCACTCTTATATTGATAATTCATGTCGAACTTTATAATATATCATCGCAAGAAAATTTTCTCACGTTAATTCCATTTTCTCGCGAACACACAATTTACAAATCACTTTAACTAACACAAATAACGTTCTTTTGACAAAAAGTCCGAAATAAATTATATTTAATTATTTCCATACTTACGTATGGAAATTTTCTAAAATTTTTGTATTATTTTTGAAATATTTATTTTTCACAATTTTCTGATAAAAGTTATATCAGAATTTAGCATATGTAGCTGAGAAAACTATTTCTAAAGATTTATAGCCTGGTGCCTTTGCTGGATCATATAAGTGGGGCGCAACTTATAGTCATGTATATTTAAAATTTATTGTTTGAGATGGTTTCAACAAATGCAGCTGAAATGGCAAAACTAGCACTTACAATCGTACAGCTTGACAAACGTTGTAGTGGCAGCTCAGGGAAAAAAGAAACCAATAATAAAGTTTGGGACCTTAGTCGAGTAACAATTTTAACACATATAGTTGTTGCACGTAAATGCGGATTCATCACATTAAGTTGTGAATAATAAAACATATTGATCCATATTGACTACGAGGGCGGTTTGATAAGTCAGTGACTTTTTGTTTTTCCCGCACAGTTACTCCAAATGCAACAGTGCTGCCGTCCGCTGTAATCTACGAGTGGGCAACTTTCTAATTTTGAGCAATCTATGTCGTTCAGTTGGTGTTTGATAGCCGTTCAAAGCAGACAATCTCGTGAATTTTTACGAAAATGGAAAAAAGTGAATTTCGTGTGCTGATTAGGCATTACTTTTTACGTGAAAAATCCATCACTGAGCGCCGTTTTGTTACTGTGAACGAAACATGGATCCATCACAACACGCCAGGGATGAACGTTAACCAAAGAAGGTCCAACAGAGTCTGTCAGCCAACAAGGTAATGACCACAGTTTTTTGAGATGCAAGCGGTTTCATTCACATCGATTACCTCGAGAAAGGTAAAACGATCACCGGCGAATATTATTCAAAGCTTTTGAACAGATTCGACGTTGATTTGAAAACGGCCGCATTTGGCGAAGAAGAAAGTGCAATTTCCACGAATTGGGATTCGAATACGAACTGCTACCCCATCAATCAAGATTTAGCCCCCTGCGACTATTTTCTGTTTCCAAACCTAAAGAAATGGCTGGGCAGTAAGAGATTTGAGTCGAAACAAACGCGTATTTTGAGAGCTTTGAGAAAACCTATTATTTGGCGGGAATAAGAAAATTAGAAAAACGCTGGACTAAATGTATCGAGCTAAAAGGTGATTATGTAGAAAAATAAAATATTTATTTGCCGAAAAAAATTTGTTATATTCAAGAAATCACTGACTTATCAAACCGCCTTCATATAATGCTAATGAAAATAATAAAACAATAACTAATGTTTTATAAGACATAATTTTTATAAAAAAAATTTTAAAATACCAAACGTTTTTTAATATACCATATATTAATTTTATTTGTTTAAAAATCTTTTTTGCTGTACAGAATATTTAAAAGCATTGTTATTAAAAAGTAGAATTAACTTAATAGCAATAATAACAATAATAATAATAATCCGTAAAATAATTATCAATAGAAACATTTTACTCAACTTCTAAGTTAATATCCTGCAAGTCCAGCAGAAGTAAAATTGCTTACGGAGCTTCCTAAACTAATTTTCCAGCAAAGTCATAAAAATTTTAAATCACCGAATACTGAAAAATACACAGTAAATAAAGAAAAAATCATTTATATAACAAAAAGAATAAAAGATAAATGCAATACAATAAGCACAGACCATAAACTTAATAATATTAATGTTTTCATCAAGATTTTATTTGTATTTTGTTATTTTGTTACTTCTTTATGATATTATTTATTATTTTTATTAAAGTACAGTTTTCTACATTTCGACAAATATTTTTAATGCTGTTTTCTTTATTTATTTTTCCTATTCGTCATTAAATTTATGAGTTTTCGTTTATTTGATTTAATTTTGTATCGACTTGACATCAAAAAAAGATATCATAACCCGGGCAAATAAAATAAAAATCCATCAAAATCACGGCAGGCAGACATTTCAGCCGTGCCATCTCCTTTGCCAATACCCTAGCCTCTTCCCGAAGTATCAAAAGCTATTAAATAACTGCGTTGTCTTTCCGATTTTCAAACTTTAAAGTCTGTTTTCTTCCTTCCATTTTTTTATGTTTTCCTTTATTTCAGTAAAATCGTATTTTCCCCATTCAATGTGCTAAATATTGAAATTTTTGGTTTATTGTTAAAGGGAACAGCGAAATCTCGATTGAAGGGAACAAGTTGCACTTTGTTTTTTATGACCACTCCATCTTTTGAGCGAACTTTAGACTTGATTGATTGATACTTTGATTGATTATTTACTTAGTTCAAGGATAAACTAATATACGCTCACTGCTATTTAAATCACTACTTCTTCATTTATTACAGATATGCGATAGAATCGAGTTGAATTCAATCAAAGGACTTCAATAAAGAGCTCTTTGTGTGAATTTCAAAGCAAAATTTAAATTTGTGGTATGCTAGATTTTAATCCAATTTACTGAAAATTGAAATGAAAAGGTTTATGTGTATATATAAGGATGGGCATATCTATTATATATCTCAAGGCTAATAAGTATATTTTTATGTGTTAGATAAAGAAGCATTAAACGGTTTAATAGCCGCTGGACTTAATTAAATTTTATTTTGCTTTTATTAGTAAACTTAAAAATAGAAAGGAGAAAGGAGGAAAGAATATTTAGAATTAATTTTTTATAAATTCAAATAAATAATTAAATCTGTTTTAATTAACTACTTTATTTATATTAGTTGCATTTAGTTAATAGTTTTAACTAAATGCACAGCACTTAATAGAAGTGCTGTGTTTTTAAAAACACAGTACTTTTCTAGGTCAATTATTGCTCAAACAAATTAAGGTCAACAATACTTTGCTTTATTTTATTATTATTCAGTAATTATATAATAATTATATATTATTATTATATTATTAATAATTAATAATTATTACATATTATATAAAATTACGTAGTCTTGAAACTTCATTAAATGAACTTTTGAAAATATCTGTGTATTAAATAATAATTAAATATTAATGAGAATCTGACAAGTATTGTTTTAAAACAATAAAAATAACTGTTTTATGTCCATATCCAAGGTGGTCCAATTGAACAGCAACAATATTAAACTGCTATGATTTTCGAAGAGATTACAATATTGCGTCCATATTTCGATTAATACTCGTAACAGTTATTTTATGATTAATAAATGTCAAATTTTTCTGATAAACAGATACAAAGAGAGACACAAAGACATCAGATCAATCATATTATAAAGCTCCGTATTCAGTTATCTTTAGTGTAACTTAAAACTGTCCACAGATATAATAGAGTTAAGGTGATGAATCACCACCTCAGACATTTGCATATCAACATATAAAATTTTTCTAAAAAAAAATTACCCGTAAATTTATACTTTATGGTCCCACAGCGCTTTATTTAAGCTAAACAGGTCAAGCTGTTTTTGAGCTGTTGTTGGATCACCCAAATGCCTCAATGCAAATAAATGTAACATGTCTTGAACCATAATACCTATCATTGTCAATTAACTCTATTATGGTGTTCCGTAAAAAACCTTGAGCCTTAACTTCAAATTAAACGATATCAGCACTGTTATAAAAGTGAAATAGTTTAGCTAAACAATTCAAAAATAACTATATCACAAAATATAATATGTAAAGGTCAAGTAAACCATTATAAGTTACAAAAAAGATTTCTCTGATGTTTAATAGAGCAAAGAAACTATTGCCTTTATCCAAACACTTGCAAAAAATCATCATTAAAGAGGACTTCGCTTATCTGTAATGATTTCGATATCCTTGATAGTCGAAAATCAATGATTATTTTCCGTTGACCTATTGAGAGGTGCTCTAAAACTGTCTGCAATTATTTATTCCGATCATAGAAAGTGTCCATTTCAACAATACTCTGCACTGCTACACAAAGTTCAAGCAAGAATTTCCTTATATTCGTATGTAGATAAAAATTCTTAAGTTCATACTCAGGAAACGTCCGATTTCTTTCTCAATCCTAGTTTGCCTAGCTTAGCTCGCCCTTGAAATGACTTGGTGGAATAATTTCTTGCTTAACACTAGTCTAGTAAACTTTCGCAGATTGTGAATATATACATATATTGTGGTTGATTGTGTGTGTGCAAAATTTATGTATGTAAGAAAAGGAACGAAAAATGAATTTCCACAGGTAGTTCTTTTTAACCTCCTCAATAACCGTTAAGCATTTTAATCTCAGATAATTATTTAACAATGCAAAATGGTTTACAGAAAGCATTTATTACAAATAATTATTACAACTATGTAAAAGGTTTCGAAAAATAATGAACTACAACAACAAAAATTATTTTATAATATATTTTTAATTAATCGAATATTTGACTGACCGTGTAACTGTTTCGATTATTGTCAAATATCCTTCAAGACTGGTTTTCGAATTATTTTTTATATTTATTTAATTATAGAAAATTAAACAAAATTATTAAACTAAATAAATTTTTTTGATCTTGCAAGTACCAAAGGTTGAACGCATGCGCTGCCAAATTTAAAGCTAGAGTCAGTGTTCATTAGGCAGCTAACCCATAGCCGTACTTGATTTATACGTTCATACTTGCTGCGTTACATTAAATCGACATAAACCAGCTGTAGAATAATGGAACAAATGTTTATAAGAAATTAATTAAATAATATTCTAATAGGTTAGTAGATATGACTGCTATTTGTACTTCATTCGGCAGTACTTATGGTACTAAACAATTTACTGAAAAGAATTAATATTTAATTCTATGTTAAATGAAAAAAGAAATTAATAAAAATAAGCGACATAACTAATATGAAGTCATGTGTCCCTCATTTAAAACAAAAATACTAAAACGCCATCTTTTCCTGAACCAACCTGAACTTCTTTAAATGAACAAATATTGCTTTTAAACATTTAAACATTTTAAGTGAAAGTACTATTATTAAAAAAAATAAAACGTTTTTAAAAAATTCTATTAATTTTCATATAAAGATTCATTAAAAAATTATGTTTTTATTATAGGAATTAACATTGAACTCTATCCCATAAATTTTGAACTAATTTTGAACTTGTTTTTCAAATATTTGCACAACACGTAAAGTCATTTAAGTAAGATTGTATCCCTTAAGAATAATAAAATTTTTAAAAAAAGCCAAGAAATTTTAACACAGTTTAAGGTAGCCGTACATTCAACACACAAAATAAAATCCTCTGAGGTAAGGGATAATGGGGCTAACGCTAAGACAATAATCTGAGAATAATTGGTTTAAAATTTATTTTTTATCTTATAAAAATGAATTTACAATACATCAGACAGTAAAAAATTGATATTAAATATTTCTACAGAAATAAAAATAAATAAAATTGATTTTTTGATGAACTACTGTCCTACACTCATTAAAAAAGTTTTACTGAAGTAAATAATAATGAAGCAAAATTAATTACAATTAGTGTTAAAAGTGCAATAAACATCAGAAATTTGTAAACTGCTAGAATCAGGTGCCACCACAACAAACTAATTGAGTTAGTTTTCAGTTTGTAATGAACCAAAATCGTTAGAAATACCCTGATCTCACTCGATTTATAGTCTCAAACATTAACTGTCTATATCTATGTCTATATCTATCTATGTCAATTATAACTATCTATGACTGTGTATATCATATAAATTGTTGGAAATACTAGATATATAATTTAGAAAGAATAAATATGTCGTCTTTAATTTTAGACCATAGTTATTATAATACTAGCATAACATACATTATTTTTTATAATACATACTAACCTTTACTGCCACTGAAAATCCTTACTATATATTATTTAATATAAAAACTTTCAAAACAGAACGAGTTAAAATATATCATTATACATACATAAATTTAAAAAAAAACTGAAGCAATCAAACAATATGTAGCTATATGCATTTATACTCACGATACTGTCAAACTCTATACATCGGCACCGCTATAATTAACTACGTTGAAACATTTTCATCTACCTCATATAACGTATTTGAAATCTTCTCTTAAAATTGTAGATTTTCTCCAAATTAGCAGTTCTTAGACACTTTGCTCTCTAAGTGAAGAACAAATAATTCAAAAAATAAAATATTTTTTGAATAAAGCAATCTCCCGATAAAAACTAAATACCTTATTAATAAATCATACTTTAAACTATAAAGTCTTACTTCTACTGCACTTTCAGTATTAGACTTTCAGTATCAGTGAATTCTGCTACCACAGCATCCAAGTGCCTACAACTTTTATTGCCCTAGATAGTTGACTGGATTCGTAAGTAAGCGTCATTGTGGCTATAGCTAATATCTAAGTAACGGTTTGACGTAATGTGGAGTTGCATTTCAGAAAGCTATTATATGCTTACGTTTAGACTTAGCAAACCTCTTTAGCACACTTTTCTAAATACATTGAAAATATAAATTATGTATGGATTTTGTATGGTTAGTTAAGTGTATTTCTGCATAAGTAATAATTACTCAAACAGCAATACAGTCTGATTGCATTACAAAAAAGATATAGCGTGCCGTGGGGGAGTGGGGGATGAATTAAAAAATTATGTATATCTCAATTTAAGAGTAAACCATTGAATGCTAATAAAATGTAAGTACTTCGACTTGTAGGGATAATTTCCAAGCATTGATTTAATTATTCTTTTTGAAAAGTTTGCACTTTTCGTGAAAATTAAAATTTAATACTTTTGCAGAAACCTCAATTATAAACAGAGAAAAAGTTGCAAACAAATTATGAAATGAAAAATTTGGCATGAAATTTGACACCATTACGTGTAAACTTTTGCTATAGAAATGTTTCAGGTCAATTGCAGAAAATCAACAACAAGAAAATATCAGGCCATGACTACCATAATAAAATTTATATACGTACATACATATATACATATTCATACAAAGCATATGTGTAATTTAACCATACGGCTGTAGTCAAATAGGCCTTTATTTCTGAACGGACGAAGTTCAAAATTCGACAATTTTCCCAACAGCCAAGATGTCATACTAACCAATAACATAGAAATATAACGTAATTATATATTTTTACTGCAGCCATCAGAAACATATTAGTTTAATCCCTGTTGTAGAGACCAAATTACTTTCTCTAGCGAAAGTTTGATTATTTAACATTATCGAATTCGGTAACATGTCCTTCATACTACATAATATTTAAATATTACCGCATTCAACGTGTTTGATAGACATGTCTTGTACGGTACTAGTATTTTTTTAAATATAATATCAACATTTTAACATTCCCATTTATTTCAATGTTTCTGCATGCGATAACATTTCTATGATATCCTTTACAGAAAAATCGAAAACCATTATTTTATTAAAATAACAGAAAGTTACATTTAATGATTTCAAAGAACCGCTAGGTGTTGGCTCAATAGTGTCCTTTTTTGTTGAGCTTTTACAAAATGTAAAAAATCTGCAATTTAACAGTAAATGTTAATTTTTATATGAGCTTTATGTTAAAACATAGAAAATGTTATGAATCTTACTTACAGCAACTGAGAGTACGTTCGAAATTGGAAAGAATGAACTTCTATGTTAAGTTTCTCATAAATTGCATAGTTTTTAATATTTTCATAAAAATGAGTAAATTTTAATTCTTTTAATTCTGCAGTTACATTTGAATTTCTTTAGGGAAATTGTTTCATGAAATGTGAAATTGATAAACTGTTACCAGGATTTTTCGATTTTAAATTTCTGTAGCTTAAAGACCAAAGCAGTGCTAGGAATTAATTTTAATCTGTACAGTAAATCACGTCCAACACAATTTAACATTAATATTTCACGAGCGGGTAAATCTGACTTAAATTCTGAATTGAATGATTATGAAACGATTTAAAAAATATTAATTGACACTCCTTTTTTTTTATTGTTAAAAAATTGTTTATATTTTAATATGTATAAAATATAGTACATTTTATATATATATGTATTATGTGAATAATAATGTATTAACTAATTATATTAATTAATTAATCAATATATTAATTAATTAATCAATATATTAATTAATTAATCAATCAGATAATTATAATCAGATATTAATTAATTAATTTATCAATATAATAATTAATTAATTAATATATTGTTCTGACCACATTAGAAGACATATTGTAAGATTGCATTAATTAAAAATATTGAGAGATACCTTCTTTCAGAATTTTTATTTCAAAAACTTTTATTTAATTTGAAAGTTATCAAGATATTTACAATATAATCAAATAGTTTGCAACTTTTTATTCAACGACATAATACTCGTAGTATTATTTACTAAAAGACCATAACACATTATCGGGTCCAACGCAGCACTTCTCTCCAGGTGCCCTTGTTCTATACATGTCTCGTATGTCTCGTACATCAAGCGCAGTTAGTTTACCCCTCAACCTGATCACACCACTTAACCCTCAGTCTACTACTCCACGTCGTCTTTCTCGAACTACCGCTTCAAACATGTTTTACGCTGAAACATCGTCATCTACGCACAGTACAGGACTAAGCTAAATGATAGATCATTAAAGGATATTAATGTCGTGATAAAGGTCGCATTAAAATATTAAATGGTCTATTTTAGTATTTATTGCTTTATAGGAAACTATAAAATTAATTTTTAAAACCACATAGTAAGTTAGTTGTGGCGAAAGGAGAATCGAGTCCTCCGTAATTAGCTAAAAAAGCCATTTTGAATCCACAAAACCTCGTAGTAGTGGGTAGTAGAGAGAAGGTCAAGCTAGAACCAGCCAGAAGCATCTATAAAGGCAAAAATCTGGTCATTGCTAATGCTAGAGATGTCGCCCAGTGGGGCCCCCAACAACTTAAGCCTAGTTCTGGTCAAACCTGGACATCCGGTGTTCTGGTGTATTTTCTATGAGAGCTGGTAGACACGTATTGCAGGTAATTCCACAGGGTAAATTCCACAGAATAAGCCAAGCGGTCCTTAAAAGTATGTATTTGTTTAAATAAAATTTGCAACAATAGTAAATTTTAAATATTATTATTAATATTTTAAATAACTATTTTAAATAAAAATATTTCTTATAAATATATCCAAAACTAACATATTTTTATTTTTATCACAAAATATTTCTCATAACTATTTAATTTATCTTTAAAAATTGCAGTCTACATATTATTATCAACTAGCTTTTTATGCAATATGGAGTTTTGGAAAACTTAACAGATCTCATAAAACCATATCTCCTAAGGACTTTATAGAATTTTCCTTAATAACTCGAATTTAACACATAAGAGTAAACTTTTCCGCTCATCTTTTAATACAAAATCTTTTGTCAATTATGCCCTGATGGCATCATAAGCATCTCAATTATTCTCTCGTCTCTCAATTATTAAAATGTGTAGATTAATTAAATTTTGCACTAACCTTTAACAATATAACTGAATTTATATATTTATGAAATATATAAAAACTATTTCATGGGACATATGACAATAATTTTATTTCGAATTGAAAATGGTGTGTTAGTGACAAAATTTTCCAAATCAAAGTTTAATTTTTTTTTAACTGAACAAATTTTTATTTATTAATTATGATATTATTTCTGAAATTTATAATTTTGTGAAAATGTGTGAGCATAGGATATGATAATTAAATTCTATCCACAATCTGTTCAACTTTGGATATAAATGCAATTTCAGTTACCATGACTACTCAGTTTTGAAACTAACGAGGAGCCTGAATTTCATGAATGCTTACGAATTTATTCAATAGTGTCTTGTTTTATTTACACTGAATTTCCCATAACCACGTAGAGTTTGGTGCCATTAAGTCTACATATTAAACACATCAATTAAGGAATTTCGTTTGCGTTTATATTAATATGAAAATATGTATAATTAAATAAAACTTATTTAAAGGGAATAAATGATCAGTAAACTATATATTATAAATATTTTCATTAAGAAAAAACTGCTAAATATATGTTGTATTATAAAATGCGCAAATTTAATTATATAAATCCAAGAGAATTATATGTACCAACTTAAAGACATAGATTTTAATAATAATTTATTAAAATACTGACAGATTAATATAAGGCATTAAATTAAATATTATTTTACTTATTTTGTTTACATGAAGCCGTTAGGCAAACAGTAGAAAAACATTGCTCAAGTATCCGAAGTGAAGAATACAACGAGGAATTACACGAACCGTTCTAAGGAAGTAAACAACCCTTCGAACGGTTGTCAACAATCTACAACTCAACAAACTAAGCTACATCAGTGAACAACCACACACAGATACTCCATGAAGTGAGTAAACAACCACCCAGATACGAATTAAATTTGGCCTAAGAATCGCTAGTAAAAGAATAATAGGCAAACGTCGAATGCACACAAAATTAGGACATAAATTCGTAAAGTTGCAGATATCGGGCAAGCAGCTCAACCGTCTATTAGTGTGATTTCCAGTTGATTTAATATTTTATTCAGTAGAATTCTTAATGTTAACTTTGCTGTATTTTAAATAGAGAAGTTCTTTACCTTTAACTACAACAATTTAAAATTTCACTAGTAGTTCAAGCAAAGTATTCTTCAACTTAACGATATTATAAGTAGCATATTTATCTCTCACTTTAAAGCTTTAGAAAAATTATTGGCGAAACATAGTTCAAATACTCGTAAAATATTGTATTTGTAGAGTACATCACTATCGAAACCACAATGCGGCTTTGTTACTTATGCAATCGAAATTCTTAAACACAATTTAATACCACTAAAGAAGGAATTTAAGTTGTGAAATCTCTTAACAATCAAATCGTATACTATGTATAATGTATTGTCGGCTTAGAATAAAATAGTATAAAGTCCACAATTCACAAACGTAAATAATTCTAGGAAACTGTAATTTTAAAGAAGATTTTAAATATTATCAAGGAAAGTACACAATACCTTTTTAGAAATTTCAAAAAATATTTATAAATAAAAATTTATTATTAATTTTTTCGATTCTTCTGTAGAATAAAAAAAGCTAACTGAAAATAATAATTAAAAATTTTTAAGAAAAAAAACAACAACAAATTTAAGTATATAGTATACGTGGGCGGTTTGATAAGCCAGAGACTTTTTGAATAAAACAAATTTTTTTCGGCAAATAAACATTTTATTTGTCTACATAATCACCTTTTAGCTCGATACATTTAGTCCAGCGTTTTTCTAATTTTCTTATTTCCTCCAAATAATGGGTTTTCTCAAAGCTCTCAAAATACGCGTTTGTTTCGGTGATGACTTCTTCATTCGACTCAAATTTCTTATTGCCCAGCCATTTCTTTAGGTTTGGAAACAGAAAATAGTCGCAGGGGGCTAAATCTGGAGAATATGTTGGATGGGATAACAGTTCTTATCCCAATTCGTGGATTTTGGCCATCGTCAGTAGATAAGTGTGTCTAGATGGAACACCATCTAGAACCATTGTTTCAAATCAACGTCGAATCTGTTCAAAAGCTTTGAATAATATTCGCCGGTGTTCGTTTTATCTTTCTCGAGGTAGTCGATGTGAATGACACCGCTTGCATCCCAAAAAATTGTGGTCATAACCTTGTTGGCTGACAGACTCTGTTTGGCTTTCTTTGGTCCACGTTCATCCCTAGCAACCCACTGTTTCGATTGTTTCTTGGTCTCTGGCGTATTGTGATAGATCCATGTTTCGTCCACAGTAACAAAACGGCGTAATAACTCGTTCTGATTACGGCTGAACATCGTTAAACACTATTTTGAAGTGGTCACACGATTGCGCTTATGGTCAACTGTGAGCAATCGCAGCACCTATTTCGCGGAGAGTTTTTTAGTGTCCAAATATTCGTGTAAAGTATGATGTACCCGTTCAGTTAAGAAACCTACAGCATGAGCCATCTATCGCACTTTCATTCTCCGATCATCCAATATCATTTAATGAATTTTATCGACGATTTACGACGTGATCACGAGGTTGTCTGCTTTGACGGCTATCACACACCAACTGAACGACGTAGATTGCTCAAAATTAAAAAGTTGCCCACTCGTAGATTACAGCTGACGGCAGCACTGTTGCATTTGGAATAACTGCGCGGGAAATTCAACAAGTCACTGACTCATCAAACCGCCCTCGTATATTCAAGAATAGTGTTGTCATGCTAAGAACCTTCATCCTTAATGTTATGCATATTTTATATATAAGCGTTTTAAAATAAAACTCAAAAAATAATAATTAATTTTATTTATATTATATTTTATAACATATACATATGTATATATTATTATATGTATATAATTATAGATGATTTTCGAATAGAAAAGAAAGAAAGGACAAACACAAAAATTTATTTAATTTTATTGATATTTGGCTGACCATACAACGCTGTTTCAAGTATTGGCAAGTACTTATCATCAGTGGACTTAGGAAATAATCGAATTTTTAATTAGTTTGTAGTCCGTATATGATTTGTTTGGACTGCAAGTGCCAGGCTTAGAGCTCGTGCCTGTCAAATTAGAAGCGATAACTATACATATAAATATACAATTATAATTTTATAGTACATTATTCCAAAATAATTACTCTTACGTGCCTTTTACTTTTCCACGTAAAAATAACTTATGCACTCTGCTTCTTTATTTTAAAACGCATATGACATACAGTCAAACTTCCATAACTAGAAGTCCAATTTTGCAAACAAAAGGTTCAAGTTATGAAGACTTCCAGTTAGAGAATTTTTTATTATTTTTTTTTTATTTTTGAAACAAACTAGAATTACATT
>NC_051847.1:137663257-137671242 GCF_002237135.1 Teleopsis dalmanni | reverse complement strand
TTTGCCAACAGCACAAAATATATTTTATGAAAAAGGATATTTATAAAAAGGATATATGAATCCATATTTATAGGTTGTTGGTTGATTTTTTCCGGTTTTTATTTTTTATAATGCAATTGTTGCTATTTAAAAAAAATATATTTCACTGTGTTGCATTAAATTTGTACTTTAATTACACGTTTGCAGTGTGAATTTGAAAAAATACATATTTTTGAAAATATTTTTAAATATTTTTGTATCAATTTCACACACGAGTAATTCAATTTAAAAATCTAAAAATTAAGCAATATTTTTGTTGTTGATTGCTGTTGCCGGTTCACCAAATTAATACACTGTAAAAAATAAATTAAATTAGTGCAGAAGCAGAAAATTTTGTGCTGACTTTATTTTTAATGCGGTTGGTTCATTCGGGAAATATCAATATTTTTTAAATAAAATTATGAAGTAAAAAGAAAAGTGCCCTATAAACCACTACACAGCATAAAACATGATAAACTGGCTGTGAAGTTACAGATATATATGATATATTGCAATTAATTATTTGCTGATAACTTTTATACATATTTTTTGAAGTGGTTTATACATACGAATAATTAAATGAGTCATACACACCTTTAAAAATATTACTAATTTAAAGCAGTTTTATTGAATAGGCAAGGTTGCATGCTGTCCCAAATACTCTTTATACTAGCATTGCATGATTTAATGCATTCTGCACGAACTATAACATCGGAATAAAATGGAGACCCCTTAGAAAACTTATGCAGACAGTGTGTGTGTCTCCTAAGCCATTAAAGTACTGAATCACAGAACAAAATTGACACACTTAGGTTTTTTTCATCCAATGCCGACTTGTAAATAAGCCATGAAAAACAAAGGTAATGATCATGTAGTGGCCACACTATCCCGCATTCTCCATCCATCACAATTGGTAATAACGTAGTGGAGCACATAAAATCATATACATTTCTAGGCAGCATTATCACGGATGAAAGTGGTGCCGAAGAAGACGAAATAATATATAGAAGTCTAACCGAATATATAACTCGAGCGTCAAGTCAACATTGTTCTACGGTTACGAAACGTAGAAAAACACTGCTTATATTCAATCGCGCATCCAAGTATTCATAAACAAATGCTTAAGAAGAATATTAAAAATATTAGTATTGGCCAAAGTGCATATCCAATAGCGATCAATAGGAATACGAAACATATATACAAGCTGCCACTGAAATTGAAAGAAAAACATTGAAGTGGATTGGCCACACGCTTCGGAAACCAGTAACCTGCGAAACAAAATATGTAGAGTACTTCTGGAATCAAATTACGAAATAAGCGGGCAACAAGGTCAGACGTAAAGAAATCATTGAGATTCTGTCCTCCACCAGAAGAAAAGGACAGCGTAAAAAACTAAACTATTAAATGCTAAGCACATTCAACTAAGTAGGAACTACATCATAATATTATCCCGGTCCAAAATTTCATTTATTTCTGCTTTCTTTTTTTAGGTTCTTTATTTGAGCAAATTTATAGTATTTCAAGAAATTTCAAGATTTAAGCACAGAAAAAATTTTTTAAATAAAAGGGATCGCACTGCATTTTATATAAAAATATAACAACAACAAAAATAAATAAATGAATGCCAACTTTTTAGATGTGTGGTTGTTATAACGTCCAACATGCAAAGAGGACTGACTTCATTAAATTGTCAAAGTTTAACTCTTTGAACTATTATTCTCAATTAGTGCAATGTGTGAAACCCCTGGGAAAGTTCTATTTAGTTTAAGTTACCTCAGTTAAACTTGCAGATAGCTGAGGTCTGCAATTGAAGTTGAAACTTATATTTCAGCTTTTTTGAAATTATTTGTTTTACTGTAATAGGAACTTCAAATAATTCAAAATTTTGCAGATATAGTTTTGTTATTGCAAAGAAGAAATTTTATTTAGAAAATAATTTCTTTTTTTAATGTTCATATTTCAAATTCTATTGCGACTAATTTTCGCAATAGAGCGTAGCACTGTAACTGTAGCATTTCTTTTATATTGCTACTTAACCTCAACTTAAAGGAAGACATTCAGCTCTTTCAACGCATGCCAAAATGACATCTATTATAAATTATTTAATATCAAACACGGAGAGAAACTACCGCGGCAGTAGTCCTCTCATGGCTAAGATCAATCGTAGGCAGTCGCGATAAGTGTGACTAGAGGTCTCATCTACTTCTAAGCAAAGATGAACGTTTAAAATTTATTTTTTAAATAATAACAAATAATTTTTAATTTGTTTTGTAACGACCTTTTCCGGCCTTTTCTATAGCTGGGGTGTACTCAGCGAGTATACCAGGGTGCGTTATTAGAAATTAATTTAAAAAAAAATATGAAGAGACACTTCTGTTTATAGCAGCATTTATTGTTTAATAAAAAAAATACCATCAAGTTGTGGAAAGTTGTGTTGTAGAATGCTGTAAATGCTGTAGTCAGGATTGATGTCAGTAATGCGCGGGTTGCTGTAACAGGAGAAATTCCAGATAGTAAAAATCTCTTAAAGAAGTGTAAAGTTGTTACCTATTTAATAAAATCCTTGTCAGCTAAAGCCAGACAAAGTTCCCTTTCCAATGCGAAACCTGGCCACGATTGTCAGCAATTGCCAAACGCTCTTAGAGCCACACGCCTTCTAACAGTGTTGGTGATTCGTCATCCATTCTTCCATCAGCTATGGCCAAATGGAAGCCTGGTGAACTGGTTAAATTACTCTACGCCAGCAAAAGCCAAGCAGAAGGTAATTCAACCACCATCACTTCACCCAAACCAGCTCACCCATTCACATGGTGATCGTCAGCAATGGCCAAGCGAACCAACATATGCCTAGACCAACCAGTCTGAGCTCCCACTGTTGTCCCTAACAAAATAGTTACTTACCTGTAACAGGAGAAATTTCAAATAGAACCATTTGGCAATTTTGCTGCCCTTTTATTTGAAATTCCTTCCATTGCAGGCAAAGACAAAATTATTTTCGAGTAAAGAAAGTCCCGTAAATTTGCCAAAATATCTTCTTCGGCTTATTGTTGTACGCATTGCACTCAAATTTAATAAAATAAAAATAAAACTATTAAAATAAAAATAACTGCATCACATAAAAAATGCGTGCACAATATTTTTCTTAAATTTGTTTATGCAGACAAACAAGAGAAATAGTTACAACAAATTTACTTACCTTTTATTAGCTGCACAAAACTATTCAAAACCTATTTTAGATTACAGGGTCATTCGTTTATAAAAAATATTTGTTTTAAAAAAAACATTAATAAAAAATAAAAAATATGAAATTTACAAGGACATTAATCTAATCAAAAATTTAATTTAATATGTTTTATAAGCTCGCTATATATTAGATGATTCTTATGTTTATTATTAATCTAGTTTGTGGGTCTAGTTTGTAGTATGATGCGGCAACTAAATGAGTTCAAAGACTTTTCCTAGTGTAAGTGACTTAAAATTTGCAGCAAATTCATACAGTCTCTAATAAAGTATTCCCCAAATTTCAAAAATTATTTTGAAAAGATAATTTTTAAAAGACAGAGTGAAACATCCACCTTTCTGCAATGGTTCGGTATAATAATTGATATATAAGTATTCCAAACCAAAGCACTGATAACACCGTATTAGGAATAGACATTCTTAAATTCTCAAAATGTAATTTAAGGTTGATAATGCGTTTCATTACAGGTCATTATGGTCTGAAATATCACCTTCATAAACCACAATTATCTGCTAACTCGGAATGCAGATTATGCCTCGAAGATGAGGAAACGACCATGCACATTCTTTGTGACTGTTCAGCTTTAATAACGCACAGAAGAAACCTCGTTCATATGTAATTTCTGTCACCAGAGCAGTTTCAGAGCTCTTCTCTAGATTCAGTTCTAGATTTTGTTCACAAAGATTTAAAGAGCTTTATGTAATCAATAGTGAAATTGGTACAATAGGACTCTTTTGGCCGCAGTACCGGCTGTTGGGCAATTTTCACGTCTACTTTTATATTAATAATAATAATAAATTCGCACTATATTTCGATATCTTTATTCTAAATAAAGAAGGTCCAAACATTGTGTATATTTAAGGATACTCTCTCAGATATTTCCTCTTTGAGTTGGCTCTATTTTCTTTTACTTAATTCACATTAAGTAATCGAAAAATTATGTTTAGACATTTTTGAAAGAGACTTTATTATAGGTATATATCACGAAATTATAATTATAAAGAAATTAAACTTTTGAGCTTTGTAAGCTTTATTTGGAACACCAAATGATTTATCTCAAGAATAAAAGAGTAGAAAAAATTTTTAGTTTAAGTCGCATCTTCCCAACTATTTTGAGAGCACCACAATGGGGAATAGATTTTTCAGAGTGGAAGTATTGATTGCATTAGCAGCGTGAACTCCGTCGTTGAACCTTACCTACACGTTAATTGGACTTTTTGTGCAACTTAATGGACTTTTGTATGTTGCACATGTGCATAAATGATTTTATGAATATATAAAAATGAAGTATGAAATTATCTATTTGTGCATAAAAATCGACGAAAATGTCTTAGTATATGGAGAGGTTCTACTAGTTCTTAAGGAGCATATTTTTTTAACATTAATTTATTTAGACAAACATTGGCGTAGCACTTATAAAAATTTCTATAACAAATGGGTTATGCTTCTTAGTATAATACGTACGATCATGTGTCATAAGTAATCCAAATTATAATTTATTTAGATTCGTTTCTTAAACAATTTAATAATATATGGTATATATTTTTCTTTTAAATTCTATTTTTAATTACGCAAGTCTTGAGTTTATTAGCTCCGTCACTATTGAGATGGATTAAATTACTGATATAAAGATTACATAGCATTTTATTAGCGAAAAGTATATTATACACAATTTCGTTGAGAGACAATTTAATCACAGGTCTTATATTAAGTAATATTGAAACATTAATTTAAAAGTAATCTCACTACCAGACGAAATGCTTTAATATTACTTTCCTTTACCTATTGTCTACATTAAATTTAATTAAATGCTCTTACTAAGAACAATGTTAGGTTTCTTCTCTAAGTAATTTAATGAAGATTACTTCAGTAATGTTTTTCTTCTGTTTTTGTCTATAAAGCACCGTGTAACATAGCAAAAACTACGAAACGAGATAAATTTCATTGACATTAAAAGTTCAGTAATAGAACTTTTTGTTATTGTCATGGCTAGGGTTAGTGTCAGTTGTGGAACAAAAAGCAGCAGCTGCTACTTAAATAAGTTGACATGCCGTAAAATGCTACTAACTTCATCTTTATTTGTGCTTAATTAAATTTTCCTTTTATGCCGGACAAAGGCATTGACATAAACTCAGTATTTAGCTGGAGGTATTAGCAGTTCACGAAATTAAAATGGACAACAGAATTTGTTGTTGCTCCAGTATGTCAGTTTAATACAATCAAATTAGTAGGAAAAAATAAAAATAATTAAAGCAACAAATGGATGAAAACAATAAATTAAGTCCTTTTTGTTACATTGCTTCAAGTACTTAGAAATGTATCCTTTTCAATAGAAATTAGTGTTGTTAGAGTGATAATTGAATTGTGATTAAATTACTTATAAATGAATATCACTGAACACATATCCTCATAAAACGGTTACTGAAGTTTTTCAAATCATGCAATATTCCTTTGTTTCTATTCAATATTTATATTTACTAATTATGTCAATTTTATAACTATTCAATTAATTAACGATTTTAACAATGCATTCCGTTACGAAGTATTGCACATTTCAGTGCGTCTTATAGTTCACATTCTTAAATTAAATTCAATCCAAATCAAACAAATTATACTTATTTTTTTATTATAGTTTTAGTAGTATACTACTACTACTATTGTCCAGTGGAGCATAAGGCCAAAATAATCCTTTTAAATCTGAGTTTATTTGGTCCTTCTCTGTAGATTTCGTTTTATGTATATCGTGCTTCAGCGAACTTACTTACCAGTTCTTCTGCCACCTTGTGGATTCCAGCCAAAGCTTGCCACGCTATGTAATTTCTCGGTTGTCTAAGCAAATGTCCTATTCGTTTCGTCTTTTTGTTTTTATCTCAGCTTGTGCTACTTTTTGAGTCGTTTGGTTCAACAGGCGTTCAATTGATATTCGGTCTGGTCACCATATTTTGAAAATTCTACGTAGACAGTTGTTGACAAACATTTGCATCTTTTTATTTATATATTTGGAGTACCTCCATGTTTCACGATCGTAATATAAGATAGATGTCGCATTTGTGTTAAACATTCGCAGCTTGGTCTGCCTCAAACAGTCCCCATTGGATACCTCTAGTATTTTTAAGCATTCTGTGGGCGCGAGAATGAAAAGCAATGGTGCCAATATACACCTTTGTCGCACACCTGTTTTGATGTCGGAAGACTCAGAGAGATGGTTTTATGGCTCACGTGACACTTAGTAATTTTGTGAAGCATCAGAAGGTTTACGATCTTACGTCTTAGTTTGCAATTAATTGATGGGTTGACCCATGAATCTATACTATATACACTAAATCTGTACTTGGATTCATTTAATTCAAATATTTCTAAATAACATTTTAATTACGATTTACTCCACTGTCCTCTCTACTAGGTACTACTTGATTTCTAATGTCTGATGTTAAATACATTCAATTAACACATTTCAACATATTTGAATGGAAGCAATTACCACTCATACAACAAGTTGAGCAATTAGCATTGGTCAAATGTTGCAAGGTATTTTGCTGAACGAGTGTGGCAAATGCATAATGCAACGCCGCTCCACCGCCTTTTTAATGTAGAATCCTTCGTTTAACATTTTCTTCTTGTGAAAAATAATTAATTTCCATTTCTAACATTTTTGTGCTCACAGCGGTCGACCGAAACCATTTTACCTTTTACGGTAATTTTAAAGTAAACGCATAAATTCTTTCTATGAAAAATATATATTATATTTTTTGTGTTTTCATATTCCTTGTATTCCTTGTATAAAGTTTTTACTATGCAACTTAGTTGTGTTTCCTGTAAATGTACATACATATTTTTGCGCTTTCGGTTGGTGGTCGAAACGTAAAAAAATCCTGTTGACCATAAAATAATTAAAAAGCATTGCTACATGCTGCTTTTCGCATAAATAATTCCAAAATTAAAAATTCAAAGCCTGGGTAGTGCTCCCAGTTCTACTTAAGGTGGATTTGAACTATAAGAAATTCATAAAATATTAATTAATTTCCTTTCAGAATGCATTAGTGCAGTAAATGGCATTGAAAATTGCTTAATAAGCTACTCATTTTTCAATTATTTTCTGTCAAATAATTTCCGGTGCGTAGTGACAGCATGAAGATTAACATCTTTTTTGTTATGTTGTAAATTCATTTTAATTGAATTTTTATGCATTTTGAAATACTGCATCTTTTCTCATTTTCTTCCTATTTAATCATTATCAACGGATGTGAAACTATTTAGAGTTTCAGGATATTAGTGTTTTATTCATGTACATCCTTTTAGAATTTTCTATTGCGTATTACCATTCCAGTCACTGCTAACTGCAGTAAATGCAAGTACAATATGTCCATATATAATTAGTAAAGTAAATTATTTTTTTAAAATAAGATACAGTTTGCTTCATTAGTAATCCGTTACACAGATTCATAAAAGTATCAATAATTGCTTTTTCCTCAGACTGTTAGCAGTTGTACTATAATATTGTACTATAATTATGCTAATAAATAGTAAGAATTATTTGCAGTTCTCTAAAAAGGAAGAAGACTAATGAACGACATCAAAAAAAAAAATTTGGTTAAAGCAATTTTTCTTATTTTAAAATAGAGTGCCTTTACAGTACTAGAAAGCTTAGCAACGACAATATTATAATATACTTTTGGCATCAGAATATTTATAATGCTACTATAAAGAGACAGTCTTCTTATTAAGC
>NC_051847.1:137657055-137663157 GCF_002237135.1 Teleopsis dalmanni | reverse complement strand
AATTTTAACATAATTAAACCGTTTTATGAACTTTTTCTTATATTGATGAGTTTAAAAATTAATTAGTTCCATACTAGCTGAACTACTATTTGAAAATGTGTCTACAATGCCAATTCTCAAAACCCCATGGCTCCATATCTCCTAGGAAAAAAATTACAAAATTTTTTCCCGAGATACGGGTCTTCTTATTTTATGAAAGGTGCTCATAAAAAAAATTTCAGCCAAATCGGAGGTGATGAGGTCAAAAAGGTGTCCGGTTTGTAAAAGAGTGACCCATATTGTATATAAACATTAATTTTACTTTATAATCAAGCAACGTAATTCTTATATTTGCGTCTATCTGATGACATTTTTTTAATTTTACTTCAGTTTATTTCTATTTTTAATACTTTTTAGGAGCTGTGTTCTTTATCTCTATATACAACAACAAATATAATCCGAATTGATGAGATGTGATTCTAAAATGATGGAGAAGGTCCACATATTTGAGTAGTTTATGTTTGCCCATTATTGATCTTGCTTAGCGTTAATTTAAACTTTTTCACTATAAAATTGTTGTCACTTATGTATAATGAACATAAACAAATGCATATAGAGTATGTGTGATTTATTCTCAGGTATATATACTTGTTCAAGAAGTTAGTTTTAAATTTAATTAGAATTCTATAATTCCAATTCTTCTAAGGGCTTGGCAAAAATATTCAGAATAATCATTTAATAGTAAAACAAAATGTTACGCATATGAGGTAATTGTAATACATCTTTTATGTTGCTAAAGATTAGATTAATATTACCTTTAAAAGATAAGTACTCCAAAAACTCAACATCGTTTTCTTTATTTACTCAAATATAACTTTAAATGGAACACATGTGAGTGTGTGTCAATTAGTACTGATTTATTTATGAATATTGTGCTATTCAAACCACTACTCCATTTTTCTGTCACCACTTCATCAATAATATCTTTACTATTTATATACTCACTTTGACACCACTCTTTTAACAAAATTTCGCTTGCAGGACAAAAATGCAGTAAATATTTTACTGCTGGCGAAATTATTTTTAATTTTGCAGAATTGCCTTCATTAAAATACCATTTAATTAAAAAAATTTAATTATATTTTCAATTTTTTTAATAAAAAACAATTTTTATTAATTTATATGCTGTAAAATGTTAATTTTGTTGGTTACGAGGTATCTTACAGATATAAAAATCCCAGCTATAATATATCACATAAGTGGTAAAATAAAATGAATAAGAGTAGACAATTTATGAAGTGTGTGTATCCGTGTGAAAGGACTTTGTCAATATGCAAGCCATTTTAAAGAATTGTAGCTCTTAATTCCCACAGCAAATAAGCGGGACAATTACATTGACAATGATATTGTTGTTGTCTCTGTAATATATTATTAAAGCGACGACAAAGCATTATGTGCATGAACCTATACTAAAAAAAAATTCAAGCACAAAATGAAGCTCCGGTGCGTCATTGCATGAAAAGTAATACCTATTAAAGTGTTCATAAATTATATTACCAAAACCTAAATACGGGGTGATACATTGGAACGTGCAGCTATATATTTCTTCCAGTTTTCATAATTCTATAGGTTACAGGTTACAAAAACATAGATTACAAAAACAATCTTCAAGATTTATTTATAATTTTTTAAGCCAGTGTACTGGCTTAGTACAAAACTTATAAACTCTCGACATGACATCCACTTATCAAAATGGCATGATCGGAAAAAATCAGGTCAACTACTCGTAACTTACATAAAGATCTTCGTATCAAGGTTTAACTACAAAAATACGCGACAAAGCAGTAAAACTTTTTGACATTACCGACGCGCATCTAAACACTACCCTTCATTTGCTAACGACAACCTTTCTCAGTGATAGCCAATATACAAACATTCTTATAATAAGAAATTAAAAATTGACCTCAATGCCGTTAGTCGGCTTCGGTATCAATTTCAAGTACACAATTGAGTAAAGGCTCTTTTGTTTCCAACCTGAAATCCAAATTATCAGCAATGTTCTTCCGATGTTTATATAGAACAAAGACTTTACCTCATATTTTGTCGATTTACTCATTTCGACTGGTACTTAACTGATAAATGCTGGAAAACTATCAGCATGATGTGTTCAAAATCATTGCATGAATCTAAGAAACTTTGCTTAAGATGTTGCGACTTATAATGACATCCGTCTAAAATATTATTATATATACATATTTTGGGCTGATAATATCTTCGCTAGACTCTTAATAAGCCATTTTTAACTAAAAAGTAGACCGAAGTAAAAATCAGAAGAAATGATTCAACTCGTTGCATTTTCGTTTTCTTATGTTGTGACGTGACCTAGGATTACTAATGTGATATTTAACAATATTCGTGAGGAAATGCACTTTAAAAAAAAAGTGGAACAAACAAGCTTATGACTTTTTCATATACCCCGGTAGGTGCATTCTAAACTCTGAATATTCCATAAATCCAAATGGTAAAAAATGATTATATTGTATTTTAAGGTTATTAACTTTTAAATGGAAATATTCTCTTCAATAATTGTCAGTTTTGTTTATAGTTCAGTTTATGGTTTTTGTACAGTAGTATTGTACCGTGACAAGAAGTCATTGTTGTGTAAGAATGTGATGGGCCAATCACTGTACTCACGTCACCTTCTTCTGTTCCAGATGATAAAACGAACATAATTATTTTCAAGCCGATTGCGTTCATAAAAAAGTATTTGCTTAAGTAGTTAAATACCATACCTCAACTAGTGTATGAAAAATTTGTAAGGGATTTGGTCATAATTATGTTACATTAGATGGAGCCTAATTTTAAAGCACTATACTTACTTTAAATTGTTGAGCGATTCCATTGTTTGATATCTCCAGATACTGTTCATACAGAAAGCAATTTATTTTCCTAAATAACAAATCTGAAATGTTTATAGTAATATAAGTTAAAGAAGAATGGAGTGAGTAACAAAAGTGAATTTAGTTCCTATTTTGTACAATGCATACGAAAATTATTTGACCGTCTTGGTGCTCTAAAGCATATTGTTTGCACTTTTAGAGTGGGAAGTAAAGTAAAATATTATCACCCTGTTTGTGTGCTATATAGCGCACTTAGCGCACTTATTTATAATGATACGAACCATACCAACTGTCATGTAAGAGTTATGTACACGTACTTGATACACGTATTAACTAAGGATTGCAGTGTGGATATATTATTAAATACTATTAACTTAAAAGTGTGCAAATATGTATGGAGCCTACATGAACATAAATTTCGTCTTTTCATTTAATTTTTTACATTTTTAATTTTTTGTTATATTTTTTTTGTGATGGTATAATTTGCTGAGACTTACAGCATTTTCAGTGCAATTAAAAATATTTAAAATTATTAAATGTTAATGAATTAAAAACTGAATGCTATTAGCACAATTGTGAACCCTACATACAAGCGTACGATAGTAGCAGTTGCTGTATGCATTGCTTGCAACGCAGCATGTCGCATGCAACTTGTAGCATTTAAATTTTCAACAAATTATGCACATGAATTGTGTACTGTATTTTCATAAATATTTTTTCCGCGAGGAAAGAAAATTAATTTAATAAAAATTTAAATTTTGTTCACTTTATAAGCTATTAAGCTTTGAATGTACAATTTTTCACAATTTGAAATCATCACACAGAGTCATTAAGTGCGGTGACTGCCATCGACTGCTATCGACTGATATTTAAAACAAATAATAATCAACCTCAGAAATAATAATGGAGAAATTCAGATAGAAAAATTAAAAAACGTATAGTAAATGCCATATATGTATGACTACTCCAACAGCTTTAATTATTTTCAGTTCTTTATTAAAATAATCCCTATATAAAATTTTAAATCCTTTACCAATATTTTGCGAATACTTGCTATTACTTATCTGCTTAAGAGCAACAAATTCACAGACTTTATTTAAATTCTCATATGCATTTAACATGAGAGCTGGCTTAATTGGAAATTAATACCATCGTTTCATTCAGTTCTGGATAAAAAATTTTACTTCAAGTGTAATTTTGTTTGATTTAAAGATATGGAATTGATTTCAGTCAGTCCATACAACAGGCTTTCATAAAACATTCTTGCCAATAAGTGATATTAATTGGCATGACGATGATGCGAATTACGTCTGTCATTCATGAAAACTGTCAAAGTCGATTGAAGCAATTAATAAGAATTTAAGTACTCAACTGTTACTTAACAGATAGTCGCCAACAAAGCAAAAGTTCAATGTCATGAATTGCTTAATTAAGAACACAAAAATACGCTTAAGGTCAGAGTAGTGATGTTCATGAATTCTTTAAAAAAATTATTTATAGTTGTTAGTATATACCTTCTAAAAAACTAAACTATAACAGAGGACGCAAGCCCAGTATGTCAAATATAAAAAATTAGTAAAATACGCAGCCAGAATATTTATTTCTAATCTACACAACAAAAGTTAATAGACTGTGATGAATATATTAACGCAACATATATGCCGGTGTTGAGTAACTATGCCTCCTCATTACAATCTGTTGAAAGTGCAATAGATTAAAGGACTATAGCTTGAAACATTCAGATTTTAGACTTTTTCCACTATAAGAGCACAAAGATAAAATAAAATAAATTATCATATGAGTTGAATATAATAGTAGAATTAATATCTATCTAGTAAGAAAAACATTCATATATATCTAAAATAAGTCTTGCGATTGGATTTCTACCTAATGTAAGGATATTTATGTTATTTAATTGTAAACAACATTGCAGTAAGTAATTTAAGTATATATTTTAAAAAGTCCTTCTTTTACTTCTTAATGTAAAATTTTATATTCCAAGACTACAAATCCTTCTTTGAATAATGATATACAACTTAGTCATAACAATAAGTTCATTTTCTGTTACTAACTGATATGAAAAATTATTGCATACATTCTAGCTAACATATAATATTAGTGAAATGATATATGTGTTATTATTATCCAGGGCTATCTTTTTTTTTAAATAAAAGCTTTTATGAATAACAATATTTCAACAAGTTTGTAGTTTCAGACAATGAACAAAAAATATTTTTTTTTAAATTTATTTCATTTAGTAAAAATTTATACTGTCCTTGATTGTCCTCTTTTATACATATTGTAGTTTTGACCATCTGGGTATATATCACTGCACGAATAATTTTTATAAACTTTACTATTCTATGAAAATAAAATCTTTAACAATAGTTCATAAAAAAAACACATACATTCATTTCTGGTATTATATTTTCTTTATATAATATTTTAAGGAATTAAAAAAGGAGGAGCAAAGTTTATAAATTTAGCGAAGATATTAAATTTATCATATTAATCTGTTTATAATACTTAAGCGAAAGATTCCGTTGGCTTATCCCTGACTTTAAAATGATTTAAATGTTAAAAATAAATATACTATGAAACGTGTATTTCAAAAAATAAAATAAAGTCATTAAGATATAAAGCCAAAATATTTTTGAAACAAATTTTAAAGTAAGAAATTGAAGTTCACTAATGGAAAATAGAAATGAAAAACAAAACAAACTGGGGAATTAATTTAATATATGTAATTTTAAACTCCTTAAATTTATATCCTTAAGATATAAATAAAGTTAGAACAATTTTAAAACAATAATTTTAGGAGATTGATAACTCAAGTTGGAAGAGTTGTTACAGACGTATCGGCACATATAAAAAAATGGGCAAACTGCTTCTTAGCACTTATACAAAGATTGTAATTTGCTTGACACATCAGTATTCAACCTATCTTCGCGTTATCAATGCATAGTTAAACCAACTCTACAGCTCTAAGAATTGAAAAGTTACAATTCCGTCATAAATTACAGTGGCTAGATATGTCAGGAGTAGAGTTGAGCTAAAGGATGTCTCCAATCCCTGACTCCTGTGTTTCATATAAATTGATTAAAGTGAGATTAATCATCAACTGCAGTATAACTGTACATTAACCATTAAGTAAGTACTTAAAAATCATCTAAAATATTTTCTGACACTGCACAATTTCCAACTACCACCTCCTATTGAACAT
>NC_051847.1:137637951-137656955 GCF_002237135.1 Teleopsis dalmanni | reverse complement strand
ATTTAGAATTTTTTATAAAGAGATTGCAATAACAATTAAATAAAATAATTTTAATTTTTATTGATTTTTAATTAATTTTTATTAATTTTTTAGTGCAAACAATAAACTGGAATTAATGTCAAAGGAGCATCACATCGAAGCAGCTAAACTGAAAGCTTCATTAAAGAAGGAAGAATTGGCAAGGGCGTCGTTAAGTGAACAATTACAGCAGAAAGCACGTGAAAACAATGAGCTAGTTAAGATTTGTGATGAGCTCATTAATGGGCAAGGAAGTTAAAGTGGCACATCGCATCATTCTCATTTAATTTTTAACACATCTTCGATTTACAATATATATTTTTATACATTTACAAGTACATTATACTCAGTCGTCGTAGTAATGCATTATTTAAAAACACATAGTTAATTATTAAGCACACATCTCAAACATTTCGAGTAAGATAAAAAATGAAATTATTATCCTTGTAAACAGATGATTAGTGTGATTATAGTTTTTGTTTTTTAAAATAGCGTACAATGATTTTTATCTAAGAATATAAGAAACTTAATATACGTTAGATCCATTTTTGGTTAGTAAAATAGTAAAAGTGAATTATCTCAAAAACAAAATTAATACAAAATTTATAGTTAATACGCTTCTTCTTTTGTTCAACTATTTACATTGTAATAATAAAAAATAACTAAATTAATAAATGCTAATACTAAATTTAAGCATAAACTATATATTAATGAGTCTATTAACTAAATAAAAAAAGAAAATTATAATAATTAGTAATTAGAAATAACTAAAATGTTTAAGTTGTAATTGCCTTGTTTATTGGTTAAATTAATCATAAATATGTAAAATAAAGCAACTCCACTTCACTGACTTTATTTAAAACAAAGTATTTAAGTAAATAGTTTTTTATTTTTTTATGTCCAGTTTCACTAAATCCTTTTTATTTAAGTTTGAAACAAATTCAAATAGTTGTATGTATTATTAAAAAAGTTAATACATTATATATGTCGAATTCATTACTATAATTTAAAGTGCTTACATATTATTAAAACAGCGTTAAGCTTTTGTATATAGGAAATTTATTTACATAAGTGCTTAAAAGTCGAAATAAATAATTAGTAGAATGTATATGAAACTCAATTAGAGGCAAATTATTATTTTTTTATTTTTTTTTACTTGATTAGAATGTAAATAAAAGAATTATAACATTTGTTACATGTTTAAGATAAACAAATAGAATATTATTATATATATGCTATATGTAGACACATAAGAAAGTACATAAACAGCATAACTTATATACTAAGCTTCAATATAATTAAATATCATATATTTTGTTTCTGCTTATTAAATAATTTCATTCTGTTAATATAAAACATATGTATTTGTATTTAAGAAAATTCGCACTGCGTTATAGAAAAGTTAGTATATATATTAACTAATAATATATCTTTAGTTATGGTGTAAAACTATATATATAGAGTACATAATTTCAAGATATATATATATATTAAATATATGAGGTTATTTTTATTAGTTCGAAATGAAGATAAATTTATCCTTACTTTGGAATGTGTCGCAGTTGATTAGTAAAAATAAAAATAGTAATAGTAATGGTATGTGAATTTAACAGAAAGTAAAAGCAAATTTTTACTTGTAGGAGGTACTGTGTTGATGATATCACAAGGACCATTATTTATGCTCAACTGAGCTTTGGTGTACATTGCCGTCACTCTAATTTACCTAACCTAAGTATTCTTTCTTCTCGCCTTAGCTAAAGTAAATTATCTTTTGAATGAAAAGCACTAAATTGAGAAACACAATTTACAAGATCATTTCGATGTCATGATATGCTATTATGACTATCCAAAGAGAGGATTTTTCTTTTCATTGATTAGTTTTATTCGCATTAGTTTGAGTGGTGGCAGTACTTATTTTCCTATACAAAAAGTCCATGGGCGTCGATATCGAAGATAACTTTCTAAGTGTTTAAATTAACCTGTGCGATAAAGGTAACGTGTAGGTAATTGCATAGTTCGGTTTTGTTTATCTCTATAGTTTCCGAATTTCTGGTTGAGGGAAGTACCTAAGATGGGTTGTCAGCCATGACACAAGTTTTGCTACTTCGATCCTAACCCTAACATAGATCCTGGGTTTTTTTTATCGACCTGCCATAATTATCCATTAATCTTAGATAATAATAAAGCGTATTATGCTTTTGGACAGTTTTCAATGAAGTCAATATTTGATTCTCTGCTATTCTAAGCAGGATTTTCGATCAATTATAACTTGTATATAATATTTTGGATTTTTGACAGGTTACCCACTTGTGAGCTGCTAATCTTAGAGAATAATATTAGATACGCTTTTGACATGTATTAATGAGATCAATATTTGTTTCTCTACAAAGGATGCTTCCGATATCCATGTCTCGCTAGTTTATCTACAAATTAATTCCCTTGTATTCCTCGATGCCTAGTTTTAATAACAATATATAAATGACAGAAATTTTGAACTGATTGACTAGCTTTAATTTTGGTTCGACTGTACAACTGTTATAGAATATTACAATATCTTGATATATGTCTTCTTTATATCAAAGATTTTAGCATGAAAAACACTGGATGAGGTTACAAGGTGAACGAATTTGCTTACTTTATATTGGTTTAAGAAAAATTCTGACCGACTTTTGACGTACAATCAGTCGAGAAAATATGGTATTCCCATTTGAATAAATTAAATAATTTTTTCTATTTGTGTCTTGATCGCAAAATTGTGAAAAAGCTTTTCTGGAATTTATTTTCGAGATATAAGTAGTCAGGTATAATAACCAGAATAAACATAAATTCCTAACGTCTGGCTTTTTTTAAAGTTCTATCATTATTAATTTGAAAAAATAAACTGATCTAATATATCAAACAATCGATATAGTCGTTATTAAAATAAATATTTTATTTAGGAAAATTGTGGACGATAAACAGCCTTAACCCAAATTTTTGCTGTTCAAACAACTAGAGAAGACTGTTAGAACTCAATATTTCTTGTTGTACTCGTTTAGTTTCGCTTTCTATTATGTTTTTAATCGCATTACATGTCAGTTACTGGTTTTTCTTAGTATTTAGGCCAAAACGTTTACAAACACGCTATGGAAAATAAAATATTTTCACTTTCAATTTTGCATACGAAATGAAAGTAAAAAAAAATAAAAGTTTTTCATGACCACAATTGCACTACTAATGCACCCGCATGAGCTTCAAAAGAATTTTTTAAGCCCTTAACGTGCCTATTTCAATTTATGACTATATGCGGTCTTGTTTTTTATTTTTTTCCGACACTAAGTGCCAATTATAAATTTTTTATGAAAAAATTTTTCAAAAATTGGAAATGATACTTTAAACTAAATTCTAATTAAAATTTATGACTTTACTATGTAATAATTATTTTTTTTTTAAATGTTCCAATAAAATTAGGGCTTGTTAAAAAATTTATACATACTTGTATTATTTAAAGTAAAATAAAATAATTCATTTCAGTGCAATCTTTTTAATGGAAATCATAAACAATAATGGAAATCATAAATAATAATGGAAATCAGTTCAAAATTACAATTTATAAACATACAACATACAAACTGTACACAATAGTTGTATATTTCTATTTTAAATGTTAAATTGAATTATTTTAAGTTGCGAAATTGCCGCCGTACCCTAAAGTTGAACTCCACCAAATTGGTTTTAACACAATTTATTTAAAGCCCAGCTTTTTCCATTTTCTAAAAATTTTAGGATTTTAATCCTTAGCGCCAACTAGCGTACCATCGGAGTACCAATGTATCTACGCCATGAAGCGTGGATAGATCGCATAGTAAAACATACAGAATTATGTTTTTTGTACTACTTTTTAGTAAAACCAAGAGAAGAAATTTTATTACAGACTCATTCATGAATTAAGAACAAGATTTCGTATGAATAATAAAATATTACACACAACTAAATAACTAAAAAATTAATTATAAAGGATAACATATTTCAATATATCAAAAAATAAAAATAAAAAAAAATAATGTATACATTTGTTATATATTAACAAAAGTTATATATATATATATATTTACAAATCTACACTTCCGAAAATTTTATATAATTAAGATATCCTGAAATATGCAATTTTTAATACATAATAATCATATGAAATTATTATTTTTTAATTATATTAATTTAAATATATCTAGATTAATATAACCAATTAATTATATTATGTATTAATTATCAATTAATTTTTATACCCAATGCTAATTTAAATAATATTTTAAGACCTAAATAATATATTTAAAAATGCATAAACAAGTCCTTTTATTACATACATATATATGAAAAAAATTTATTAATTAATCCTTGCTTAACAATGTAAATATTTTTCTATATACGTAAATAATTTTTTAAGATAAGATGTGCTCGGACTTCAATAGTGGTTTCTAATCAGGAAATATAACAAATACTATACGAGTAGCACAAATAATATAATACTTTCATTATTATGCTATAAAACATAATACCTAATATTTCCTTATAAAGTTTTATTTATTTAAAATTATTTATATTATTAATAAATTTAATTTTTGTCATAAATTCGATGTATAGTTTATATGTAGTGTTTTCAGAAAAATATTCATTTATATCTAACACATGATTTCTATATACTAGATGTGCTTGCATACCAAATATTTAGAAAATATTTACTCCTAATTATTTTTAAAGATCTAAAATTTTTTTAATTAATTAAATTTTTTCTTTTATTTTTTCGATTTACAGGGTTTATGAAATATACACTAAAGTGTATTGTTGCTTAATCGAAACAACTACAGAACACGAGTTATTTTAACAGGAGACTATATTGTAATAACACAAGCATATAAACTAAACATCACCAGCAGTGACGAAATCACGATATATAAGGTACCGTGTTTCAAGAAAACTCTGGAGCATTCCCTTTGCTTCTTTCTGACTTTCTAGAAAAATCAAATAAATTTCATTTCTAAACTATATCTTAAAATTCGTATATGCTCCATAATGTCGTAATTAATTTTGATAAAGACTCTAGTGTAGTATCGTCACGGATCTATCAAATCTATACTTGATCACTGCTAGGTGACACAACCTACCTACTCACTAGGGTTTATAGCATTGCTAATATAGCAATAGAAGGAATTCCTAATACTCGTATTATTACTTTCAAACGTAGTGCTCCATGTATCAATCTTTATATAACATATTCAACAATAATCACTGTATCAATATTGACTTAGTAACTATAAGCCGCACTCTACCAATTATACAGATGACAGGTTTTAAAATCAACTAACTGTAGTTTTCTGTGTGTCCATAACAGGCTCACTTGGAATGAGTTATGCTTACAGTGATATGATACACAAAACTATTTCCCATGATAAACCCTAATAATTCATAGCGTACTCAAGAAAACTTCGCGGACCTATATTTTACAGTAGAAGTGATTAATTTTATTTCAATTTTATTTTTCATATGAACTTCAATTTATTTTACAATAGCCCCACATAAAATAAGTCTCTACTATGAGTAGACTCTATTGCTAATAATAAGCACTTTGATTATTTGAATGCATCTTCATTAACGATTATTATTATAAGAATCAATACTTTATTATATATATGTATTATTTATTTTAACAAAAAAAAAAAAGCGACTACAGTCCGAAGATAATTAAATAGAGATATATTTCTAACTCATTTAATTCCCAAACTGTATTTATTTATATATTATTAGCTATATTGCCCATACATAAACACGCTTACATTCAATTAAAATATATAACAAATATATACGCACATGTTACACATATAAATATAAAAATTAAATAAATATAACTTTTAAATAAATATAAATATTAAAACATAATTTAAATTATCCAAAGATTAATTAGCTCTAAGCAAAAGAAAATGTTTTGAAAAAAATTTTGTATCTCATATGTGGAATGGAAAGACAGCATTAATATTTATTTTTATAAAGTAAAAAAATTTAATAAATATTGTAAGAAATTTAAAAATATATATAATTTTTAGATTTTAATATAAGAAAATTAGAATTCTGACCCTCGCTTTTAGAACGTAGAACGGAAATTGTTATTAGAGTTGTAGACACGGGAATACTTTATACTACTTAAATGAAAAAAAATAAAATCAGCGATTGATTCAATATATACAAATTAAAAATTAAAAAAAAATAATATTAAAACTCAAATGAGTTAAATAAAATAAATTGTTATACGAGTATTTTTCAAAATGTGATTAAATTTATTTCCTCCAGACACAAAAATTCCCCGATTATTCTTGTGCTCAGCTCTAATTGTTAATCTCAAATAAAAACTGGAAAAGTTAAATGATTTTTTGAAAAAGCATATAAATTATAAACACATACATGTTCTGTAAAATAAAACCATATGTAATATACCTAACAATAAAGTAAAACTAAACATAAAAAAATCTTAAGGTTCACTTTTTGGTCGAATGTGTCGCGTCTTATGACAAAAAGAAAACTAGAACGATTCGAACTGTAATGAAGAAACAACAACAAAAATTTTATTAATTTATTTAAATTTGGCTGACCGAGTATTGCCAAGTACTCAACATCAGTGATCTTAGGAAATATTCGAATTTTTTATTTAATTATGTTAGTTTATATATATTTTCCATATATATATTTTGTTGGATTGCAAGTGCCAGTCTGTTCGAACTCTTCTATAAAAAAATCATATGCAGTCCAATTCAAAATGTTGTGTACTACAAAGCACTTTTGTCCTTCGTTAATAACTTATTCATTCATGTGAAAAACTATAACAGCAGAAGGGTAAGATAAATACAGATTTACGATTATTCAAGTGAAACTAATAACCTTATATCTTATATATCATCAGGATGTCCATAAATAGACATTTAAATGTTTTGTTAGGGAATTATTATACTTATAGATATTAAGAAATAAATATTAGAAATAAGTCTAAGAAATATACGATTTGAAATATACAAACTGTAATTGAGATTGAGAAAATGTTCTCTTTTTCAGCATTGTGAAAACGGATCCAAAATGAATGTCTTCAATAATCGCTTAATTAATTAATAGCCTTATAAAGATAATGTCAAAAAATTAACACTCTAGAATACAACACACTATGAAACGCTATGAAAATGTAATAAGTTTTGTAGCTCAACAAGATCTTCTACAAGGGCAAAGAGACTGCAAACAATCTGCAAGTACTGGATCACCCATTAAATTCTATGGACCAGACCATTTTTGTAGTATTGGCTCACAACAACATTTTGACAAAAAGTCAAAATGTTGCTATTGGCGCAACACTCAAAGTCACTACCTACCTGCGTTACCATCTGAACAATTTCAGTCTATATGTGGAGACTGGATCCGCCTATTTTTATTTCTGTTTGATATAAAGAAATTATCAATAGATTAAATTTTAGTGTTCATTGGATGAGCTGACCACAAAACATCTATATTCCCCAAGTTCACACAGAAAACTATTTCTTTAAGTCAACTTTGTTATATACTCTATTAAATAGTCTCTAGAGGATTACGAGTATTAAATAATTTAGAAAAGAAAAGCAAAAGTTAATTTTAGCAAATATCTCTCACAAAAAAAAAAAATAATAAATTGAATAATAAATATCGAGGGTGTTTAACATACCATGAATTCACAAAACCTGCCGAACTATATTCAACCCGACGATGTCTATTTTTTGCCATCGTTCTATATTTTTTGATCATCCTTTTTTGCGTGTTTCCGTGATTTCACATTAAAATATGTAAATCCTGCTACATTTTTTTCCATAGGCATTCTGATTATGTATCCCAGTTTATGTTCATAAAACACATCATTATGTCACCATCTATGAATTAGACTAACTCTAAATTATAGCGTCGTATATATACACATATTTTCTGATTAAATTGGCCCAAGAAATGTTTTAAAATACTTTACTCACTAGTATATTGGTTTCTTTGCCATCATTCGCATATCTCACTCACATATTTGGCTTAAGTGAGATTGATGAGTAATTTTGGAATATATTGGCACTTTATCAATTGTTTTACTAAACAATATATAGATATTACTTGGTTCTCAAGACAGTCTTTAAAATTAGAAATTTTTACATGAAAAGTACATGTAACTTTATTTGTTGTTAATCGGCGTTTGTGTCGTCAACATTGAAGTTGCACGTAGAAGTTGTCGCAAGATGGCGCGTTTCGCTGTTGTTTGTGGAATGAAGGTAATGTATTTACAAATTTAAAGCCCGATTATTTATTATTATTGTTAGGGGATATATCACTCCTACCGTCGGGTCTATTGTGCTTTATTCTGGGTTTAAAGTAGGTCTCTAAGCCCTGTTGCGTCAATAAAAAGTAGTAGACCTACTTTTCAAAGTTTTATGGCCTCTTCCGCCTATTCCATATGTGCATTAGTGCAGGGCATTCTAAGAGCTGCTCGATATTTCGTGAACAAATTTATATAGACAGATAGCATATTGCTTATAAAGGACTTATAAATGACGTCGTTTCATTCGATCTTAAGAAGAAAAACTTCTCATCGTTAAAGTTTTTGGAAAAGCAAATAATACGACTACACAACACTTTTTGATCTTTATTCTCATTAGCTCTTATCAAAATCAAACTATTCAACACTGGAGAAATTCATTATCAAAGCGTAAACGAATAAAAACAAAAAGACATAAATTCCAAAAAATTTAGTAAAGTAAAAAATTAAACAAAGCAATAATTGAGTTGATTTGCTGGGGGTGAAGTGATAGTGAAGTGGTAGCTCAATTGCGTAACAAACAGAATCGAAAAATTCATTGACCTTCACTATGAACTTTGCTGGCAAAGTTGTGCTTATCACTGGCGCTAGTTCCGGTATTGGAGCCGCAACAGCCGTAAAATTCGCCAAATTAGGTGCTGTGCTAGCCTTGAATGGACGCAACGAAGCCAATTTGGAAGAAGTTGCTAAAAAATGTGCTGCAGTTGGACAAAAACCACATTTAGTTATTGGTGATGTATCCAATGAAGCCCAAACCAAATGTGTTTGGCAAGATACCATTGATAAATATGGCAGACTTGATGTTTTAGTAAATAATGCGGGCATCATTGAAACTGGTACAATCGAGAACACTAGTTTGGAGCAATATGATCGTGTTATGAATACAAATTTGCGAGCAATATATCATTTAACAATGCTGGCGGTGCCGGAATTAATAAAAACAAAGGGAAATATTGTCAATGTTTCCAGTGTGAATGGTATACGTTCGTTTCCCGGTGTTCTAGCATATAATATATCTAAAATGGGTGTAGATCAGTTTACGCGCTGTATTGCCTTAGAACTGGCAGCAAAAGGTGTGCGTGCAAATTGTGTAAATCCAGGGGTGACCGTGACGAATCTGCATAAACGTGGCGGCATGGATGCGGAAGCATATGCAAAATTTTTAGAACATTCAAAAACTACTCATGCACTTGGTCGCCCTGGTACTGCTGATGAAGTAGCTAATGCTATTACATTTTTGGCTAGCGATTTAGCAACGTTTAGCACAGGCGTTAGCTTACCTGTTGATGGCGGCAGACATGCAATGTGTCCACGTTAAATGAGAAATCGAATCATCTTTCGAAATTTTTAACACAATGAAATTTATATGCATTTATTAATATTAAAGTAAATAAAAATTTTTGTAAATTATGTTGTTTGCATATTGTTTTGTCACTTAATTAAAATTGACTAACACAATTTTGAATTTGAAAGAAATAAAAAAAAATACTCTCCAAAAGTTACAGAGAGTAGTTGCAAAAAAAAATTTAAGAACAGGGTTGTGCAATATTTATTCAAGCACTTAATAAATATATTAAACATTTTGTTTTGCTTCTCTTTTATTTAAAGTATAAACCAATTAGAAACCTAAAACATATTTTAAACTTTAATTAATAACTTTTTGGAAAATAGAAGTTCTAAAAAGAGATGCATCGTTTTCAAAAAAAATGGTAACCACCAAACATTTGCTTACCTTTTTTTGTAAATATGTCAAAAACGGCTTTCTCAAACTGTTAAAATGCCATGAAGAGCTTTTATTTAGTGTATGTTCAACGTATTCCTTTGCATTTGGAACATATTTGGAACGCATACGAAAGTCGTTGGGACGCATTCATACAGAATATGATTTTTTTTTTTTGTTTTTGCAGTAGGTGGAAGCATCAAAAGCCACCGTATGAGACTTGAACCCACTAAACCACCTCTTTGGAATGTAAGTGGAAGATTGCACCCGCAGATGCAACCCCATTCCAGAATTAGGAGAGACAAAAAATATGAGCTTAATATTTGTATACAAATTCCTCTAAGCTAGGAGTGAAAACGCATGAGCGTTGAAATTAGAGGTGATGAGAAAATCCTAACAAACTAATGAGTGAAGATGACCATTAACGGTATACACGATGTAGGGGATTGTAAAATCCACGGTTGTATAACGGGATGGATTGAGGGGAACGAACCATTTCATCAAGGTAGAGAGAAAGTGATTGAGAGGGCTTACAGAATGTGATGAAATGGCACATTCGCACTTGAAATTTTATATGCAAGAATGAGTCATTTGCTTCTCATTTTCAATTTTTGACCAAAATGAGCCATTTTCGGCCAGTACAAATGCCGTATTATACACACAATTTTTAGCATTTTCCATGAACAGTCAATTAATTTCTGGTAACAAAACAAAATGTGATATTATCTATTAACAATTGAAACATAAACAAACAGAAGCTCTCTTAGAACCTCCACAACATTCTGACTCAATTCCATTTCATTCGAATTGATTCCATACATCCATTTACGCCAATGGAAACGACCAAATCCTAATTTGATTAACAAAAATTGATTAAGCTGCATGGTATTAGATCCATTTAATTATTTTTTATGAATACACCGCCGCATCCGCCGCATATTATCAATACATTTTTGCTAAAAAAGTGTCGAAATGACATATTGCTTTCGTTTGTAAACTTGTAACGAAGGATATCTAAGCAGATGGAAAATGTACACAAATGAAAAAATATCAAAAACTGTCTAATTGAAAATCCAAAGCAATAATGTAACCGCTTTACGTTTGGAGACTAACTTTAGCAAACTCCAATAGCTTAAGTTCGTAATGTAAACGTACATGTGAAAGCTTATCTGCAACAACAATTGCGTAGCATTTACTGCCATTCGTATTTTAATAAATGCCATTTATTTGAATAAGTGCCATTAAAACTATTCGTTTTGTTTAATACAAATTTTTAAAATGTTGAGTTTTCTTAAACAGTTGCAACACTTCCAAATAATGGCAACTTAAAGGGATTATTACAAATAATAAACGCTTTATATATAAACCAAAGAATAACAAAATAACAAAGCCGCAGGTGAAAACAGAATTCCAGCTGAGTTTTTAAAATATGCCACGCCACAATTTATAGAGCATATGGCTGAATCATACAATTATATATTTGAAAATGCAGCCCCACCTGATAGTTACAAAAAAGCCATAACATTTCCCCTATTTAAAAAAGGTGACCCAAATAATGTAGCAAATTATAGAGGAATAGCATTTCTTAATACATCAGCTAAAGTATTTACAACACTCCTGTATAACAGAATTAAAAATTGGGTTGATCAAAACAACATATTAAGCGAATTTCAAGCTGGATTTCGAAAAGGTTACTCCACGGTAGATAATATTTTCGTCATCACTAGTGTAGCGCAAGAGTTTATTGCAAAAAGCAAGAAGTTATATGTTTTTTACGTAGATCTTAAAGCTGCTTTCGATACAATACAAAGAAACGTACTATTTTACAAACTAAGCCAGCTGGGTCTTTCAACAAAAATTTTGAAAATACTGCAAAGTCTATACTGCAACAATGAGTCAACAGTATGGGACGGAAGAAGTACATCGAGATGGTTTCAAACGTGTACCGGAGTGAGACAAGGTTGTGTCTTAAGCCCTATATTGTTTGCACTGTTCGTTGATGACTTAAATAAATTTCTTTCTGGTGGTGTTACGATTGCCAATATGTGCCTAAAAGTACTATTATATGCTGATGATATTGTGTTGTTTGCAGATTCTCCAATAATGTTACAAAATATGATAGATGAATTAAATAGATATTGCAACTTATGGGGACTATCTATAAATACAGACAAATCAAAAGTGATGGTATTTAGGAAACATGCTAGAAGATTGAGAAATGATGAAAAATGGTACCTTAACGATGATCAATTAGAAGTGGTTAATAATTATAAATATTTAGGAATAAATATGAAATATAACGCAAAATTCGATAACCACTTGAACGAGAAGTTAAAGGAAGCTAAATTGGCCATTAATTGTACCTGGATAAATGTCTTAGGAAATCCGAAAGTGTCACTGCCCGTAAAATACAAAGTTTTTGAAGCCACAGTTAAGTCAGTTCTAAATTATGCAGCGCAAATCTGGGGTGTTGATAAATATGACGCAGTAGAAAAATTGCAGACATTTTATATAAAGAGAACGTTTCGCTTGCCGAAAAATACCCCAAATTATATGGTGCATTTAGAAACTGGTCTACCGACACTATATACCCAAACATTAAAATTGCATTTTGATTACATCAATCGTGTTAGGAATTTGCCAGACAATAGGATTCAAAAAACATTAGCGCAGTACCTAATAAATGAAAAAACATTATTTTTTGAAAAATGGTCAAATCTGGCATCCGAGTTAAATATAACTAATGATTTGAGTATTAATGAAAACTGGAAAATGTGGCAAAAAAATATAATAACGAAACTAAGTATTGAAGAACGAAGAAATTTTGTAGAAACGGCAAGAAACAGTATATCGAGAGATGCATATAGTAAGTTGAATTATGATCTAGGTGTCAATAATTACTTTCACGAGCAATATGACCTAGAAACAATAAGGACAATCTTCAAAACCCGCGGCGAGCTCCTACGATTGTGCTACGTACCGCATGAAAGTCTAGACACGCTGTGCACGATATGCAACCTTAAATTGAAAGGCGATGTTATACACTTAGTAGGTGAATGCCCAATTTTTAAAGAACATAGATTGCTGTACTTCGGTAAACCCGCGCTCGATGTCAATGAAACCATACGGTTACTGAATGGCCCCAACTGGAGATTGTTAACGGCGTTTATTAAAACTACATTTAAATATAGGCAAAATATTATTAATGAAGACTTTTAAATTAACTTATATAAAATCTATTATTTTTGTTAAAGTAATTTAATTTAATTTTTATGTTGTATTGAGCTCATAAGCAAGAATACCTATTTAATATTTATAAAAATTGGATTAATTAGTTATTAGTTAATTAGCTATTAGATTGATCTAAACTTCCGGCAGACGGCTAAAATGCCATAGCTGTAAGCTTTATGTATATTTATTATAATTATATGTATTATAATTATTATATAACTTCGATGTAATATAATAACTTTAAAATGAAGTAAAAATAAAGCTACTACTACTACTATAAACCAAAGAAGATTTTATATAGAACGGAAACTTAAATGAGCACAACAGAAAATAACAAACACACTCTCAGAAATTGCACTAATACCATCTCAAAACGTACGATTATTTCCAAATTGAGCAAGTTTAGGTCCTTATTCGCTCCGAATACGGACCTTAACTTGCTCCGAATAAGAACCTTAAGTTACTCTTAAGAAAAATTTTATGGGCAATGAGTGCAACAGAGAGCATAATTTTGGTTCTCTGTTCTGATTTCTTGACAAAAAATTTGAATGCACTGCGCTATATTTAAAAAAAAATTACCGGGCAATTGATTGTAAAAAAGTAGTAAAACTAATTTGCGCCCAATATTAGAAAAAGTATAAAGCAAAAAATGATCAAAGTGATTTAATTATAAATTTTTTTGAAATAATAAAGTAAGTAAATAATAATAATTATATTTTCAAAATACTAGTGCATATAATTAATAAATTAATGTTTTGTAGATGGTGAGACATTGTGTTAGAGGCTGTGCCACTTACAAGACGTTACACAAATTTCCAGCAACCGGTGATGAAGGAATGCAATTGTTATTATTCGTTGTACTATAATCTGTGAAATATTTGAAATATGAATTATTTCTTTGGCAAGTTTTCGTATTGGTCTATTAATATTCAGTACTGTGCAAATAATAATAAAAAATACCATCACTATTGTTTTTTTATATGTTTTACAACTACTGTATTTAAGTATTTTAAGATGCTACATTTTTAATATTAAGTTTATTATAAACATGTTTATTCTATATTTACTTATTTGTCTAACTATAACCGTTTGAGTATTGTATGAATTGTATCAAGTGTATTTTTTAATAAAAATTAAATTTATATATAAATATATTTATTAAATGCATAAAAGATAACGAATGTGTGTGTTAGATGTGTCTCTAAAAAATAATACTATAATATTTAATTTCATGTTGTTTGAATTTATTTGCAGTAAAAGAATGTTGAAATGTTTTTAAAAACATAAATTTTTTAAAAACATCAAAAAAGTATGAAGTAATTAATTTACAACACAACTTTTTGAATAAGTATTAAGAAAATTTCCCCAAAACTAATAATACATAAAATAAAAACAAATTATAATATTTAATTAGTTAACACAAAATGTTTATTAAAAATTAACGATGTGCGCACACTCCCTTGCGCATCAAGGACCTATTCGGTACTGACTACAAAATTCGTTTTACGAAATCATAAAATGAAATTTTGTAGGCAAAAATCGAACCATGCTCGTTGACATGCGTGCGCACCCTCACGCATCAACTATTTATTCGGTACTGATTATAAAATTCGTTTTACGAATTAATAAGAATGAAAATTTCTTAGGCAATGCTCTATTTTAAAAATGCATTCACCATAATAGAGTGGCCGTGCAAGCAATAAAATTAGTATTTATTGTTTAAAAATTTATTTAATTTTGAAATTATTTTCTACAATTTCTAACGAAATCCAATATATATTAAATAAATTTTGGAATATTATATTTCTTGAAGTGAACAATGCTATATACTCAGTTATTTATTTCTGAAAATAAGTAAAATAAATTATAATATCACTTTTGATATGCTTAACACTGAATTACTATTATAAAAATTAATTATTTCTATTTTTCAGTACACAATTTATTTGCATAGATATGTGAATTTAATGCTGCATGCAATAGAATATAAATTGTATATATTAATGTCATATAACTTTAAATTTCATTATACAATATACCCAATTTACAAATATTTTAACTACAAAAAGCTATTTAAATGGAAAACATTATTAACATGATATTATACTGAATTTAATTTCAAAACATATTTTTTTCAATTTCAAGCTAAAATAGATTTTAATTGCTTTCAACATATTATATGAAACCCTTCTGAACTATTTTCGCACATCAAAAATATAAAAAGTAGTATAAATAATTGTGTAACATACTCAATTACAATCACAAAAATTTTTTGCATGATTATATGTTATTGTAAATAATTCCATTTAATTTAACAATATTCAAATTATATGTAATGTATGCTTATATTCATTTATGAGTATTTATATGTATATCTGCTTAAATAAAAACTTATACAGTAAGTAGTTGAAAAAAAGTTATGCAGCAGCCCTGAAAGAGCATGAAAGAGCGTAAAAGTGGCATAAATGTGGTTTAATCACACTTATTTAATACGTGTGACAAAAATGTTATAAAAAATGAATTTTCTTAAGCAATTTCTCTTAGTTTTGATCGAGGTGGGCGGAGTTTCCATTCTATAAAAGATATTCTCTGATATAAACCATCATAAGAAATTTAGAAAATATCTGGCACCCTGTCAATATTGTATAACAAACATCAAGTACTAATTTTGAAGAGCTTTGATAAAAACAGTTATTTTAATCAAACTGTGCCATAAGTACCAGTGGGTCATCGCATATTTGCTATGGACTTCAACAATAAAGTCGTTATTGTCACAGGTGCCAGTTCTGGCATAGGTGCTGAAACAGCAGTACATTTTGCCGAATTGGGTGCACTTCTAACCATCGTGGGACGTAATTTAGAGAAACTCAAAGAAGTAGCAGGAAAGGTAACAAAAGCCAAAGGTAATGAACCACTGCTGGTACAAGCTGATATGAACAAAGAAGACGATGTGAAGCGCATTGTAAACGATACACTATCCAAATATAATAAAATCGATGTATTGGTTAATAATGCTGGAATATTGGAAACCGGTACCATTGAAAATACCAGCCTTGAGCAATACGATCGAGTTATGAACACAAATATACGTTCAGTATATCAGTTAACCATGTTAGCTGTGCCAGAATTAATAAAAACAAAAGGAAATATTGTAAATGTTTCGAGTGTGAATGGCATACGTTCTTTTCCGGGTGTGTTGGCTTACAACATTTCCAAAGCTGCTGTTGATCAATTCACACGCTGTGTTGCCCTTGAACTGGCCTTGAAGGGTGTCCGCTGCAACGCTGTTAATCCCGGTGTGGTTATTACAGAAATACATAAACGTGGTGGCATGGATGAGGCCACCTATGCTAAATTCTTAGAACATTCACGTACCACTCACGCCTTAGGTAGACCAGGTGAAGTTCGCGAAGTATCGAATGCTATTACCTTTTTGGCAAGTGATTGTGCTAGTTTTACTACTGGTGCTAGCTTACCTGTTGATGGTGGTAGACATGCTATGTGCCCACGTTAAGTTTTTGTATACGAGAAGCTATTAAAAGCTTAAATGTTATATTGCACAGATTTGCATTTATTTCTAAAATAAATTTATTATGTGCTCATTTTATACAATTATTGTTTTCTATTTTAAACTATCGTAAGTTCGGAAGGGATAGCAATATATTATTTTTTTTTATAAATCAACACTTGTTGATTATAATTACAAATAAAGTTATAATGCTAGTCACAGTTCAATGCCAACAAATTTTGAATGAAATTAATTTGTCGTAGTTCAAACTGTCGCATTTTTTATACTAATCGAAGAGTAATTAGACCTAACTAATCACATAAAAAAGTTAAGCACAGAACATAAAACTTTATAAACTTTTTGAAAATAGTATTGTTAGTAAAAACGTTTATGTTGAATAAAAAACACTTATAGAGTGGAATGTCAATAACGTGCACTTCGTTATAAAATAATTGTCATTTCCTTCCGCAGAACCTCTAAAGGCGTGGTATCTCGAACAAAATATTTTCTCAGAAGGTATTGACATTAAATTTTTATACTCCATAACTCTTATTTCAAAAAGCAGACTCCGTATGTAGAAATTAGCAAAATAATATAATTATGTCTTACCTAGGGAGGACTCCACAAACTCAGTAATAAAATTAAAAAAGGAATATTTCATTCTACTTTTCTATTATGTGTACTATATAGCGATCTATATCAATTCGTACAAATCTTTAAATTCCAAAACAAACTTGTCTTCAAAACAAACAATATCTAGAATATAGTTAAACAAATTTTTCGACACATCTTTGTTCATTTTGTCATTATACTGCGAATAACTTATGAGGCAGGTGCGCTATTACTACTTTTCATAATTAATTAAATATTAGATCAATATATTAATTATGGTATCTTTTGAAGGAAAAGTGATTCTTATTACTGGTGCCAGTTCGGGTATTGGAGCAGCCACCGCAGTTGAGTTTGCAAAAGAGGGTGCCAGTTTGGCTTTAGTTGGACGAAATGAAGATAAACTAAGAGAAACAGCAAGTAATTGCAAAAAAGCAATTATCAATGATGTCGCAGCAACTCAAACCATCCTTGAGTTAAAAGCTGACATGAATAATGAATTGGAAGTTCAGCATATTATAACCAAAACTATAAAACAATTCCAACGCCTGGATGTGCTTGTAAATGCTGCAGGAATAATTGAAACCGGTTCCATCGAAAACACGAACTTAGAGCAATTCGATCGTCTTATGAATACTAATGTGAGATCCGTCTATCAATTAACAATGTTGGCCGTACCGGAATTAATAAAAACCAAGGGTAATATTGTCAACATATCAAGTGTTTGTGGTTTGCGTGCTTTCCCGAATGTATTGGCTTATAATATATCAAAAACGGCTATTGATCAGTTTACACGATGCGTTGCTTTAGAACTAGCAGCAAAAGGTGTGCGTTGCAATTCTGTCAACCCAGGTGTTATAGCAACGGAATTACATAAACGTGGTGGTATGGATGAAACTGCATATGCAAAATTTTTGGAGCATTGTAAAACTACACATGCATTGGGAAGGGCTGGGGAAGTGCATGAGGTTTCGGGTGTGATTTGCTTTCTAGCTAGCGAGAAAGCCAGCTTTATAACTGGTGTCAACATGCCAGTTGACGGTGGTCGACATGCAATGTGTCCAAGATAAATGCAGAGTGCAATAAGTATAGTATATTTTGAGACTAAGAAATACAATAGCTTAGCTATAATCTTTTCAAAGGTGCTGGTTTAGGACATAAATCTGAATATTTTGTATTGTGAAATTAAATAAAATTTGATGGCAATGCATTCAAATACTAGATTATTTTTTTTTCGTAAAAAAAGTAAATAAATTTAATATGTAATACTTTAAATATGTCCGCTGCCAGAAAACAATATCTGTCATTATACCACAAATTCTGGATGTGCAGAAGGCTAAATTCAACGAAATGTGACACTAATGGCAGCAAACTTAAATTGGATTTCAAAGACAAGGTAGTATTTATCACTGGTGCTTCGTCTGGCATAGGTGCTCAAACAGCTGTGGACTTTGCACAACTCGGTGCTAAATTAGCCTTGGTTGGTAGAAGTAAAGAAGGTCTAGAGAAAACAGCGCAAAGATGTAAATCCAAGGAAAAACCGCTGACACTTCAGGCAGACTTGCAAAGTGAATGCGATA
>NC_051847.1:137613801-137637851 GCF_002237135.1 Teleopsis dalmanni | reverse complement strand
GCTCTAAGTGAAAATAGCTTGTTACTTTAACTATAAAGTTTATACATAATGTCAGAAAAACTTCAATTTTAATGTGTTCATAAACAGTAATAATTCTTTGATATTTTGGACTCTATATAGTGTACTATTTTTACAATAATTCAAAAAAAACAAAAATTTATTTATTTATTTATTTTCGCTTAGTGATAAGAACGCACGATTATAGGGCTTCCCTCTTTTAACCGGCACTTCAACCACAGGAAATACTAGGTAACATTTACTACAACAACCACTCAATAGAGTTGCACATCCAAAAATTTATATTAAAGTCTAATATCCAACAGTATAAAATATTTGCTTATTAATGTCGGACTTAAGGAAACCGAAGAAGAATTATAATGGATTTTGGTAAAAAACTGAGTTCAACACCTTTCATGCAAGTGAAATTTTTTTACAAGTTTTTTTAAACATAAATATTACCAGATATTATATTTAGGATTCCATTATTTGGAAGTTTATTTAAAACAAATATTTAATAGTGTAGTGCGAAGGCACTACATGTCTTTAAATCCAATTTTGAAAAGTACTTAATTAAAAATATTTATTTTCCCATTAAACTTATTTTTTAAAGTATTTTTAAAACAAATATGTTACTTAATTGCGCACTTCTCATCTTTTTAAATTATACAAAGAAATAACTTTAATTATAAATTCAAGTAAATCTCTCGAATTATCCATAAAATCGCATAACTGCATAAACAGATTGCAAGTTAATAAATCTAGTTGCTTTGCAATCAAAAAATGATCGATAAATTAAAATTAAAAAGAGGATGATATATGAAACTATATAAAATTATGAAACCGTTATCTACACAACAAAGTGAAACGACTGAACTATTCTTCAAATACTGATATACTTCAAATAAAAATGTTGCACCTTCAAGACCCCGATATCACACACTACACGGCAAGTGCACAAGTAGCAGAAATTATTAAAAGCTAGTTCATTTGTTATTTTCTACGCAAAAAAATATGTGAGTTTACGACTTTTGCATTAATGACGTTCTTCGGTTATTGGCAACTTATAGCAAAAACACTTTACTTCCCACCATGCAAAAATAACATAACAATATAGATATAAAAAATACTTTCTTTTAGTTAATCTTCAAACTTACTCAATGATCCCATACTTGTAAGAGAGCGAGTGTAGTTGGTTACACCTGTGATTGTAATATGCTTCAAAGTTATCTATTTAATGTTATAAAACCTCAGTAATACAAAAGCGTACTGTTTTCTATTGAATGTAATAAAGTAAAGGTGAAATATATGGGAAAGAATTGATTTATTTCATTTAAAAAAAGTTCTTCCCATTCTAAAGAAAATGGCGACTCAAACAATATTACTTCTTCTGACGATTGTTGTGTACAAATCAATACTGAGCATAAATTTTTAATCGAACAAAAGATAATTGAATATATTTTACTAAACGTATGAGAGTTATGATGATATTCTGTGATCATCAATAATATATATATCATTTCAAAAGCATTGCCAAGTCAGGCACACAGTTTCTAATAATCCTTATATTGTGGTGCTATTAAATATTTAAATTTTATTATTGTGGTATTTGGCAATATTCGAATCAGCTGTATAGTCAGCTAAAAATTCAATTAAATTTATTAATTTAAATTAATTATTAAGAGTAAATAATGAATTTAATTTAATTGAAACAATATAATAAAAAAGATTTTTGTTGTTGTAGTTAACTACTTTTCAAAACCTCTCTACCAAAATATATTAAAAATAACTAAACTTTATTAAATTTGATTATTGAAGTCAATTATAACTTTTATAAATGAAAAGTATTGTTTTAATAGAGATGTGTTTTGAACATAAATAAATTATAATAAATTTTGTTGTTGTAATTTATTACTGTTCCAAATACCTTTTTATTAAAACTACACTTTAAATTTATTTATATGTTCACTTTTAACTTTTTTATTGCAGGTCAATTGTCCATAATAATTTATTTTTAAGTATGTATTTTCTTTTTTATATTTTATTTTATTTATTATTTTAAAAGTTTGATTAATTATTCTCAAATTTAAACATTTGCAATAAAAGTAAAGAAACTTCAAAATTTATTGTGGTTCTTAATATGTTATAATGTTTTTTACAAGTAAATAACACTATTTTAGTTTTACTTAAATACAACAATACAGAATTATCAAGTATTTTATAAAACAATAAAACAATACTAAATTTTGCTTACGTTATAAGAAAAACAATTTATCAAAATTAATTACTTAAATTGTTTCGTAAATACCAATTACTAAGCTTAAACGGAAATAAAGAAATTGTTCAAATATTACTAAATTGTATAATTTTTTTTTCCAAATTTTAAACCATAATAGAAGCATTGTCAAATATTTAAATTATATATTCCATGGATATATATATTTGGGAAAAATTTTCAGCACCATAAGTTTTTTACCTCAATATAATTGAAATCAATTTTGAAAGCAAATAAAAACGTATAAAATATCTATAAGATAAAGTAAGAAACCGAAATGTGTAAATGAATGAGTCATGCTTGTAAAATTGACTGAAGCTCATATAGAAATCAGTAAACTCATGTGCTAAAAGCAGATCCCTAATAGAAAAGAAATCCATTGAAAATAGATTTATTATGCAAATTTTAGCAAAAGCAGCTTTGCCAGCCTTTATTTGTGTTTAGGTTTTTTCCTTTTCGAACTTCTTCGCCAAGCCATGGAAAAAACTGCAAGTAAAAGAGTTGCCAAGCTGGTGAAAATGATAAGGAAAAAGTGCGGTATAATAACTTAATTTATGTGTTTATATACGTTTACATACATATATGTATATGTATATATTAGCAGGAATAGGATAATACCAAATTGCGTATAGAACAAATGGAAGAAGCAATAAAGCCTAGGATTTACTATGCAATTTCATGTCAGCAAATTTACGTTATACACTAAGCTTTAAAATGAAAAAACTCTTAACAAACTAAGAAAATGAAATCTATTTAATTAATCATTGTATTATTGTGTTAATATGAATCTCCTTAATACTTTTAGAAAAATTTGTTATAATTTCATTTCCACAGTTTTTAAGTTCGTTTATTTAATTTGGCATTATATCTTTGCACTTCACTTTAGAAAAGTTCTTTATATCCTAAGTGAAGCAAACTGAAAATCCTATTAACTATAAAATCTACGTATCAAGCTTACGGAAGGTGTAACACACCCGGAAAACAACGTTATATAGTTGAGGAATTGCTTTTTTATGTACATGAAATATGCACGTAGACGTGTGAGTTACACAGCACAAAAAGCCACTCGACAGCTCATGTACGCCTTCCTCTGCTTGGCTATGGTAAGAGGTGGTCCTGTATGTGCTGCTCCTGTGTCATGGGCAAGCCATTAAAGCGGATACGGGTAAAAATTTAATAATAAAACTTTTCTAAAATTAAATTGACAGCAAAGTTGTTTGCAGCAAAAATTTTCAAACCTCCACTACTCCACTAGCCCAGAAGTGTGGGCTGAAGTAATACAAGTATACCTATACACATAAGTGACGTATGAGTATCTTTTGTTGTTATAAAAGCTAAATTGTCTGTCTGTATACTCGTATAAGTACGTATGCATAGAATGGTTGACGCAGGTGCTTAAACTTCGAAACCTATCAATATCTTAATATAAGTGCTCAGCAAAGTTCTTTTGTTTTATAATAGTTCAATATACCCAGTTAATTTAAGGGTTTCATAAGTTTTTAGTAGAAAATCTGACAACTTTATAGCTTTACGTGTGATTAAGCCAAAAAAGGTTAATATTGGATATAGTCGTAAGGCACCTAACAATTTGCTTAAATGGCTTTAGAAGAGTATAAAATTTGTGGCCCAAACTATCGAGCTGCTCTGGCAAAAGGTGAATGAAAATTACAAATTTTTGAGAATACCATATACACGAACTGTCAAAGGACGTTAAATATTAAATATTCATTTATTTTCAAAAAAATTTTAAAAATAAATAAAGTAGCAAAACATATTATTAAACATTCAACAAGAAACGCTGCTTTATAAAGTTCATATGTGACATATTTTAATTAAATTTTAAAGCACAGAAATAAAAGATATTTTCCGAATGCAGAAATTGCCAGGTGCCAATGCGTTTTGTGTATAGAAATTGAACAAAATTCGTGATAAAAAGCTAATAAAAAATTTTTCAAAAAATATTTTAATTATTACTTTATTAATTTATAATAAATTTATTTAAACTTTATTTAATAATAATTATATTACATTATATTATAATTATTAAATTAATAATAATTATATTATTAATTAATAATTGTAACGGAAATGAAACGGAAAGCATACTGCACTTCTTAGCCCGCTGTCCTGTATTAAGGCCTTTTAGACGAATGTGTTTTGAGAGAGAATCTTTAGTGGAAGAGGAAGGTGTGAGTGTGCTTAATGGAGAAAATGACCCTAACTGGAAAAAATTGATTAACTAATTACTAGTGCTTTGAAATACAGAAAGCTGATCATAAATGAATTTAATACTATTTAATTAATATTTAAAACACAAGCAATTATATTGAATTCTTCATAATTTCATTTTTGAATTGTAAATAATTTAAAGTAAGAAGGTAAATTTATATAAAACCAACACCTCCGACAGACGACTATAAGTCATTGTCGTATTCTTTGTTTTTCAACATATTGTTAATATTGAATTAGAACAAATTAAAAATACCGGCAACAAACCATGAGTTTTGATTTGTTTTTTTTTGAGAATATCTAGAAGTATACTGCAAGGTTCTGATGAAATGTATACAATACATATCCTTTTTTTTTTGCATGATAAAATGTCAGACCGTTTATTTATTTAGATGGTTTTACTGAAGTATAGTTTAAAGCCAAGCATATCTTTGTGGTGTAATAAATATTGTATTCGTTTTAAGATAGTGCAATTCTAAATTAGTGTGTTTATACATTATAACATACTTTGCCACTTTGCAATATGAAACTCAATGTATATTGTTTCTTTTTATTATACACTTAAAATGTCTATTTTATGTAGTATAATAATTCAATTAAATATTAATAATAGGCCTTTTGGGTGACTCGCAAGTATAGCAAAAAATGCTTGCTGGCCTATATTCACTACGCGAGACCTTGTCATCACTGCTGCAATCTGTCAAGTGTTATATTTTGGCAAATAATAAATCTTGCATATGTGCACATAATGCAAGCAACTTATATTTTGTATAAAAATAAATAATTAATATAAATTGAAAATTAAAATGAATACAAAATTAAAAGGAATGGTAAGAAAATTGGAAGTTTCAATATAAAACACTGACATTTTTCTTTTTTCTCAATCTACAATTTATAGTGCGCTTATTGCGTTTGAAACACTTTTCTTTTACTGGCCGAAGTAGAAAAAGTAGTGTTATTATTTTGTATACATTTCGGCCAATATATGCCAGCAACTTGCTATTTTTTGTCATATTTGCGAGCCATTGAAAAGGCCGAATAATATTTTATATTTAAGATAAGCCGTTAGATGATTAATCCAAACCTCCGATAGACGCAAAATCACTATTTTTGTAAGCTTTGTCTATATAATTATCCTAGGAAAAAAAACCGCAAAAATATTCTATTAGATGGAGGTAACAGTGGATAGGAAATTAACATGGATCATTTTATCTATATATCATATAGATCCATATATCAGAATATATATGTTTTTTTATTTTTTGTTTTCGGCGGGGAGAAGTGGAATGTCTACGCACTGACCACATAATCCGACGCCCCAAAAAATGAGTGCCCGACTTGCACTGACTAAACAACTCTACCTCATTCCTAAAGACATTGTTCTACCTTGGGACTACGTTAGTATCACTTCGAGGTGTAATCAGGATATATAAATTAAAAACTAATACTAATACAACTGAACATTTTTTGTTCCAATCAGGAAACTATTGATGATGACCAAATATCAATAAAATAAAAATTACTGTAAAATGTATTAAAAATCAAAACCAAACACTATTAAAAGCATTTGGTCATAAAATAATAAATATTTAAACCACTTCATTAATAGGCCTTTTCTTCTGTAAGCATATTTTAAAAAAACAACTGCTTGTTTTAAAAATAACATATGAAACAACAACAATGCTAGCTTATTTAATCCAACCCTTTTCGAAACCGCTTAACTAATAAGCAGTTCAAATCACGTAGTTGCCAACACTAAAGCTCGATTTTTTGAAGTACGTACATAACTTTCAGATAAATGTCAACGAATGACTTCGTTAATTCTTAGTATTTCGTGGCGTCATTGTTCGTAACAAATATGTTACCTTTTCTATTTATTATTTTACTGTTAAAGACATGAAAATTCATATCTTATTTACAATCATGTAAAAAATATATATCTTTACCAATAATTCCAATGAATTATTAATCATTTTCAAAATTTTAACTTTAAATTTTACTACGTGTTTTGCATACATAAGCCTAACAAAATTCACATTTATGTCCAGAGTTGCCATCGATATTAGTGCTTATTTTATTTGTTTTTTTGCGACTTGCTTACAAAAGAAAAGGCGTAATGTAACCAGGAAGACAAGAGGATAAACTTGTAGAGCGAAGTTAATCGTTTAAAACTATTTAAGTTTTACATTTTATAAAAACTTTCCCATTTGTGTAGATAATAAAAATATTGTTATATATGGCATAAATCCTAGTATGCCAATCCAGCAAAATAAAATGAAAACTGTTGCGGTATTTTCAAAATTTTTTGAGCTAAGTAAACTATGAAATATATTTTTTTATATGTATAATCAAGCTAACTTGAAGTTGATTTAAAAAATTATAAATAATTTTTCTTTCACATTGTATAAACAATTTTTTGGATTATTCAACTAAAAATTGTTTGTACTTTGATTTATGTATACATAGTTTTCTGCCTTCGAATACGGTAAATTGCAATCAATCACATGTTTTACATTTTAATATAACTATTTCATATTTATATGCACCTGAACAACTATCAAACAAAAAATAATAGCTCACCTATGGCTGATTCTGGAAATATTGATAGACCAGTGTTTGATGCCTACCAAGTAGCTATACTTCAAACTAAAACTGAAAACATCATACGTAATGCTCGTGAACTAGTTGAGAGCATTTCGGAGAATATTGATCAAGAAAACCGTCGTGAAGGTCTTCTGCGAATTCCGGATGCTGTCGATAGGGGTTAGTATAAAAAATCTTATCCAATTTTTTTTCCTGAATTTAGTGGTTTTGTGGTTATGCTTTTTCTTTAGCTTACACAGTCGTAAAACCAATTATTGACTACCCTTTGGCCAGTGAGCATTTAGATATGGAACTTGAGAAGGTCTATACAGAAATGGGAGCCATTCGCCAACAAGTTGATATGTTTAAAAATATTCCACTGGCTAATATAGATGTTGATGGAACTGGCTTGCTTCACGTACTCAACTTAAAGCCTATAAATTTTCGTGCACAAAAAGCCATAGTGGAATCTGTTCGAAGGGACTTGCTTAATATTAAGCACATTGGTGTAGTGGAAAATATTTCCCATATTGCGGAGAGACAACTTAGAATCATTAACCCAAAGAGCAATGATATCCATTGTGCGAATATATTGAAAACTGAGCAAAAGGCAGAAAAAGATGCTGAACAAGGCGGTGCCAGCAACAAAATGAAAAAAATGGATTAAGTAATGCATGATAAGGTATATATATTTAAAAGAATCAATTATAATAATACTATTCTATTCTACTATATTTTTAGAGTGACATTTAGGGTGTAGGTAGGCATCATCGGTTAATATAATTATTTAGGAGGAGAAGTGCACCTTTATGAGAACAAATCATGCATCATATATATTATATATAAATTGAGGAACCAAAACTAAAGGCAGACAAACGTTTATACATAAATCAAGGTTTTATAGTTGTTATTTGAGAAAATAAAAATTATATTTTTCGTTTCTGTTCATAAATTTCTAGTTTCTTTTAATATTCCCTATGGACGTTTCAAAAGAACTCCAATGAACTTAAAATAACATATGTTATATAAATAGGACAATACCTGTCGGAACTACACACATCACCTTGATGCAACTGTAGTACCTTTAGGTGTAAAAAAACAAATATTGAAATGAGAAGAGTTCTTAAGAGAATAATAACTGAATGTGTAGAGTAAAATGAAACATAATGTAATTGAAGTCTAGTGGCACTAGATTTCAACTGAAATCTGCAATAATATTATACATATGGAATGAATCCTCCCAATAATAATCTAGTAACATCCCGATGTTAGTAGAATTTGCAAAAATATATTCAAGTCCTTCATTTGACTGGCTTATGACTGCAGGAATTATAAATGAAAAAAATGTGAGAAACAGCCAAGTATCTATTTCTGTTATTAACAAATTATTAGTTATATATAAAATTGTATTTTGTTATACTTGCCTTAAGTCGGTTTCGAAGAAATGACCTATTACATTTACTAAATAACTCTAACAAATTTAAAACATAAGTATTTAATTTTAAAAAAATTTGATGACAAAAAATTTTCAGATTTTTTGGTATAAACAAAAATTTTAGTATTTCACTTTACTGACCAATAAAGCCAATTAGACCAACTGCTGATGGGAGAGTTGACAACGCCACTAAAATATTTAAGCAAAAAATTCTATACAAATAATTTTTTACTTCAACACAATAATGTGAGGAAAAAAATATTTTAAAAATTTATTAGTGGCAAATATTTTTTTGGCAGTAATTTGGAAATAAAACCAATAAAATACAAAATAAAAAATAAATGTGTGAAAAATAATCAACCATAAAAGTCGAAATATTTTTGGAAATTATACTAGCATTTTCACTTCGGATTGAATTATTTTGCTGATGTGCAATAAAACAGCCGAAAATAAAAAATCATTTTTGGTAAAATTTATGACTTTAATTTTTATTTTCAGTTCTAGTAATTTGTTTTTCTATATTTCAAGTTTTTTGAGGTTTTTGTGATAATTTGAAGCTAGATTGGCTTAGATTGCAAATTTTAATTTTTTATTATACCAAAGTATTAAATTTTATTTTCACTAAATAAACATGGAAGGCAAATATGGCTTATGATTTCGTTTGTTGAACTAAAATTATTTCGTGAAATTAATATTGATATATACCTAGCTTAGCGGATAGTGAGAATAGTTTAAGACTGAAAAAATATTTATAATATTTGTAATATATATCCTTTGGCTTGAATTTCAATAACTTGTTTTATAGAGGATGTTTTTATAAGCATTATATTTATAGTTTTTGCCATATTGTATATGAAAAATTTATTATTTATCAAAATAATAAGTTGATCGGTGCACTCTTGTCTTGATAATGCACGTTGATCGTCGCACAAAAATTTTCTCATATTTCTACCATTTTTTTCGCGAACACTTGATTTACAAATCACTGCAACAAAGACAAATACTCATAATGCTCTTTTGACACAAAGTCTAAGGTAGGATATGTTCAGAATCCTACGAAGGGTTTATAACTTTCGTGTGGAATCGTCAGATAACACCTGACAATAATCAGTATTCCCAAGGCTCAAAATATAAATAGGGACTCCCATACTACTTACGGCCATGTTATGTGGAGTGTCTCGGACACTGGATGAGTAAAATTGTTGTTGTTTTGAAAGCAAATCATGAAATTGAGATTTAGAGAAAAAACAATATGTCAGTTCAAATTTCGGTATGAGAATCGGGCTATTTGTGCCTCTGCACTTAAGCAAATCAGTGTTGTTTAGTAGTAATTTTCAGAATTTGCGCATTTTCAAAGCAAATTACTACAATTTTATAACGTTTTGGAGAAAAAATGACAGTAAGCACCACAGCCTATTTTTTAAACCTAAAATAATTTACTTATTACACTTTCCGATTTTAAGGAAAGGCGTATAATTTTGTGAGTACTGTTAACAACTATTATAAGATAATATAATAATAAATTAATATTATTACAGCGTGTATATGTTTTTTCTTGCTGGTTATTTTTAGTGGCAAATTGAAAGTGAGCATATCCACATTTCCTTTTAAATTTAGGCACAACCAAAAATACGAAATTGGCACTAATTACAGTTGAAACAAAGAACTGAAAGAGTAATGTGGATGTTCATTATTATTATTATTGCCTTTTATCATGACAATGTTAAATCCCATACTTCCTGAACCGGGGATATGTCAGTTCGGAAGCTTTGATATATCTACAGTATAGTTTGTACTATAAGATTATAAAATTTTGTGTTATCCTGTTCATTTAAATTGAACCTCAAATCAGATTGAGAAGACTACCAGCGTAAGGGTTTTAATAGTTTTATTGTTTTCAAATATTTAGACAGTATTTGCGATTACATATTTAAACCAATATCTAATATCGTTGTTATGAATTTCACTTTGTGACCTGATATAGATATTTAGTATGAATGTTAATACAAAGATCACTAATTAGATATTAAGTATACCCAGACATTTCTATGTAGATCTCCAATTAGTTAAATATATCATTTTATTTATTAATGGCGCATGTTTCTTATATTTTAAAATATATACTCCTTTTAATAAAATCTAAGGTTAGTGTTATGAAATCCAACACGACAGTTATATCTTACAAGTGTATTATTCTGGTATTATTAAGGTTATATATAAGGTTTACTTTTAGGGTTCATTTTTTTATAGTTAGGTAAGATTAAGTTGATGTGGTGAATATACGCTCTAAATGCCACTTAAAAGCAAATAATGATCCATTGTAGCATCACGGATAAAATATTAAATAGAAATCAAAGAATCCATGCTAGAACGTCGTAACAAAATGGCATGATTCTCCAATTTAGATGAAAGTGAAACAACCTGACAAGTCTATTAACTTAACAAGTCTTTTATATCTTGACTATATCTCTAATGTTTAAGGATGCTATGTCTGTCATGTCGGTGAGAAAGGAAGCTGCAAGTATCGAATATTTTACCAGTGGGCATTGGCACATAAAGTAAAATACAATTTCCCTATCGTAGATTATAGTTAACTGCAAAAATTTAATATTCTTTAGACATTTTAAAAATAAATATTAACATATAAAATGTCACAAGAAAAATTTTATAAATAATTTCCTAACTTCTGTTCTTGTTTGTTTTTTTTTTTCTTACAAATCATTATTATTATTTAGTTAGTTCAACAGAATAATTTATCACTTCCAATTATGATTTTAAGGTGTTGTCACTTTTTCACATATTACATTAAAAAAAATGCCAACTTAAAAACTATATTAAAAGAAAACTTCATTTCAAAATCTTTACAGGTTCAGAAAATAAAGAATTTTAATCGCTAATTTTTGTTTTGGTACGCTATGTACCAATAAATATGTACTACAAGAGATTTGACAGATACTTTTTCTAATTTTTCTTTTATATAGAAACGTGTTGTAATTGAACTTTAAACCCATTACGGCCCGGTACCAGAAACCGTGAACCGATATTGATGAAAATTTGAACATTGTTAATTTTTTGCACACATTAAGATTAACTTTAAATTTCATCAAAGTGGAACCAACCGTTCCAGAGATATGGGGACGTAAGTTTACTTACCAATAGGCCAATACATATAGTGATTTTTTGTAAAAATAAAAATATTCGTTCAAATAATTTTTTAAGTATAATTTTAAAAAAATACATAGTTCTAACTAATATGTTTTAAATATGTTGCAAAGCAATTTTAATGCAAACGGACTTTACATTTGCTACATTCAAATTGCGTGTGAGTATGCCACATAACGCATCATCGAGGACCACCTTGTACTTTTTCGAATCAATGGACATCATTTTTAATATTATTAAAATATGATACAGTTGAGTCAAATATAGTTTCAGTTATTACCGAATTTTTAGATGTTGGAACGCACATCAATAAATCGTTGACAATGTTTTCTCAAAACTGTAGTAGTGATAGTGGCTTCTACTTTTTATGAGCTGAAACCATAACATGCAGTTTCTAAGCATTATGGATTCATTTTTTCATGGTTATTTAGAACTATAACCAGTGCATTGTCTCTTTAACGTATGGATAATGCCTCATTTTCACAATCAAATGCAGTTGCACTCTCTCTATTAGCATTTATATCAGATATTATATGTAATACTGATTAAACAAATAAAATACCCACCTAACTTTTCAATAATTGTTTGTATTCTTTCATTCCAATACATACTGGTAATTCACCATAATAGGGAATTTTTTTTTGTTCACTTTTAGAACACCAAATTTTTTTAAGCTCATTTTCGTCTCTTCGACTGACTGATACTGAAGCTCAAGCTGATCAGCAATATCTAGTGAAACTGGAGTATGTTGATCTATGACATCGTCATTAGTTTGCTCGGCATCATTAACTTTCCAGCTATTATGCAGCATATAAACAGCATTGACTTCAGAGAATAATTATATTCTCCTAGCTACTTCAGCATTACTATTTTCTGTTTCTAAAATAGACATCCTCTCTTCAAGTGTTAAGAAATTTTCTTTTAACTTTTTTCACAACAACTCCATATACTACGAACAATTTTTGAACTAAGAGTCTGGCACACATCAGTTCGGTAGCAATAATTATTAGCTCTAATATGCTTGTTTACATGAAAAATTACTATACGTATCGGTTCATTGGTAAGTAAAATTACCAGTGAACTATACTTATAAATTAGGTCAATGTATTCAAATGAAAGGTATGCATTTATAAAAAAATAAAAATTATTGATTAAGAAAACTTACAATTATTTTTTCAAATATTTTATTTTAATAATTTTAATTGTAAATTTATTAATTTTGGAGTTCAGAAAAAATGTTTCCTGAAAGCTTCTTCGAGCGTACCGTCTTTGTCTTTTATGACAATGTCAAAACAACTCGTTTTGATAGTACCTTTTGTCCCTCGCCCGTAGGTATCTCACCCGGCTCCATGACCTTCCCCTGACGTCACCATTTTGAACAACCTCGGTGATAACCTTATTCATCCTTGCGCTTCAAACCCCACAAATACCAGTCCCATTACTTTGCTGAGTGGAACCGTAATCACAACGTCGTTTTCCTGTATAACCACAGCTTTCGTGATCCAAGTCACAGAGTTTCCTAGTCTTATTTCTTCGCTGGCACTATAACCCAACCCAATTGACTATAACCCTATCTCCCTAATTACGCCCATGCTTTCTACCCCGATTGGTATTAAGCCTATCTGCTCTCATCTCTCTCCCCTGATTACTAGAATGAAGTTTCCATATTTCTGTGGGAATCCTTTTCATTCATTCCTAACGGGTATTTTATTGAGTTCAACTATCGATGCTTTCCACCTACTGTAAAAAAACAATAAAAACAAAAGAGTAATTTTACTTTATTGATTTTACAATTCTTTTGTGTATGGAAGAAAATATATATTTCTTGCTTATGAGGTTAAAATAAACATATTTGTTAAATGCAGCTGTTTCTTAACACATAATGTATGAACTTTATTTCTTCAGTCTTGTCATTCATGCATAAAAATCTTCATAATCGTTGAAAACTCAGCATACCATTTTTTTCAAAGCCTGAGTAATCACATCACACATTGAAAACTTAGTTCGCTACTAACAATATTAACTATAACAATCTTTTATTATTTTAGTCAGTTTGTCCATCCCATGTTTGTTCCTGTACTTGCATAGTAGACCACTGCTTTACCATGGCTTTACTAAGCAAATATGTCTAAAATATTGCGCTGGTCTCACTCTATTGAGCCACAACTGAATCAAATATAATAACTTATTATTTAAATCAATTTGTGTAAGCGTTATTAATACGATGGAGTTATAAAGATATGTATATGAAGGCATATATAATTATTAATAATCAACCAATACAAATATATTAGCTGCCCTGCCGTGACTATTCTCTAATACAAACAATTAATATTAAAATTCCTGCAATATGAACAATCAATAATATAAGAGAGCAAAGTAGAAAATCCATTTTTAAACATGCAATTTCATTAAAAGCAAACTTAAAGCACTTAAATATTTAACTTAGCTCACATAAGGACTTAAGTAAATAAAGAGTCAGGACGTTGTGCATTGAACTACCAAGTGGAGCACAGCGCACCATGGAGCGCACTCATAAAACAAAAAAGGAAATTGAAAAGTCTTTGGTAAAAGCATTTCATTTCCCGCTAAATAAAAATCTTAAAAACGTCATATCTACGACAAAATTAAATATTCTACTATCTGCTGTCCTTACACACACATAAACGACTATATGAATGTATTGTCCCGTATATACAAATGTATAAGTGTATTCTGCCAGCAAAGTTTTATAACTGAATTTTGCTATTTTTCTTAGCGCTTAAATGGAGTAGAAATGGCACAGAGAAGTTGGTGTAAACGTTCAAGTGCCACTAACGTAAGTAACAATTTTCAACTTTTTCGGTTACTTTAAAAGTGTCCGAGTGGAAAAAAGTTTAGCCATTTCAAGGTTCATGGAAAATATTTTTTCTTAATCATAGCATTTCCACACATTTCCTTGAAGTTGGAAGCGTATATGCATCCGTATGCATGCAATGGCCTGATCCTCCGAAGTTAAACAAAAACTTAGTCCATGCACGTAACTTTTGGCGCAATTTAGTGTATATGTGTGCATGCGTCTGAATCTCCGCTGTTGTTCCTGATCCTGGAAAGTAATGTTTTTATAACTTTTTATATATTAAACAAAATTTATTTAAATCTTTTTTTATGGTTTTTGTTGGTTTAAGCAATTTTCAGCTGTTATTAGATGCATATTTGTTTAAGCGTGGTAAGCTTAAAATATTTGTTTTATATATGTATATTTATATGTGAGTATTTTACTCAAAGTGCATATATATTACTTTCAATATGTATGCAAATGTCAACATCTAGACAAGGTATACGTATGTGTTATTCATTTGTAATGCAATATAAAGAGATGCACATATATAATGTAACAAATAAGAAACTTTTGCTTTTTCCAAAGTTCAAGAGAAACTTTCAAGAACAACTCTTTTATTGCATTTCTATTTTCTTTGTCATGCAGCCAAAAGTGCAGTGTCCCAGTTGGGCGTGGTACTAACCAATGTTGTAGTTCAAAGATCCTTTATTTAGATTTCAAAGTTTCTACATTTACTTTTGTTATATTTCTGCTTGCATGTTACCATATTTTTTTGTTAGCTTGTTTCTTTAAACAACGTTTTTTACCAGCTTTCGGTCTTACTTGCTCTTTTTTTTTGCATCCAACATTTTAGTAACATGGAAGGATTTGACATATTCTAGACAGCTGCAATAATTGCAAAAAGATTTTCCAAGCTGCTTGTGCATTTCAAGTTCTAATGTTGTTTTTACTTTGCGTCGAGTTTTAAAGTTCATCCTAGCAATCATATAAACTTTAAATTAAATTCTGTTGGACTTTGGTTGAGCGGTCAAAGTTGGAAGGAAACTCATTGATTGGGCAATAAAATTTGTAATATTTTAAAACAAATTAAAAAGCCAATCTGAAAGATAAGATGAGGAAATTTAAAAATAACTTTATGGAATAAAAGAGTTTTTGAATGAGCCAACATTCTCACAAAAGTTTTGTTGTCTTTGATTATGTCAAAAACCATTTGTAATTTTCTGTATTTTTTCCTTGTAATACCCTGTAAAATTAAAAACGAGAATATATTTAATATCTAAATATAATTCGATAATTCAAGAAATTATATTGGTCATTTTTTGTTAAACAAAGGACACCTAAAACATACTTTCTTTTAATAGAGTGTGAAAGAAAGCATTCAAATGACTTCTTATTAAATCTCTTTATAAGAGAATCAGAAAGAAATTATTAGAAAGTATATATTTACGAAAGTAAAACTTAAAAAGTAAATCATAAATTCAGTTAGTAGTAGAAAATTTATTAACTAATTAACATGAATAAAACCTATATCAGAGATAATATATCTCTTGTAACCAGTAATATCTTAACAAGCAGCCATGCCAGAGACTTAGAGTTCTAACAACATTTGTAACCTCTGTAAATAGGACGAGGAAAATTAGCAAGCTTCTCTCTATTGTTCAGATATTAACCCTGGTAAAAGCAGGACCACAATTCAAGGAAATGCCTTATTGGTGACCCCAAAAAATATTTTGAAACTGATGTCGGAAACTCAATAAATTCTTGAAGCAAATAAAATAGTTAACATGATACAGTTAGCTCTTCAATCAGAAATATATGGATATCTTTAACGAGAACCCAATGATAAAAAAATGGATCCATGTTGGGTTATGTTGAGTTTGTCACAGATTTACCTCGAATCAAAATGAATTTAACAAAACATTAACTATATTACTAAGCTTTGTTTATATATCATATTTTGTTTACACTGTAACAATTAACTTGGCATTAATGTACATTTTTTAATAAATACCAGTTTTCATGTCGAATTCATTTAAAACATGTACCAAAATGTGCTAATCAACAACTACTTATTTTAAAAAAAATATAAACCATGTGCATTTTATAAAGAGATTACAATTCTCATTATGTTTGCAGTTTATTTCAATAGATAGTGCAATAAGGTTCATTAGAATTAATTAATACCATGTTCATAAAATTTAAAATTGTTCCAGTGTCTATCTTTATCGCTTTGATAATACAAGATTAAAGAAAATGCTCTTTTAAGCTTAGTGAACTCTAATCGCCACCTGGACACATAAAAAAAGTTATACTCTGCACACGATTAGTTTTACAAATAAATTTATAACATAACAACAATCACATGGTTTTAAAGGCAGAGACGTCGTTTTTCAGTCTACACATATAAATGAAATACATAAAAAAAAGAATAAATAAAAGAAAACAAATATGAAAGCCAAGTCCAAAACTGTAGTGGATACGCAATCTTTTACGACCGTCTTGAATGTTGCTTTCTAATTAACAAAAATATGATAGGTGTCAACACGGTTGCCACTTGAAAATTTTTTCCTGTACCAAAATTGGTTTAAAAAGGTACCATTTCTGTAAAAAAGGTCCAAAATTTTTTTGTGCTTTTTTTATAAAAAAATTAATTGGAAATGTACCATTTTTTGAACATGAGTACCAAACGAAAAAAAATGTACCAATTTTGGTACTAAAGTACCATAAGTGGCAACCGTGGGTGTCAATGCTATTCGCATTAGTTTTTGAATGACTTAAAGTATAGTTTAGTAAATATCTAACTATATGTTATACATTTTCAGTTTTTCATGTGGTACATTTGAGAATACCTTGGTCGTTGTGCGGTACTTATGTTAGATTAAGAACATATGACAATGTCCCAAGATTTCAATCGTTTGCAGGTAAACAAATGCATTTGATAATCATCATATCACTATAGGGTTGTTGCTCTTACGTTATTTTACTATATAATAGTATGCACATAATAGTTGCAATGGAACTAAATATATTACAATTTCAGCAGTATCATTCTAATTTTCATATTTTATATTTCTTCTTTGAAGACAGAATTTTGGACCGCCTGATTCTGTTAGCCGCAGACTACAGGCTATCTTATACACGGAATTGCTTACAATATCAATCTGGAAACATTTTTCATTGTACCAATTAATTTGACGAGAAGAGTTTGGATATAGTCACATATTGACATTGATTTATAAGTGGGTGCATTGGGCCGGGAACTTTAAAGCGATCTTTACATGTGATTTCTACAGCGATTATGCGGGAGAGATCTGGGCAGCTTCTCGCTTTCATGCTCTCGCTCTCACGGCCGCTGGATAAGTATAAAGCACGTGTAAGGTGAGCTTTTAAGAAACTTTGAGCCTTGGTTTTAACATCAGTTTAAAAAGAAATTTAATGTATGGTATTATAAAAATAAATTCAAATACAAAACAATTATAAAAATAAATTAAAATACAAAAAAAACTATATAAAAAAAATAAATTAAAATACAAAAAAAACTATTATAAAAATAAATTAAAAAATACAAAACTATATAAAAATAAATTAAAATACAAAACTATATCAACGACGTATCATTTAAAGGGTGGATATATTATTGCCCACTAGTGTAATTGGAACTAAAATGCTGTTATTTCAACACATGTCCTTCAGAAACATGTCTTTTACCAATCAAAAAGTGGTAATCTGAGTTCATGTTAATTAATCAAAAATTTTATAGATTCAACAGTTAGGTAAAATGACACCACAAATAATAATATTTGCCTCAAGTGAGATCGACTTATCAGAAATTAATTCCTTCGATGTTTTGCGTTGAAGGCATCTTTAGTCTATCCAATTACTTGATAGTTAGATTTTTTTTTGTTTTGATGTATACGGATATATTCAATACATTTTTCAAGGTAAAATACACTACTGTGAATAGTAATGCTTGTTTCCAGTCTAATTTATCGTATATGAAAATAATCAATGTAGGTAATAGTCTTTGACTAATAGTTTCTTGAAGTTTTAGTAAAACGCAACATTTTTTTACCTCTGTATTTATGAAATTTATATGCATTAAGTACGCATATAAATCATACACGTTAAATATATGCTATATATATGCCAGAAATATTTGAAATATATAAAATAAAGGGAAATTACATAAAATTTTATATATAAAAAAATTAGTATTTCAAGGAAAAACTTTTGCACGCGCATTTGCATTATTAACAATGCATTTAAATATGTTTTAACTTAAATAAATTTATTATTTTATTATTCAGTTATTTTTTAATTTAATGTTGTTTAATTAGAAAGCGTGTTGAGTAACTATGAATTTACCACACTTTCTAGGACATGCATGCACGCATGTTATAGTAACAATTAATTTACTTTTTCTTAAATTCCAAAAAAATAAATGATTTATTAGTAGAACAATACAATATTGTTCTCAAATTAATTCGTGATAGTAGAATCAAGAAAATTTTTCTATAATATTTAGGATTATAGAAATATTTATATAAGGCATTGCACTAACAATTTTTTCACATCTAGATGATTGGGTCTGCTAGTATCTAATTGGTGAGTGCAAGCACATTTTTTCAGTTCCCACTTTCGAACATTTTCAAAGATGTTTGGCATATGTATGAAATCTGAATAATTTTAAAAGAATGCATTTAAATATTTTTAATTTAAGTCTTGTATGATAAGGTATGTATAGTATGGAATAGGCATGAAAATAACTCTATCAAAATATATAAACAGAGAAATTGAAGAAATTTTAAACCAAGAATCATTTAATATATATCTTTGTACAACCTAATATTAACCATAATTAAATAATGAAAAACTTCTTTAGTCGTTAGCCAACTAAGCTTCATGGCGTCTCTAAAAAGTTAAACGTTACATACAGACAAAACGAATTGATTTAGCTATTCTTCTGAACTGGAAAACATGATGTCATAACATTAACTGAATAAAATAATATATGTACATTCAAAGTAACATAAAAATAATTTTGATTTCAATTTACAATGTTTGTACAAAAATATTTTTTATTTTTAATGAAGAAGTCGTACTTCAGTACTTTTTGTTTGGATATTTTTAAAATATACAATATCTTATTCTGTTCCCTTGTGAATAACAACTCTGCTAATATTAATCACTAGAACCATAGACATTATGAGTAAAGGCTCTGAATTGTTTTTCAAATTCATGCACATAAAAATTTTTACTGTTTCGAATGGTATTGCTGTGGCTTAATTCTTTTGAAATGGGCATATGAGTGTCATTTCTTACTCGTTTTTCTGTATGACTTTTCGAGAATAAGTTTTCAATAGTTTTTATCTCATAATTTCCTTCATCGTAATTGTTTGTTATTAGTTCATAATTTTTTGCAACAATGTGAACATCAAAATTGAGTTTCAACACTGTTAGTTAACTTAGTGGTTTTTATCAACTAATCGACTTTCGCAACCAAACTTTTGAGTACTCTGTACTTCAGAGCTACTCATTTGATGTTGTTGTTTTTCTGAACTAGCAAGATCTTGATCAAAATTCTCGTTTTCATTGTTCAGTACTTCAACATATTGAGTGCTCTCGGTTGTAACATTATCTAAAGAAGCATTAATTTCTTTCATACCACTAGTTTCTAATGAATTCATTGGACAACTCTCTCCTGCTACGAATTGTTGTTGTAAATTTGAATTCTCATCCCATTCGGCACTAATATTACTACTTGAGTTAAGCCTAGAATTCTCTGCAGCTCTATTTCCAACTTCGGCATTATCAACAACTCTATTGAGATCTTGAACGTCTAAGATCATATGCAACGGGTGCCACATTGGACGTGGAATGATATGGATGAGTTGATTGTAAACTATTAATATATTATACAATTAAAATTCAAATTCAGTTGAAAAAATAATGATTATATATACAATATATATAAGGTAAAAGATGTATCTCTTTAATTACGTACAGTTTACGAATGCTTGGTGATAAAGCTGAATTCGATCGTTATCATTTTCGTCTGTATGTGTGAGCTGTACCAGAGCATTCATGAATGGGGCATCATTTGTCAAAATTTCATGCAACGGAAAATATATGGGATTTCTTATTATTTGTGGCTTCATGTTTCGTGACGGACGACCCATTCTAAAGTCTTGAAAAAGTTAACTTGAAATAATTGAAGTATGAGAATAAAAGAGTTTTACTTTTACCTTTTATGTTAAATATGATTTATATATAATTTTAACCTTACTGTTATAAAAAATCTCCTTAAAATTGAAAACTAAAAATTTTTGCAGGTTTGAAATAACGCTTTTAAAAATTTAGTTCACTGGAACAACATAAGTCAATATTTAAAAATTTTAAATTTTCTATGCCGACTTAGATCAAATTTTGAAAAACATATTTTGCAATGCTTAAAAAAATTAAATTGTTAAGTATTCCAAAAAGTTGTGAAAATTCTCACGACCGTGAAAATTCTCACGACCGTGAAAATTTTAAATTTTCAAAATGAGAGAAAGGCATATATTTCGATTAAACTTCGGTCACGAAGACGAACTGTCCATGCCTCATCACATTATTCAAAAAAGGGTTGTCCTCTATTAAAAGCCATTTACAGTACACCAATTAAAGTCATTTTGAATTATTTGTAATATATAAAAAGTGTTTAATAGATAAGCAAGGTGTTAAGGTGTTTAGAGATAAAGTCATCGGCTTGGAAGGTGCTTCCATATGCTAATGCTAATGTTGTTAAAGTTAAGGTAAAAGCTCTCTTCTCTGCAGTACATTAACATATGTTAATGTTTTTAATAGTTGTGATTATTGTATTAAAAATGGTTTAGAGTAATTAAAAATAAACGAAACAAAAGCTGTCACGATAAAAGTGGCTTACAAGGAGCTTTAACTTATTAACTTTTTTTAGTTATTAAAGGGCACTTTAGGTTGGCCTATCACGTAAGTAAACTTTGAACTTATTCTTATACGATTAGATCTTATTGGTTTCGTAAAGGAGAGAGTGAACTCACTTTGAAGAACAAATGAAAAAGATATTAATGTGATCGTATATGATAAGAGAAAAGACTCAGAAAAGTAATTTAGAAGAGCAAAAATGCTCTTCTTCAATCGAAAAAATTTAAAGAGTAACTAATTTTGTAATAAGTCATTTATAGAATCTAATAATATGTATATAGTACCTCCACTATATTTTTCTTCAAGCAAATTTTTACAAATTTACAAATTTGTAACTAAACTTAATTCCCTCATAAAAACAGCTTCCAAAATTTATCTGTTACTGTGAAATCACTTTTCACAAAATAAATTTTTTTTTAATGGATTTTTCTTCACAAATATATTGACTAAGCGAACATTGGCATCACTGTTGCAATGTGTCAAGTATTATGTTGTGGCAAATAGCAAAAATAGCATAATGCAAGCAAATTACATTTTGTGTAAAAAAATAAGTAAATAACATAAATTGAAAATTAAAATAAATACAAAATTAAAAGGAATGGTAAAAAAGTTGGAAATTTTAAAATAAAACACTGAAATTTTTGCTTTTTTCCAGTTTTCAAATTCATGAAATTTCTTAATTTTGTTTAAATTTTTTTTATACATAATTTTTGACATATGATTGCAATATTCGTTGAAATTTCATATGAAGGTTCGCAATAGTTTGCTTATTTTTGCGTTGGTAACACCTTTTTTTCCGGGCCTATGTGCTTGGCCGATGTAGACAAAATAGTATTGTTATTATTATCCGTGTTTATTTTGTTTTTTGCCATACTAGCGAGCCACCGAAAAGGCCTATTGTTGAGATTTGAATTAACTTCAAACAAATTTTGCTTGAATAAATATTTCCTTAGCAATTAATTTTATCTGTATAATACGGCGTTTACATTGGCCGAAAATGGCTCATTTTGAATGACTCATTTGAAAGTGTTTACATTCGTTGTATTTCATTCGTTCTCATGGTAACAATTCAAACTGAAATAAAACTACTAAACATTTGTTTATCTTTTTTGTAAATATGTCAAAACAGCTTTTACAAACTGTCAAAATGCCATGAAGAGCTTTCATTTAGGGTATGTTCAATAGATTCCTTTGCATTTGGAACATATGTGGACTGCATTCGAACGTCATTCATACAGAATGTGAGAAAATTGCTCATTTTGTGCTTGAAATTTTATATGCAAGAATGAGCCATTCGATACTCATTTTCGATTTTTGACCAAAATGAGCCATTTTCGGCCAATGTAAACGCCGTATAAGATTCTGTCCTGACATATTCATGATTTCAATTGCTTGTTTTAATATTATTGCTAGTTAGCTTTGACAAAATTAGTAACATTAAAATACTTGTCAAGTAAAATGTATTTTTTTTATATAATTATTTTTTCTGATCCAATACTTACGGAATTTTGCTCCTATAAGATTTTAATATAAAACTTATATTATATTAAAAATAACATTTTAATATAATCAAAATTATCTTAATATAATAAATTCATATTTGCTAAAACTTTCTAAAAAGTTGTTTTATCTGGTAAAAAAGCGGAGTGATTCAGTTCAATATCATATAACAATGTCTTCCGATAAAAATATCAAGGAATTTGGTGGTGATGATATTTGTCATCAATGTGGATGTCGACATTGTAGTACTTGCATTATGGAAGGAGCTAATGGACATTCAAATATGCAGACCGGGCATGTTAACCGTAATGAGGATCATGAGGATCCCCAATCGTCCTCATTGTATGCACGTGATCGTTGTTGTAGTTCGTCAACTGCAAGAAGTTGCAGGATCCGTAATCACCGACATAGCAGAAGAATGCATCCATATGCAAGATGTAATACCTCTAGTAACAGAACTTTGCAAAACAATTTAAAAAGTGAACAGACCTGGTGTCCAACTTTTGATATACCAGCTGTGGTTGATTATTCATCTCAGATGCTTACGTCAAGAATAAGGTCCAGACTTATGGACGTCAGTAGGATGGAACAAGTGCTGTGTTTACCGAATCATACTACTCAAAGTGAAAAGGCTGAAAACACTACAGAATCAAACACTGAAATCTCACCTGAACTTGACAACTATTTGACTAAAGCAACTGAGAATATTCAAGAAATTCGAACTCCTATGGATATTTTCGAAGAATTCAATGCAAATTATTACAAGGCAATGAATGAAAATGATGAGAAATATAAGGAAAAAGATGATAGCGATGATAAATGAAAAACAATTAAGAAACGTTTAGACCATGCTGTGTATACTAACAAATCAATTGTTTACAAAGGACGTACAATGAAAATGTAGAAAACAGCTCTCTTAGTAAAATTTAAATAAAAAAAATTTATTTTTGTTGATTCATTTTCCCATAAAAACTATATTTTCTTATAAATATACTTAAAACTAATTGCTCAACAAACAGTATTTAAATTATTCAGATAATATAAAGGTGCTCCTCAAAAATAGTGTGGGAATGCCTTCTACTTCTCAAAGACCTTGCTGAAAAGAA
>NC_051847.1:137596178-137613701 GCF_002237135.1 Teleopsis dalmanni | reverse complement strand
TACTGAAGTACGACTTCTTCATTAAAAATAAAAAATATTTTTGTACAAACATTGTAAATTGAAATCAAAATTATTTTTATGTTACTTTGAATGTACATATATTATTTTATTCAGTTAATGTTATGACATCATGTTTTCCAGTTCAGAAGAATAGCTAAATCAATTCGTTTTGTCTGTATGTAACGTTTAACTTTTTAGAGACGCCATGAAGCTTAGTTGGCTAACGACTAAAGAAGTTTTTCATTATTTAATTATGGTTAATATTAGGTTGTACAAAGATATATATTAAATGATTCTTGGTTTAAAATTTCCTCAATTTCTCTGTTTATATATTTTGATAGAGTTATTTTCATACCTATTCCATACCATACATACCTTATCATACAAGACTTAAATTAAAAATATTTAAATGCATTCTTTTAAAATTATTCAGATTTCATACATATGCCAAACATCTTTGAAAATGTTCGAAAGTGGGAACTGAAAAAATGTTCTTGCACTCACCAATTAGATACTAGCAGATCCAATCATCTAGATGTGAAAAAATTGTTGGTGCAATGCCTTATATAAATATTTCTATAATCCTAAATATTATAGAAAAATTTTCTTGATTCTAGTATTACGAATTAATTTGAGAACAATATTGTATTGTTCTACTAATAAATCATTTATTTTTTTGGAATTCAAGAAAAAGTGAATTAATTGTTACTATAACATGCGTGCATGCATGTCCTAGAAAGTGTGGTAAATTCATAGTTACTCAACACGCTTTCTAATTAAATAACATTAAATTAAAAAATAACTGAATAATAAAATAATAAATTTATTTAAGTTAAAACATATTTAAATGCATTGTTAATAATGCAAATGCGTGTGCAAAAATTTTTCCTTGAAATACTAATTTTTTTATATATAAAATTTTATGTAATTTCCCTTTATTTTATATATTTCAAATATTTCTGGCATATATATAGCATATTTTAACGTGTATGATTTATATGCGTACTTAATGCATATAAATTTCATAAATACAGAGGTAAAAAAATGTTGCGTTTTACTAAAACTTCAAGAAACTATTAGTCAAAGACCATTACCTACATTGATTATTTTAATATACGACAAATTAGACTGGGAACAAGCATTACTATTCACAGTAGTGTATTTTATCTTGAAAAATGTATTGAATATATCCGTATATATCAAAATAAAAAAAAAATCTAACTATAAAGTAATTGGATAGACTAAAGATGCCTTCAACTCAAAATATCGAAGGAATTTCTGATAAATCGATCTCACTTGAGGCAAAACATAATTATTTGTGATGTCATTTTACCTAACTGTTGAATCTATAAAATTTTTGATTAATTAACATTAACATCAGATTACAACTTTTTGATTGGTAAAAGACATGTTTCTGAAGGACATGTGTTGAAATAACAGCATTTTAGTTCCAATTACACTAGTGGGCAATAATATATTCACCCTTTAAATGATACGTCGTTGACATCCAAACTCTTCTCGTCAAATTAATTGGTACAATGAAAAGTGTTTCCAGATTGATATTGTAAGCAATTCCGTGTATAAGATAGCCTGCAGTCTGCGGCTAACAGAATCAGGCGTCTCCAAAATTCTGTCTTCAAAGAAGAAATATGAAATATGAAAATTAGAATTATACTGCTGAAATTGTAATATATTTAGTTCCATTGCAACTATTATGTGCATACTATTATATAGTAAAAAAACTTAAGAGCAACAACCCTATTGTGATATGATGATTATCAAATGCTTTTGTTTATCTGCAAACGATTGAAATCTTGGGACATTGTCATATGTTCTTAATCTAACATAAGTACCGCACAACGACCAAGATGTTCTCAAATGTACTATATGAAAAACTGAAAATGTATAACATATAGTTAGATATTTACTAAACTATACTTAATTTAAAATCATTCAAAAACTAATGCGAATAGCATTGACACCTAACTATCATATTTTTGTTAATTAGAAAGCAACATTCAAGACGCTCGTAAAAGATTGCGTATCCACTACAGTTTTGGACTTGGCTTTCATATTTGTTTTCTTTTATTTATTCTTTTTTTATATATTTCATTTATATGTGACTGAAAAACGATGTGCTTGTTGTTATTTTATAAATTTATTTGTAAAAGTAATCGTGTGCAGAGTATAATTTTTTTTTTATGTGTCCAGGTGGCGATTAAAGTTCACTAAGTTTAAAAGAGCATTTTCTTTAATCCAGTATTATAAATTGCGTTAATCAAAGCGATAAAGATAGATAGGGAACAATTTCAAATTTTATGAACATGGTATTAATTAATTCCAATGAATCTTATTGCACTATCTATTAAAATAAACTGCAAACATAATGAGAATTGTAATCTCTTTATGAAATGCACATGGTTTATATTTTTTTTTTAAGTAAGTAGTTGTTGATTAGTACATTTTGGTACATGTTTTAAATGAATACGACATGAAAACTGGTATTTATTGAAAAATGTACATTAATGCCAAGTTAATTGTGATAGTGTAAACAAAATATGATATATAAACAAAGCTTAGTAAAATAGTTAATGTTTTGTTAAATTCATTTTGATTGGAGGTAAATCTGTGACAAGCTCAACATAACCCAACATGGATCCATTTTTTAATCCTTGGGTTCTCGTTAAAGATATCCATATATTTCTGATTGAGGAGCTAACTGTATCATGTTAAGTATTTTATTTGCTTCAAGAATTTATTGAGTTTCCGACATCACTTTCAAAATATTTTTTGGGGCTCACCAATAAGGGAAATCCTTGAATTGTGGTCCTGCTTTTACCAGTGTTAATATCTGCACAATAGATATTTACAGAGGTTACAAATGTTGTTAGAACTCTAAGTCTCTGGCATGGCTGCTTGTTAAGATATTACTGGTTACAAGCAGAGGCGAGGCGTCGAATGGTTCAGAGTGTTCACTGAACACCTTAAAAAAGCTTCCTTTTTAGATTTTTTTTATTAGGTAAATAATCTCGCTATATTCCTACTTAACATTTTTTATAATAGCTTTTCCAAACAGATTAACATAAACACAAAATACAAACAAACAAAACCACACATACATGTGTTAGTTACACCTAACATTGCTTATAATTAATAAAAGAGAAAACACATTCCTCTTGAAATATACTAAGGTGCAGAATAAAAACTGCACTGCGTCGCTTAAAAAGCATGCAAATGAAATAACATTCACATTGGGACTATGTTCAATATTGAATACACAACACAAAACATACAAACAAATATATGTACGTAAAATAATCTTAACTCTTAAATTAATGCGTGCAAGCAGTTCAATAAAAAAAGTGCACTTCCAATGTTATGCAAAGTAAATACAAAAGAGAAAAGAAATGACTGATCGAAAATCGCTTTACATATGACGAGAGGATCATTCCACTAAACTGAACCAAAAGTTTATACAAAGCGTGCAAATACAATCAAAGTCACGGTTGCTGTTTTATATGGGGAAATGGTTTAGTATAAAAACTGAACCGGGCATAGTAAATACAAAGTAAAAGAGTAAATGAAGAGTAAATGAGAGTTTCTTACTCTTATATAGAGGGTGGAAATAAATCAAAACAAAGTCATTATTGCAATTTTATACTAGCAAATGGTAAAAGTAAAGAAAGAGATTAAAGAAATTTGAAGTGAAAAATAATATTAAGAAATGGATAAATGGGTGATTAAAGATTTGATTCAAATATCTTTTTTTAAACGATCTTCTGAAAAAATGGTTTTAATTCATAAAATGAATAGACCAACTTCAGATATGAAGAATTTGGTACCTGATGTAAAAATGTCGAAATCTGTGGTAAGTCGCCGTTTTCATAAAGCTATTTACCATAAAAACCAGTGGATCACAGGCTGCGAACATTTAAATAAATTGTTTTGTTGGTCTTGTATGCTGTTTGCTTGTGGAAAGAACAAAACTTAGAAGTAGAGGAAATACGTTATAGTTGGAATTTTGTTTTGATCAAATTGTGAACACCTTGCCAAAAAGCTGACGCCTCGCTACTGGTTACAAGATATATATTATCTCCGATATAGGTTTTATTCATGTTAATTAGTTAATTAATTCTCTAGTACTAACTGAATTTATGATTTACTTTTTAGGTTTTACTTTCGTAAATATATACTTTCTAATAATTTCTTTCTTATAAAGAGATTCAATAAGAAGACATTTGAATGATTTCTTTCACACTCTATTAAAAGAAAGTATATATGACCAATATATAAACGACCAATATAATTTCTTGAATTATCGAATTATATTTAGATATTAAATATATTCTCGTTTTTAATTTTACAGGGTATTACAAGGAAAAAAATGCAGAAAATTACAAATGGTTTTTGACATAATCAAAGACAACAAAACTTTTGTGAGAATGTTGGCTCATTCAAAAACTCTTTTATTCCATAAAGTTATTTTTAAATTTCCTCATCTTATCTTTCAGATTGGCTTTTTAATTTGTTTTAAAATATTACAAATTTTATTGCCCAATCAATGAGTTTCCTTCCAACTTTGACCGCTCAACCAAAGTCCAACAGAATTTAATTTAAAGTTTATATGATTGCTAGGATGAACTTTAAAACTCGACGCAAAGTAAAAACAACATTAGAACTTGAAATGCACAAGCAGCTTTGAAAATCTTTTTGCAATTATTGCAGCTGTCTAGAATATGTCAAATCCTTCCATGTTACTAAAATGTTGGATGCAAAAAAAAAGAGCAAGTAAGACCGAAAGCTGGTAAAAAACGTTGTTTAAAGAAACAAGCTAACAAAAAAATATGGTAACATGCAAGCAGAAATATAACAAGAGGAAATGTAGAAACTTTGAAATCTAAATAAAGGATCTTTGAACTACAACATTGGTTAGTACCACGCCCAACTGGGACACTGCACTTTTGGCTGCATGACAAAGAAAATAGAAATGCAATAAAAGAGTTGTTCTTGAAAGTTTCTCTTGAACTTTGGAAAAAGCAAAAGTTTCTTATTTGTTACATTATATATGTGCATCTCTTTATATTGCATTACAAATGAATAACACATACGTATACCTTGTCTAGATGTTGACATTTGCATACATATTGAAAGTAATATATAAGCACTTTGAGTAAAATACTCACATATAAATATACATATATAAAACAAATATTTTAAGCTTACCACGCTTAAACAAATATGCATCTAATAACAGCTGAAAATTGCTTAAACCAACAAAAACCATAAAAAAAGATTTAAATAAATTTTGTTTAATATATAAAAAGTTATAAAAACATTACTTTCCAGGATCAGGAACAACAGCGGAGATTCAGACGCATGCACACATATACACTAAATTGCGCCAAAAGTTACGTGCATGGACTAAGTTTTTGTTTAACTTCGGAGGATCAGGCCATTGCATGCATACGGATGCATATACGCTTCCAACTTCAAGGAAATGTGTGGAAATGCTATGATTAAGAAAAAATATTTTCCATGAACCTTGAAATGGCTAAACTTTTTTCCACTCGGACACTTTTAAAGTAACCGAAAAAGTTGAAAATTCTTACTTACGTTAGTGGCACTTGAACGTTTCCACCAACTTCTCTGTGCCATTTCTACTCCATTTAAGCGCTAAGAAAAATAGCAAAATTCAGTTATAAAACTTTGCTGGCAGAATACACTTATACATTTGTATATACGGGACAATACATTCATATAGTCGTTTATGTGTGTGTAAGGACAGCAGATAGTAGAATATTTAATTTTGTCGTAGATATGACGTTTTTAAGATTTTTATTTAGCGGGAAATGAAATGCTTTTACCAAAGACTTTTCAATTTCCTTTTTTGTTTTATGAGTGCGCTCCATGGTGCGCTGTGCTCTACTTGGTAGTTCAATGCACAACGTCCTGACTCTTTATTTACTTAAGTCCTTATGTGAGCTAAGTTAAATATTTAAGTGCTTTAAGTTTGCTTTTAATGAAATTGCATGTTTAAAAATGGATTTTCTACTTTGCTCTCTTATATTATTGATTGTTCATATTGCAGGAATTTTAATATTAATTGTTTGTATTAGAGAATAGTCAAGGCAGGGCAGCTAATATATTTGTATTGGTTGATTATTAATAATTATATATGCATTCATATACATATCTTTATAACTCCATCGTATTAATAACGCTTACACAAATTTATTTAAATAATAAGTTATGATATTTGATTCAGTTGTGGCTCAATAGAGTGAGACCAGCGCAATATTTTCGACATATTTGCTTAGTAAAGCCATGGTAAAGCAGTGGTATACTATGCAAGTACAGGAACAAACATGGGATGGACAAACTGACTAAAATAATAAAAGATTGTTATAGTTAAAATTGTTAGTAGCGAGCTAAGTTTTCAATGATGTGTGATGTGATTACTCGGGCTTTGAAAAAAATGGTATGCTGAGTTTTCAACGATTATGAAGATTTGTATGCATGAATGACAAGACTGAAGAAATAAAGTTCATACATTGTGTGTTAAGAAACAGCTGCATTTAACAAATATGTTTATTGAAACCTCATAAGCAAGAAATATATATTTTCTTCCATACAAAAAAGAATTGTAAAATCAATAAAGTAAAATTACTCTTTTGTTTTTATTGTTTTTTTACAGTAGGTGGAAAGCATCGATAGTTGAACTCAATAAAATACCCGTTAGGAATGAATGAAAAAGATTTCCACAGAAATATGGAAACTTCATTCAAGTAATCATGGGAGAGAGATGAAAGCAGATAGGCTTAATACCAATCGGGGTAGAAAGCATGGGCGTAATTAGGGAGATAGGGTTATAGTCAATAGGGTTGGGTTATAGTGCCAGCGAAGAAATAAGACTAGGAAACTCTGTGACTAGGATCACGAAAGCTGCGGTTATACAGGAAAACAACGTTGGGATTACGGTTCCACTCAGCAAAGTAATGGGACTGGTATTCGTGGGGTTTGAACAGCAAAGAAGAAAAAGGTTATCACCGAGGTTGTTCAAAATGGTGACGTCAGGGGAAGGTCGTGGAGCCGGGTGAGATACCTACGGGCGAGGGACAAAAGGTACTATCAAAACGAGTTCTTTTGACATTGTCATAAAAGACAGAGACGGTACGCTCGAAGAAGCTTTCGGGAAACATTTTTCCTGAACTCCAAAATTAATAAATTTACAATTAAAATTATTAAAATAAAATATTTGAAAAAATAATTGTAAATTTCCATAATCAATAAGCCCTATTTTAGTATATGGAGTTGTTGTGAAAAAAGTTAAAAGAAAATTTCTTAACACTTGAAGAGAGGATGTCTATTTTAGAAACAGAAAATAGTAATGATGAAGTAGCTAGGAGAATACAATTATTCTTTGAAGTCAATGCTGTTTATATGCTGCATAATGGCGGGAAAGTTAATGATGCCGAGCAAACTAATGACGATGTCATAGATCAACATACTCCAGTTTCATTAGATATTACCAGTGAATTACCAGTAAATATTGAAGTGAAAGACTACAAACAATTATTGAAAAGTTAGGTGGGTATTTTATTTGTTTAATCAGTATTACATATAATATCTGATATAAATGCTAAAGGAGAGAGTGCAACTGCAATTGATTGTGAAAATGAAGTACTAGCCATACTGTGAGGATGGAAATTTGTAATAATTTCCAACCTTGTAACGACCTTTCCGGCCTCTACCGCGGCCGGGGTATACTCAGCGTATACCAGGGTTCAGTACAAAAAAACTCAACAACCAAAAAATTTAATAGGCCAAATTAAATTACAAATAATTATAAAAAAAAATACATTACACGATTTAACATATTTCAAATAATTATATTTATCTATCATGGATATTCTTAGAAAATTAATTCATACTTCAAAAAGCTAAAACAAAACATACTTCAATTAATTATATTTAAATTTCATGGATATCTTAATTATTATATAAAAGAAACTTAACTCGGAGTACTTTCAAAAAAAAACTAAGTAAATAAATAATTAATGTAATATGTAACAGTATTCATTTAGTTATTCTTGCTATTCTGGCAATTGATGCCTTATTGTTGTTAACGTTCGCGCCACTGCTACTGTTGCCGTCGCCGTTGCTGTCCCAGGTGTCAGTTTGATTTTATTACATTCAATGCATTCGATACTTGATTTATTGATATAAAAAAAACGTTCATTGGATATATGTTATTGAAATATAAAAATTGTTAGATGTTAACTCTTTTCTATTGTTTAATTTCGTATTTATAATTTAGTTAGTAATATATTTTAATTTCTTTAAACACTTCATTTGGTTTCCTTTGTGGTTAATAATGTAACATATTCTGCGGTAAAGCAAAGGCACTAGAGATAAACACACGTTTCTCAAAAAAAATTGAGGTGTTTTATATAATTTTTTTATATTTAAAATACTTGATAGTTATTATGGTATAAAACACTGTTTCAGAGTATAAATTTATATATTAAAATCTTCACGCCACTTCCGATAAGAGTTTCATATATATCTTTTTTTTTTTTATTTCTCTTGTATTCTTTGCGGATCACTGAAGTTAAACTCTATCATACGTTCTGAACGTTCCGTTCAAAATAAACTCCACCAAGAAGACAGAAAATCCTCCGAATGCTCCTTTTATTTACTTTTTTTATAACTGCTTAACTTATACTTTTTAATCCGCCGTTTCTCGGTCAATGCACTTAATTAATGTTTTTTACTTCGAGACTCACGAAAGCTTTCCATTATTTTGTTATTGATTCTCTTACCTTGCAATGTTTACGCTGCATTCTCAGCTTCTCTTATTACTCATTGCAACTTTTGGCGATCAAACGAAAATTATAACAAAACAAATTAAAATGACATTTCTCATATTGCAGGTTTTTTTTGTTATAATTTTTATAAGCGTGTTTGGATGTCAGTGATTTTTTTATTTATTATTTTTTTTTTTTTAAATTATTTTTAAAAAAAAAGAATCATCATTGTAAGATCAATTTTATTTTTTACTTCAAAAATTGATCATTGCAACCTACATAAATTTAAATAAATTTCGAAGAAATCTGAAATTAAAATAGATGAATTAACATTTAACATAGTTATTAGAAACTACTTACCAAAAAGCCATCCAGCCTGCACGCAACTGCAACTGCAACGTGAAGCAATCTGAAATTAGGAGAAAATAAATTTGTAATAAATAGAGAAATATATCTTAATAAAATAATAAATACATACCTTCTTTGTTCACCCCCGCAAATTTATTTAAATAATTTATTAATAAATTATTTTTTATAATTATAAAATTAAATTATAAATAATTTAAAAAAACACGATAAAATTATTAGCACCGGCGCTTTCATGTAAAAAGTAAAAATGTAAACAAACATTTGCAAACGTCAAAACGCAATTCGCTGCAAAAAGATGCACAAGGAAGCTTTTGTGCAAAAGTGTTAAAGTGCATTAAGTTTAATTAAACAAACAAAGAAATATATTTTTATCCACTAACCCTTCTGTCCCAAACAGGTACGCCGTGAGTAGACAACCATACCTAGGAACCAACCCCGGTTACAGCAGAATCACTGATGTGTCGTCCGAGTCAAAAGAAATAAAAGTAATTTATAAAAATCCACTTTTGAAAATTGCATACATTATCAATATCAAGTTTAGATCTAATTACGATTAATTAAATTCATTTTTTTAATTACTATTTTAATGAATCAATTTTATTTTAAATAAATCTGTATTTAAAAAATTAAACGCATTACTTCTATTTTGAGAAGTCCTGTCTCCGCGAATATAAATTTATTGTAGCGATTCCTGGAAGAGACTGAGGTTACCCCAGCAAAAGAATTTTAACGAACCGGGAAATCCGTATCGTTACAATACGTTAAAGAGACAATGCACTGGTTACAGTTCTAACTAACCATGGAAAAATTAATCCATAATGCTTAGAAACTGCATGTTATGGTTACAGCTCATAAAAAGTAGAAGCCACTATCACTACTACAGTTTTGAGAAAACATTGTCAACGATTTATTGATGTACGTTCCAACATCTTAAAATTCGGTGATAACTGAAACTATATTTGACTCAACTGTATCATATTTTAATAACATTAAAAATGATGTCCATTGATCCGAAAAAGTACAAGATGGTCCTCGATGATGCGTTGTGTGCCATACTCACACGCTATTTGAATGTAGCAAATGTAAAGTCCGTTTGCATTAAAATTGCTTTGCAACATATTTAAAACATATTAGTTAGAACTATGTATTTTTTTAAAATTATACTAAAAGTATTATTTGAACGAATATTTTTATTTTTACAAAAAATCACTATATGTATTGGCCCATTGGTAAGTAAACTTACGTCCCCATATCTCTGGAACGGTTGGTTCCACTTTGATGAAATTTAAAGTTAATCTTAATGTGTAAAAAAAATTAACAATGTTCAAATTTTCATCAAAATCGGTCCACGGTTTCTGGTACCGGGCCGTAATGGGTTAAAAGTTAAGCTATAACATGTTCCTATATAAAAGAAAAATTCGAAAAAGAATCTGTCAAATCTCTTGTATTACATATTTATTGGTACATAGCGTATCAAAACAAAAATTAGCGATTAAAATTCTTAAATTTCTGAACCAGTAGAGATTTTGAAATGAAGTTTTCTTTAAATATAATTTTTAAGTTTGCATTTTTTTTAATGTAATATGTGAAAAAGTGACAACACCTTAAAATCATAATTGGAAGTGATAAATTATTCTGTTGAACCGACTAAATAATAATAATGATTTGTAAGAAAAAAAAACAAACAAGAACAGAAGTTGGGAAATTATTTATAAAATTTTTCTTATGATATTTTATATGTTAGTATTTATTTTTAAAATGTCTAAAGAATATTAAATTTTTGAAGTTAACTATAATCTTTGCAACCAAAAGGAAATTGTATTTTACCTTATGTGCCAATGCCCACTGGTAAAATATTCGATACTTGCAGCTTCCTTTTTCACCGACATGACAGACATAGCATCCTTAAACATTACAGATATAGTTAAGATATAATAGACTTGTTAAGTTAATAGACTAGTCAGGTTGTTTCACTTTCATCTAAATTGGAGAATCATGACATTTTGTTTCGACGTTCTAGCATGGATTCTTTGATTTCTATTTAATATTTTATCCGTGATGCTACAATGGATCACTATTTGCTTTTAAGTGGCATTTAGAGCGTATATTCACCACATCAACCTAATCTTACCTAACTATAAAAAAATGAACCCTAAAAGTAAACCTTATATATAACCTTAATAATACCAGAATAATACACTTGTAAGATATAACTGTCGTGTTGGATTTCATAACACTAACCTTAGATTTTATTAAAAGGAGTATATATTTTAAAATATAAGAAACATGCGCCATTAATAAATAAAATGATATATTTAACTAATTGGAGATCCACATAGAAACGTCTGGGTATACTTAATATCTAATTAGTGATATTTTTATTAACGTTCATACTAAATATCTATATCAGGTCACAAAGTGAAATTCATAACATGGATATTAGATATTGGTTTAAATATGTAAACGCAAATACCGTCTAAATATTTGAAAACATTAAAACTATTAAAACCCTTACGCTGGTAGTCTTCTCAATCTGATTTGAGGTTCAATTTAAATGAACAGGATAACACAAAATTTTATAATCTTATAGTACAAACTATACTGTAGATATATCAAAGCTTCCGAACTGACATAACACCGGTACAGGAAGTATGGGATTTAACATTGTCATGATATAAGACAAGTTTTTTAATAATGAGCATCCACATTACTGTTTCAGTTCTTTGTTTCAACTGTAATTAGTGCCAATTTCGTATTTTTGCAATACTTTAGTACTTTTTGGTTGTGCCTAAATTTAAAAGGATATGTGGATATGCTGACTTTCAATTTGCCACTAAAAATAACCAGCAAGAAAAAACATATACACGCTGTAATAATATTAATTTATTATTATATTATCTTATAATAATTGTTAACAGTACTCACAAAATTATACGCCTTTCCTTAAAATCGGAAAGTGTAATAAGTAATTATTTTCGGTTTAAAAAATAGGCTGTGGTGCTTACTGTCATTTTTTCTCCAAAACGTTATAAAATTGTAGTAATTTGCTTTGAAAATGCGCAAATTCTGAAAATTACTACTAAACAACACTGATTTGCTTAAGTGCAGAGGCACAAATAGCCCGATTCTCATACCGAAATTTGAACTGACATATTGTTTTTTCTCTAAATCTCAATTTTATGATTTGCATTCAAAACAACAACAATTTTACTCATCCAGTGTCCGAGACACTCTACATAACATGGCCCTAAGTAGTATGGGAGTCCCTATTTATATTTTGAGCCTTAAAAATACTGATTATTGTCAGGTGCTAACTGACGATTCCACACGAAAGTTATAAGTCCTTCGTAGGATACTGAACATATCCTACCTTAGACTTTTTGTCAAAAGAGCGTTACGAGTATTTGTCTTGGTTGCAGTGATTTGTAAATAATATACATACAATAATGCAAAAACAATAAATATAATGCTTATAAAAACATCGTCTATAAAACAAGTTATTGAAATTCAAGCCAAAGGATATATATTACAAATATTATAAATATTTTTTCAGTCTCAAACTATTCTCAGTATCCGCTAAGCTAGGTATATATCAATATTAATTTCACGAAATAATTTTAGTTCAACAAACGAAATCATAAGCCATATTTGCCTTCCATGTTTATTTAGTGAAAATAAAATTTAATACTTTGGTATAATAAAAAATTAAAATTTGCAATCTAAGCCAATCTAGCTTCAAATTATCACAAAAACCTCAAAAAACTTGAAATATAGAAAAACAAATTACTAGAACTGAAAATAAAAATTAAAGTCGTAAATTTTGCCAAAAATAATTTTTTATTTTCGGCTGTTTTATTGCACATCAGCAAAATAATCCAATCCGAAGTGAAAATGCTAGTATAATTTCCAAAAATATTTCGACTTTTATGGTTGATTATTTTTCACACATTTATTTTTTATTTTGTATTTTATTGGTTTTATTTCCAAATTACTGCCAAAAAAATATTTGCCACTAATAAATTTTTAAAATATTTTTTTCCTCACATTATTGTGTCGAAGTAAAAAAATTATTTGTATAGAATTTTTTGCTTAAATATTTTAGTGGCGTTGTCAACTCTCCCATCAGCAGTTGGTCTAATTGGCTTTATTGGTCAGTAAAGTGAAATACTAAAATTTTTGTTTATACCAAAAAATCTGAAAATTTTTTGTCATAAAATTTTTTTAAAATTAAATACTTATGTTTTAAATTTGTTAGAGTTATTTAGTAAATGTAAAAGTCATTTCTTCGAAACCGACTTAAGGCAAATATAACAAAATACAATTTTATATAAAACTAATAATTTGTTAATAACAAAAAAAGATACTTGGCTGTTTCATTTTTTTTTAATTTATAATTTTTGGAGTCATAAGCCAGTCAAATGAAGGACTTGGACATATTTTTGCAAATTCGGGATGTTACTAGATTATTATTGCGAGGATTCATTCAATATGTATAATATTATTGCAGATTTCAGTTAAAATCTAGTGCCACTAGACTTCAATTACATTACGCTTCATTTTACTCTACACATAAAGTTCTTATTCTCTTAAGAACTCTTCTCATTCCAATATTTGTTTTTTTCACCTAAAGGTACTACAGTTGCATCAAGATGTGTGTAGTTCCGACAGGTATTGTCCTATTTATATAACATATTTTAGGTTCATTGGAGTTTTTTCAAAACGTCCGTAGGGAAGATTAAAAAAAACTAGAAACTTATGAACAGAAACGAAAACTATAATTTTTATTTTCTCAAATAACAACTATAAAACCTTGATTTATGTATAAACGTTTGTCTGCCTTTAGTTTTGGTTCCTCAATTTATATATAATATATATGATGCATGATTTGTTCTCATAAAGGTGCACTTCTCCTCCTAAATAAGTATATTAACCGATGATGCCTACCTACACCCTAAATGTCATTCTAAAAATATAGTAGAATAGAATAGTATTATTATAATTGATTCTTTTAAATATATATACCTTACCATGCATTACTGAATCCATTTTTTTCATTTAGTTGCTGGCGCCGCCTTGTTCAGCATCTTTTTCTGCCTTTTGCTCAGTTTTCAATATATTCGCACAATGGATATCATTGCTCTTTGGGTTAATGATTCTAAGTTGTCTCTCCGCAATATGGGAAATATTTTCCACTACACCAATGTGCTTAATATTAAGCAAGTCCCTTCGAACAGATTCCACTATGGCTTTTTGTGCACGAAAATTTATAGGCTTTAAGTTGAGTACGTGAAGCAAGCCAGTTCCATCAACATCTATATTAGCCAGTGGAATATTTTTAAACATATCAACTTGTTGGCGAATGGCTCCCATTTCTGTATAGACCTTCTCAAGTTCCATATCTAAATGCTCACTGGCCAAAGGGTAGTCAATAATTGGTTTTACGACTGTGTAAGCTAAAGAAAAAGCATAACCATAAAACCACTAACTTCAGGAAAAAAAATTGGATAAGATTTTTTATACTAACCCCTATCGACAGCATCCGGAATTCGCAGAAGACCTTCACGACGGTTTTCTTGATCAATATTCTCCGAAATGCTCTCAACTAGTTCACGAGCATTACGTATGATGTTTTCAGTTTTAGTTTGAAGTATAGCTACTTGGTAGGCATCAAACACTGGTCTATCAATATTTCCGGAATCAGCCATAGGTGAGCTATTATTTTTTGTTTGATAGTTGTTCAGGTGCATATAAATATGAAATAGTTATATTAAAATGTAAAACATGTGATTGATTGCAATTTACCGTATTCGAAGGCAGAAAACTATGTATACATAAATCAAAGTACAAACAATTTTTAGTTGAATAATCCAAAAAATTGTTTATACAATGTGAAAGAAAAATTATTTATAATTTTTTAAATCAACTTCAAGTTAGCTTGATTATACATATAAAAAAATATATTTCATAGTTTACTTAGCTCAAAAAATTTTGAAATTTCATTTCAACAGTTTTCATTTTATTTTGCTGGATTGGCATACTAGGATTTATGCCACATATAACAATATTTTTATTATCTACACAAATGGGAAAGTTTTTATAAAATGTAAAACTTAAATAGTTTTAAACGATTAACTTCGCTCTACAAGTTTATCCTCTTGTCTTCCTGGTTACATTACGCCTTTTCTTTTGTAAGCAAGTCGCAAAAAAACAAATAAAATAAGCACTAATATCGATGGCAACTCTGGACATAAATGTGAATTTTGTTAGGCTTATGTATGCAAAACACGTAGTAAAATTTAAAGTTAAAATTTTGAAAATGATTAATAATTCATTGGAATTATTGGTAAAGATATATATTTTTTACATGATTGTAAATAAGATATGAATTTTCATGTCTTTAACAGTAAAATAATAAATAGAAAAGGTAACATATTTGTTACGAACAATGACGCCACGAAATACTAAGAATTAACGAAGTCATTCGTTGACATTTATCTGAAAGTTATGTACGTACTTCAAAAAATCGAGCTTTAGTGTTGGCAACTACGTGATTTGAACTGCTTATTAGTTAAGCGGTTTCGAAAAGGGTTGGATTAAATAAGCTAGCATTGTTGTTGTTTCATATGTTATTTTTAAAACAAGCAGTTGTTCTTTTGTAATATGCTTACAAAAGAAAAGGCCTATTAATGAAGTGGTTTAAATATTTATTATTTTATGACCAAATGCTTTTAATAGTGTTTGGTTTTGATTTTTAATAAATTTTACAATAATTTTTATTTTATTGATATTTGGTCATCATCAATAGTTTCCTGATTGGAATAAAAAATGTTCAGTTGTATTAGTATTAGTTTTCAATTTATATATCCTGATATACACCTCGAAGTGATACTAACGTAGTCCCAAGGTAGAACAATGTCTTTAGGAATGAGGTAGAGTTGTTTAGTCAGTGCAAGTCGGGCACTCATTTTTTGGGGCGTCGGATTATGTGGTCAGTGCGTAGACATTCCACTTCTCCCCGCCGAAAACAAAAAATAAAAAAACATATATATTCTGATATATGGATCTATATGATATATAGATAAAATGATCCATGTTAATTTCCTGTCCACTGTTACCTCCATCTAATAGAATATTTTTGCGGTTTTTTTTCCTAGGATAATTATATAGACAAAGCTTACAACAATAGTGATTTTGCGTCTATCGGAGGTTTGGATTAATCATCTAACGGCTTATCTTAAATATAAAATATTATTCGGCCTTTTCAATGGCTCGCAAGTATGACAAAAAACAGCAAGTTGCTGGCATATATTGGCCGAAATGTATACAAAATAATAACACTACTTTTTCTACTTCGGCCAGTAAAAGAAAAGTGTTTCAAACGCAATAAGCGCACTATAAATTGTAGATTGAGAAAAAAGAAAAATGTCAGTGTTTTATATTGAAACTTCCAATTTTCTTACCATTCCTTTTAATTTTGTATTCATTTTAATTTTCAATTTATACTAATTATTTATTTTTATACAAAATATAAGTTGCTTGCATTATGTGCACATATGCAAGATTTATTATTTGCCAAAATATAACACTTGACAGATTGCAGCAGTGATGACAAGGTCTCGCGTAGTGAATATAGGCCAGCAAGCATTTTTTGCTATAATTGCGAGCCACCGAAAAGGCCTACTATTAATATTTAATTGAATTATTATACTGCATTAAATAGACATTTTAAGTGTATAATAAAAATAAACAATATACATTGAGTTTCATATTGCAAAGTGGCAAAGTGTGTTATAATGTATAAACACACTAATTTAGAATTGCACTATCTTAAAACGAATAGAATATTTATTACACCACAAAGATATGCATGGCTTTAAACTATACTTCAGTAAAACCATCTAAATAAATAAACGGTCTGACATTTTATCATGCAAAAAAAAAGGATATGTATTGTATACATTTCATCAGAATCTTGCAGTATACTTCTAGATATTCTTAAACCAAAACAAATCAAAACTCATGGTTTGTTGCCGGTATTTTTAATTTGTTCTAATTCTGGGTTGTTTCTTTAATTGATTTTTTATTATTTTGGTTGTAACCTTATGTACTGTCTGTATTTCTATCTGTGCTGTATCTAAAACAAAGTTGCAATATATGATTGAACCAACGAAAAACAAGAATGAAACCTAAATCTCGCAATGTTTTTGAAAAATATTCTCATATAAGGATGAGTAATATATAGAAGCGCTAAAATGTCTTTGATGAAAGATGAATATGGGTCATTCTTTTACAAACCGGACGGATTTTGGCAAAAAATGACCTCATCACCTCCGATTTGGCTGAAATT
>NC_051847.1:137575595-137595921 GCF_002237135.1 Teleopsis dalmanni | reverse complement strand
ACATATTTTCAAATAGCTATATCTCAAGTTCTATAAAAGGTAGAAACTTGAAATTTATTGCGTTTTAAAGATAATTGGTTGAGCTTTTAAGAAATTGTTTAAACAATTAAGATTGTTTATATTTAAGTACTAATATTAACCGTTAAATTTCAAAAAAAAAGATATCTCAAAAGGGTACACAACATTTTTCATTTTTTATATTTTATTTAGATTCAGTTTTAAATTTTACTAAGAAATAAAAATTTTCATAGTATCGATTTTTATAAATTTTTAAAATTTTTTTTTTCTCATGAAACACATCAAACACATGCGTGCTATATTTACATTGAATGAATTTTCAAAAAATATACTACAAATATTCTTATATAATATTCTTGATTTCAATTAGTAATAAAATTGTACATAAAACTCAAAAATTTCAGGACGATATTGTCGTTGGAACTACTTTTAAAAAATTTATTTATCCTTCACATCACTCCAAACACATACACACGATTTTTCAGTAAAAAAAAACAGAGGAATACGTCACACAAATTTTTCATTTTTACTTTTAATTCCGATTAAACAATAAATTCTTCTTCAAAAATAAATATTTCCAGTGTGATATTGCTTCCAGAAGTAATTTAAAAAAAATTAATTTATCAGGTGTCCTTCATGTTACTCATACGCACCATAATACCCTTGAATCAATTTTCCAAGAAAAGTGACACAATATTCACATTTTAAATTAGTTCCGCATCATCTCTATTTTGAAATTATAAATTTTAACATAATTAAACCGTTTTATGAACTTTTTCTTATATTGATCAGTTTAAAAATTAATTAGTTCCACACTAGCTGAACTACCTGAATAACTGAAGCACATAAGTACACCCACCTTCTATGGTGAGCGTTATTCTGCTACAGTTGGAAAAATTCTTTAAGCAGATAAGAACTGTAAACAATTTGAAATGGAGTGTCTAGGTACTCCTATCTTTAAAAGATCCAGTATCAAATTTGGTATAAAATGTTAAGTAAGTCTGATAAATTTTCAAGTAAGAACATTTAAATAATGGCAAAAGTTGAAAAAAATAAATTGCATCTACGGCAATTCAATGACTTAAAATGTTTCAATCCGCTGAAGTTAAAAATACATCCAAGAAAGGCCAAAGTAAGGCAAGTTTCAGATAGTATCCTGCGTTTGTTGGGGATGCCTAGGACCAAAAAAAATATGAGGAAAAAAATATGTAACAGTTGCCGAATGAGACTGGTGATGAGAGCCAAAAAAAATAAGAACAATGAAGGAGCTATATCGGAAAACAACAGCCAGTCATCGAGCGAGGAAAATATTCAACCATCAAGTAATAGCAGTTCGGCTACATAAGAAACTGAAGTCAGAAAAAGTGCTATTAGTCCATTAAATAAAGCACTCTCTCTAATAAGCAATACCCCAATTACATCGAGAAAACTTAAACAACAGGAATATAAAAATGAAAAAATAAAGGATATAACTGAAGCGATTAAACATAAAATTTTCAACATTCCTCCCGATGAGTCCAACAATAGCGATGAAGAAGATGACCTTGCATCAATTTTAAAAAATCTACAGGAAAAATTCAATGGCATAGCAGATAGGACGATGAAAATAAAAATATTGAGTGTGGTACATAATTGGTCTTTTCGAAGAATCACAACTCACTTTCCAAACGCTACAAAGCATATGATTACTGTAGCTAAAAAACTTGCTTCAGAAAAAGGAATCTAAGAAAACCCAAATCCAAAAAGCCATCCATCGTTAGAAAAACATGTAACCGATGCAGTTTTAAATTTTTACGAATGTGATGAAAACAGTCAAATAATGCCTGGGAAAAAGGACTGCGTATCCGTAAAAATTGACGGGAAGAGGACACAGATGCAAAAACGGCTCATTCTAAGCAATCTAAAGGAGTTGCATACTCTTTTCAAACTCAGCCATCCGGACCTCAAATGCAGTTTTTCAAAATTTGCACCTTTACGACCACAACATTGCGTTCTTGCAGGAGCAAGTGGTACACATTCAGTTTGTGTATGCTCCATTCACGAAAATGTACGATTAATGATAGATGGAGTAAATATAAAAGCACTGACTGCATGCAGTAGGGAGCCGATAAATGACTATAAAGATTGTCTACACCGCATGATTTGCCATGCTTCAAGCACAGAATGCTTTTTAGGAACCTGTGCCAAATGTCCTAGAACTGAAAACCTTAATCGACAACTTCTGGAGATATTTGATGACAACATGATTGAAACCGTTACATATAAACAATGGATTCGTGAAGAGAGATGCACATTGAAAACCTTGACATCACCAATAGACGAATATTTGCAATCCTTAACAGACGGTTTAGACAAATTGCTATTGCATTCCTTTATCGTTAAGAAACAGGCAGAGTTTTGAAATGATAAGAAAAGCAACTTAGCAAAAAATGAATGCATAGTTTTATGTGATTTTTCCGAAAATTATGCTTTTGTTGTTCAAAATTCTGTTCAAGGTATTCACTGGAATAATAATCAGGCAACGATTCATCCGTTTGCAATATACCACCGTGATGAAAATAAAAAACTACAAATAAAAAATTTTGTGCATCTGACTGTTTACATCACAACACAACTGCTGTGCATTTGTTCCAAAAATACGCGATCAAATTCATTAAAAAAATTAGTACGGATATCAAAAAAATTATATATTTTTCCGATGGATCGGGTTCACAATACAAAAATAAAAAAAATTTTATTAATTTAACTCATCACAAAGCAGACTTTGGTTTGGAGGCAGAATGGCACTTTTTCCCAACTTCACACGGCAAAGGACCATGCGACGGCTTAGCTGGTACCTTAAAGAGAAATGCTGCAAGAGCTAGTCTTCAACGAATACATAATCCAATTCAAACACCAAAGGAATTATTTAACTGGGCTAACGAATGTTTACCAAATGTTGTGTGCCATTTCTCAACATCAAAAGACTATGAAGCTGAAGAAAATAAGATTAAACACCGTTTCGAAGCAGCTACATCAGTTAAAGGCACATTAAAATATCACTGCTTTATTCCTAATTCGAAAACGATATTAATGGCAAAAATATTTTCTTCTGCAGACATTACAGATTATGTACCAATAATGAAATGATTATTAATAAAATCAATACAAAAACTTAAAAAAAATATTTTGTTTATAGTTCTTTACAGTTTATCTCCATATAGAATTGTTTACAGTTTATTTCCTATAACAATTCGTATCTGCTTAAAGAATTTTTTCAACTGTGTAATTATGTGCTGCAGTTATACAGGTAGTTCAGCTAGTGTGGAACTAATTAATTTTTAAACTGATCAATATAAGAAAAAGTTCATAAAACGGTTTAATTATGTTAAAATTTATAATTTAAAAATAGAGATGATGCGGAACTAATTTAAAATGTGAATATTGTGTCACTTTTCTTGGAAAATTGATTCAAGGGTATTATGGTGCGTATGAGTAACATGAAGGACACCTGATAAATTAATTTTTTTTAAATTACTTCTGGAAGCAATATCACACTGGAAATATTTATTTTCGAAGAAGAATTTATTGTTTAATCGGAATTAAAAGTAAAAATGAAAAATTTGTGTGACGTATTCCTCTGTTTTTTTTGAAAAACACGACTGAAAAATCGTGTGTATGTGTTTGGAGTGATGTGAAGGATAAATAAATTTTTTAAAAGTAGTTCCAACGACAATATCGTCCTGAAATTTTTGAGTTTTATGTACAATTTTATTACTAATTGAAATCAAAAATATTATATAAGAATATTTGTAGTATATTTTTTGAAAATTCATTCAATGTAAATATAGCACGCATGTGTTTGATGTGTTTTATGAGAAAAATTTAAAAAAAATTTATAAAAATCGAAACTATCATGAAAATTTTTATTTCTTAGTAAAATTTAAAACTGAATCTAAATAAAATATAAAAAATGAAAAATGATGTGTACCCTTTTGAGATATCTTTTTTTTTGAAATTTAACGGTTAATATTAGTACTTAAATATAAACAATCTTAATTGTTTAAACAATTTCTTAAAAGTTCAACCAATTATCTTTAAAACGCAATAAATTTCAAGTTTCTACCTTTTACAGAACTTGAGATATAGCCATTTGAAAATGTGTCTACAATGCCAATTCTCAAAACCCCATGGGTCCATATCTCCTAGGAAAAAAATTATAAAATTTTTTCCCGAGATACGGGTCTTCTTATTTTATGAAAGGAGCTCATAAAAAAAATTTCAGCCAAATTGGAGGTGATGAGGTCAAAGAGGTGTCCGGTTTGTAAAAGAATGACCCATATACGAGTATTTTGGAATTCGTAGTTTACGATTTGTCATTTTACAATGAGGATTGATTAACAATCGCCAAATTGTTTATAATTATAAACAGTCAAAAAGTCATTAAATAAGTCATTATAAAAAAGTGTAAAAGTTTGATAGTTTCACCGTACGCTTCATAGCGACAAAGGTGTGACAGAAACTGTACTAACACAACATATTCTTCTATCAAATTGTCATTCGGCAAGCTTTTCCAGATGTGCAATTTTATGATATTATTTGATTTGACCCCCAACGTAACAAGTCCATGCGATTTGTTTACATTGGATCGTTTTGTAGGGTTCCCACAAAACTTTTGAAATCAACAATTTTCACGAGTTGTCGATGCCGAAATGTCATCGAAAATTACTTTAAATAGTATCTTACATCTAATGACATGGCCAGAACAATACATTGAAAAAACACATTTAGTTTTTGCGTCATCATATTGATAACTTTATATTTACATACTTACCTGGTATGAATTATTTGTATAAAATTACCCTTTAAAACTGACACTGATTTTCTATTTTTTACGTAAACAACATATAGTTTGTCACGTATCTACAAATCCTATATCTCCTGCACACAAGTATATACTAGTGAGCAGGCACCAATCTTACTTAGAAACTGCAATAAATTAATAATAAATAATTATTAAAGTATTATATTTGTTTTATTGTAATTATTAGATTTTCAGATTTTACTTCTTTGTTATTCAATTTCAAAAAAATTTTTAACATAAATAAATATTATGCCTCAAATCTGAAAACATTGGTTATAGTTACTTAACAATATGTTGAAAAACAAAGAATACGACAATGACGTCTGTCGAAGGTGTTGGTTTTATATAAATTTACCTTCTTACTTTAAATTATTTACAATTCAAAAATTAAATTATGAAGGATTCAAATTAATTACTTGTGGTTTAAATATTAATTAAATAGTATTAAATTTATTTATGATCAGTTTTCTGTATTCCAAAGCACTAGTAATTTAGTTAATCAATTTTTTCCAGTTAGGGTCATTTTCTCCATTAAGCACACTCACACCTTCCTCTTCCACTAAAGATTCTCACTCAAAACACATTCGTCTAAAAGGCCTTAATACAGGACAGCGGCCTAAGAAGTGTTGTATGCTTTCTGTTATAATTATTAATTAATAATATAATTATTATTAATATAATAATTATAATAAAATGTAATATAATTATTATTAAATAAAGTTTAAATAAATTTATTATAAATTAATAAAGTAATAATTAAAATATTTTTTGAAAAATTTTTTATTAGCTTTTCATCACGAATTTTGTTCAATTTCTATACACAAAACGCATTGGCACCTGGCAATTTCTGCATTCGGAAAATATCTTTTATTTCTGTGCTTTTAATCTTAATTAAAATATGTCACATATGAACTTTATAAAGCAACGTTTTTAATTGAATGTTTAATAATACGTTTTGTAACTTAATTTATTTTTAAAATTTTTTTGAAAATAAATGAATATTTAATATATAACGTCCTTTGACAGTTCGTGTATATTCTTAAAAATTTATAATTTTCATTCACCTTTTGCCAGAGCTGCTCGATAGTTTGGGCCACAAATTTTATATTCTTCTAAAGCCATTTAAGCAAATTGTTAGGTGCCTTACGACTATATCCAATATTAACCTTTTTTGGCTTAATCACACGTAAAGCCATAAAGTTGTCAGATTTTCTACTAAAAACTTATGAAACCCTTAAATTAACTGGGTATATTGAACTATTATAAAACAAAAGAACTTTACTGAGCACTTATATTAAGATATTGATAGGTTTCGAAGTTTAAGCACCTGCGTCAACCATTCTATGCATACGTACTTATACGAGTATACAGACAGACAATTTAGCTTTTATAACAACAAAAGATACTCATACGTCACTTATGTGTATAGGTATACTTGTATTACTTCAGCCCACACTTCTGGGCTAGTGGAGTAGTGGAGGTTTGAAAATTTTTGCTGCAAACAACTTTGCTGTCAATTTAATTTTAGAAAAGTTTTATTATTAAATTTTTACCCGTATCCGCTTTAATGGCTTGCCCATGACACAGGAGCAGCACATACAGGACCACCTCTTACCATAGCCAAGCAGAGGAAGGCGTACATGAGCTGTCGAGTGGCTTTTTGTGCTGTGTAACTCACACGTCTACGTGCATATTTCATGTACATAAAAAAGCAATTCCTCAACTATATAACGTTGTCTTCCGGGTGTGTTACACCTTCCGTAAGCTTGATACGTAGATTTTATAGTTAATAGGATTTTCAGTTTGCTTCACTTAGGATATAAAGAACTTTTCTAAAGTGAAGTGCAAAGATATAATGCCAAATTAAATAAACGAACTTAAAAACTGTGGAAATGAAATTATAACAAATTTTTCTAAAAGTATTAAAGAGATTCATATTAACACAATAATACAGTGATTAATTAAATAGATTTCATTTTCTTAGTTTGTTAAGAGTTTTTTCATTTTAATGCTTAGTGTATAACGTAAATTTGCTGACATGAAATTGCATAGTAAATCCTAGGCTTTATTGCTCTTCCATTTGTTCTATACGCAATTTGGTATTATCCTTTTCCTGCTAATATATACATATGTATATATGTATGTAAACGTATATAAACACATAAATTAAGTTATTATACCGCACTTTTTCCTTATCATTCTCACCAGCTTGGCAACTCTTTTACTTGCAGTTTTTTCCATGGCTTGGCGAAGAAGTTCGAGAAGGAAAAAACCTAAACACAAATAAAGGCAGGCAAAGCTGCTTTTGCTAAAATTTGCATAATAAATCTATTTTCAATGGATTTCTTTTCTATTAGGGATCTGCTTTTAGCACATGAGTTTACTGATTTCTATATGAGCTTCAGTCAATTTTACAAGCATGACTCATTCATTTACACATTTCGGTTTCTTACTTTATCTTATAGATATTTTATACGTTTTTATTTGCTTTCGAAATTGATTTCAATTATATTGAGGTAAAAAACTTATGGTGCTGAAAATTTTTCCCAAATATATATATCCATGGAATATATAATTTAAATATTTGACAATGCTTCTATTATGGTTTAAAATTTGGAAAAAAAATTATACAATTTAGTAATATTTGAACAATTTCTTTATTTCCGTTTAAGCTTAGTAATTGGTATTTACGAAACAATTTAAGTAATTAATTTTGATAAATTGTTTTTCTTATAACGTAAGCAAAATTTTGTATTGTTTTATTGTTTTATAAAATACTTGATAATTCTGTATTGTTGTATTTAAGTAAAACTAAAATAGTGTTATTTACTTGAAAAAACATTGTATTAAGAACCACAATAAATTTTGAAGTTTCTTTACTTTTATTGCAAATGTTTAAATTTGAGAATAATTAATCAAACTTTTAAAATAATAAATAAAATAAAATATAAAAACGAAAATACATACTTAAAAATAAATTATTATGGACTTACAAGTTTTATTTAATAAATATTTTTACTTATAAAAACAATTGACCTGCAATAAAAAAGTTAAAGTTCTTTATTTTTCTCTAGAATACTAAGTGTATAATAAACATTAAAAGTGAACATATAAATAAATTTAAAGTGTAGTTTTAATAAAAAGGTATTTGGAACAGTAATAAATTACAACAACAAAATATTTTATAATCTATTTATGTTCAAAACACATCTCTATTAAAACAGTACTTTTCATTTATAAAAGTTATAATTGATTTCAATAATCAAACTTAATAAAGTTTAGTTATTTTTAATATATTTTGGTAGAGAGGTTTTGAAAAGTAGTTAACTACAACAACAAAAATCTTTTTTATTATATTGTTTCAATTAAATTAAATTCATTATTTACTCTTAATAATTAATTTAAATTAATAAATTTAATTGAATTTTTAGCTGACTATACAGCTGATTCGAATATTGCCAAATACCACAATAATAAAATTTAAATATTTAATAGCACCACAATATAAGGATTATTAGAAACTGTGTGCCTGACTTGGCAATGCTTTTGAAATGATATATATATTATTGATGATCACAGAATATCATCATAACTCTCATACGTTTAGTAAAATATATTCAATTATCTTTTGTTCGATTAAAAATTTATGCTCAGTATTGATTTGTACACAACAATCGTCAGAAGAAGTAATATTGTTTGAGTCGCCATTTTCTTTAGAATGGGAAGAACTTTTTTTAAATGAAATAAATCAATTCTTTCCCATATATTTCACCTTTACTTTATTACATTCAATAGAAAACAGTACGCTTTTGTATTACTGAGGTTTTATAACATTAAATAGATAACTTTGAAGCATATTACAATCACAGGTGTAACCAACTACACTCGCTCTCTTACAAGTATGGGATCATTGAGTAAGTTTGAAGATTAACTAAAAGAAAGTATTTTTTATATCTATATTGTTATGTTATTTTTGCATGGTGGGAAGTAAAGTGTTTTTGCTATAAGTTGCCAATAACCGAAGAACGTCATTAATGCAAAAGTCGTAAACTCACATATTTTTTTGCGTAGAAAATAACAAATGAACTAGCTTTTAATAATTTCTGCTACTTGTGCACTTGCCGTGTAGTGTGTGATATCGGGGTCTTGAAGGTGCAACATTTTTATTTGAAGTATATCAGTATTTGAAGAATAGTTCAGTCGTTTCACTTTGTTGTGTAGATAACGGTTTCATAATTTTATATAGTTTCATATATCATCCTCTTTTTAATTTTAATTTATCGATCATTTTTTGATTGCAAAGCAACTAGATTTATTAACTTGCAATCTGTTTATGCAGTTATGCGATTTTATGGATAATTCGAGAGATTTACTTGAATTTATAATTAAAGTTATTTCTTTGTATAATTTAAAAAGATGAGAAGTGCGCAATTAAGTAACATATTTGTTTTAAAAATACTTTAAAAAATAAGTTTAATGGGAAAATAAATATTTTTAATTAAGTACTTTTCAAAATTGGATTTAAAGACATGTAGTGCCTTCGCACTACACTATTAAATATTTGTTTTAAATAAACTTCCAAATAATGGAATCCTAAATATAATATCTGGTAATATTTATGTTTAAAAAAACTTGTAAAAAAATTTCACTTGCATGAAAGGTGTTGAACTCAGTTTTTTACCAAAATCCATTATAATTCTTCTTCGGTTTCCTTAAGTCCGACATTAATAAGCAAATATTTTATACTGTTGGATATTAGACTTTAATATAAATTTTTGGATGTGCAACTCTATTGAGTGGTTGTTGTAGTAAATGTTACCTAGTATTTCCTGTGGTTGAAGTGCCGGTTAAAAGAGGGAAGCCCTATAATCGTGCGTTCTTATCACTAAGCGAAAATAAATAAATAAATAAATTTTTGTTTTTTTTGAATTATTGTAAAAATAGTACACTATATAGAGTCCAAAATATCAAAGAATTATTACTGTTTATGAACACATTAAAATTGAAGTTTTTCTGACATTATGTATAAACTTTATAGTTAAAGTAACAAGCTATTTTCACTTAGAGCTTAATGATGTTTTTAGTGTTCATAAAAAAAATCAGTAAAATTATTAAATTGTAAGGTTGCATTAGGCTATGTGACCACGGTTGCCACTTGAAAATTTATTTCTGTACCAAAATTGGTTTAAAAAGGTACCATTTCTGTAAAAAAAGGTTCAAAATTTTTTTGGACCTTTTTGTTTTCTCGTTCTGTGTTTTTCATAGTGTTATAAATGAACAAAATATAAAATAGTGCAAAGTTGCATTTATAAAAAAAATTAATTGGAAATATCCACAATAAAGTTGGGTCGTCAAAAATGTACCATTTTTTGAAAATGAGTACCAAACGAAAAAAAAATAAAAAAAAGTACCAATTTTGGTACTAAAGTACCATAAGTGGCAACCGTGTATGTGACACAGGAAAATAATAATTTATAATTTATAATTTATAATTTATAATTTATAATTTATAATTTATAATGTATAATTTATAATTTATAATTATTTATAATTTACGATTTGTAATTAATAATTTATAATTTAATATTTATAATTTATAATTCATAATTCATATTATTTAAAATTAATAATTTTTAATTTATAGTTTATTATTTATAACTTATAATTTATAATTCACAATTTATAATTTGTAATTTATAATTTAATATTTGTAATTTATAATTTATAGTTTATAATGTATGGTTTATAATTTATTAATATAATTTATAATTTATAATTTATAATTTATAATTTATAATTTAAAATTTATAATTTATAATTTATAATTTATAATTTTGATTTCTCAATGTTTTTTTATACATAATATACAAAATATGAAAATGTTTAAGTATTTCTGCAAATTAGTATATATTATTTAATTATTATAATATTAATATTATTGACAAGACAAATACAGGTTTATTGTAAACAATGCGTTTCAGTTTATATACTATTTTTTTGTTATCATGTCTGTACATTAGGTACATTAGGCAGTACTCTTTACGATAAAAGTACCGTTGTTTGAACAGGTGCAACGAAACTTCGCAAAAACATTGTGCATTGAATATAATAAAAAAACAATAAAGTATGTTTCCAATAATAGATTTTTTTGGAAAATATTTTCAAATAAAATGTTTTGTACTGCATGCATGTACACTTATCACTTCGACTGTATATATTCTTAAGCAATAATCAAAAAACTGTAATGGAAGTTGTCAATGAAATGTTTTATAAATTTCAGGAATGAGTCGTATACGTAATACAAGGATATAAAGATCTTCTTAAAACATGTGTTCTGTACATAATTTTCATAAACCTTTGTTTGCTTCTTATTTTTGTAGATACAAAGCACTCATTCCGCTATAAAGTATTATTTTCTGTATGTAACATATAGTATTATTATTACTTGCAATTAAAAATACAGTTTAAGTAATAAAAAGTTTTAGTTGACTTCCGTCGTAATTAACTTCGAAAATTGGATGAAAAAATTATTATTTCTTTCTAATACGTCACCAAATCAGATCTCAATAAAAGCATTTTTAATTTCTTTATTTAAAAGCAGTAACATAACGCAAATGTGAACATTTTTTTTACTAACCAAACTAACCACAATGGATATTATTACCATTTTCAAGACTTTTTCACGTCGAGCACCGGAAAATAAAAATAAAAAACAATAAAATGTGTACAATAAAATGCAATGTAATAGTTTAAAATATTTCATTGATCGTTTCATGGACCATGAAAAGTTCACTACGTTTGTGAAAAGATAGCTACAAAAGATTATTACGTTCGGAACATAAAAAATGGAATGAGGACCACAAAAATTTTATATAAGGTGCAGGAAATAGCATACTATTTTAGTGAGTCGGGCATATCACTTTAATTTTTGGTGTACTGTTTCTGTTGGCGTTAATTTAAGCAAACACTAATACCAATTTAAAATGTATCGCTCATGAGTAGTACGCTAGAAGAATGTACTGATTATATTCGTTCAGTGGTTTTTGCGCCTACAGTTTACGGAAACTTTACAAGAAATACAAAAAGTTGTGGTTATATATATAATAATATACAATATATATAACAATGTACAATATATATAATAATATGCAATATATATATGATATATATATTTACAATAACACGATATTCAATAATTGGTATACGATATATTAAAACGCAATTATTCAAAAGTTGAATATATTGAATTTGTTTCATCATGTAGCAGAGTTAATTAGTAATATGATCGATATGATAACAAAGTTGATAGGACATTAGTTATGAGACATTACAGAATTCATTATTAGAGCACTTATTCCATCAAAATGTTTATTAAACGTGTGCCAGTTGCCTCTTTTAAATATTTAATCCTTTAACTCCTAGGAGGAGCATAGGGCCGCAGCAAATATCTTCCACTCGGTACGATTGGTGACCAATAGCTTCAACTCTCTCTAGCTTTTCTGCATGTGTAACATTGCAAAGTGTAACGGACACATTCCCATTTGCGTTTTTTGATTTCGGTTTTTATAGGTGTTTGTTGAGTTAGAGACCATAGACGTTCATTTGAATTTGTATTTGACCAGAATACTTTAAAAGTTTTACGTAGTGACTGATTTACGAAAACTTGTACTGGTATGTTGGAGTTAAATATTTGTTTTTTAGTCCGGCGCGATAGCCGACAAGATCTCCATACTTTATTTAAGCAATCAAACGCTTGTTTTGCTTTCTTGATACGGTTCTCAATGTCCGCACTGCATCCACCATTTTTTGATATGATGCTTTCAAGATAGCAAAAAGACTCTACATCCTGAAGGCAGCAGTTGCTTATAATAAAAGGATCTTGGACGTTAGCATTAATGCGCATAACTTTTGTTTTGGTAACATTGATTTTAAGTTCTGCTCTGTTTGCCGTAGTTTTCAAACGATATCTGTGTGCCAGCAGATATAAGTGATCGACGTAATTGAGATCATTCAAGCTATGTTGTAGACCCCAAGTTATTCCGCCACCTTGATCCAATGCCTCTGCCCAATGCGCGTTTCAAATGACAGTGTGACATAGTTTCTTCGCCATATGAGGCCGTTTCTTTGCGGTTTCGTCTTTCAAACGCTCCAATAACGCTATATAATAGTCGCTGTTGATGGTCTTCCACTTCTGGAGATAGTCGATGAATATTATTCCATGCGCATCCCATAATACAGATGCCATAACCTTACCAGCCAACTGCTGCGTCTTTGGTCGCTTTAGGCGGCTTTCACAGGCTGCATGCCACTCAGCAGACTGCCGATTTGACTCTGGAGTGAAATGGTGGATCCATGTTCCATCTATCGTGATGTACCGATGCAAAAACTCCGACTTATTGCGCGTAAACACGTAAACATCATTCTACAGACTGATCGACGAAATGCTGTTAAAATCTATTGATGATGACATGCGCTATTGTTTTATTAATCATGTTCAGCAGAGTAATACCTCGCCAATTAGTTCTTTCTGTGAGATCGCCCCTTTTTTGGAAGCTTTATGATAATACCCTCTTCGATGAAAGGTTCTCTGTCTGTCAAAAACTTTTTATTAACGGGTGGATGATATGTGCGCTTGTATGTGTCAGTTTTCACTAGTTCCGGTGCTAAACCGTTGGATCCTGGTACTTTGCCTCTTTTAGAAACATAAAATTGTAATTTAGCATTAGATTATTGTATTTTTATCATATATTATATAAATACTAGGAGAAAGTGTATATATGTTGACTGAAGATAAAAATTGTTTACATCACTCGACAGTTGTGACCAATTTTTTGACTAAAAATTATATAACTTACCATATTTTTCTTCTTAACACGCAACCACTTTCTGTTTTTAACTAATTCGGTACTATGGATCCCTTGTTGATAAAAAGAAAGATTTGGTAGACATAAGCTCAATCGTATGTGCTGATTTCCAACAGAATGACTTTTTTTACCGTGAAGTAGACTGCCAAAATTTCTTTTGGAATTCACTTTTGAATCTGGAGTGTTCAATTAATGTTAATGATTGTTATTTCCAATCAAACAATCAATTAGAAGCAGTATCTGAAATTTCTGACTTTAAATTTTTGATGAAAGTGGTCGGTGATTACTATGAACATGACCCCTTAACGCTTGTACCAGGAGTAGTCCATAACAATTATTGTTGATTATTTATGGTCAGTCAATTACCACAAATCTATTTTATTTTTCGTTGTTTTGTGTATATTTATCTATTTCACTTACTTCTTTGTCATATGTTGTAATATATTTTCATTCATTTATACTTAAAATATTAATTTTCTTTAATAGTTGTTGTTATATTTTGTTTTATTATAAGAAAGTTCTGCATGCATGATTTATACCGTCAATGTATTTATTCGCTAATTAAAATTATATACCTTTTGCTCCGAATTTTTTTGTTTGTTAATTACTCCTTAAGTAATAGGCCTTTTTCAAGTAGACCTTTTTCTTTTTTTATTATGTTGGTACACCCTTTCTTGACATATGGTATATGTCAAGAATATATAATATATATTATATTTGTTTACATCAGGAAAATTCTTGTTGTACGCGATTTTTTGACCAAGCACGGCACCACTGTTATCGTTCAGGCACCATATTCGCCAGATCTGGCGCCGTGCAACTTTTTTCTGTTCCCGAAACTCAAATTGCCCCTCCGTGGTAAGCGTTTTGAGTCGATTGAATCGGTAAAAGAGAATTCGCCGAAGGCACTAAAAGTGTATGGAAGATTGGGTTAAGCATTGGTATATGTGTATCGCTTCAGAAGGAGCATATTTTGAAGAAGATAAAATAAATTTGGAATAAAATTTAAATTTGTGTGTTTTATTTACAAAATCCAAATACTTTTTGAGCAGTAGGTAAATAAATCTTACAAAACTATGATTTTATTCCTATTAATTGTTATCTATTTTATTATCCACATATTTACCTGTAGCTGAAATTTGAAGCCCAATTCACTTTTTCATTTCTATTATTTCGATCACAATTTCAGGTATATACATCGTACTAATTAGTATGCAAATGCCTGAGTAGGAATACACTGAAGACCTAAACGGGCTTCACTCATCGCTTTTGCGTTATTAATGTCGCTTATTACAAATATATTACAACAAATTAATATTCCACCTGAGAACTAAGGCTTTGCCATTACACGTGGCTAATTTTTGTGTATTGTTTTATAATTGATGTTGCGTATACGCCAGCGTGTCCGCAGGCAGAAAATTATACAAAATTATAAGCACATAAAATAATGAATATAAAATAAAATTAAAATGGGCTAATGGAAAAAGTTTTCGAAACGATAATTTTATTGTCATTAGTCCATCATTTCAGTTGGCCAGAGCAATGTTTTCAGCATTCACCCAAAGCCAGCTCCGCAATCAGTATCACAACTACGGCTTGGATAGAACGCCTGCCACATTATGGCTTGACACCTTACCTTGTCATTTTTTATCACAATTTCCACACAATAACAGTATTATTAAGTGTTTTTTTTTTATTTCTGTCATCAATTTTTTTTTTTGATTATTTTCTTAACAAAATGGCGTATAATTGAATTTTTATTGTAAAGTTTGAAGCGCACAAGAAAAATTTAAGTGAAATTGAAAAAGTTTTATGAGTTTTACAAAATTTTCCAGAAATGCAAACTGTACGAAAGACGGGCAAGAAAAATTCCATTACATTATATTTATATGTATATGTATTTGAGAGTGTCAGTTTGTCAGTCTAATAAGTGTAAAGGCATTCGGTATCTCTGTACTAGCTTATTATGAAGTATGTTTGCGTACTCGAATGTATGCGTTTAACCTTGTTTCAGAACAACAATGCACGGTAGCATTTAGGAACTGTGCTAAGAGAGATAAAGTTTTGCTCAGGTTTGAATTTTATTAAGATATCAAATAGTGTACGAAGGAATAGCAGCTAGCAACCCAATTGCTGCAAGAACAGTCGAGGTTCAGGCTGCATTCCACATGAAAATATCGTAGCGCTTTTTAATGGCACGTAAGCGTCAAGCTTATAATTGCATAATAATTGCAGCGCACTGAATGCGAGTTGAGACATCTTCGAGAATGAAAAATGAAAATTTATTCAGTTTCAAGTTTGCTCAGGTAACATGTAACGTCGACGGCACCAGACGGCAGCAGGCGGATATTGCAAAGTGAAACATAAGCAGAGGCTGTTGTAGCTGCTTTCCGTGCTCTTTAGATAATAATACAGATTCATGGAATTAGTTTTCGAGTTTGGTAATTAATGAAAGTTTATGCAAAACTTTGCGTATCCAACAAAAGCGATTTTCTGGAATGTACCATTTTTTCCTTTTTACTTTAACAATCGTTTTATATTTTTAGTTGATAAATTGGAATTTGTCAAAAAATCAAAATTTTTACTAAAGTAATTTTGAAACTTGTAGCAGAAAAGTAGTAAAAAAAGATAAAACTTAAAACAAATGTGGACGAATATTTTCAAAAGTCCTAGCAAATATTTTTTAAAGTGTGTGGAAAATAATATAATTCTTTGGTACGAGTCTTATTTCCTGGATATGTCCACTTGGCAACGGGTTTCAGTAAAGTAACTCTTTGTTCTATATGTATCGATACAGATTATTGTTAGACATATACAGGTTTGAATTAGTAATCCTGCTCAATTTATTACAAATTATTTCATGCAATTTAAACATTGATTGACTCCACCTCCACCGAGTAAGAATCGAATTATATATAAAATATTTTGAACTTATTTCTCATAAAAAATGTTTGTGGAATGAGCATGTGGATTACTAACAGTTTACACCATGCGACAAAAATATAAGTAACGTAAACCGAACCTATAACTATAAACAAGCAATCAGGCTAAGGTGAAGCGTCCTGAACTTTGTTAAATAAACTTATGTCCTACTAGAATACATATCTAAGAGACTGGTTTAAGTGCTCAGTGTATAAAATATCCTTAGATATTCAAAAAGACATGATTAACCTTATAGCAATTCTGATGCTGTCTGATGCTGTATTTAGTCATCTTGATGCAGATTTAAGCTCAGTAATAATTATCAGTTTCTTGTCAACAATAATGGAAATATTGGATTTCAAACTATGGTATCACAATTGTGTCTATAACTACGCGGATTTTATATAATATTAACGGCTGATCTAGTAGTTGCAAAAAATCTACAAGTGCACTCAAGTGAGATTGTTTCTTGCAATACCCAAACAGTTCAGAATTGTTAGAAAACTACTACTATTATTATTACAATATTACTAATAATTTCAGATGTTTATTATTAACAAAAGCTATTTATAATTATTTAACAAGAAATAAAGTGAAATAGTAATAAAATAATTAAATACGTAAATTTAATATATTTTAAGGAGATTCAATGTATTCTTAATTAACAAAACAGAATCGAATGAAACCTTAAAATTGGATATTTCAATTTTGCAGAAGAAATAAAACTCTGTAATGTAGGTCCTATTCTACAATTTATAGAGGAAGTTAGACATCAAGTCCAACTCATAAGTAGGCAAAAAGGATCTCTAGGTTGCATTGCAAATTCACTCAACATTATAATAATAAAAACAGAAAAGAAATGAGTTTAGATAAACTTAAAATATTTTAGTCTTTAAATTTTCCTTAACTTCGAATTGCTCCATTACTAAATTTTGCAATCATAAATTTTTAATTTTGAAATGAAATATTCTTATAAAACCAAGTTCTTTATGTTTTGTTACAGTGTTTTGTTCCACTTTATTTTGTTTTTTTTCTATTATAAATTGTTGATCTTAGATTTCTTATTACAAAAATGTTACAGGAATTTCGGAATAATTTTTTTAGAAATTTCAGCTTTTTTTATATAACACATCAATTTAAGTTAGACAAAATCAAATAAAATTGAATAAACTCGTATAAATAATTATTCTACTTCCTTTAATCAATCTCTAGAAATAAGAAGGAAGTATCCGCTAATACATCTACCACAACAACTATATTGCACTAGTTGTTACTTTTTGATTTAAAAAAAAATCTTTCTAATTTTATACGAATTTTATATTTTATTTTATATATCGTATATTATGTCCAGTTAGTAACTAACTTTTCACATATCAACCATAAGATTTGCTTATGTTACCAATCATCAGTACATGTTTCTAACAAGTCCTTATCAACCACTTCTGTGTTCAGCTGTTGCAAAATAAAGCGATTATCAACATCATCAATCAAATCCTTAAAGGCACGATGAAGTATCCTTTTCTTCATATTCAACTAAAACTTAACGAGCAAATTAGATACAAAATTATTTTAATCAACTCAACTTTGTTAGAAAGGACCAACGACTGACTGCGGCACTTGCATGTCATGCTAACAAATTACAAACAAATACGCACACATATTACAGCTCCCTTCAGTCGTACAAAAGGACTTCATTAGCTGCTATGTTGAAAAGATTTTTTTCACATTTGCCAGTGTATTCAGATAAAAAATAAACACAGTCTCAGTGTATGAAATTCATTTTATTATGTATGTTTCATGTGTTAAAATAAATAAATTATGTCGAGCAAACTGTGTCATAAGCGTATCTGTGAATGCATTTGTTTTGTTACTTATTCGTCCTTCCATCAGTCGACGTTTTTGCCTATTTGTCTACTTGAAGTATTTCTAGCATTGATTACTTATTACTTAAATTATTTTCCATATATAAATTTAAATGGAAATATAAAGAGTAAATCAGTGGAATGTAATTCTTTTGGAAAATATTTATCTTGAATGTTTTAGTTTGAATTCTGGCAGCCAATGGCTTGTGTAAAATATTTTCATATTTCCATTTAATAGTATGTTATTTCTAAAGTCATTTTTATTTTATCCTATCTTCACAATCATGAACCAGAAATAAATGGGTATCTTAAAAATAGTTAATAAATGCATAAGATTAAGACTTTTAAATGTGTCATCCCATTTGATACTTGCACTCATAAAGCTTGAATATTTTGAATATTCAATTATTTAAACACTTATTAAAGGTCTTATTATCTGAAATTAATAAGATTAACTAAGATATAATTAGATTCATCATAATATTTAATGAACCTTTGTAGCTTACTTTTAATTAAAGGTGAAGACTTCTTTTCGAAGTCTATTGAATTTTTAGTATAAAAGACATTGTGGAGATAAATTTACGTCTTGTCACTCTTTTCAATATCATAAAGGAAGTCATATTACATATATCGAGTGTGAAATGTCTTTTTCAGGCATTTCTAAAATCACGTTCTTGTCCGGGAATGTGAACACAGAAATTCTTTACAAGCAAACAATTTTGTAGCCATTGCAATTAGGTGTTTTTTCCACGCAGTGTCTAACATTATTCCTTAATTCGTGTTGTAGCACTTGTATTGTAATATCAATTACACATGTCATTTATCACAGAGTTTTCTTTAAAATCAACAATCGTAAACATTGGGTGTAGTTGTATATTTGGCTGCATATTTGGCTGAATGCTTGACTGCATGTTTGACTTGAAATATGTAATGTGTAAAGGTACTACGTAAAACTAATATTTGCGGAAGTGTTCAAATTATATTGAAAACCTGCGTCATATGCGTCGTTTTTTAGTCCAATTTTCTTTTGCCCTGTCATGTGACGGGGAGCATTGTCCGATGAACATCAACTTCCCGATTTCGATTTCAGATTAGCAATATGATTCTTCTGCCAATTCTTCAGGGATTTAAAGCAGTTTCGTCTGTACATTTATCGATATTTTATTAAGAAAAAGTAACGTTTATTCCAACGTTTATGCGCGATAAGTGTTATTTTAATACGGCTCCATTGAACGCAACCTTTGAATATTTGTTTGCAGTTTTTAAACGTTACTGTGAAAATATTGATGGCGCATAACACTCTAAGAAGTTTACATTGGAAAATATTAAAAAAGTACATAAAATTGTTTTGGATATTTTTTAAGTAAGATATAAAGAGTATAATATACTTACTATTCGTCGATTACTTTAAAAAAATTAAAACCATCTTTAGCGAATATCATACGTGTATACATTTGTTGGTGAACTTGAAGGACGAAAAAATGAAGAAGAGAAAGTACTGTTTTATCAAAGTAATTCATCAGTTCACAGATTGTAGCTTCACAGAATCACGTAAATGCTTAAACCAAGTGTCAAACAAACGATGAAATTATTGTACTGTTCTTAAAAAAAACTATGTTAATGAATGAAATTGAATTTTTTTTCAAAAAAATATGTTTTTATAACGTGGTCTTGGGACTTTTCAACCGATGTGTCATTTGAATGCAAACAGCATATTTTAGAAAGATTTATGCTTAGTACCTTAGTACCTCAAACAGTGATTATAGTTTCGATAAAAACTGTAAATTGTTAGTTAACCAATAGAAATCAAATCTTAA
>NC_051847.1:137538785-137575495 GCF_002237135.1 Teleopsis dalmanni | reverse complement strand
TTTTCTTCACATTGATAATATGTTCGGCAGTCAGTTGATTATAACTAGTTTTAAAGATATGTTCAACACCAAGCAACGTTTACATCTTCCCAATCATGCACACTTTTAATATCTGTTCCGAAATTCTTTAGATCCTTATTGTAGTCATTCTTATTTTTTCTCACTTAATAATGTAGTTTAAATTCTGCTTATGAGTCGACACTTTAGCTATGATCCATATAAGAATTGTGGAGTTCAAAGTTGCGTTTCCTCGACTCGTATTTTTTGTTCTTATATTACTGTTGTAAAGAATGAACTATAATATGCTGATTATTAAGGAAGAAATATAAAGACGCATGTTCTTCCAGGGTATACTCCGGAGGAGTGGTTATATGTTATTTACACAGAAAATTGATAAAAGGATTATTATGAAAATGAAAATTAGAAATTTCAGTTAATTTTTATTTAACTAAGACAAATGCGTTTCCAATATAAACGAACATCTACATTACATACAACTAATGATATATCATTAAAACTAGGACTTAAAAAAATAGGAATTAATTCATACAATAATAGCCAAATACCTTTAAATAAATTAATCTGTACGTATAGTCTTTTTTAAGTAAGCTTAGATATAAACTACTTTTATCTTTATTTTCTTTTTCATACTCTCATTGTCCATATCTCACAACTTCTGTTTAAGTCATTGACTTATCTTAAATAAGATTTATGTACATATGGTGTCTTCTACATACTTTAATTACTGACAATGTTGCCATACATTTTACGTTCATTTTACGTAAATTTTTTGTCTAATAATTACTATTCCAAACAACTTCGTCCTGTATGCAAATAATGAAAAATGGCATATTTGAAATTCATTCCATGTAAGTTGAGAAACTAAAGTTGACTTCAATTTGCGAGCAATCCGCACATCTCCTTAAACATATAAATTCATCGAGTTCACTGAACTATCATGTATGTTCCTACAATTCTACTCTTTTTTTGTTTTTCATCAAGTACAATATGTTCCATGGGAAAAGTTTTGTACTCATATGAAAAAGTTTGAAGTATTTTGTTTCAATAAGTTATCTGCATGGATTTAAAATGCTGAACACTGCCAAAAAGTTTGTTCTACAATTTAAAATGCACTCATAATAAACATACAATATTTGTTTTATGTGCTCTCGCTTAGTGTTTTCAAATGAATTTAATAAAAATCTGCATTTTATGCATTGAAGTACTTGAGAAACTTCTGATTTATTAAGTATCTCATCACGTGAATGAGATATTTCGTTGCAAGAGAGTAGATATTATGACCGAATCGAGTTAAGTTCCATTTTTGATATGACATACTTTAAAAATGAAAAACTGAGATAGATTTTTTGATACTTATTGATATTTTATTCCCTTTTAGTTTGGATTTGTAAAAAATATTTAAATCTTAGAAAATACTCGCCATAACTTTTATTTCACCTCAAACAATGCTTGTACTTCAAACTGCTGACAACAAACGTTCACAGAATATAATCCTATTTCAGTCTTGTTGAAAACATGCAACTGACCAACACTATTTGATTACTGAATATCAATTTAAAAATAAAATTTTGCTTTTTCCATAAATTTCGAATGTTGAAACTAATACCCTCAAATAAGATATTAGTGCATTTGTTGAATTCTTAAAAAAAGTAATATTTATTTGTTAAGTTGTAAAAGCCTGAACAATAAAAAATTATGTGATTGTGTTAACAAAATTAGTGTCAATAAAAATATATGCTATTTTACAAATGCCAAGCAATAAGTCTTTTGATTACCTCGTTTCTCTTGGGTTCCGTTTGGGCACTGTAAAACAATAATTTTTTTATTTTGACTCGGAAAGAAGCTTTGAAAAAAAAAGTATGCTCTGTGTTTTTATCAGACAATCATGGTAGTGGTTAAATATAAGGTTTCAACTTCGTTTAGTACCTCAATATAAGGTAGCTCTAACTTAATACATCGCAATGGCAGATGCACAAACTTCTTTAGCAATAATATCAGTCCTCTTGTATTAGTGAAACCCTGAAACTTTTGGGTTCCATGTAGACACTTCAAAGTCACGATTTTTGCTTATTAATCTAGTAAGAGATTTTGAAAAATTCCCCTCTGAGACTTGCTCAAGCGATCATATGTAATACTGATCAAACATAAGCTTTTAACCGCATTTAGTGCCGCAGTGTCAATGGAAACGCATGATTCTTTTTAGGATTATTCGATAATTCATAAAAGAGTGTTTGGAGTTTTGAGTTTTTAATTCGAAAAATTGCATTTCCAAGAAATTCTTATAAAATTGTACTTCTTTTCCAAAACTTATGTGTTCTTTGCATTATATTTTTTTTTTTTGTAAATTTAAATAAATTTCATTTCCTATTCAAAGTAAAAAATGCATTTCCAAGAAATTCTTATAAAATTGTACTTCTTTTCCAAAACTTATATGTTCTTTGCGAATTTTTTTTTTTTTGTTTTTTTTTTTTTTTTAAATTTAAATAAATTTCATTTCCTATTTAAAGTAAATACATTTTGCATTGAATATATTCAATACTATTACATATAGCAATCAACTCCTGCAGCGGTGATGCTCTTAGTTGATTTAATTAATAACCTGCTGATTTCCATTTTTGATTTCCATCCTTCTGTACCAACATTTGTTGAAATCACAATTTTCAATTTATCTACTTCTTTACGAGCGACAAATGTATTTTCTGATTCCCTTTTCTACCAAGATATTGTATTACAAAAAGCAAAAAAAAACAAATTGCATTAAGAAGTGAGAAAGTTGTGAATTTAATTTTCTTTTCATTTTCACGTACCTTATGAAAAACATTCATGTAAATTTCAGAGATTTTCTTCTCTTTGACTCATTTTATCATTTTGATTTCCTTACGCAGATATGACCTTATGGCTGGTGTCACACGTGCCGAGGCGTTTTTTTCCTTCAATTCCGGTGACGTGCAATACGGCATTGAGGCGGATCGACGCTCCAAGATTTTAAAAGCTTACGTACGTAATACATATACGTATCATCTGAATGAGATATTCGCAACAATTGTAAATGAGTACACAGATTGGGAAAGACCAGTACAGCATCCGATTAATATAAGGTAAGTACGATTTATGCTCATATATCTTTTACCAACATAATACGTACTACTCACATACGTTTAAGTAAATTTAAGTGCCTTTAAGCATATGCAAATGAGCCATTTTATGTGCAAATCAGTGAAGAAAAAATCGGTACGGAAAACGGAAAATATAAAATTTTATTTTGTTTCAAGCCATTACTTTTACAAAATAATCTACTATTAAAAGTACTGCTATCGGTGAATTTGTGTTAAAATTTTATGCTACTTAAAATGCGATATGCAATGTTCTCAATACAATAAAAATGTGAAATGAAAAGTAAATGCCAAAAATAAAACAAAAATATCAAGAAAAAAAATTTATATAAATATATATATCTATATTCAATATATATCTACATTCAGTCATAAATAAAATAAAAAATGCTTTACAAAATAAAACATTCATTAGCGCTTCATTATTTAAATCATGTTAAAGTACCGCTAAATAAAGTTAATGCCATACACACACACTCGCACACAAATACACACAGATACAATACTCAATACAGTATTTACAATACTCAAATACGCACCGCATATCCCATTTGAATTGAGAAAGAAAAAGGCGGCTTCCTGTGTGGAAGTCAATATTCAATACGAAATATTTGTGCGGCTTCGAGGAGGATTTCGCTCCCAAATGCAAAATTCTGAAATATAATTATGATTTATAGGAAAATTAAAATGATATGAAATGTAATTTGTAAAGAAAAGGAAGTGTAATCGACTACACCGAAGCAAATGAAGTGTATTTAAGCAAATCTGCAGGAGTACAAACAACGACAGATGCAACAAAAGATACATTTAAGTAATAATTCGTAAAATAATTGCTGCCGTTTTTTATAAAAATAACATCAAAGCGAATTAATGCCAATTTATTGTGTATTTCGGAGAAAGAAATCAATCATTCAAAACGATATCCTCGATATCCTTGAAGCGCTAAATTTAAATTTTTGCTTTTATCGCCTATCAAATTTGGTTACACTTATTTTATAACAAATAAAATTAATTTTTTATTCACGTTTTTAAATTTATTTAAACATTACGGCTTAAGATTTGAATAATCAGAAGAGATAGTATAATTATTAGTATAAAATAGTATAATTATTAATCATCCTTTACTGTTTATGTGCTTTTCTACTATATACTTTCCCCTGCGATGAAGGAGCTAGAATATTCCCGAGGTAAAGCATACCTGTCGTAAGAGGCGAATAAAATCCCGGTGCCATGCCGACACTTGTCTAAGAAGTGTGCATAGAAGTAAATAAGGTCTGCACTTGCGATACACTACACGTGGTATAAGTCCGGTACTACGGGGGTCAGTGCCCGCAGCTTCGGCTGTGCTGACCATTTGTGGTTGGACATGTAGTGGATGTGGTTGATACCCAAACTTACGTGGAAAGAATGCATCATTCATTCGGCGTGGAGTTGCGTTTCTCCACCGGATACTACGACCCAAAGAGTAGCAGAGGTATAGATGGGCCTCATCCCAAACCAAGGTGAAAGTTATGTCTTACACACATTTCTTCATTGATACCAGCGAAAATCTATAAAGAAATTCCAATGGAGCGTTGTTTGACGCGTTGTATTAATACACGTGTTTTTGAACACCCTAATATTAGGCCATCAGTAAAGTAAAAATATCGCTTGGGCAGTGTCAATAAAAGCTGGTATAAGCCAAACAAGCCGATATTTTTTGGTATTTTTGGTGTCTATTGTTTTCGATTAAGTACAATAACCAGTCCTTTATAATTAATAAGATGGATTAATTAAAATTGTACATATATTGGTATTGTGATTGAAGATACAATAATTATAAAACCAACTTAAAAAATATTTACCTTCCTCAGCATCTTTTTACCTCAATGTTTTCTAAGAAGTAATTTTTGATATAACGTGTGGAATGCTTCTGTCGTAAAAGAATCTAAAATGAAATGTTCAAATATTTGCAATAAAATTTATTTATTATATCAAATGAGATTCAATCAAATCTGGATTGAAAAAATATTTTATTTTGCACAGTGAATATCCAATGTCATGAATGCTTCATGATCAGAATATAGATATAATTTTGTTTGCTTTAATCTTCAGTTAATCTCGCAAAATACTTTTGTTATAAATATTCTGCACAAATACTTGACAAAGATATATAAATATATGAAAAAGGTATATTTTGACTGATATTATACTTTAATCTTTTAATTAAAAGTAAAAAGTAAATAATCATAGCACTGCTTGCATTTCTTATTATTTCTCCACAATATATGCAATTATAAGTCCATAAAAAATGGAAGTGTAATTTTAATAAAATGAAAAGTTTATTTTTATTTCAGAAAAAACCATTTACAATATAAATATTTTTAAATAGCATTATGGGTTGAATTGATCTAACAATATCCTTATTTCTTCTCAGTTTATATCCTTAACTTTTTCAATACTCTGCTAGTTCAATGAGATTCTGCATAAATACTTTTTCTAGATATAGACAGATCAAATCGACTAATTAGTCAAATTATTTGTCTATAACTTATACTATTCAAACAAAATAACTGACAAAAACATTCCCAAATTTATGAGTATGGAAGCTTATTGAATTTTATATTAAAAAAGAATTGTACACAGAAAATTAAATAAACTAAAAAATATTTAATTAATAATAGTAACATAGCATTATTTTCGCATAATCATATATATGATTACGAATTATTGCTTTATTATTGATTTTTACTGTCGTCTAACCAAGTTTTAGCTTATATTTAAATGTCCACTGTAGAGTATTTAATTATAGTTTATAAAAATTTGTGGTATTGCATATAAACTACTTGATTTTTGGAATTGGTGAAACGCTCGAAAAATTGAATACGTTTTATCGAGAGAGTAAAATATGGATACTGAAATTCGCTCTAAATATTAATTGCATCTACATAAAAATATTGAAATTTCATTTGAAACCTAACACACCCTTTTATATTTAACTATTTATTATATCCAATTATAACTCAATAACTGAATACATTTATTATTTATTTATTTTACTTATTTATATATGTATAGCATCATATCTTACCAGCCAGTATTTTATCAAAACTAATATAGTATGTTTATTTGGATTTAAACAAAAATGTTCTTTTGAACCCTATTAATTTATTTTGTATATGAAGTCCAATAAAATCATAATTTCTATTGCTGACTTAATTGAATTATATATATAATATGTAAATTAACAATTTATATGAAAAATTTATCAATTTTTACACTTTAAATTGAATTAAGATATATGCTGATATATATTTTAAAGTAAAAAAATAATATTCAAAACTTATTTTTTTGATGAAATTGTATTTCTTTCAAACTCTATTAATATTTAAATTTTCTATATAACATTTTAATACTTAAAGATAAAATCAAAATCATTTATTCAGTGAAATTATTTGAATTGCATAGAAAATTGTAGCAAAATTTGTATTCACATGCGGGCGTATTAAGTCGAAGATTAAAAAAAATTTATTTAAATTGCATTATGAAAGAAATAAAATTAATGAAATATCTCGGGAAATTGTAACATAGGAATAACAAAAATTATAATAAAATATGTAATTTGTAAGCCTCAAACACGCCAACATAACCACAGTAATACAATGAATTTAAAATTTTTCACAGAAAGTTTGGAAAAGAAAAAATTTAGTAAAAGTCATATTAAATGAAGCCAAAAAATTATTTAAAATTATTTGTTCATTTAATTTATTTATTTGAATTTCAATTCCTTCCAAATGCAATGCCAGTAGTAAATTTTAGAAAGTTTGGTTTGAATAAGTTGGAAACATCTCTATAAAAAATACAATAAAAATTTGTTTAGATTTTACACATAAAAATACAGTACTTATATAAAATAGTAACATAATATTTTCTTTAATGAATGTATTATAATTTTTTTAATAAATGAAATTTTTGAATTTTATTTAAATACTTATCTAAAACTGTCTAAGTAAAGGAAGGTAACATTATATACTGTATTAAGTTAGACATGGAAACTACCCTTGATACAAATTTTGCTTTAGTATTTGCAAATAGATATATGTTTTAATAAAATACAATTTAAAAATATTAGTTAAGAATAACATTTTTCTTTCTCACACTTGGATTCATTTTGCAAGACAACTTAAATGTACACCACATTTATACGGACTCGAACACTATCTGTCCGTGGTATTGTGTTTACTATAGCACTACTGTATTTTAATATAATATATACTATATAAAAAAATTCAAATTGAGGTGGAAGCTAACTAAATTAAGAAATTAAAAAATTAATAAAAAGAAAGCGCAAGCCTGATCTGAAAAGAAGAAAGAAAAAATGTTCATAAAAAAAAATCCTTTGGAAGACGTGTGTATAAAAGTCATTTATTTTATACATGATTATTTAAAGGAAACTATGGCATCGGTACAATACAACACAATACAATATAACAGAATTGTAATACTAACAAAAAAAAAAGTAGAAAAGAAATAAATAATTTCATAAAAAAATGACAGCTAACAGCACCATAAAACCGACAGTAGGCAAAAATTATATATTAAAAAAAATGTTTCTGTACAATATCACAGGTTTAACAATTTCAATGTTACAAAGAAATAAATTATAAATAATAATATACACTATTATTATTTATAATAATTTATTTACACGATACCGATCACACCGGCTTGACCACGAAATTTATTTTTTTAATTAAAAAATATTTAATAACATATCCTTTATATTCCCTAGAATGTTTTGAGATTACATTTACAAATCAAAGGGTTTAGTGCATTGCACTCGTCTTCTTAAGTAATTTATATCAAGCAACTGTTTGGATTCTTAAACACAGTTATTTTTTTCAACGTTATTCGATACACTATAAGTCCGTATAACTTCATATGCGACTTAACTGAAGGATATTGGTTAAATTGTCTATACTGAGCAAACTTTTCTCCTATGCTGTCAGGCGACAGACATAGCTATATTCTTGAGTTATCAGACTTTAACATTTTAAGTTTTACCTTGAAAAACATTATCAACTAGATATGCTACCTCATTTTGTTGTCAATAGTATTATTCGGAAAAAGTGCTCCTCTGTAGTTTCCTTGATATTATTTGAGCTCAATTGAGTTCTACAGCATAAACATGCCATTTCAAACTAAACTAACCACATCTGGCCAGATCATTAATTTTGCAACATAAGGACATCGATTACTCATGAAGTAATTAAAGTTTATTGCTATTAGTTTTCTTAGCTTAAACACACAGGTTTATAGTAATCACTAAATCATAACACTCAACAACTTGAAACCAACATTCATATATTTCATTCATAGATATCATATAGATCCTGCATCAACATTTTTGTATATTATATTATTAATTCAGTATTAGTTTTTTTTAATATCTGCCGTTGAATTATAAGAAGTTTTTAGACAACATTGCTGTGTCCTCCGCAGTTTTTCATCCTACTTTAGGCTAGTTAGATCTAACTGTGATCATAATGCTAAGTGATCATAATTGGTTCTACTAGTTCCTTCAATCTGAAATTATTGTTTCATGGAATCCACTCATTTACTACCGACACACTTGCGAATCTCTCAATATTCTCCAGATCTCATATGTAGGCGTGCCCATATACGTAGCCATAAAAATATGTTAAATTTCAAATGACATTTACGGTTAACCACGAAATTTTTGTTACTCCATGAATATTAAAATTGTTCACATTATTATTGTTACTGTTGCTGTTACTGTTTCTGTTGCTGTTGCTGTTGTAGCCTTAATGTTACCGTTGTTGAGATTGTTATTGTTACGAGCTTATGTACCATTACTGGATTGCGACGGAAGCTTTGCTCCACTTTGTTTGCGTTAGAATGGAATTTGTACGCATTTTATTAAATGTCAATTGATTGCAAATTGTTTAGGAAAATTGCTGGTTTTTGCTTTTCGCTTACAAATTGAAAGGATATGTAATACGTAAATGTGCTCCTACGCAAGCCTTGGAGCAGAAATTAGTACAAATATTAAACAAAATATTTGCGAACCTCCTTGCTTGTCTCATATTAAATTCTGATTTTCATTTAATTTTCACATGATGTACCCACAAAATTGCCATCACTGAATTTGGGACAATTTTTGTTCCACATTACCGAATCTAATATTACTGACCCAACAGCATTTTTGTGGTGGTTTAAATAACAATTTTTTTTCCGCTTCCATGTTGCGTTTAATTAAAAATTTGTCAGCATTATTTGTTTTTATTTGCATAAATTATTTTTTAATTAAAAATAATTTTAATAAATTCTAATAGGTTCCTTAAGTGTGAGTGTGTGTAGCAAAAATAATTTTTAATTATTATGCGTGTTTTTTAGACGTTCTCAGGTTATCCATATTTATATAACGCAGTATTTAAGCATAAAATATTTGATTAAAAATATGAATTTAAAGCAAAATCTGTTTACTGAAATTTAATTTTTTATATAGTAAAACTAATAAAAAAGGAATTCAAATTTATAAGCAAAACTAGTAATCCTACTAAAACTAGAAAAACTATTTCAACGATATAAGCATATTCAATTATTAAACTAATATATACTTGCAACAATCTCTAAACATATTACTAATTAATAAATGCATAATGTTCATAGAATCTCGAAAATAAGTACACTTAGATTATACACTTTAATAGATTATACTTCTAATAAATAACAGTGTTGATAGTGTATATAGTGCTGTTGCTTATAGATCCACAAAATTTAAAGAATTACACCAAGAGTTGTAGCAGTGGCTTAGCCGGGATTGTGCTAAGGGGCGAGGCTATACAAAATATTTTCTGAGCAATATTTTTTCAGTTCACTGAAAAATAAGTAACATTAACAAAGGAGGGATCCTCTTTGAACCTCCTGGACACACAACTGAAAATCAATCATAACGAAAAGAAACACGAATGGAATTGTAAATGGAAAAGCATATTTCTCACAAAATGAACAGATATACATTAAGACTGAAAAGTTTTCGGAAATTCTCATTTAAAATTCGCGCGCTGTATATTTTTCGATATTTTAAGTTTATGTAGTTTGGCAGCACTGTCCTTAATTACTATGCCAAAAATGAGCGCGATCTGTCAGACAGTTCGTTTACGGCAGCTGTTGAAACCAGTTCACCTAAGTAGTGCGTTGCGAAATGTCTTCGACGGTCGTACGACCGTCCTGAAAGGCTTTGTACCACTCATAAACTTGAGTTTTCGATAAAACTGATTCCCCATAAGCCTTTTGTAGCATTCGCAACGATTCTGCACACGAAATTCGTTCGAAACACAAAATTTGATGCAAACTCTTTGTTCAATATTTTTTTCCATTGTTTTTTTCGCAACGCACTACTGAGGTGAACTGGTTTCAACAGCTGCCGTAAACGAACTGTCTGACAGATCGCGCTCATTTTTGGCATAGTAATTGTCCTTAATTGCTGCCAAACTACATAAACTTAAAGTATCGAAAAATATACAGCGCGCGAATTTTAAATGAGAATTTCCGAAAACTTTTCGGTCTTAATGTATTATTAATCTAGTTGACATCTATTTCAAATATCAGAGTCTTTGAAAATATTTTGTGTGTATCTGAACAGAAATTGATGACTGATCAAAGACTCTTATCTTCTTAACAGATAATACTTAAGCAGAAAACTGTTACAAACGAAATAGATTTCAAATATATAACATTTAAAACACAATTCAAGAATACTAACCCCTTGTTTGAAACCTATGAGTTAATCACACAATACAAGCTTTCTAAAACAAACTCCATTAGTTGTCATTTTATTTAATTTGAAAATCAATTTGTTTTGATATATCAACTAAATGAAACATATTTTTAATTATGTATGTATTGGTATTTACAGAGATGAAACTTTAGAAGCACTAAGTGATGCGCAAGTTGTGGCACCTGCTGCACAAACTGTCGATTTACATTCTGCAGATCATCGAAATTCTTATTTATATGTATTTGATTACCAAACTCGATATGGTGACTATCCACAGGTGAGTAACTAAATCGTAGACTAATCAAACACTAAATCAATCCCCATACACTAATTATTAATTAGAACATTTTATATATAACGAATTAAAATTAATAATAGATATGTTTAAAATTAAGATTAAATTCAAATTTTAAGTTCATGATTCCTTTGGTTTCCCAGTAGTTACCCCTTTTATACCACAACTAGCTCTTAGATGTAGTTTTAATACCATATTCCTCACGAGAAACCGTGATAGAGAAAACTGCATCAAACAGGTTGACTTCATGTAACTTACATAAATGATATCTTTTATATCATTTCAACAGGCTAATAACTCTAACAATGCGTTCCTTCTGCTATCCATAGGTACTCAATCCTAGAAAATCAAGTTTTTGTTTTTTTTTTGGTAAAGATATGAACAATTTTTAAAACTGGCTTCTTATAATTTGATATCTTTTAATGAGCTTCGTTATCTGATTTTGCTTGTTCTTGTGGCGGTTATACTTATCAGAATATTGTGTGTGTTGTATGTCACTTTAAATAATTTCAAAAATTGGAAGCAAGTGCTGCCTTTAACGATGTCTAGGGGAACATAAAACTCCATTCATGGACAAACATTCATAAAAGCAATAAAATGTGTTAAACTATCTGTTTACTTATTCGCTTCAGTTTTTTATGACTAGAAACCCTAGCAGAAATATCAATAATTCGATATGGTTTTTATCATTTTTAGAATTAAAAAGCATTATAACATTTTAATCATCTTTTATTTAATAGTGGATAATTGGTCAGCCGTAATTGTTTCTTGTCTGTCAATTAAAATGTTAACTTTACAGCTCTCTTGATGAAGGTGCAGAAAACCATTATCCCTTTCTAGCTGCTAATTATAGTAATAGAAATTATAGGAACCAATTGTGATTTGTTCCAAAGAATTTAATTGTTATAAATTTATTAGAATTACTAATTTATTATAATAAAGTGCCTTATAATCGTATTGCTCAATGACAATACCCGGATACGGTTAAGGCTAGTCACCAGAGAAACGCCAAAACAAAAATATATATACTTTGCCCTACAGAACTGAAATCTATCTGAAAACGTACTCTACCCCATTCGCAATTAGAACTATATAATGAACTGTATTAGATATTAAAAACATTTTTCATGTTTTCAAATTTTTCTCTATAAACTTTTTCCTATCTATGGTATCAGATTAAATTAATGTAAGTTTTTCGTCCTACTCCTTTTCAGTGTACTGTATATATACGATTAATGTGTAGTATAATATTTTTAAATTTGATTTAATTTATTTTTAAATAAAACGAAAATTTTTGTTCCGAAAACAAAAACTTTTGACTCAAACTGAATCTATAAAGGTCTAATTAAAATATATCATTTAGCACATGTAAAGGAAAATGTACAGGAAAATAATTTCAATTAAACCAAAAGTTTTTTATAAAGAAAATATCAATTTCTTTAACAATATTACATTTACTTCTTTAAGATCTTTTCTTTAAGAATATCCATAGGATAAAATTTTTTAGTAAAATACTTTAATGCGGTCAGATCATGGCATTCGTAAAGAAAACGTTCTGATGTCATTTTTTCTTCTTATCTGGCAGTACTGCATAAGTCCCAATTTTTTGGTATTGTTTCCCATCAATGACGCATCTAACAAGAACCTTCCCTGTTCCAAAAGTGGATATGCCATATAATAAATAATTTATATGAATATTGGCACTAAAACTTTTAAACAGCTTACAGATTTCCTTTTAGAATATTACAAATTCTTGAAGAAAGACATTATAACAATAAAAAGAAACAACAGTATCCTGTTAACTTAATGAAATTATTAATTAATGAAAAGACATAATAAATTCTATTGAAAAAGTATTTTTTTACTCTTGTTTTTAAGCACGTGAATGAAATAAATAATGCATTAAGTTCAATTTTAAGTTTTTAATTCCTTTATGAAAGGATTTACTAACTGATTTATTTTATTATCTTGTACTAATACTATTTGGTTTTTCATTTTCTAACTTATTTGATTCATATATATTACTTTGTCATTCAACTTGCCCCTTCATAAATAATTCTCTTTGCTTTTGTTGGTGGTATTAACAAAACTGCCTACTGCTATTTCAACGGCCACTTAATCCATGCATAGTACATGAAAAGATCAGCAGAAAAAATCATTTTCCAATTTTAATTTTTCAATAATCAGAACATAAAAACAAGAATTTATTTCATTCATTCATTCATTCAGTTATTCATTCATTCATTTATGTATGCACAATGAGTCAATGAAATTTTGCGCCTAAAAGCATGCTTAAATATTAAAATGGCCTTTCATCTTTTATACTCATTACAGCGTCAAGGTTGTATACATGGAGAGGATTTACCATATATCTTTGGTGCGCCACTAGTTGGTGGCTTCAGTCATTTTGTAAGAAATTATACAAAAACCGAAATAAATCTTTCTGAAATTGTGATGCTGTACTGGTCGAATTTCGTGCGCACTGGGTAAGTATTGTAGAATCAATGTTGCCTGCAACTGGCAAAGCGCATACAAACCGTTCCAGACAAACATAATTTCATAATGGACGGCATAAGTGCATATATCACTTGCAAGTCCATAATAGCAGCTGCACTGGTGCGGGTGCAGGTGTGTGTCGCATGTTAGAGTGCATGTTTCTGTCGATTTCGCAAATTAATTACCTTTGTTTGAGCTATTATGGATTGTGCATTCGGCCACCACTGTGATTTTATGTACTGGACTTGTTGTTCAATATTTATTGCAATGTGTGTTCATGTGCAAGTGCAACAAAGGTGCATATTTAAATCAATTTCATGTTATAACTCACATTTGCATAGCAACATTCTTTTTTTTCTTTTGCAATTCCAAAAACAATTTTCATTAATTTAATGGTTTTATTTTTTTCCAAAAAAAAAATACAATTTTTTTAAAGCAATCCTAACGAACAAATGGAAATTGAACATAATAGCCGACAGGAGCGCAGTCGTTACAAGACCATCGACTGGACTGCGTACGAAAGTGTGCACAAAAAATATTTAAATTTTGGTAAGTGCGGGGATTTCATGATGTTGACACTTTACGTTGAAATATCAATTACAAAATAATTTAATTTATTCAATAATTTTTCTGTCGTGATTGCTTGTAAAATTGTATTATTCCTTTCAATTTAATTTTCTTTTTTATCGCCTTAGATACCAAACCCAAATTAAAAAATCATTACCGTGCACACCGTCTATCGTTTTGGTTGAATCTCATCCCCGACCTGCACAAGCCGGGTGGTGACAATGTGCCCGCCTCACATCATCAGTTACACGATGACGATGAAATGGATAACAACATTGCCAGCGATGCAACTATAAAACCACTGAATCCGCCCTACTCACCAGGTGCCGGGAATGCTGCTCTCGGCAATTTCACCATTTTCACGAATCAAGTATTTTCATTATTAAATCTTTCGTCACCATCCTCTTCACTGCATCGCAATTCAACTCGCTATCCGGGCGGAAAATTGTATCCCGACGATATTACTGATGCCGACATGCATGGCAGCACAAGCGCTTCACAAGACTCAGATGGGTTTGCCGCTTATTCCACAGCGTTAAGTGTAACCATAGCCATCGGCTGCAGTTTACTCATACTGAACGTGTTGATTTTTGCTGGTGTTTACTATCAACGCGATAAAACACGCCTCAGTGAACCACGCACCCAAACCAAAATGAAACGTCAGGAAAACGGTCAAATGCCCAACAATATTTGTGGTGACTTGGAAACGTTAACGATACATGCGAAAAGTGATCCCGCGACTATACTTTCCCATCATCATGCTCTTCAGCATCATCAGCTGCCACCGCCTGAATTCGCAGATATACCACATCGTGCACCGCCGCCGCCAAAGCACATGAAGTCTATGCAAGAAGCACCAGTAGTGGGCAGCACCGGTGGTAGTGTTGTTGGTCTTATGCCACCGCCGCATGCGCTGCAAGTCATGGGCAATCAATGTGGTACGCTAACCAAAAAAAGTTGCATGAAACAAACGCAACAACAGCAGCAGCAGCAACAGCAACAACAACATGTCATAACGCATCAACAACACATGCCCAATCATCACACACAGAGTATGACAACCACTTTAACTGGTACTAGCATTGGCGCTGGACCGCCAATAACTACACTGGCTACAGTGCAACAACAGCAACAGCAGTCTCAGCAACAACAACAGGTTCAGCAACATCCTTTGATGGATGAGCTGCGTGTGTGACATTAATTAAGCGTGCGTTTTAAATGTGATCTCTAATTTTTTTCAGTGTGTTTACAGTACGTATGTGTATGTGTGAGTGTTTTTATGTATGTATGTGAGTGGGAACTATGTTAATTAATTGAAATAGACATTTATGAGGGAATTATTTGGAATCTTCTAAGAGATTACATTGCATAGCGTGCGTTCTAGAAAATAAACTACAATAACGTAATAACAGCACAGAAACTGAGTTTATATGAAAATAGTTAAATACTAATTGCCCATATATACTATGTACAATTCATTCCAAAATGCATAAAACTATAGTATGCATTCATATATATATAATGATATATAAGCTATCTATAGACTTGTAGTCTAAGACAATATAGGTTTACTTTAAAGACAGTGTTCGAAATTGTAGTAGGAAAATTCATTTTGTATTTTAATGGCAAACTGATATAAACGATTCTATACATGTGTGTGTTACTAAGCGTGTAAATGTGTTTATGTATGTGTAGGTAATATTGTACATTTATTAAATAATTTTTATATTTCTAGAATCGTTAAGTTTAACAAATTCTATTAGGACCAATTAAAGTTAATTTGTGAGTTAATTATCAACATTTAATTTATGAAATTTAAATAATAATTTTTAAGTCCATAATTCCCTGTTTAGCTTTATTCTTTGAATGTAATTATGAGTAAGTTATTTTCAATTTAAATTCATAATTTGGGTTAATCTTAACTTAGCTGCTTACAAAATTTTATTGAGCGGGTACCGTGTAAGACTTTGATTATATTGGTTAAGGTATTATATAGTTTCAATGACTTGCAGTAATTATATAAGTGTTTTGTAAAATTGTACTTAAGTAACATGTTTAGGTTGTTATTAAAAAATTATTGTTTTTATTATTTTTATATAGTTATAATAATAGAATATAATTTTCTCTATTTTTTTTTTAGTTGTTTATGTCATAAATTTTTTCCTCAAAAAACAGTGGTATTATTTATTATTATAGTTTCATAAAAGTTTCATATTATTTATATTATTTAATTTGCTTTTTTTTGTTAGTTCTGTTTTTATTTTATTTTACTTTTGATATTCAGACTTCAACTTCTTTCTCCACTTCAGTTGAGTTATTTCTAAAATGGAATGTATTTTTATCCTATGAAGGAAAAAAAACAAATAGAATTTTGACTAAGAATTTGAGAACTAATTTCTTTCTGCTTTCTAAATATAAGGATAAATGCTTTCCGGAGAAGTTTTAAAGAATAATGATTTCTTTAAATAACTTAAGTTTAATTAAACTTTAAGTGTTTCATGTCATGTAGTCACTTACCGGATCTAAATTAACACACAGTATTTGTGCTGCAATCAATCTTTCGTTTATACATTGCCATGGTCAAATTTAAGATTTTTTACTGTATTATATTTTTATGACATTATAAGTAAGAGGTCTTATGCTCCAACAGGAGTATATCATCATCATCATATTATAATTGCCATTTCCAATATTACAAGATGATTATTTTAATTCTCTGAAAATAAGGTAGTAAATAACTTTCATACTAAGAACTTAGTAACATATTAAGGAATCTGACTATACGTACATAAAGTCGGGTCAAAACTTTTTGAAACACCAACCATATTTTTTTAACATTGCTTTTTAAGAGTGAAGTTGGCTAAGTACAGGACATTTTATAACATTCTAATATTGATTCCTTTTTTATGAATTTGTTTATGTATCCCTTATGCTCTTTATATTATAATCAAACCTTTGACTATGCTTTAAGGGTAAGGTAAATTTTATTTTGAACTTATTATACGTTTCTAATCCTTCCTTGTTGAACGAAACTAGTGCTCTTCATCCTCACATAAAATTAAATGGCTTAATATATGATTTAAAGACTAAAACTAACTTATTAGTTAAAAATACCCTTTTTTATGAAATTAATTTTTTTTTCTTTTTCAAAAATAATACATTTCTTTCAACACCTTTCAAACTTACTTCTCTAAGGAAGTGTCTTTCAAGTTGTCTTTCATAGAACAACTTGCGTAGGCTTTCAAAATGGGCCTCAGCTGATACAATCACTTTATTTATAAGCCAAATTTCTTAACATCCAGAGCTTCTTTATTTGTTACATTTGTTTATTTTGTTCTGCAAGTAAAATCCTCGATACGGTACGATTATGTTAATAATGTTAATATCTAAGGCTTGAAACTAAATGTAGATTTGTGCAGATCTTCATTTCTAAATAATTAAAATTCAATTCTATAATTTGATACACAGTGCGTACATATTATCTTCAATTACATATTTATGCTTGCTTCAAAAATATTTCCTTTATTGTTTTAAATATAACTTATAGAAAATTATCTCTCCTATCTATTATTTAAATTCATCTATTTAATTCCGTAATATAATATAAATTTTAATAATTAAATTATAGTGTTTTCTTCTAAGTACTTAACTCCGTATTAACGCAGTTCTTACTTTAAGTCATTTGCAATTTTGTAGTTCTTACTTTTTATTCTGATAAATTATTCTTCCAAAGACTGAATTAATGTGCATGTAAATATTAAATAAAAAAAATTGAATTAAATAATACTTATAAAATTATGTTGAATAAGTGCAATATTTCAAAAAAAATTTTGAATTATTGTATAGAATATTTCTTTTATATATTATAGTGTTGAGAAAATATTAGAAACTATTAGAAGTAAGTTACCATAAATTTAAGAGATACAAGAGCGCTTGGTATTAAAGAAATACAAGTGAACTTTCTGAAATATATGCATATATGTATATATAGAAGGTTTAAATAATTAATGTGAAATTATCTTACTTAATGAATGTATAATTTATCAGTTAACATTATTTATATATTTGTTAAATTATTCATTTACTGGTTGAACTAAAAATATTGAATCCATGTATGAAGTGATCAGTATATTTTAACAAATATTTAATAATAATTTATGCATAAATATTGAATAATTATAAATTCACTGTCATCTATTAATAAATAATTCTTATAGTTCAAAATAAAATTGTTAAAAACTAAAAATAAATACTTTTTTGTTTGTGAAATCTTAACATTATTATTTAGTATTTATTTATTATTTAATTATTTATATTTTATTAATCACACAATATTAAAAAATCATGAATTTGAAAGTAATCAATTAGTAACTCCAACCGCAGCCACTATTACATTTTTTATGCATTTATAATAAATAGGTATATGAAGATATCAATTATTTTAATTTCTCATGAATTTTATATTAAATTAACTAATTTTAACAAGTTAAACTAAACTAATAAACCAATGACAACATCAAAAAAAATATAAAATAAAAGCAGTTGTTTAGGAACACATTTAAAATAGATATATTTGGAATGTATATTAATTTCTATTTTATCACATTTTATTGAATATAATTTAATAAATTATTTATTTAAATTAAAAAATTTCTTATTAAACATTTTGTTTTAAAGTTTCTTGAAAATGCGAAAAGAATAAAATTGATTTCCTGAAGTTTCATACAATTAAAAATAAAACCAAAAAATAAGATTTATTGTTATGGTTAACCATAAATTGTAGTTTTAGAACTAAGATATAGATAACTAATATATATATATATATATATATAGAAAAATTAATACTCACACATGTATGTAAAATAAAAATCGTTTAAAATTATTACTAAACAAAGTGCGCAGCTGATACAAACCGCTCTAAGTAAACGGGAGTCCACCGGGATGATTATTTTTGACATAGCCAAAGCTTTTGACAAGGTCTGGCATGATGGTCTAATAGTCAAATTAGCCCGTTTTGGGATCCCTAGTGGTTTGACTAAAATCATTGGTAGCTTCCTGCAAGAAAGGTCCTTCCGTACTAAAATTAATAGCACTCTTTCGTCCGCCCGATCAATTGTAGCAGGTGTACCTCAAGGGTCGCCTTTGTCTCCCACATTGTTTAATGTATACACGGCAGACATCCCCACCTTAAGTCCCACATCAATGGCGCTTTACGCAGACGACACATGCTTGATCTACTAGGATCGGGATGCCTTAAATGTAAGCAACACGTTACAGGGAAATATAGACCTTATGGTGGAATACTTCCAAAAATGGAAGATTAAAATTAATAATGACAAAACCAAGGCTATATTTATAACTCGAAAAAGAAGACAGCATCCTCCAAGAGTGAGCGTTTGCGACACGGAGATACGGTGGGAGGATAACATAAAATATCTGGGGGTCACTTTTGACAAACGGTTCAATTGGCTTAAACATTTGAAATACAAACGGAATAGCTGCTCTAAGATTCTACATTTATTAAAGCCGCTATTTAATAATTATCACTTCAACTTTAAAAACAGAAAGTTACTTTATACGCAAGTAATTAGACCTGCTCTTCTGTACGGATGTGTTACATATAGCAAAGCCTCAAATACCACCTTAAAGCAATTACAGATAGCTCAAAACCTGGCCTTAAGAAAACTGTTTAAGATTCCATGGTACATTAGATCTACGGACATACATAGAGATCTTAGGATTGACTCAGTGAAAAAATATATCAGAGACAGAGCTTTAAAATTATTCACTAAAGTTGATACGCTACTTAACCCCGCCATAACAATCCTCAAGTCCACTTCTGGACTCTCAGGAAGATATGCTGATTTAAGGTCCGTCATCAACTAAAAGACAAATAAATGATATGATTTTTTAGCCTAGTTAAAGCCTAGTGTGGGGTAGTGATTAACCCCCCAGTCATTATAGAGTAAAAGTGCGTAATAGCACTAACTCAAGAAGAAGAAGAAGAAGAAGAAAATTAAAATTAATTAATGTTAGTTACACTAAAACCAAAATGAACATATTTTATAAGAACAATACATATAATATAAGGAAAAGATTTGTAAGTGTAATTTAATTAAAAATATATATTATACATTTATATATAAGTATACTGTAAGTGAAAATTATTTATTTGAATATATGCAAATATTTATAATTAGGTTAAACAAAAAATCAATTTGTGTATCAAACATTTAATTCCATATAGCGTAACTATGTTTAAGTGTAAAATAAATGAAAATGAGTAAAATATAATAAATGAAAATATATAAAAAATTATAAACTATTAAATTTGTAAGTTAAAATCATATAGAAAAATCAAAACAAAATGAAATAATGTTAAATTCAATAAAACCAAAAATGTGCAGTAAAATAGTTACAATTGAAATTGTGGTATAAATCAATAAATATCTTGAAGAAATAAAACAAAAATAAATAAAATAAAATAAAAGTTATTTGGAATATAAATATCTATAGAGAATATATTATTAAATTAGCGACATGAATGACTCAAAACAAATATAAGTTCTGTGCTAAAATGATAAAGGTTTACAATTACTTAAAAATTGTATTTCCCGAAGACAAGACTTAACTGTTGCAATTTCTTTAGTGGAGTTTCACGTGGAATCGAGAAATTAATAACGCGTTATGTTCTATATATATAAGTTGTTACGTCAGTATTTCCAAAACTATTTTTGTTATCAAACAACATATTACACATTTTAAGCTGCGGAACTTAAAGGTAACGTAATAATTTTTAAATTTTTCAAAAAAATTTACAAAGAGGTTTTTTCGAACAGTAGTGAAATACAACAACAAAAATTTTATTTTTTATATTATTTTAATTAATTGAAATTTTGGCTAACCATACAGCTGTTTCGAGTATTGCCAAATACCCATCATCAATGGTCTTGGAAATAATTCTTGTATTTAATTATTCGTAAATAATTATTTTTGAGACTGCAAGTACCAGGAATTGAACTCGGGTCCTGCCAAATGTGAAGCTCAGAATCAGCGCACCTTAACCAACTGTTCCAAAGCCGTACTTGACTTTTTTCTTCGCATATTTTTCTGGAGTTTTGTTACTATTACTATGAAAGTTTTTATTAACAATTTTACTTGCTGTGTTTATATTAGAACGAAATCATAAACCAGCTGTAGAATAATTGAATTAATTAATTAATTATAATTTTATTTTCAACTGTTAAATTTCAATACTATTCTGTTCGTAGAGGCATTATTTGTTGCATGATTTGTTCTTTCCTATATATAGAACCTAATCTAGGAACGTAATGCTGAGAAAAAATTTTACTATATGTGGCAACGCTAAATTAAAAGTGACACATAGTTTTTGACATACAGTATGAAACGAGTTAGTTATAGTTAAGCATTGTACGAGAAGAGTAAGAAATTGAAACGTGTTAAAAATAAAGAAAAAAACTATTGCTTAAAATATCAGAAGTGGGATTACTCAACATTAATAAAATGTCTGACATCAAAAAACTTCAGCTTTATACTTTAGTTGAATTAAAAGCTTGGTTGGAGGAGCTTGGATGTAAAACAAGTGGTAATAAAAACGAATTAATTCGCCGATTAATTCAAATACCTGAGGAACGCCGTGGTGTTTTTCTAGGAAAAACAACAAAAATATTAAATGATGTGACGCTTACGGAACATGTTGGCGCCGACGCCGATGCATGCGCAAGCAACAACAATAGTAACTCTGAAGAAGATGACAATCATATTCTTGAGGAACAACAAATTATACAAACACATAAAAAAAAGAATCAAATGAGTGAAATTGTAAGTCAGAAACAAATGATAACAGAACAAATGACAGCGAATATGAGTCGAATGAGTGTTATGAACACAAATATTGAGCGAGAAGAAAATAATAACAGTGTCTCTGCTGCACAAGTCAATTCGTTAAAGGAGAACGAAAATGAACTCTTGAAATGGGAGCTCAAACTGTTAAAACGAGAGCTAAACATAGAAAGACGAGAAAAAGATATTTTAATGAAAGAAAATAAAACATTAAAAAAAGAAAGCCAACAGAATGAAAAAAAAGATTACGCGTTAAATAATAAAGTTAATTTTTCAACTATAAAAGAATTGCTGTCCGAATTTTCTGGAACTGGTGATAATTTTCAGCTTTGGGAAGCACAATTACAAAGTATCCGAACGGCTTATAATCTGGATGATAATAATACTAGAGCACTGATTTCTAACAAACTCAATGGAAAGGCGTTAAAGTGGCTACATACAAGAAACGATTTAATGACTGTACCAATTGAAACCCTAATAAACGATATGGGGAAACTGTTTGAAGACCGCTCAACTAAACTGCAGCTGAAACGTACATTTGAAGCCAGAAGGTGGCAAACAAATGAGACTTTTGAAGAATATTTTTACGATAAGACCATTCTCTCGGGTAAGTTGTGCATTGAAGAAACTGAGCTGCTGGAGTACATTGTGGAGGGGATTCCAGACTATGGTTTATGTTCACAAGCTAAATTACAATGTTTCCGTGACAAGTACCAACTGTTGGAAGCGTTCCACAAAATAAGTCTTCCAAAACCAGCAACACCAAAACAATCATTGACTGTTCGCCAGAACACTTCGAATGAAAAATCAACATCAGCCGATTTTGTGGTTTCTGCATCGACTCGTTGCTATAATTGCAACTCTCTTGGGCATGTTGCAGCTGAATGCCGCAAACCAAAGCGGGAGCCGAGGGCGTGTTACGTTTGTGCGCAAATGGGACATCGAGCAGCTGACTGCTCAATGAGGAAAACGCAAGTTCATTATGCCGACGCTGTTGAGGGTGATAACGAATACGTAAGAAATATAAAATTTAGTTTTAATTATTCAAATATTGATCAGTCACTTTATTTAGAATCATTAATTGACACTGGTAGTCCAATCAGTTTTATACGCCAACAGCTCGTGCCACTTGTTAAGTTAATAAATCAAGAAAAATGTAAAATTTTAAATTTTTGTGGTATAAACAAAAGTCATTTACAAATACTTGGACAAATAGTATGCACAGTTTTATATGATAATAAAAAATAAATCTTAAATTATTCATAGTAGCTAATGAAACTATGAGTTACCCAGTTCTATTAGGAAGAGATTTTTTGAAGAAAGCTAAATTAAAATTAGTAATACAACATGATCCAACTGAACATTTAATTAATTTTAATCAAAAGAATAAAGATTGTGATGAAAATACTATTAACGATTTAATGAATATTGAATACTATGAACCAATTCATGAGATTAGTGTTAATAATAGTGATGTTGACTACAATACTAGAAAGAAATTTAATATGTTGTATGAAGATTATGTAAACCGCAAACGTCCAGATGAACCTGAGGTAAAGTGCGAAATGAAATTAATTTTAAATGATGATAAACCCTTCCAATACCATCCACGTAGGCTATCATATCACGAAAAGCAACAAGTAGAGTCAATTATTGACGAGTTAATGAGAAAAAAAGTTGTGAGGCCTAGTAATTCAGAGTATGCATCTCCTATTGTTCTGATTAAAAAGAAAACAGGTGATACCCGATTATGCGTAGATTTCAGAACTTTGAACAAAGTCACATTGAAAGATAACTATCCACTACCATTAATCGACGATTTACTTGATCGACTGGCGGGTAAAACTTTATTTTCATTGTTAGATTTAAAGAGTGCTTTTTATCACGTGCACATGAGTGAGGATTCTATTAAATATACTGCTTTCGTAACTCCATTAGGACAGTTTGAATTTTTAAAAATGCCTTTCGGGTTAAGAAATGCACCTTCGGTTTTCCAACGTTTTGTGAACCAAGTTTTTGACGATTTGATCAGATCAGGAAAAATAGCGATATATTTAGATGATATAATGATCGCCACGAAATCTGCTGACGAACATTTACAAATTTTGACAGAAGTGTTCGACAGACTAGTAAATAATAAATTAGAGCTGCGTTTAGATAAGTGTAGATTCATGGAATCAAAAATAAACTATCTAGTCTATATAATTTCTAAAGAAGGGATACAACCTGACGGGAAGAATATAGAATCAGTTGTTAATTTTCCAGTGCCGCATAACGCTAAAACAGTTCATAGTTTTCTTGGATTGTGTTCATATTTTAGAAGATTTATTCAACAGTTTTCATTATTGGCACAACCATTATATGACTTAGTTCGCAAGAACTCAGTTTTTCAGTTTGGACTAAAAGAAGTAGAATGTTTTGAAACTCTTAAACAAAAATTAATTGATGCTCCTATTCTTGCGATATACGACCCAAGAGACCAAACAGAACTACACTGTGATGCTAGTTCACATGGTTTCGGGGCTATAATGTTACAAAAAAAGGGGGATGGTAAGCTTCACCCAATTTTCTATTTTTCAAAAAGAACAACTGAACATGAATCAAAATATCACAGTTTCGAGTTAGAAACATTAGCTATTATTTATGCTCTACGCAGATTCAGGATATATTTACATGGAATAAAATTTAAAATTGTAACCGATTGTCATTCATTAGCGTTAACCTTAAACAGAAAAGAAATAAATCCCAGGATAGCCAGATGGGCCCTGGAGTTAGAAAATTTTGATTACTCTTTAGAGCACCGTAAAGGAGAAAAGATGCAGCACGTAGATGCACTTAGTAGAAACACGAATATACTAGTGTTAGAAGAAAATACTTTTGAACAAAATCTATCCATATGTCAGTACCAAGATGAGGTAATTAATGAGATAAGGAAGAAATTAGAAAAAGAAGAGAGTAGTTACTTTGAAATGAGAAATGGGTTGGTCTATAAAAAGAAAGGAAACACCATACTGTTTTATGTGCCAAACAATATGGAGAGGAATATACTACAGCTTTATCATGATGATATGGGACATTTCGGATGCGATAAAGTTGCTGATTCTATACTTAAATCTTATTGGTTTCCGAAACTCAGAACAAAAATAAAAGATCATATCGCCAATTGTCTAAAGTGTATAACTTTTTCAGCAAAATACGGAAAGCACGAGGGGTATTTACACAATATTCCAAAGGGCTTAGTCCCTTTTGAAACTGTCCACATTGATCATTTTGGTCCAGTTAAAATTAAAAATTCTAAAAAGAAGTATGTATTCTTGATAGTAGACGCTTTTTCTAAGTTTGTTAAATTGTATGCTACGCGAACAACTAGCACAAGAGAAGTTTTAGGGTGTTTAAAATCATATTTTAATTCGTATAGTAGACCAAATATTATTATTTCCGATCGAGGGAGTGCATTTACATCAAAAGACTTTGAAGATTTTCTTAGTTGCTGTAATATTCGACATATAAAAATCGCCACAGGTTCGCCACAAGCGAATGGTCAAGTAGAGAGAATAAATCGGAGTTTAGCACCAATGATTGCTAAAATGACTAACGCAGGGTATACAGCTTCGTTAGATAAAATTATGCCTGATATAGAGTTCGCTTTTAATAACACGATTCATAGAAGTACTGGAATAACACCGAGTGAACTATTATTTGGAATTAGACAAAAGGGAATGGTTGTGGACTATTTGAAAGAAAATTTAGACGAGTTAAGGTCTGATGACGTTCTGAGAGATCTTAGGCAAGTAAGAAAAGAGGCTTCAGATCAAATTGTAAAAAATCAAAACTATAATAAATCGCTTAAAGACCGTCATAGAATTCAGAAAACATACAAAGAAGGAGAATATGTAGTTGTGAAAAATTTTGTTAGTGAGGCAGGCGCCAGTAAAAAGATTTTGCCAAAATATAAAGGACCCTATAGGATTACTTAAGTTCTACCTAATGACCGATATCTAGTAAAGGATGTAGAGGGATTCCAAGTTAGTCAGATACCTTATGAGGGGGTATGGGAAGCGGCAAATATTAAGCCATGGATTGGCAATTCATATCGAAAAGGTTCAATCGGGACGATTGCGGGTCAGGATGGCCGAACTGTGGCAACGCTAAATTAAAAGTGACACATAGTTTTTGACATACAGTATGAAACGAGTTAGTTATAGTTAAGCATTGTACGAGAAGAGTAAGAAATTGAAACGTGTTAAAAATAAAGAAAAAAACTATTGCTTAAATATAAAAACTACTGCATATTTCTATATTGAACCACTCAATACATCTACATATAACCACACTAATGTCAACAGACGCTAAAACGGAGTAGATTTTTTTTGGATTGGATGTTCTCATTCGATTTTTCCGATCTATAAGGCGCTACTAGTAATTAAATAAGCTCTTCGGACTACCATATCTACTGGTCTACATTACCAACATTTAAACATATAGGAAATGAGTGCACATAACATAGTATACATAATATTATGCATCGATTTTCTTGATTAATTGCACTATGTAATGTGGCATTTGGTCTCGTGGCGTGATAGGTCTAAAATTGTATTAAACATGACAAAGTTATGACACACACATCAGAACTATTAATTATTTCTACACAATTACTAAGTTGTGTTATTGACTATAACTTAATTTATACATTTTAAACACTTGAACTTCTTGGATGACACTTGATCTAAAATAGATTATAGGAAACCCCTCTGTATCCCTACTTTACTATTAGCTAAACATTAAGCTTCAGTCTTCAAGCTGACTATAGTTTTCTAACTTATCAGTTTAGCAATAGAAAAATTAAATGCTACGTCCGTCCATCTTCAATAAGTAAAACGTATAGGTTCACTTTTTAAAAACCAAATTCTCAACAAAAAACTAAATTTATTTTCAAGGCTTTAAAATTTAAATTAATTTTAAAAAATAGAAATTGGTGTGGTATAAGGTTTATCCGTCAGAATTTGGATTGCCTTCATTAGGATTCGAATTTTGTTCAGAATGAGGATAGCCTTGTTGTTGTACACTACGATTAACATGATCCCTACGAAACGCTTGATTAACTAATATCTGTCGAAATCGCAGTATTTCATTTTGTAGTGATTGAGAAGCTCCAGTAATTTCAAAAAGGCTTTGGCACATGCGGGTTGCTCTGCATCTAATACGTTCAATATTTAATCTTTGATCGATGGTACTAACCTGCCTCTCTCGACGTGCATGTCTAGTCCTACGTCTACGCCTCGAATTACCATCGTCTGATGGTCGAAGGGGGATACCTTCCATATTATTTTGTTGATTTGTAGCTTGTTCTTGTTCGTCTGCGATAATCTGGACATTCACTGGCAGTTGACAATGTTCACAGATCTGTTCATTATTTTGTTCTTGATCATTTGAGCAAGTTAAGCCATTTTCATTTTCCTGGTTACACTCAAGGCTTTGAGGTCTATTTTGACCCTGATTATTTGTTGGATCCTGGCTGTCTTGTCGTTCATGGCAGTTTTGTTGATCTTGTGGACAAGTAGGTTCCTGATTATCTGAGGGATTTGGAACATTCCCTACTTCTTGAATGTTCTGTTGCCCTCCAGGTGCAAGCCTTTCACTACCTTCATTATCACTTAGTGGCTGTTGCAAAATGTCAGCAAGCTGACGTCGTTCTTCACGTTCCAAATAACGTTGCTGACGACCAGTAAGAACAATAGACGAATTAGCTTCACCACTCTGAGAAATACTTTCAGTTTCTACGTCATAACTGCGTAATTCTGCTCTATTATTACTATTAGGATCAGATTGGTTCTCAGAACTCTCGACATGCTGTGAATGAGAGCTGCCTTGCGGACGTGAACCTGATGCACTCATAATGCAAGTAGATAATAAACTTCCAAGTACTTTAAAATAAATATAAACAATTTTAGATTTTTTTACTTTTAATACTTTACTCTCTTATAGTTACAAAAAAATATATATATTTTTGTTAACATAAGAAAATTAGTTTTAAATTTATGCTTACTATGTTGACTATATTATTAAAAATATACCAAACTCATCATTCTTTAAACTTCTTGAATAAATTTGATTAGGACTGTAATTCCAAGATGTTGAAATTTACTCAGACATTTTTAGTGGCTTTTAGATTTCCATATATCCCTATGCTCTTTAGGAAGAAGTTCAAGATTCCTGTAGAGGCGTACGACAGAGGAACATTAAGGAACTGTACAAAATTTTAAAGTATGATCGTAGAAGGAAAAGAACGCAATTGCTTTAATAAAATATCACAGTTTTAAATTAAAATTTAAGGTCATAGTGATTTCTGTCAGCTGTGTTTGTATACCTATTATTTCGTACTCATCAGATATAATTGTTTGAAATTACTTTTGCGAAGGACAAACTAATTGAATAAAAAGAGTAATTGTATTTCTGCAACCACATATGTTGATTAGAATTGAATTTGCTATGAACTCTTATAACGAAAGACATTAATTCATTTGTACTTAAACTAAATAATTTCTTATTGCTATAATTAATACTCAAACTAATGGTATCTGACCAGTATTTTGAAATTTGGTTAACTAAAAGTTTATTGTACTATGTTTTATTGAGGTTGTTATTAGTTACCATTTAGATGGTTTTATTAATAACATGCCAACTTTTCTATTTAGCATCGAAAACCAACATTTGGAATAAATGAAATTTAATTAAATTCAATAAAATGTCTTTTGCACACAAAACAATGTCATGTCATTTCATCTTGGAAATAATTTTCATAAACCACTAAGTTTATTATTGTAAATATAAAGCATGCTTACGTCTAGAAGTTGAAACTACATTTCTGACTAGTAACACAGCAATGCAGTTGCATTGACATAAGAAATTAATTGAAGGCAATGCAATTTGAACATTGACACTATTAGAACCGTAAAAAGCAGAAGCAATATTTATTCAAATACATAAAGGAATGCAATAATATAAGCACTCGTACTGTTGGCCATATACACACTCTGAAGGTGGCATTAAAATATGGGTCAATAATTCCAGTATTAAGTATGTGTAAATAAACCCACTGCTAAGCCAACTGTAACAGCATGACATGTTCTTTGAACTCCGTAGCATGAAGTGCCTTTCAGGGTTCAAGTAATTTTGCAAGTAATGCAATTCCAAGTGGTTTACGGTTCTGTAGCTGAGATAGGAATATTCCATATCCTGTAAAATAACTGCAAATGATAAATTATGAAAATTTATCAACACAAATGATTTTGTTATACGATTATGCTGGAGCAGTGGAAAAGGCGACAGCCAGCAATTGACACACAATTGTCAGCTGATGAAAGGCACTGCCTCGGAACAGCAACTTTCATTGAAATATATACTAATATAGGCACATTTGTAAATTGTCCTGCAAGGATATTTTGTAAGTCATCTTCAGCAGCAACCGGAGTACTGATGTAGAAATGTGATAAGGCAGTCTTTGATGAATAGCAAAATTTTAAATATTAATTGCCATTATTCGGGCATGAAAATGTAATGATAAGTGTAAAATTAACTCAAAATGTGAACTGCTGTGGCAGACTTTATATGAAATCTCATTTCAAGGCACAACACAAAAAAAAATATATGTCTTACGAATCATTACTTAAAGCAAATATATTGTCATTTAATGCAGTCGTAAGTAACTTCTTAATAAAGTGATTGCTACTTAAATACGTGTGAGTAGTAAAGTGTGATTTAATGAAGTAATTCCATCACTTTTCATTACATTTCTAATCCTCATCGTGCGGTATTAAGTTTAAATTTTAAATGCATAACAATAATTGTCGTTTTCTGAAGATAATTGGATGCAATTACTTATTTTGCTGTAAGAAGCATTCACCAATATTAAGGCAACCGTACTTAACAAAATTCTTTATGATTTTCTTCATTCAGTTCAAGAGCTACTATTAGTCTTAAGTGAATTGTAGTTGCGTAGAAAGAATATAATTCCATAATTTATAAATAGTTTTCTAACACACAGCAGTGCTTGTTCACAAAATTACAAACAACCAACTTTGCCTTTAATCTTCATGCCATAATATTATATGTTGATGTCTACTAAAAGACAAAATATTCGTTAAGATCTTTTGAAATTACACAATCCACTAAGCCAGAGCTAATTAAATACTATGCAGATTGATAAATATCTGGCCTACATAAAACGTTTTTTTTGGAAAATTTTAAATAATACGATTTATCAAGTGCTCCAAAATATTCCATAGTTTGCCATTCCACATCATCATTTGAGATGCCAATCTCTCTCTCTCTCCTACAGGTAATAGGTAATAGTCACTGGGAGCCATATCTGGAGAATACGGTGGGTGAGGAAGCAATTCGTACCGTAATTCATTTAATTTTGCTATGGTTTCATGCTGTCTGAGCAGGTGCTTTGTTCCGCAAAAATAAAATTTTTTTCTTTGACAAATACGGTCGTTTTTTCTTGATTTCCTCATTCAATCGATCTAATAATATGCAATAGTAGTCTAATGTTATTGTTCATCCTTTTTCCAAAAAATTGATTCACTTAAATCTCAAAATAAGGAAGTCAGAACTTTTCTAGTCAATTGTTAAGTTAGTGGTCGCTTAGGAGCACTATCCCCGGACTCTACCTATTTCTAGCTTATTGTTTTCTCACAGGTTTGAAATATTGGATCCATGTTTCATCAATTGTCACTACTCAACGCTCACAGTCAGCTAGATTGTGTATAAACATTACTGAACAATGTTTTGAATGACGAAATAGTTATCGTTTATTGTCAGTTGAGAGCAAACGCGGTACGCATCTTGCCGAAAGCCGATATATATACAAATATGTTTGTTATCTCTGCTATTTGACGCAATTTAATTTTTAGATCATCCAACACAATATCGCGGATTTTTTCATTTTTTTACAATTGTGATATCTTTAGCACGACGCGGATGCTCTTCTTTAAAAATACTCGTATCATCACGTATAAATTCAGCTTTCAAACATTTTATTGTTGTTAACGATTGTGCAAGGTTGCCGTAAACAGAATCTATTTTTGTTCATTTAGTTCCAATGAAAGAGTTTTATTACTGAACAATATAAACTGTTTTCCGTTTTATAATAAATCACCAAGGTGCACTCCTTAAATTATTTACTAGAAACTAACCCAACATCTGAAAAGTCAAAAAAGTCAAAATTTTTACAGCTATCGTTTAAAACTTGACAAATACACAAAATATGACTGATTTTGTTTTGGCGTTGCCACCTGTTGTGAAATCAGATAATTTTCAATCTACCTAGAAAAAAACTGAAATAAAACTGAAATTGGAGTAGGAATAGAATAATGCAGGGAATGTCGCATAATATGTACATAGTATATGACTCAATGATCACTTTAAGATTTGATTTCTATTGGTTAACTAACAATTTACAGTTTTTATCGAAACTATAATCACTGTTTGAGGTACTAAGGTACTAAGCATAAATCTTTCTAAAATATGCTGTTTGCATTCAAATGACACATCGGTTGAAAAGTCCCAAGACCACGTTATAAAAACATATTTTTTTGAAAAAAAATTCAATTTCATTCATTAACATAGTTTTTTTTAAGAACAGTACAATAATTTCATCGTTTGTTTGACACTTGGTTTAAGCATTTACGTGATTCTGTGAAGCTACAATCTGTGAACTGATGAATTACTTTGATAAAACAGTACTTTCTCTTCTTCATTTTTTCGTCCTTCAAGTTCACCAACAAATGTATACACGTATGATATTCGCTAAAGATGGTTTTAATTTTTTTAAAGTAATCGACGAATAGTAAGTATATTATACTCTTTATATCTTACTTAAAAAATATCCAAAACAATTTTATGTACTTTTTTAATATTTTCCAATGTAAACTTCTTAGAGTGTTATGCGCCATCAATATTTTCACAGTAACGTTTAAAACCTGCAAACAAATATTCATAGGTTGCGTTCGATGGAGCCGTATTAAAATAACACTTATCGCGCATAAACTTTGGAATAAACGTTACTTTTTCTTAATAAAATATCGATAAATGTACAGACGAAACTGCTTTAAATCCCTGAAGAATTGGCAGAAGAATCATATTGCTAATCTGAAATCGAAATCGGGAAGTTGATGTTCATCGGACAATGCTCCCCGTCACATGACAGGGCAAAAGAAAATTGGACTAAAAAACGACGCATATGACGCAGGTTTTCAATATAATTTGAACACTTCCGCAAATATTAGTTTTACGTAGTACCTTTACACATTACATATTTCAAGTCAAACATGCAGTCAAGCATTCAGCCAAATATGCAGCCAAATATACAACTACACCCAATGTTTACGATTGTTGATTTTAAAGAAAACTCTGTGATAAATGATATGTGTATTACAATACAAGTGCTACAACACGAATTAAGGAATAATGTTAGACACTGCGTGGAAAAAACACCTAATTGCAATGGCTATACAATTGTTTGCTTGTAAAGAATTTCTGTGTTCACATTCCCGGACAAGAACGTGATTTTAGAAATGCCTGAAAAAGACATTTCACACTCGATATATGTAATATGACTTCCTTTATGATATTGAAAAGAGTGACAAGACGTGAATTTATCTCTACAATGTCTTTTATACTAAAAATTCTATAGACTTCGAAAAGAAGTCTTCACCTTTAATTAAAAGTAAGCTACACAGGTTCATTAAATATTATGATGAATCTAATTATATCTTAGTTAATCTTATTAATTTCAGATAATAAGACCTTTAATAAGTGTTTAAATATTTGAATATTCAAAATATTCAAGCTTTATGAGTGCAAGTATCAAATGTGTTGATACATTTAAAAGTCTTAATCTTATGCATTTATTATCTGTTTTTAAGATACCTATTTATTTCTGGTTCATGATTGTGAAGATAGGATAAAATAAAAATGATTTTAGAAATAACATACTATTAAATGGAAATATTAAAATATTTTACACAATCCATTGGCTGCCAGAATTCAAACTAAAACATTCAAGATATATATTTTCCAAAAGAATTACATTTCACTGACTTACTTTTTATATTTCCATTTAAATTTATATATGGAAAATAATTTAAATAATAAGTAATCAATGCTCGAAATACTTCAAGTAGACAAATAGGCAAAAACGTCGACTGATGGAAGGACGAATAAGTAACAAAACAAATGCATTCACATATACGCTTATGACACAGTTTGCTCGACATAATTTATTTATTTTAACACATGAAACATACATAATAAAATGAGTTTCATACACTGAAACTGTGTTTATTTTTTATCTGAATACACTGGCAAATGTGAAAAAAATCTTCTCAACATAGTAGCTAATGAAGTCCTTTTGTACGACTGAAGGGAGCTGTAATATGTATGCGTATTTGTTCGTAATTTGTTAGCATGACATGCAAGTGCCGCAGTCAGTCGTTGGTCCTTTCTAACAAAGTTGAGTTGATTAAAATAATTTTGTATCTAATTTGCTCGTTAAGTTTTAGTTGAATATGAAGAAAAGGATACTTCATCGTGCCTTTAAGGATTTGATTGATGATGTTGATAATCGCTTTATTTTGCAACAGCTGAACACAGAAGTGGTTGATAAGGACTTGTTTGAAACATGTACTGATGATTGGTAACATAAACAAATCTTATGGTTGATATGTGAAAAGTTAGATACTACCTGGACATAATATACGATATATAAAATAAAATATAAAATTCGTATAAAATTAGAAAGATTTTTTTTTAAATCAAAAAGTAACAACTAGTGCAATATAGTTGTTGTGGTAGATGTATTAGCAGATACTTCCTTCTTATTTTTAGAGATTTATTAAAGGAAGTAGAAAAATTATTTATACCAGTACATTCAATTTTATTTGATTTTGTCTAACTAAAATTGATATGTTATATATAGAAAAGCTTAAATTTCTAAAAAAACATTCCGAAATTCCTATAACATTTTTGTAATAAGAAATCTAAGATTAACAATTTATAATAGAAAAAAAAATAAAATAAAGTGGAACAAAACACTGTTATTAAGTTTAGTCCATAACAAAACATAAAGAACTTGGTTTTATAAGAATATTTCATTTCAAAATTAAAAATTTATGATTGCCAAATTTAGTAATGGAGCAATTCGAAGTTAAGGAAAATTTAAAGACTAAAATATTTTAAGTTTATCTAAACTCATTTCTTTTCTGTTTTTATTATTATAATGTTGAGTGAACTTGCAATGCAACCTAGAGATCCTTTTTGCCTACTTATGAGTTGGACTTGATGTCCAACTTTCTCTTTAAATTGTAGAATAGGACCTAAATTACTGGTTCATTTTTCTGCAAAATTGAAATATCCACAGCAGTACTTCTTTCATTAAGCATCATTGCTCTTCCAAATTTTAGTTCGGGTTTCAAGGTTTCATTCGATTCTGTTTTGTTAATTAGGAACAATGTATTCTTAATCTCCTTAAAATATATTAAATTTACGTATTTAATTATTTTATTATTATCTCACTTTATTTCTTGTTTAATAATTATAAATAGTTTTATTAATAATAAACATCTGAAATTAACAGTAATATTGTAATAATAATGGTAAAAATTTTCTAACAATTCTCAACTGTTTGGGTATTGCAAGAAACAATCTCACTTGAGTGCACTTGTAGCTTTTTTACAACTACTAGATCAGTCGTTAATATTATATAAAATCTGCGTAGTTATAGACACAATTGTGATACCATAGTTTGAAATCCAATATTTCCATTATTGTTGACAAGAAACTGATAATTATTAATGAGCTTAAATCTGCATCAATATGACTAAATACAGCATCAGACAGCATCAGAATTGCTATAAGGTTAATCATGTCTTTTTGAATATCTAAGGATATTTTATACACTGACGATAGATATGTATTCTGGTAGGACATTAGTTTATTTAACAAAGTTCAGGACGGATAACCTTAGCCCGATTGTTTGTTTATATATTTAGGTTCGGTTTATGTCACTTATATTTTTGTCACATGGAGTAAACTGCCACTTCTAATTTACATGCTCATTCCACAAACATTTTTTATGAGAAATAAGTTCAAAATATTTTATATATGATTTGATTCTTACTCGGTGGAGGTGCAGTCATTGGTATAATCAATGCTTAAATTGCATGAAATAATTTATAATAAATTGAGCAGGATTACTAATTCAAACCTGTTTATCTCTAACAATAATCTATATCGATACATATAGAACAAAGAGTTACTTTACTGAAACCCGTTTTCAAGTGGACATATCCAGGAAATGACTCGTTCCAAAGAATGATATTATTTTCCAGACACTGTAAATAATATTTACTAGGACTTTTGAAAATCTTCGTCCTCATTTGTTTTAGGTTTTATCTTTTTTTGCTATTCTTCTGCTACAAGTTTCAAAATTACTTTAGTAAAAATTTTGATTTTTAAAATGTTTGACAAATTCCAATTTATCAACTAAAAACATAAAACGATTGTTAAAGCAAAAAGAAAAAAATGGTATATTCCAGAAAATCGCTTTTGTTGGATACGCAAAGTTTTGCATAAACTTTCATTAATTACCAAACTCGAAAACTAATTCCATGAATCTGTATTATTATCTAAAGAGCACGGAAAGTAGCTACAACAGCCTCTGCTTATGTTTCACTTTGCAATATCCGCCTGCTGCCGTCTAGTGCCGTCGACGTTACATGTTACCTGAGCAAACTTGAAACTGAATAAATTTTCATTTTTCATTCTCGAAGATGTCTCAACTCGCATTCAGTGCGCTGCAATTATTATGCAATTATAAGCTTGACGCTTACGTGCCACTAAAAAGCGCTACGATATTTTCATGTGGAATGCAGCCTGAACCTCGACTGTTCTTGCAGCAATTGGGTTGGATAGCTGCTATTCCTTCGTACACTATTTGATATCTTAATAAAATTCAAACCTGAGCAAAACTTTATCTCTCTTAGCACAGTTCCTAAATGCTACCGTGCATTGTTGTTCTGAAACAAGGTTAAACGCATACATTCGAGTACGCAACCATACTTCATAATAAGCTAGTACAGAGATACCGAATGCCTTTACACTTATTAGACTGACAAACTGACACTCTCAAATACATATACATATAAATATAATGTAATGGAATTTTTCTTGCCCGTCTTTCGTACAGTTTGCATTTCTGGAAAATTTTGTAAAACTCATAAAACTTTTTCAATTTCACTTAAATTTTTCTTGTGCGCTTCAAACTTTACAATAAAAATTCAATTATACGCCATTTTGTTAAGAAAATAATCAAAAAAAAAAATTGATGACAGAAATAAAAAAAAAACACTTAATAATACTGTTATTGTGTGGAAATTGTGATAAAAAATGACAAGGTAAGGTGTCAAGCCATAATGTGGCAGGCGTTCTATCCAAGCCGTAGTTGTGATACTGATTGCGGAGCTGGCTTTGGGTGAATGCTGAAAACATTGCTCTGGCCAACTGAAATGAT
>NC_051847.1:137531486-137538685 GCF_002237135.1 Teleopsis dalmanni | reverse complement strand
CCTTCATTTTATTTGAACTTTTATAATTGTTTAAAGTTAGCTGAACAATATGCATGCATTTCTGTTATCCTGTTGCACTCTAATTAGCAGTGAAGGAAATCCAATAAAAACTGAAACTTAAAAAAATTTCTCTTTCACATGGGAAAAAATTTTGCTTTCAAACGAATGGCATAGATTTCTAGTTTGATTAAAATTCTACACAATACGCTGCAGGCAAAGTATCTGAAAGTCTGTTTAATTAAACAAAACAAATTTACACTTTTGAAAACACTTTTTTTTGAATGACTTCGAAGAACAAGTGCAAATATAGCTGCTGTATATGCACATACTTGGCAGTCTCTCATTGTGAACGTGACTTTTACTGCCAACTAAGCAAATTTTCATTAAAAACTTGACGTTAATGTTCTACTTTCAAACGAGCACCAAAAGGCACAATGTTAACCGGAAGCACCCTAATGCAATTTCTACACGCCAACAGATAATTTTCAAAATTTCCACAAAACACACAAAGTCATGCAAAGCCGTGTATGTGTTCTGTGTTCTGTGTTCGTATATGAACTGCTGCACACATACTCAACACTTTTCCATTTTAGACTTTGTAGTGAAATTTTTCATAGAAAATTATTTTCACAAGTTTCATAATTAAAGCGCACGCACGTTTTTCAGCATATTTGCATTTCCGCACGCATATTTTGTCCCAAAAGATTTCTAGTGCTGGCAATGCTAACGTTACTGCTAATGACTGCTATTACAGTTGGTGTTACTGGCAATGCTTTTACTACCACTACAGCTGCTCCTGCTATTTGTGCTGCTGCTGTTGACGGTGGTTACACGTTCGTTTAATAAAGGCAACGTTTGGAACAACATTTCCTACACAAACGATCCCGAAAAATGTTTGTGCCACTCTTACGCACACAAAGCACTTTCCTTAATGAAAACGATGAGTACTAGTGTTACTGTACACCATTGGGATTGCTCATTTACATTGTGCTGGTAGTTGGCACCTATGGCGTACCTAGTACAAAAGCAAATACGCGGTTTCAAGTGTATACGTATTTATATGCAATGTGTTGCATGTGGCAGTAACCACATCGAAAATTAATTTCTTAAATTAATGTGCATTAATTACAACCTCCGTGGAAGCAAATTTGCATATCACAAAATTATGAGTGCTTAATTTGCTTTAATTAGTCATTGTAGCGCGAATCAAATGGAACACATACGTGAAATGCAAGTATTACACAGTAGGAGCATTGTGATATGAAACAAAGTTCCACCCAAGTTACCATTGCAGCCAACTTAACATCTTCTGACATATGAACTTATTTCGATTTTAGTTAAATCAAGCTAAGAATTAATTAAAAAAAATTACTTTTTTAAATAAATATTAAATTTTCAATTCCAAAGTAAATTTGCTGTTTTAAATAAATTGGTGATTTGTAATCATTAAATAAAATTTATCATTATATTAAAAGAATTTATTTGATTAAAAAATTTCATATGGATTTGAAAATTATCACTACTGCCTCGTTCTTAAGTCGCCACTCTATCCTTACCTAACCTAATCTATTCTAATCTAACCCAATCTAACTTAATCAATCCACTTTCTACTATTTGAAATAGATTTCCTTCTTGCGGATTTCTTAATTAAGAATTAACATTTTAAAAAATTAATTACATTAGTTTTCAAAATTAAAAATAAATATTTCTGAATGGTGTATATCTTTTGTATCTATATTCTAATGCAACTAAAGAACACTAAAAATAATGAAGTAACATTTAAAAATGAATATAATAAAGTTTTTTCGCCCACCCCCACTTACTTTGTACATACCCTCCTACTTTAGATCATTGTTGCATTCATAAGAGATTTAAATCTAAAAAATGAGTTACTTTATATTTTTTTAATTAAATAGCTACTTTTAATTAAAATTAAAGAATCTTTTTATTACTATGAAATAAATTTATAATTTAATTACCTTTAAGAACTCAACTCAAATAATTTAATATTATTTTATATTTTCGCTACTACGCAATATTTTATATTTTCGTTTTAAAAGTTAGTTGAAAAAATAAACGCTCTCCTCATCGTCTTGGTAATTTTTTCCAATTTTAATTTTTCTTCAGTTTTTGTAACTTTGGTAAGAGGAAATTTTCTTTTAAATTTTTAATTTCCAAATTTTATATGTTTCTCCTGCCGTTCCTTACAAATATCATTCCCTCCTCTTATCGCAGTCGAACATGCCAACCAAAGTATTTATTTGGTTACTCTAATGAATATTTCATATCGTCAATAGGGACACTGGCTTTAACAGCAACTACGCTCAACAAAAAGTGTCCTTTTCAGTTTATTTAATTTCATGGATAAAAAAATGTGCTTGTTTAGCTATGAAATTTCGGTCATGAATTCCTATTTTGCAGTGAAAAAGTGCCTAACCTTAAATAGAAACTTATTTTATACAAAATTAAAAATAAAAATTTTTTTGTAACACATTTTTCTTTTAAATTTTTCTGTATTTAATTTTAATTTTAATTTTTTTATATTTTAATATCATTCAAATTTTTTAGATACAAACATCATTTATTATACTTTTGAAGTTGACAGCATTTTGTGTTCTAATCTGATGCATGTGTGTGTAAATGATGCTTAGCTTTCGTTGTCTGTTACACCATTGTCTAACTAATATTTAATCATATTATTAAAACCGTAAAAACATTAAAATTAAATGATAAATGTGTTTTTCCAAATACTAAAACAAAAACCTTGTTTCACCATGTGAAAAGTGTTCAACGAGCACAAAAGAAAAAATGGACTTAAATTTGACGTATGAGTGATAACATTCAATTAATAACACTCATACGTCATGTGGAACCAAAAAACCAGGCGAAACTTATTTATGCTTGCAATGATATGTTCACCTTTCTTTCTTTTTCATTTTTAAGCCTTTTTAATAAACAAAAAAATTTTTTCTGAATTCCTTATTACTAATTATATTATTTTTATTAATTATTATTAATTGTTGCTTTTCTTTGTTTGAACATAGTGAAAATTTTGACTGCTTTCAAAGCAAAATTGTGATTATCAATCCTAATTTCATTATTAACAAAACATACGATCACTAAGTTGAGACAATATTTGTAAAGAAATATAATACGGTTTAATTTTATAAATTATAAAGAGAAAATTATTTTGTTGACTATTAATTAATTTTTTAAACCAAACTGTTGGGAGAAGTATGAAAGAGTTTCCTAGTTTTATATTTTAATGAAAATGAAAGTGGATTGTTGGAAATATCTTCATATTTTGATGATTTTGCATGAATTGGCGTGATTTCAAATCAATCCCCTTCAAAACTAGTACTTCAACTTTAATAAATAAAGTTAAAATGTTTTTAATATTTACATTATAAAACACAAGAAAGCAACTATATACATTTATTAAATATTATATATTTTTCGGAGCAAACCTTAAAGCCTCTGATGCATTTTAATGGTCTACTTACCTAGATAAAAGTTGTACGGTGTTATTATGTAAAAAAATGTATTGTGAAAATCATTTATTTTGCATTTAAATAAAAAAAACCTTAATTCGGCAATACATTTATAATACATAATTTTTTTTGGTATAAAACTAAAAAATAACTTCATCTTCAATGAAAGATGCGATGTCTCCTTAACTATAAATAGCGTTTAGGAATGTAGTTGTTTATACGTGATATATGTATTTTGGCTTAAATAATACAATTTCTCTTTCGATATAAAATTTGAATTTGTTCAAAGTGTCGAAATATGTAAGTCATTCTAGAAAAATTATTCCATCTGGTTTTACATTAATGTGGATACTTAACCGCAAATACAACATACAAGTCAAAAATATATGGACTCTTATCAGCTATATGTTCTGTACGACTGATTTCTAGCTACTCAATACAAAATTGAAAATAATTTATTAAATATCTTATCAGTTTTAAAACTGTTCATTAGATTCACTCTTAAATGGACATCTTCCTCAACCATGGAGTATTGATAGCGAAATTTTTGTTTATATTAAAAACACTTTTAGCATTATTGTTGGTTGGACAAAATTGGTGGCTCTGTACATATTCGCTTAAGAAACTTATCATAAAAATTGTATATTTACGTTAATGTATATTCAAGAATATTTATTTGTTTGTATATGTTCTTGGTGTTATTTCGATTACACGACACAAAATCCACACAAAAATGAATTAATGAGAATTGATAATTATGTTAATATATTAATAATTATATTAATTTTATAAATGTATTATATGCGCTTGTTTAGAATTAGGACAATCACAAGCTTAAAATATATAGGAATATAGGTAAACCAAAAAACGTATATATGTATACGTTATATATATCACATAAACCTGAAAGTTGCCTTAAAGTTTTTCTGATGATATGTTTCTGCTTGCACTACCATTTCATGTAGTTAACTTTTAGCTTCAATATTACTTATTAGGTATAAATTTTATTTTATAGCAAAATCTGCTGGATGCCTCATTCCAAACCAATTAAGTAATTTTCGAATTCAATATTTTTATTGGAATATTAATATGTATTTTTTTTTCTATTAATATACTGAATTTTAAAAATACTTTCAAATTCATGTAACTCCCATATGTTCTTCTTCTCACACTATTGTGTATAAGTAATTTTACCAAAATTCTCGAAAGTATATTTTTCTGCGATTTTTCTTAAAATAATAAAAGTCTTTACTCAGAGGACCTAAGGACTTTTGATTTTTAGATTGTATGGTCTATAATGTTTAAATTCCTTCGAAATAATAAATTTGAAAAAATAACAACTCTGCAGGAATTTTTGCTTGAATGGTATAAATTTGATAGACAATAGCAACCACTAACTCCGTTTCAATAACCACAGCTGAAGCAACCACACCACAAAGCTGCATAAGCAATTCCTGTGCAATGATAAAATTAAATTTTGATGTCGAAAATATCTTTCATCATTTCAACTGCGTTATGTGCATATTTTACTTACACACAATTACATTTACACATTTGTAAACAATAACAAAAAATTCAGTGGGAAATATGAGTATGGAAGCACAAACTGACAAGATACTGCGGTTATAGAATTTTTCAAATCAGAAGAATCGACATGATGTGCCACAAACTTGTGTACATAAAGACACTAAATCGAAGTAAATATATATATATGTATATTTATATATTCATTTCAGCAAAATGTGTGAGAATGATATATGTTTCAGACATTTCTCACTGAGATGCTTCGAAATAGTCAAGCTGTCAAATCTGCTTGATTGTGATAAACGTGCAATTGATTTGAGGTTTCATCCGTTGTTTTTCTAATGAAACGTGTGTGCTTCCTATGCACATATGCATATAATTTAAATAAAAATCAAATTTTTATTATGAAATGTGGATGTTTACCTTTCATTTACTGTTATGTGTAATGAATATGAATTGAACAATGCTACAGGGAGTACACAGTTAGGTATTGAGAATAACATCTTTAAATTCACAAGAATTTTTGTGCAAATGCAAATTGAATAATCGACACTATCATTACTAGTGTAAGTAAAACTGATTAATTGTGAGAAAACAAAGATTAGAATAATAAATAAAATTAGAAATAGGGCTGAATATCGTTATTAATTATTATCTACTTTTTTTGGGACTTCATAACAAAAGCTGTGGTTGTTACCATGATTGTAACTAAAGTCAGTGAAAGGCGAAAAGAAATTACAAAGGCATTCGATGCTATTTTAATTAAATGTATTCTTATTTATTATCACAAAAAAAGTTAAATACTCAACAATTACTTCTCTATACTATATTATGCTATATATATGCTACAAAATTTCTACAAAAAATTACTTTAAAAATCAGATAGATGAAAAATTTGAAGTAAATTGGGTTCGTTTTAAAGGAAATTATTTAGAATTTTACTCATTTAAGTCGGGTTTTTAAAAATTAATTTAAATTTAAGATAAAGATATCGAATTTAATAATATATAGAAAACTATTTCGTAATGACTATGAAAAGATTTTAGTATCTATTTTATAGGCTTTCTATTTGGAGAGCACTACTCATGTCTTTAATATTACCTAAAAATAACATAGTAGTATTTCACAATTTGAAGAAATTTATGTAGGTCTCTATGTTTCTCTTCATTCTTCTTGATTTTTCTTCTTGAGTTAGTGCTATTACGCACTTTTACTCTATAATGGATGGGGGCTTGTCTCTACCCCACACTAGGTTTTAACTAGGCTAAGATATCATATTATTTATTTGTCTTTTAGTTGATGACGGACCTTAAATCAGCATATCTTCCTGAGAGTCCAGAAGTGGACTTGAGGATTGTTAGGGCGGGGTTAAGTAGCGTATCAACTTTAGTGAATAATTTTAGAGTTCTGTCTCTGACAAAGTAACAGCCATTTTTAAAATAAAATTCATAAAAGACTGAACTAATAAGACTGAACAATTGTAAACTAAAATTATCAGCAAAATTGAATTATCTGATTGTTTTAAGCCAATATAAAATATTAAGCTTTTTTATCTGAAAGCGTTTTAGACAGAATATTTCAATAAAGCTTTCAAAGAAGAGAAGTTCTGTATTGTGGTATTCTTTTAACATTTAATATATATGTTTTAGTTTTAATAGCGATATACGCACAGAATACATATATTATAAAAAATCATTCTTATAAACCTTTGTGTATAATATTTAACATTAACATTTTAACTCCTCCTAAGCATAAAACACCCTGGATACATAAAAAAATATAATATTATAATATTATAAATATTATAATATTATTACAATATAATAAATTTGAAAAGACGCCTATTGGCTATATTAATAATTGTAGTTTAAACTTAATCATGAAAATATTTTGTAATAAATTTATTTGTATTATCGCATTATTATGCAGCCCACTTCGGGTTGAAAGGGACATATTAAGTTTGAAAAAATTGCACACGCGATTGACCAATGTATTAAGTATTAATAACTCCTTGAATTTTCATGACCGGGAAGAAAAAGCTAGTCAACATAGCAATGTCATCAGTATATTTGCAAATGTTTGTTTTAAAATCTTATACTAATTTTTAAGAGAATATAAAAATGTGCAAAGAGATCGTAGTTGTGCAGACTATATAGAAGAATGAACATTTGAAAGTAGTCACTT
>NC_051847.1:137523524-137531386 GCF_002237135.1 Teleopsis dalmanni | reverse complement strand
TGTAGCATTTAGGGCAGTGGAGCTGCCTGTCACAGCACTTGGCAGCAACTTCATTTGATTTTGTAAGGATATAGTACCGATTTTAATTGGTATTGCCGCACACAGCCAGCGTTTCTTTTTGGTCGAATTCACCGTAACTTCTACTTCATAGGCAATTTGTATGCATCTGCATTGTGCTAATTCGGTAGTAGGCGTTGTAGCAGGTACATGCAACAGCTGCATGTGCTGCACCACGGTACCATTTTGTCCGAAGAGATTGTGCACTGTCTTTAAAAGAGTGGTGCGTATGACTTTGATTTCGGTTTTCTTCTTGAAGGCACCCACATAAGTACCGATTAAATTTAATTTATACACTAGTTCGGTAAGTGTTAAAAGTTCATTGTTTTGTATTCTGACTTGCACCGGTATACCCTCTCCAGGCACGTAACCAGTTTGTGGTAAATTCAAGTGCATTTCCAAAGGAGTGTGCCAGAATTGCATGAATGATTTCTTCTCAATTTGTTGTACATCTGAAGCGGCATTTAGGGTAGGGTCTGTGCGTAGGTCGACTACGTTTTGCACAAACAGACTGCGTGAATAACAAGTGTATTTGTGTTCTGGATAATCAATGAAAATTTCCAACTCATAACGTATGTGCCCGATTGTGCTCTCGAAGTTTGCTGGACACTTTTCCGGCAAACATACAGCAAAAGTGTAGCAATACGTACCTACTTCAATGACTTTTGGTAGTGCTGAAAGGAATACGAAATGAATCAATTTTTTGAATATATGAGATGATGAAAAATTAAGAAAAATTCTGTATTTCGTTAAATTGCATGTGAACTATTTTACAAAATATGTATAGAATTAATTGAATCTTAAACTTATATTTGAATTTATATTTATTAAATACTTGTACTTATACTTATGTAAATAAATATTTATTTATGGAATAAGTAACAGTAGTATATTATTATACAATTTAAGAAGGAGCGATCAAAACCTTTACTCACGAATTACTTAATAAGAATGCACGTTTAATATATGGTACGTTCCTGAACTTGAACGTCACGGAATTTCAGAAAATAATACATATATTCGTATATAATACACTATATTAACTTTGAAAGTTATTAACGATATACTGATATGATATTATTATATATTTTAAAGTATGCTAAGGCACCCGTCTAGTTCATTGAGAATTTGAAAATTAGATTTTGTTCACAAAAAAACACAAATGTTAAACTTTTTTGTAAACAGTATTAAAATTTTATTCAAAACAATAATAACATTTTGAAATATAAGAGCTTGAGGGCCCACCCCCACTTAAATTGACGAATTTACTTGTTTAATTGAATCTGATAAAGATATCTAGATACCTTATAATAATATTATTTTTTACTCACTTACCTGCTTCAGATCCGATAAAGTAATTCATTGTAGACAAATAATCGTCGCGATTTGCATAGACATCACCAGGTTTTATTACTACTTGAGGTTGTTCAGTTCCTGGTGCCATTTTATTTTGTTTTTTGTTTTGCTTTTTATTTTGTTTCTGATTCTTTTGTTTTGAAGGTTTCTCCCATTTTGTGGCCGCAAATCCGGAGATTTTTAAGGCTAAAGCTAAAAAACAATAAGAAATAAGTATGTATTATTTAGTATATATAATGTTCAGTCATATAAAAATTTACTAATAATTTACTAAATCATGGATTCCAAATACAATAGCAATATTTATATATTATAATTTTAAAGTTCCAAGTTAGTTTAATATTTTTTTTACTTAATAATAGCCCCGCTATTCCGGATAAAAACAAACTTGTATTTTCACTAATTGAAAAATGAAATACAATAATTTTCATATCGATTATCAATCTTTTTAAGATAAAATTAAACATTTTTAATAATTATTTTTTTTAATATTTTTGTTTGTTTTAAAAAGATATAAGTGTGTAAGAAGTAAATGCTTAATCAAATTTAAGGTACTTAACTTAATTAAAAATTTTATTAAAAACAGTGACAGCTCTTTAGAAGTTATAATATTATTGTAGTAATCAAGTAATATGCAAAAGACTTACTAATAAAGCGTATGATTTATCAATTGCTTAAGTTAAGTTTTGGATTTATTAGTCATCACAACAATAAACGATTAAAACACTAACCTTACAGCATTTAAGGTATCAAGCACTTTACTTAATTATGATTAATTAAAAAAAAAACAAATGAAAAAAATTAAATGTTACAACTTATACGATAATTTGAGAAGACATGCGTTAGTATAAACATACTTAAGCTATCTTAAGTTATATTACAATGTACTTCTATTTGAACTTCAATCTTTAAAAAATTTTATTTAATTTTTATCAAATAATGTTTAAACAATTATCTTCTTATCACTCGATCAGTCAAATATAAATATATAGTAGCACTTTACCGATATGATTCATTTGTTTCATATCAAAATATTTATACCTTCGAAGCATTATTATCAGAAATAAAATTTATTAATCAACATTTAATATCTTTGATCAATCAATGAGTCACACTTGTATTGTTTAAATTTACAACTATTGAAGTACCTTTCATTAGCACGCGCTCCTGCAGTTTTATCACAACTCGTCCTGATATCATTTGTCCCGGCTGATAAGAGCCGCGTTCCTCATCCAGTCGTACATCACATAGCATACCCATTTTAATTAAATTTTATTTTCAATTCTTGCTAATTAAATTTTATAATTTTTATTTGTTTTCCGGAACGTACACTTGACACTGTAACTGTCCTCCGTTTACTAACAAATTTTTATTAATGTTTTTGCTATTAAAGCGATTTGATTAGCTTTAGTTGGTAATCTTTTGTTTGATAATAGTTTTCACATTTTATCTTATCAATGAAATATTTGACCTGCGTACGCGCCAAATTGAATTTTCACTTTCAATGATAGCGAATTTATGTCTTATTTATTTAATTGTAGGTGACAAGTAATTTATTGAAAAAAATAAAATAATTTAATTATATTTCTGTATTGAAAATTTCTTCATAACAACACTTTTAATGAATCAATCCTATTTTCAGAGCTAAGACTTCAGCTTGATAGTCGCACTGTAACTACTTCTACTACTGTTTAAATATATTTAATATATAACTGCTTGAATTCCGTTTAAATACTAAATTTACTATTAAAAATCACAGTACCTACACAGATTTATGCACCTTGCTATGCAGGTATTTATCTAGTTTAATGGAACCTATTTGCTTATATGTATTTTCCTTAGATTCTATTGTTCATTTGATCCTTATTTTATGTTTAAACACTTCTCACCGACGTTAGACGACTGTATTTAAGAAAAACACAAACTTAACAATAAAATGTTTTCTTAGGTACCCAGATAAATACCGTTTATATTACAAATAAAAAAACCACTGTCAATAGTTTTTGGTTTGTAGTCTCGATTACCTGGACTGTAGTCTCAACAACACCCCCGAAGAAATGATTACCGCAAATGGTTACGGTTAGTTCACGTTTCGTTAATGCAAACGAACAATTCGTCAACTGTTTTTCATTTATATTTTCGTTTGTGTGAATTGTAATTTAATCGATACAATCGAGAAATTGTAGGATTAAAAATGCAGGATTACGTTTGAAAATCGTTATTTCGACTACAGGCAGACTGTTTTACTAATGAAATCATTTTTACCTAACGCCACAATCGTCGTATTTAAATTTGAACAAATTCAAACAAAATATTTACAGGTAGAAACATACTGTTGTGATTTTGTTTTTGTAAAAGAGGACACATTACGCACTAATATTTAGTCTTCATTTAAACTTCAACAAAATATATATATATATACTATATTATATATTAAATGTTATAAAATATTAACCATAAGCATATGATTAAAAAAGGAAATTAAGGAACGAAATTAATGTCATGTATGAACTTCATTAAGTGGAAACTGGACAATAATTCGTAACAAATGTCATGTTAAATGGCATATTTAGTTATTGAAAAATATAAGGACTCTAGTAAAGGAGAGATATTAAAGAAATTTTTTGAAAAAATTTAATGAGCAACAATAACATATTGGCTAAAAAATTTTGAAAATAAATTTGATTGTATTCATTAACGCAATGTCCTTCAAGAGCAATGCAATCATTCTAGCGTTTCACTAATATATCTATGGCTCCTCAATTGCCATAGAGCCAGTTCTACAATAAACACCTCCATATAATAATAGAGTGCAAGTTTCTAGTAGTTATCTCCTGCTATCGAGCACTCTCTTATATAAAAGGGGTCATCTCCAGAACTAATATTTCTACAAATTTAATATGTATATTATAAAAAAATAACAAAATGAAAGCATTGGGTAGCTTTGTATTTGGCTTACTGATGAATTTTAATTTTAAAAGGAATAAAGCTGATGCCTATGAACTCAAAATCAATTTGAATTTTTCGATATGAAACTTTCCCACAATTTTTGCTCCATGCTGTTGAGTAATGTGATATATCTCAGATATCTATATAAAAATGTATACGTTATAATATATTCCCATAGATAAACAGCTATAAAATTGAACCAATCTTTAACCAAAAAATTCAAAGTCGTTTAACGCTGCAAAAATTTTATATGTTAGTTGGTTCATATGATCAAAGTAACAGTTGTCAAGATACCTCATCATAAAGCATTTAACTGTTGCAATATAGCTCACCAGATTGTGAAGAAGAATTCTTTATGGTAAACAAAACATTTAATATTCACCGATAGGAAATTCATGAATCGATTCCAAATACTTGATGTGATCCAAACAAATCAATTGCGATACACATTTAGCTGGACAAGCTCAAGAACTACCTAGTAAAAATGATATCTGCATATTGTGACTGCCACGAAGTGACATTAAATATCCAGCTATCTTATCTGCTTACCTTGCAAATGTTACAAATTGATACCGTACTTCTGGTTTGTTTTTAATGAACTGAGTTAGGTCTACAGTCTTGAAATAAGAAATAATAAAATTAATAATCGTTCAGTTTAGTTTAGTTAACTTTTTTTAGCGACTGCAAAATGCGTTTTATAGCGGGTTACCCCTATATTTTCTTATAAGAGTAAAGTTTTTACAAATGTCACTAAAAGTAAATATTTATGTTGGGAACTACAATTTAATAAAATATTATCTTATTATCAGTATATAATAATTTGTTTTAATTGTATTATTGGGAGAAAATGAAAGTGTTGACGATAATGACTCATAAGTGAATTAAAATTTATCGCAGTAGTTTTGATGAAAATAGCTTTATAACATCTAATCAAATTATTATCAAACTGGACGTTCATAAATAAAACTCCTACAAAATCGGACGCCCAGCATTTTGATTTTGTTGTCCTTTGAAGGTTCTAAAATTAGAAGTATAACTTTTTTTTAGATTTGGAACATACGTTTGTTATAAACTAAATAGAAATAAATATAAATAAAAACGTGGAATCAACATACTTCGTATCTCTTCATTTGGAACTAATGAAAAACACTAAATAACTTATTAAAATGGTTCAAATGGAGAGTTGTTTCTCTTTAAGATCACAACCGATCTTATGACATCCGTAATGAACCGTAATGAGATGGTTATTTCAAAAATTAGTTCAAAATCACATATATTATAGATTATTATATTTAAAACAAAAATTTGCTTTTATGGTATAAAAAAATTTAAGTAAAAATAATATTTTTGAATTAATTTTAAAAACAGTCAAACATTTCGTGATCAGGTTTTCTGAAAAGAGCTCCTTTGATCGTACAAACCTACTAAGATTTGCTTCGTATGATAAAAGCTGTAAAATATTTAAAATTTGTATAGTTCGGTTCAGGATTGGACTGATTTTTTAGCTGCCTATTAATTTAATTTATGAAACGATTTTACATATACTTCTTAGATGCATAAAATATTTTATATTGAAATACGCAGATTTAATTTGAGTCCTGCCATACTTTGTTTTCTTCAATGATGCAATGTATTAGTGGTTCAAACGCACTCATTATCTTATTTATGTTATATTATATAGGTATGTATAACATATATGTTTTAATATTTTTATAATATTTTTAAATCAACAGAGAAATGTTTGGCTGAATTTTTTGTTCTAGAGATGTCATATTAATTTCCTGATCCTATAAGAGAGATGGAGCCGGAAATAATTGCACGTACTATATAATGTATAATATAGCAACATTCTCTTACACTGAATCCCATATGATACGTTTCAAGAATTTAATTTTCTATATTTAACTTATTTTCTTTACATATTATTTAAAGGTTATTATCGTAAACTTTTTATATTAAAAGAAGCTTTTGTTTTTTCTATTTTTATTTATATAGTGTTTTTCAACTTAAAGTAGGTAGTTTCTACAAAACATAGTTCTATACTATACTTTATTCTAAATAAACCGAATTCATTGATTGTGAGAGCATGATTGTCAATTATCATGCTCTTATGAAGAAGTTAAGAAACTTCAAAACTTCAAAGTCGGTTTAGTTTTTTTTAAGAATTATAATTTTTATTTCAATCATTATTTTTAGTATATTTCTATACATATTTTAGCAAATAAAAATATATTAAAAATAACGATCAAAATAAAATATGAAATTCCTAAAAAACAAAACCAACTTTAAAGTAGTTTCGACGTAACAACCCAAAAATTAAAAAATTAAACTTCAAAACGTTGGTCAGTTTCTATAGAAATGGACTACATAAATTAATACATAAAAACTATATTTCCAAAAATTTGCAGTAATAGCCTTTAAAAAATAAATACTAAATAAAAATAAATAAACTTAATCGCTTTAAATAGGACTCTTTTGGCAGCAGTACCGGCTGTTGGGCAAATTGGACACTAGTTTTAAACAAAAAAAAAAAAAAATAAATAAATTTACTTACTAAATTGGCCATTAAATACTTGAGTTTGGTGACCTTCACCAGGCAGCTCAATCAGTGGCTCCATTTGTTGAGCACCTGATCCTTCTACTGAAAATGTGTGCATCCTTTACCGAGTTTTCTACATCTCTTTGGCTGAAGAACTTCTTCCTATTAACACTGCATAACCAGCCAGCGAAGCCGTTGTATTTTTATGCGCCTAACTATGTTAATGGCGTGTTATAGTTCATATAACTCATATCTCAAATGAGTTAAGGGAAACTCTACAGAAGTAAATAATTTTCTTTTCTTAACTAGTTCCTATCACCAGTTTAATACATTTGCTTCAAGTGTTTAAGTAAAGTTCGTGCTATTCATCATAAGATCTGACTCTATTCTAGTTATACGCTATCTATAAATATCTATCATTATCTTTCTTGACAAAATAAAGAAATGATGACGTATGGTCTACTTGTATTAATTGATATATTGAAAAAATTTATTTATTATTATTAATTATACGTCATTATAATAACAAATAGTTCTCTCATAGTATACCTAGACTACTAGTATAGATACGTACGCTTCCATTAATTGTAAATAATAATTGAAATATTTTTAATTACATATATGAAAAATCTATATAATACAATAAATTATATTTAATTATTTGATATGTTTTTGTTATTGAACCCTACCTTTGCTCTTTAACTACAAGCTTTCTGAAGCTTAACGACAAAAAACCTAATTGCTTGCTAGGTAAGCAAAAAAAGTCACACATATGGCGGAACTACATACCAAATTTGCAGAAGCACCAGCCTGTGCCAGCCATGATAGTGAAAACAAAATTTACAATCCCAACAAAATACCAGGCAAGCATAGGACGACAGCAAGACATGCTTCCATGAACGGCCCATACAGCAACAAGTGGTTTCTTGGCGCTTTAAAGAAGGCGGAGCTTTGTATTTTT
>NC_051847.1:137512573-137523424 GCF_002237135.1 Teleopsis dalmanni | reverse complement strand
AAATATACATATATTGCATTTGATTTGAGAGATTGCAATCCTGAATTAAGAAATAGGAAATAGGAGTATAAGTATTTATCATAAATTCCGGAGACCGATAAAACATTCAATGTATTTTGAAAGAACGGGTAACAATATCTTATTAAAAGAGCGTTAGCCATAATAGCTTGTGCTTTTTGTATGGTAGTTCTTACTTTTAATTTCTCTATACAGTCAAAGAAAAGGTCATTTTGCAAAGAAAAGGTTCGACTTATGAAGACTTGAAGAACTTTTTTGTAATTCTCTAAACCCTGTTGCACTCTATTGAGTTCGTATTATAGAAAATTCGAGTTATAGAAATTCGAGTTATGGAAGTTTGACTTTATTAATATGATTTTCTATATGTACTGTTCTATAATCTTTAATAAATTTTCTATAAAACTTACTTTATCTTAAATTAATTAAATACTGTTTAGTTCCCAGATATTGATTATAGGTTATTATAACTTACCCTTTTATATCTCACCCTTGAAATAGAAGTATGAGACATTTTTAAATTATTGTGGAGAAAATACTTAGCAAATAATACTTGTAGTATATTACAGCATAACGCTAAAAGGCTTACTTTCTTCTCAGTACCTTCGTTAAAAACCTAAATTGTCACAACGACAGAATGCGATTCCATCAGGTATCGATGCGCTCGAAAGCAAATTGCTGGTATTATGGTGGCATGGTTGAGTTGTTATATTGTCGAAGCAAACAGCAAATGTTTAAAGCAAATGTTTGATAGCTAAGTTGTCTCTAAAATCATCAACCGCCTTCGAAGCAAATACCGAGTATGCCAATTTAAATGGGCCAACTGAAACATTTGATACAGTTATGAGTACTTGGAACTCAGACTTGCAAATGCAAATGTTGCAAGATGTTTCAGTTTTTAAGATGTTGCCATAACTACTAAGTGATGGAAATCAATTTTCATCTACATGTAGTAATGTATATATCGAATACAGATAGTACAAATAGTATTTTTTTCTTTCAATTTGAAATACATAAATAACTATAAAAATATAACATAGAAATAGTTTTACTATTGATAAGTACAAAAAGCAAATTGAGCATAAGACAAGAAGAATCAGTCTTAAGTACGTTGCAGTAACACAACTCAAAAAGCCTTACAAAAGGTCAAGAATTTTTTGTTGAATGCACTAAACTCACGATGCATTCAAGCGAAGTTATACACTTCACTTACGAGAAATAACATTTACAGATTTAAAATGCCAGAATGAAAATTGACTGAAAATAAATAATGTTTTCCTTATAAGACTTCAACAGACCTTTATGTTTTTATATTAAATTTATTATTTAAAGTTAATTATATGAAAAGTGAAGAATTCTACTAATATAAGGGTTATTAAAAAGTAGTGAGAAGTAACAGTTAATTTTTATTTTTTATTAATGTTCATTTTTGACCCATCATAAAGCTATTTTGAGTATTACCAAATACTTATCAGTGATTTTTCAAAATGATTGGTACTTATAGTACGTATATAATTTTTGGGCTACAAATACTTGACTTATAACTTTGAATCTGCTAAATTAACAGCAATGACTACGCGGGTTTTAACCAAACAAACCGAAGCTACTCCAAACTTTAATTGTGCTAATTTCAATTTTTTTGTTTATTTTTTGTGACATCTCAAAAAATAACAACCAAAACAATGTCATAGTTTTCGATTAAAACAAACTTATAAGCTATAATGAAGCACTTTCTAAACAAGCACTTTATGGTAATTAAAGTGTACTATTATAGTTTTTTTAGTATTAAAGCTTTAAAACTTTTGTTTTTGTAGTCAAACTATATAGTAAAACTAGTATATACTATGTCTACGAACTGATTAGTATTGAAGTTTTAACAATTAAAAAATTATGAGAGTATATTATATAGTATATTATAATAGTTAATAGTTAATAGAATTAACAGTAACTGCCACCCATTTCTTGTATAGTTGACTTCGATGCAATTAACCCTTGTAATATTCATTATTTTACCTAAAATGAGTAAAACATATTAGCCAGACATAGCACATTATTTTATTTAGTAATGATGACATAAATATTTTCTTAGCCTTAGTTAAGCTTAATTTATACGCTATATTGAGGAAATACTTAGATACTATATACTTATTATTCGTATAAAATCTTTAGTAATAACAATATCTATATCACATATAGATAACCCAATAATTTAATGTAACGTAATTTTTAGTGCATTAAACATCCATCAATTGATGCCCAATAAGTTTTCTTACTTTAACTAGTGCGAAAATTAGAATAGTTATTAATTTATTTTTTCGTAGATTTTTATTTTTTCCGAAAACCTTATTTAACTTAAAATTCTAAATTATTGTGTGTTACTTTTGCACATCTTAATTATATGTCTTGTCTTGTATAGACATAGGTATAATTATATTCATACCTTGTGATCAAAAAAGAACGAAAATTTTAATTTTTTAATTCCCGCGCCAATCGGTAAATTTATTTTCGCGCTGGCAACACTATTATACACATTCTGTCAAAGTTTAACGCATATCGTACGATTAGTTTTCGTTTGCGGTCTATATAAAGAAGTCGAAAAATTTTCGTGTGACGATTTTTATAATGTAGCAAAAATTAGAACAACGTTCGTGCATCAAATTTTATGTTGCAAATGGATTCAAGTGTGCCAAAACTGTTAAAAAATGTTGAAAAAGGCCTTTGGTGATTTGTGTGTGTCACAACCACGAGTATACGAATGGTTTAAAAGGTTCAAAAACGGTCGTACAAGCTTGGACCATGATGAGATCCCAGGCCTCCCAACAACATCTATTACTGAAAAAAACATTGTTAGAAAATCGTTGTGAACCGATTAGAGAGATTGCAGTGTTCTCTGATATGGATCGCATCTCATATGAATCGGCCGAACACATTTTAACTGTTGTTTTGGGTTTGAAACGCGTCGCTTCTCGGCTGGGGCCAAAAAAGCTGAATTTCATAAAAAAAGCGTCGTTGTGATGTGGCCAAAGAATGATTTCCAACGCAGATAGTGACCCCACATTCATCGAACGCATCATAAATGGTGATGAGACATGGGTCTATGAATTTGCCATGCCCACCAAACAACCAAACAACAATCGACCGAATGGTGCTTCGAAGGTGAGCCGAAAACGAAAAGATAACGCCAAAGTCGGTCCAAAATCAAAGTTATACTGTCTGTTTTCTTTGATATTCGTGGTGTAGTGCACTATGAATTCCTTCCGGACGGTCAAATGGTCAAACGGTCAATAAGGAGTATTAATTGGCCGTTATGCGTTGTTTGCGTAGAGCCATTCGCAAAAAGAGGCCAGATTTATAGAAGGAAAATTCATGGATTTTACACCACGATAACGCACCGGCTAACACAGCATTGGTTGTGTCGCAGTTTTTGGCCAAAAACTCCACCAATATCATCAATCAAGCACCGTACTCTTCAGATATGGCCCCATGTGACCTTTTCCTCTTCTCCCGACTCAAATTGCCATTACGAGGACCATAGACGCGTTTTGAGACCATAGAGGCCATAAAAGAGAATCCACTGCGTGAACTAAAGGCCATACCTTCGGCGGCCTATAAAACTTTTATGGAAAATTGGATCAAGTGTTGGCATTATCTTGTAAACATTGTTTCAAACAAAATTTCAAACTACTCACACCATTTTATTGTAGTCGCCCTCTGACGCTATTTAACTACCGATTTTTTCTACACAAACACATAAATTTTGCTATAAGATATTATTGAAGTAATTTGCTCTCACTTATTAGAAAAGTTAGGATAAAAAAAGAAAGCTATGCTGAGATAAACTACCAGGGTATCACAATCGATATCGTTTGTAGGGATTTTATACCTTAAACAATTTAATGTATGGAATGTTAAATTTTCCACAATAATAATAAGAGTAGTGAGTAACGACATTATGAATTGCTTTGACTTCATAGGGGAGTATAACAGATCTTTAAGTCGCAATGGAAAACAATAATAAAAATAATGGGTACTATTACATTGTAATATATATTGAATGCATTGCTTTATATTACTCAAACCAAAATTTGTCCCTTTTCTTGTTTGGTTTTTAGTAAATAAGTTGTTTTAATTTTTCTATAATTATCAGTTCTTAGGAACTCATTTTAAATACATATATAAAATAAAGAATTCCTTTCTAATGCTCTTCTCAAATGCAAAGAGCGTAAATCGTACGTTACTCCTTCATATTATCCTTTCACATTACGATAAGGATAATATTATTGTAAACTCTACACGTGCGCTGAATATGGAATGTGGAACTAAACTGAGTAAAAACATGTTCCAAAAACAGTTGTAAAAGTATTGTAAATAATGTGGAAATTATCTCAAAGGACGATTTGGATTATATCTCTAAAATTTCAGATGAGTGGAATGCAGCTACGTTCAGCATGTTCGCATTAACATTTTGAATAAATGTGATATATTCGAATACAAACTTATTTATTTAACAAATAAATAATAAATTAATTATGTTCGAATACAAACTATAAAAATGTTTAAATCACAAAAATGCAAAATCACTTTACGAAAATACAAGAAAAATTATTTGTGCAATATATATTTAAATATAATTTATTAATTTTTTTAATTTAATTTGAATGTATTTATATATTTTATTATATTTATGATATGTACCATATATATACAGCTTTCTTCGTAAACAGATGTTGAGTATTTAAATAATTGAATTTCCTTCATCCGTATATAAAAAATTATCTTCTTTTACAATAACTTTTTTTCTGATTAATTCATAAGCTTGAACATTTTTATTATCCTTTAAAATTGCTTTTCTCAACTAACAAAACTAGGATTAACGTAACCACCATTTTGTGATGCATTTGTTGCCTGCAGCGGTGCGGAATTATTGAATTGTTGGAAATTGTAAACAGGATATAGAGGTGCAAATTCACTAGGTCCAAATGTGTGTAGTTCATCCTCATTGATATCGCCACGCATTGTATGCACTGATTCCTCATATGAAGGAGGTGCTAAAAATAAATTAAATTATTGAAAAAATTAATACGGTGACTTGTTACTATAAATAACTAACATATACATAACTTACATATGTAAATATATTTTATATAGACTTACAACATATTATTACAATAATATATGGTTTTACATATTTTAAATTGTTTTATGAATTAATTAAACATATCTTAATTATTCTACATTTACTACAGCTGCTTATTTTATTCGGATAATTGTTCGAATAATGATATTCCATGGAATAGTTCAAACTATTCTTTGAAGAACAAATAAAGAATTATTCGAATAGTTCGAATATGAACAGTTCTAGTATTTACCATGAATTTAGAAAGATATTACTTTATAGATATTACTTTAGATATTACTTTTTTAACTTACGCATATCGGGATAACTGTGCAAGGGAGTATTTACTAAAGCATTGGATATTATCGATACACTGCGTTTAGTTTCGTTCTCTTTTTCTGGTTTGTATATTGAACCATCATCTACCGATTTTTCAATACACACCGCGTTGTTTTCTCCGTCTTCATCAACTGAAAGATCTTGCATATTACGACTGCTACTAGGTTGTTGGTGTACAATGGAATTCCATAATGGCACATTACCAATTATGATAGGCATAGTTATAGCTTGTTTGGAGTGTAAACCTTTCATTCGTGCTTCCACTTCAACCTGATAAACGATCTGTATGATATTGCATGAACGTATACATGTTGGTGGAGTCGATGGCACTGACAATTCTCTGGTAATTGAACGTGTACAATTTCGCAGCACACTGTCACCTTTCGCTGTGGCTATTGTGATGCTTTCTACTCGTGAATGCCGCGCCGGATGAGTGCTGAAATAACGCACAAGCATGACTAAACTGAAATTAATTTCTGAAACAGCTATATTTGTATTATTGATAATTAAGGCAGAAACTGGTATATTTTGTCCCGGTACGAAACAAGTTTGCGGCACTTGCAGTTCTAATTTTAGTGGCTCGGTTTTAAAAGGACCGCAGCAAAACGTTTTATAATTTTCAGAATTCATTGGCAACTGCGTTATAATAAAAAAAATTTATTTTCTTTCATTCTCTAATATTATTTGAATTGACTTACTCTTAACACTGGCGCTTCATAATTCAGATCCACTGTTTTTAGAACGGATAAGCCTCTGGTATATGTTTGATCGAATTTCCACGGACGTATAAGTGTCACTTTGACTACATACCTTATTGAACCATAACGGCCTTCAAAGGAAGAAGGACAATTATGTGGTAGTTGGCAGGCAAATGAATAAGTGTGCACTCCCATGCCTAAAGTGCTCCTAGTATCTATAATTCAGAAAAATATTTATCTTTAAAAAGTATTTAAGAAGTGATGTTGTTTTAAAAATATATTCTTTACGTGGAAAGGAAATTTCAGCAAATATAATATTGTAATACTATTTCGAACACTCTTCAACTGTTTATTTTATTTTATAATCTTATTAAGAGAATGGTTATACTAGAAAATGTTACTAACTTTGTTACTTCCATATCTTTATTATTGATCAAGTACATGTTGTTCCATAAAAGATCCATACTTGACCTACAATATATTACTTGATCCACAATACAGAAAATTCACTTTTTCACAAAAATACTGAAAGAACTTTACTATATTAATTAGTATATTATAACCATATACCGAATCTTGATCCATTTTTGTTCTAGTTTTCTTATTATTTCAAATAAGAGATATGGTATGTATGTGCAGATATGTGTAACGCGAAGAGCAAGAGGTAAGAAGTCAAATGATTCTCAATCAACTTTATATCATTGACATTGTATCAACTTGATATTATTCAAGTGCATTAGTCCTTCTGATTGTCTATATAACAGCAACTTACAAGTCTACTCCTAGAAATTAATTAAGTGGAGCATTTAACTGTGTCCACTCGTGACTAGGTATTATGTCTGTGTATTTCTCAATATATTTTCACTCTGTTTTAAACACTGGGCATATAAATATATGAATTGAAAAAAACTTGATTGCTTCTAATGACGTAGTTGTTATCTATAAATATAGAACGTATTTAGACAGTTTAAACCATTTGACTTAAATTATTTGAATTAAATTATGTAGTATGCATAGTAGATAAACTGTCAGTATAAACAAGAGAGTCAAGCTTAACTTTAAATCTTGCTTGATATAACGTTTGAAAAGAGCACTAGTATTTTGATTAAGCTTTCTCTATTTTCACCTTTTTTGAATTATTATTTATTTAAATTTATTTTAATTACTTACTATCCTCGGAGCCCAATAGATATATTAAAGATGATAAATATTCCTCATGGCCAGCATAATATTTTGAGTAACTTAATTGTTTCTCACGCCATCGTGAAGTAGCTTTTCCTGATACTTTCAATAAAATACCTTAAAGAACAAACATAACTGATTAGAGTAAAACATAGTATAATTAAATAATACGCATAACATATATCTAAACTTAATATATTATATATAGCAATTTATTTATTAATTGGTCTCTCAGATTTCATATACACTTATAAATTCATCTAGGTCTAACGGATAAAATCGATACCGATTTCCAGTTTGTTTATGTTTACTGAAAGGTATGTATAATAAACGTACATAAAAAATCTGGAATAATAATTAACTAAAAGACTTTATTTTTAAGAATATCAAATAAGTCAGTACTATATTTTTTTAATATCAAACAACTCAATCCATTCCATTTATTATTAGTTAATCTTAAATCAAAATACTTTTGATGGCATTGTGAGTCACTCTATTCAAGAGTTAATTTGTATTTGATAATAAAGACATTGGAACAATACAACAAGATAGCAAATAATGAGTCATTCAATTCATTTGATTAAAAGAGTTTATATATTTTATATGAAATTGCATTAGTAAAAATATTAGATGTTGTCAGATTCTTTATTTAAGCTACCTGTCCTCAGATAAGTTGGTAAAATATGATTAAAATAATGGTATTTGGATGCGGACATAAAATTTTTACTTATTTTATATAATAATTTATAATCAATTAAGCACTATATCGATATTATACCTTTTCTTATTTTTGCCTGAAAATTAGTATCGAGTGTAAACTTAGATTTGCTTATAATGAGCTTTATGAAGATTTTGTTCCACAACTTTTTTTAATATATTGCACTTGAATTATATTTTTCATACGCAATCCTTTCCGATAAAACGGATTAGCTTTTATCAAAGGTAGCATTCACTATAGTCCTTTCTTTGAGAAAAGAGTGAATTACAGGATTTCTTTTAAATAGTTTTAACACCGCAATCTTCACAGATTGTTCCAAGATAGATTGTTGTGTCAACGCAATAATTACTTAGAAAGTCTAAGCATCAAAAAGTCTGTACATGATCCCAAGTCGGTCATGGTTTTATTAGTCTATAAGTGTTTATCGGTCTAAAAGTGTTCTTAATTGGGAAAATATGCCAATAAGACTCTAAACTCGTATTCATTTAAAAAAAACACCACTATTCCTTCAAAGATATCGATTGTAGTTCAAACTCTAAGGTCAATTACAACAATATCTCACCTAGTGAAACAACCGCATTCAGTCAAGAGTATTATATTTCTTATTTCAAAAATGGACTGTCAATAAAAAGATTTTACACTTCTGGAGATAAATAAAGTACAATCTTTAGCAAATTTTATCGCTGATAAGCAAGGGTGAAATGGATGTTTAGTGGCAATTATCAGTAACTTTTGGCATATCAGAGAACTGACATTCGAAATAATAATCACTCACAATACTTATTATAATAGTTAAAACCAGCAAGAAGAAAAAAAACTATATTCCGATTTCTCTCTACACTCACACCTCTTTCAAAGCAGTAATCTTGGGTAAAGGTTTTTAAGCTACACGAATTAGAGTTAACCAAACTGCTTTCATTAATAACCGATTACACAACATAAAAAGGATGTTGATTCAAAACGTCGTGAAAGCGCTTATAATACTCACAAATTGAGTTGACGCATCAATCAACTAATCAAAATAATTCTTAATTTGTAAATCATAGAATTTTTTAATTTTAACCGTCGATCATATAAAGTATTATGTCTCAAAAATCAATTTTCTTAAAAACAATTGCGCAACCATAAGGTATTAATATACAAAAAACTAACAAAACATATTATAAAAAATTGGAGAATAATAAAGTTTTCCGCTAAAATGATTGAAAAATTTGGAGAAAACCTAAGCCTGAAATCCTATCTATTCCATAATCAAACAGGTAGAAGAACAAGCATGTTTATAAACTTTTGAATAGGTATTAGAATGGGATATAATTAATTTTGAAGACAGTCATTTATATGATTGCATTCTTTTTTTAGTTAGTCCTTTCTTTAGCATATTGTTATTCGGCGGATACTTAAAATATCTGTATGTTTTTTTCCGTTTCTTGAACCAGCATTTTTACAGTCGAGAATACCTTGTATCTCCTTCCTTAGCAGTTTCTACTTCGGTTATTACTTAAAATTCCAGCAGATATGTTTCTTCATTTATCCTTTGAAGTCGAAAATACCTTGTAAATCAATTCCTTTATATACAGAGCGGAGAATAAAGTCTCTAAAGCAGTGGTTTCCAACCTTTTTTTGACCAATGAGTTTTGACACAAAGTTTAACAATAATAAACTGTATAATTATTTTAATATGCTTTATGCATTATATGTATAATGTACATATCTATAATGAATATAGGTATATGATTACTTAGAATTTCTTTGTGTTCATTTTCTAATAAGTGAGGTCTAAGTCAATAAACTACAAGTTATGTATCCATACCTATTCAATTTGATTCATGTACCATTCTTAACCATTTCGCGAACCACTGCTCTAAAGGTTAACTTACAATTAATCGAACAATTCAATAGTTTTACCAATAAATAATGCAAATAAAATAATAATTTGTAATCTTAATTAAAACCGCAACATTACATTTAATAATCTTAGCATTATTAAGTAAGATAGAAAAAAATTTTAATAAAAGCTAAACTACTAACAAAGGAAGTGAAATTGAATATAAACTATAGTTATAATACTTAACGAAGAATTCTTACAGTTATATACAAATACACCCTTTATCAGTGTTCATATACATACCAATCAAAACATTGTAATTAAGTGGTTTAATTAATTATATTTTATAGTGTAAAAAGTGACATAGATTACGATTTTTTTGTGCAATTAATAAAAATACTTGAAAAGTGTGAAAGCTCCGAAACATATATTTTAAAGGCAATATTCATAATTACACTTCTCCTTTACCTTCATCCTAAATTATTGTAACAGGACAATTTTAACAGTATAACTATTAACAAATTTCGCCTTAATTAAAATTATACAACTAAACCAGATTGTTCTGATTAGTAGTTCCTTTAGCGATAGGTAACAGCACAACTATACCTAAAAGCTTCTGATAGGTTTTTAATCTAGTCAGTAATATCAAATGAGATCTCATATAAGTAAAGGATATGCGTAAAATACACAAATCATGTTTTTAAAGAAACAATTACGATATGCCTCCCATTTCAATATTGTGCTACTAAAAGTTTTGATAGAGGTTGCCGAAACTGTCCTCTTTACATGAAAAAAGCTTTTCTTTGTACGTTACAATCGCAGTATGCATATTGTTAATCCATAACTTCAATAATATTACTGTGATAGATAATATCCTAATATTGATATCTTGAAAAGTAAATTATATCGATGTATGACGTAGTGTAGAGTGAACATAACTTTCTCTAAAGCAATAGTT
>NC_051847.1:137509551-137512473 GCF_002237135.1 Teleopsis dalmanni | reverse complement strand
TTTTAACAAAAGATGGGAAGACTCAACGATATGTAGACATCTGTATGCAATCTGGCCACTTTCCGATAAAAGGAAATCGAAAACTCTAATTGAGATGACCCGCAAGGACATTGGTCTTCTGGTAGGGTTGACTACAGGACACTGTAAACTAGGGAACCATGCTAGAAGACTGGTTCTTCCTTTCAACCAAATCTGTCGTAGCTGTGGGGAGGACGATGAGAGCGCATCTCATCTTTTGTGTTTTTGTCCAGCTCATGCACGTCGGCGATTTAGTACTCTAGGCGCCCCCTTCCTTGAGGACCTGGACCAGTTACAGGACCGGGCTTTAAATAGCATTTTATGCTTCGCAAAAGGTTCTAGGTGGTTTTAAACCCTGAGGTTTTTTTTTTATTATTTATATACGGCATCACAATGGGCCAATGGGCCTAAGTGGATTCACTAGGGATTACCGGTATAACCTAACCTAACCTATTGTGTCTTTTAAACAGAAAATTAGTTCTTTTGATTTTATGTTAATGGAATGTAACATTGTCCGAACGCTTTCCATGAATTCAGATAGATTGATTCGATAAATATAAACTATATATAATAAACTATATAATATTGCGTTTATACGACATAAGCTTTGAAGATGAAATGTGATTTGTTAGAAAATATAATGGATACACAAAACTCAAGAAATCCAAAGATTTTTCTATAATATATTTTATCATTAGAAATAAACTAAATAATAAACCATGCACATATATAATATATCATAAAAAGCAGATTTTACAAGAATAATAATTTGTAGAAATCAAGTGATTTATAAATAATATTTAATTATTTTTAATTTGTGCACAGAAGTAAATTATATAATTTTTAATTGTAGCACCACCTACTTATGAGACAGCAATGCACATGATGGCAGGAAAAATTAACCAAGAAGAACAAAACGATTATGGACCTTTGGAATTTTCGCCAAGATATCCTGTGTTTAACATACCGCGAAATATCTAATTCTAAAATGAGTATAAGTGATATACTAATTTGTTATTCATATAAAAGTTGTTTAAACTTTTTTTTGATATTAATCTTTTTTATTTAATTTATTATTTTCTAAAATAAATATTCGAACATTTTTTATTAAATGACTAATTGAATTAATGTATATAATTTCAGCTACAGTTTAAAAAAATTTTAAATATATTTACTTGTACAAACTATACAAGATTTAGATTTATATACCTTCAAAACCGCAATGAAGATTCTTTATTGCCATTTTTTATATTAGTATGATCTCTTAGGATTGGCCATAGCTTTGACAAATCAACAGATTCTATGCTATTTACGTGAAAGAGTGAAAGCGTTGCGATAACTGACAACACTTTCACTCGGAGGTATCTATTGCCCATTGCGACACCCTCAAAGTTGCTTGGGAAAGGTGAGTTACACTAAATGTTGTTACACTTACTGTTGGTATTGTCAACGTTGAATCACTTGGTCTTCCAGATGAGGTTTATTAGATCCGATATGTCTATTTTTATTATCGCTTTTATGCCAGCGAAGAAAGTTTGCCAGTCTCCATGACATTGAAGTCGCTTCATCTGTAGTCCCGAACAAGGACAGTCATTAATGAATTTTATTTCGTCGTCACCGTTGTAACCCTTACACAGTCCACTTTTCAGGTTATGCTCCAGCTAAAGCTTCGGTGCAATGGGTGATGACTATGGTATAAGGTTCTAGCAACCTCTCAGTTTTTGGGATTAGTCCACAAGTCATTTGTGATCACAATGTCACCTAAATAGTATACTCAATGTTATTTTTATCATTGAGTTGGTCTCATTTATGTACAAATATAACCTCTTCTGCCCAACCCGTAAATCATATTAAGCTTTTTAGTGTCAACTAAGTTCAAACATATATTACGATTCAACCCAAAATTACTTAATCGACACCAATATGTTGACTGTATTAACTTTCATTCGTTATTTAAATATACTGAAAATGTTTTCCATAATAAAAAAAATTTGACTATTTATCAGAATGGGTTTTGGGAAGTACTGTAGATAAGCATAGATTCCAGTGGTGAAATTGTATGCCATTATAAACAATTATGACTCATTAAGTCTCTAAAATGAATTTTACTGAATTCGGAAAGTATTCATCTTTTTTTTAAATCGCTTACTTTAATTAGTGTTAGTGTGAGACTTATTTATGCTTTAATTTTAAAATTTTATTTAACATTAATTTTGATCAGACAGTCCAATAAGTTAAGTACTTTTGATAAACACATTTAGTTAATTTAAATGTAGAGTCAAGCATATATATCGCAGCAAAATGATACACATATATTTAAATCAAATCAAATTACAAGTGTATTTTATTCAAATTATTATTTATTTATTTATTATTCGTGAAACCAAAGCTAATCAGCTTTAGATTTATTGAAACATATCCATTTTGTGGTTTCACAAAAGCAAATTGGAATAAAGTTTACTTGTAATTGGATTTGATTTAAATAGAATGTTTTGGCATTAACCATTACTCATTCAATACTTTTAAGATAATTTTTGATGATATTTTGTCACATAGCAGAAGCTATCAATAGCTGATCATAACTTAAAAGATGTTCAAGTTCAAAGTGCCAACTTTTTGAGGATTGTACTAGTTAGAAATATTAGCTTCTACTTCTCTAAACAATATTGCTCTGATCGGAAAACATGTTTATTTTTAGAAAGTATGCTTTATAGTTGATTGATAAGCAAATAATTAAACATGAATTGATAAAACAGTAACAGTTGGTTTAATAATCAATGTTTTTGGAGAAAAAAAAATATTTTTTCTTCTTCTTCTTCTTGTTCTTGAGTTAGAGCTATTACGCACTTTTACTCTATAATGGCTGGGGGGCTCATCACTACTACATATTTAAAAGCATTAAGA
>NC_051847.1:137499697-137509451 GCF_002237135.1 Teleopsis dalmanni | reverse complement strand
TATAACCACTTTTGTTTAAAATTTAATAAATACAACATTTTTAAAACAAGCGAATAAAATAAATAAATGTATAGACTTGATAGACTTGATTCTTCAGTTTCTATGTAGTGAATGTGTTATCCAAAGTCCCTAACTCCATCAAAGACCTGTGGAGATATCGCTGAGATTAAAGACGTCCTCTTTCTACTGTTCCTGTTTTCAGAATACAAGTTGATGTCACAGATTGAAATACAACTAGGTTTACTACCTGTAAACCACATGTGGAGTGAAAATAAGCTTGGCTTTTTAATATGCAATATACCATATATCCAGCCCACGACTAAGTCTTTTGGTAACTACCCCATAGTTCCTGCCCACAAATGGGTTAATATCAACTATATCTCGTTATTACTACAAGTTCAAAAAGTGAGTCAAATATGTTTTTTTATTAAAATTCACTTTAATTTCAAAACTATTTTTTTACAATTTAAAGGAGTAAAAAAATGTTTCAATTTAGGCTTCTGTCGACATAAGACTAAGATATTCATTAAAGATAGTATTCTTGTAATACATATTTAATTGAGCAGCATTATGATTACATTGAATTACAAAGTTTTATCTCAAAAACTAAAACCACCTCTTCCGTACTTAAAATTGTGAAAAAAATATTTCTAATCTCTTAAAGGTATGTGTATTGGCATGACACTTTTCATTAATTATTAAACAACTGTATCCAGAGAGCTTAAACTTTGAAAACTCCTTTATTCACTACATTTCATTGCATCAGTTAGTTAGTTAGTTGAAGTTAAGGGAGGAACGAGTTCTCCTCTATTAGCTTAGAATGGCATTTTGAATCCACAACTCTTCGTAATAGTGAGTAGAAGAGGGTCGAACTAGAACCATCCAAATGCATTTGTAAAAACAAGAGTCTGGCCAATGCTAAAACTCGAGATATCACTGAGTGTGTTAAAGTAGGGAGCCCTCAAAATACTGAACTTATCTCTGGCCAGGTCTGGATACAGACGCAACAAGTGTTCTGGTTTCCTTTCTTCGAGAGTTAGTAGACATGCGTTGCCGAAGATATCAAAGGGTAAGCCAAATCTAGCCCCATTCCGTCCTATGATTCAGTGTCCTGCGAAGACAAATATTAACCTAAATGTCTTTGATTTGCTTCGGTGTATCAAGTCAGAGGTTCCGCTTTTGATATACAGAAAAACAGAATTGATAACTGCATAACTACATTGATAACAAAATTCCTCCTTTGCTTTAATTGATTTAGAATTGATGCGGATCAAGGAATCATCTCCACAGGCTAAACTACGTTGATATGCAAAACTCTATACAAACATTTCTCGAAATGTCGAACTTTGTCTGAAGCTTTTATATTAAAAGCAATCTTATATTCATTTTTAAGAGTTTTATTCACCTTTTGATATGAAAATGTGAATTATGGAAGATATGTCTCTACAGTGGGTGTCTCAACCGCTAACTTGCCTATCTGTGATATATTATGTCTCCATCCTCAGTCTTTATATTATTTTTAACTTGAAAAAATATTGAATACTTTTCATGTTCAATTTTAAATGAAAGTTATTAAAATATCAAAGTCAAAATTTCTTTGATGTACAATTAAAATACTTTTAAATTTCGAATAATGAAGATTATTTTACTTTTATTTATTTTTATTAAAACTCCCACATATACTATAATCAAAATATATAAATCGATTGCTGAGTAAAAATACGAAGCAGTTATAAAATTAATTTTTTTCGTAGAAAATCATTATAATTCAATTAAGTTAACGAAATTTTATTTATATTTTGTTATATTTTATTAAAAAAAATAAATGCAAATGTATCTACATCGACAACAGCCGGCCAAATAAACAAGTTACTCATACCACATCTATTTTTATGTTGGTCAATATTTTGAATAGCAAATATGGAACTAAATATGTGAAGAGTAAATAAAAAAGCCAAGCTTGTATAGAAAATTTTGTCGAGAGCGACTAATCAAAGTTATTGTAAGAGATGCTATCCAAGTGAATTAAATGATTTCCTAGTGTTACTCTCAACAAATAATCAAAATAAAAAAATTGAATATAAAAATTCAAGGGTTAGCTCCACTGTGGTGTGCTTAAACTATTTGAAAGCTATCTGAATACAAATTGAAGATAACACACATAGGTGTATATCTGATTAGATAATGATTCGTAGACTGCGGATAAACAAATTTACAGATTTAATGTACAAATATGTATATATAATTATGCATGTATGTGCATAAGTAAATATAATAAATTGTTTTTTTGCCCACACGTAATGTCTAACAATTAGAAAACTCAGAATTTGAGTTAGTCGAAAAAGTGAGCTTCTCTTGTGCAGTTGCTCGTTTATTTACCAAACTTGGCAGCAGCTCCAGTTTGTTGTTAATAAAATATAACAAAAAATACAAATTTTGAATTCAATTTCGGTGTTATTGTTATTGTTTATTTGTAATTTGTTGCGAATGAAGTCCGATTGGTGTTGAAACCGCTCGGAAGTCAACAAAATATGGCAAATAATTGCGTAATTGTTTTCGATCAAAATGAACACGGCACCTATTTTACCGGGCAAACTGTGACGGGTAAAGTTATCGTAACGTTGAGTAAAGCTAGAAAATTGAAAGGTAACTACTGAAGTCTAAAATAACTAAAACCCTTGCGGGTTAAAGTGGAAAATTCAATAGGTCTTAAGATCCTAAATTTGTGGCTTTCAATTAGTCGCGATGAGTGACAATATTTTTATGGAACAGTGAAATATAACATATATGACCCAATTTTCAGAAAGTATTATAATAACAACATAAATAAATTCATTTTTGAATTTATTTCTCGACCCAGTTTTTTTAATAATGATTTTTTATATATTTTTTATCCGGCTGCAAGACACCTTTTTAAAATTCAACATTTGTTTAATATTTTTTTAATATATTCTATATTTCGACACTCCTTGAAAGTCATCATCAAGGCAAAAACTAATTAATAAACATTAATTAATATTAATAAAATCGAAAATATACTAATATTATCACTAAAACTGATACGCTACTTAAACCCGCCCTAACAATCCTCAAGTCCACTTCTGGACTCTCAGGAAGATATGCTGATTTAAGGTCCGTCATCAACTAAAAGACAAATAAATGATATGATTTCTTAGCCTAGTTAAAGCCTAGTGTGGGGTAGAGATAACCCCCCCAGCCATTATAGAGTAAAAGCACTAACTCAAGAAGAAGAATCAAGAATCAAGAAGAAAATATTCTATATAAAATCGAAATATAGAATATATTAAAAAATATTAAACAAACGTTTAATTTGAAAAAGATTACCTGTAGCCAGATACAAAAAAACAGTGTATATTAATATGAATATTAAATCGAGTAATTCTCATTCAACATTATTTGTTAGGTATTCAGAAAATATAGTAAATATAATAATGGTTTTTGAAAGAGATCTATAAATATTAGTAAAGATTAAAAGTTAATAATAATAATATAAGTTAATACAGTTTAGAAAACTGAATTGGAGGGCGGAACTGTGTGAAGTGGGCCATCTAAAATTAGATAAATTATTTCATATATCATCTCATCAAAATAATATATGGATAGAAATAAGACAGAAACTCTTAAGATAAAAATGATAAACCCTTTTTATAATTAATAGGAGAAGCAATAGAATTCGGGTAAATTAAGGAATGAAAGAACCTTTATACTAGTACTAGTATTATACTATCTAACTAGTATACTTTTAGCTTCAAATTTGGAGGAGTTAATAGATAATAAGTAAATAATAAATAAATAAAAGTAATAACTAAATTAATAATAAATAAATAAAATAAATAATAAAAATAAATAAATAAAACTATTAAGTATGTCTGGATTTCACTATCAGTAAATGAAAGACAATACAAAAAATTCAAAAAAGTTCAAAGTCTAAGAAAACGCCAAAGTCAAGTTACTATATTTGAAAAACTTCAAGCGATCTGCAAAGTAGCTCATAATAATGAATATTAATTTGGATTAAATTTTTGAAACCAAAATAAGACAAAAATTGATGTCATCGGCAGCCCAAGCCTTTGACAAATTTATGTTAGAATATACATTTTACAAGCTCACCTAGAAATACTTCCCTAACAATAATTTGAAAGTGAAAAATAGTATTCAAAGATCAGATAAATTAAGCATAAATAAAAAATTTTATTTCAGAATATATTTGAGATGACATCTTATAAACTAAAATAGTATTAGTTAGCAACGATTAAAATTACTAAATACAAATTTTCATAAAACTAAAAAATTTTTATTAATACCTCGAGTTTCTCATATTTAAAGGATTAGGAATTCTATTTTAAAATTATAGTTGTTTCCAACTAAAACCGAAATGTATTCAAACAGTCAGAAGTTTGGAACGTTGGAATCAAATTTATAACGTATTTTATTATGAAAATTGCAATTCTATAAAAAACTGATAGAAACTCTTAAGAATGAAAATAGTTGATCATGAATTGTCTAAGGTGACAATAATATAAACTTATTGTAATAAATTCTTTTCAACACTTTTAACAAGTACTTTTGGTACCTACATATGTTACAAAAGCTTAAAATTTTTGTTCTGTATAAAGAATATAATAAAAAAAATGGAAAGAAAGGGTATCATGACGTACGATTCATCTAAAAATTTATAAGATCAAATCTGAAGGAGATATTTAAACAAAAAAATTTTAATTATAGAATAATCTTTCAAAACTTAATTTCTTTAATTTGAATCCTCAATACTATTTAGATGTAATCATGACATAAACAGTTATTAAAATCTTTGTGTTTAAAAAAGTAATTATAAAATTCGAATATTCACTGATATATAGACATATCCGTAGAGCTTAACCCTTCCTGACAACAGAAGGGCGATCTCATAAAAATATCACTTAAAAAATGTCGAACCTTCACTATCGATTACGAACCCATACTAAGATATTGAATGTGTCCTTCAGCAATTTTCGCAACGACTTTGTGAAAAGCAAATGAAGAGTTTCACATCTGCTTTCACCATGTCCAGTGCATGTGCAACGTAGATAAACTGAATATCTTAGTTGATCTTCAGTCAACTCAAGTTTCTTTCTTTAAGGAGTATCTTAACCTTAAAGTTAAGAACTTACCTATTAAAGGTGCGAAATTATGCTGATACTCTCAAGTTGAATAATGCAATCAAACACGTTAAAAGACTTAAGGGAATGCCTGAGATCACAGTAATAACCAAAGTAAAAATAAGTATTAAATATTATTATTATTAACTATTATTATTATTAACTATTATTATTATTAACTATTATTATTATTAACTATTATTTTTACAATAGCATACTTACAATATGTTACAAAAATAAATTTGAAATTGTAAACGAAGTTAATATATTATTAGTTTTGATATGTACTAAAAATATTGCTTAGCTAATATTTTACAACACAAGCAGTAGAGACAGAAATCCGTGAAGTTCATATCTTATCATAATAAAAGCAAAAGTGAAACAATGTAAACTCATTAATCTATGAAAATGCGTAATTGAAGATAATTCCAAAAGTTTGCTGATAGCAAAAGTTTGTTAATAGTATTTAACTCTAATAATTACAAAATAATATAATAAACAACCAAAATTTAGGGGATTTTTTTTAAATTTTAATTAATATTTCTATTTTTGAACTTAAAGTACGGAAATGCCATTTCATTTTTGTCTTCATCATAAGTATAAAACGATCCTAACATTCGTGAAATACTTATAAACACATTTGGTTTAAAGATAATTTTAAAATTAACCGAACAAGTCAAGACTACAGAAACCCATGTTTAATACTTCCCAAAAGCAATCATTGAGTATTAAATTCTCTCCTTAATAGGTATAAAACTTGAAATATGTGGATATGCTTTAGCACAATGGAAGATGAAACATGGCAAAAGAATAGATGATGCCAAAGTGAAACCAGGTCGAAAACACGTCTATTATGGACGTGAAGATTATATAGCTTCGACCACATTTTTAGTGGGTTCAAATGAAGGTAAGTCCATGAAAAAAATTTTTATAAATGATTATTTCAAACTATTTCTTTCAGGTAATAGCATGCAAATTGAACCAGGCATATATACATATAAGTTTGCTTGTCCAATACCTCCAAATTGTCCTTCTTCTTACGAGGGAAGCTATGGTCATATACGTTATGTAGCAAAAGTAACATTTGTGCGTTCAGGTTCTACAAATCGTACACACACAGTGGGCTTTACAGTATTAAAATTACTGGATCTAAACAAAGAAAGCAAACTGCTATTGGTAAGCATTGGTCATAAAATTTAAATCTTCTTATTCACCATATTCAAAACACATTTAACGTTCCATGTTTAAAGTTCTAATATATTATTTTAGCTCAAAAGTTATGTTATATATATCTGAGTTCTTTAAAAATATATCTCTGTTCGAATAGGCTCTTTACTGTTAACTACTAAATATTTTTTGACTACATCTTTTACAATTTTACTTGCACATAAAACTAATTATTCTCAATTCCTTTTTAATATATTAAGGAATCTGTGTAATTATTTACGGGCTTTATTAGATTCTTATACTTAATAGACTATCTGAGCAAAAATTTATTGGAAGTATTAAAAGTTGCATATGGCACATTGTCTTCCGAAAGACTCAGAAAGTTTGGTGATGGTTTCTTAATTTGCAAAATAAAAAAGTGAAAAGATTTTGATGGAAAACGTGTGATGGTTTTTATTTATCAAGAAATCAAGTATTTAAGAGAACTGTACCCGAAAAAAATAAAGTTAAATGACCTTTAATATTTCAAAAGTAGTTCATCCAAATATTCATTTGGATTCATTTGGAGTGAAGCATTTAAGTTAGATTAACTATTTAAATGGTTTCAGGGAATATGATAATTTAAATTGGATTTTATCCGGCAAATTTCAAACATTTTTTCGAAAACCTTACTTTCATCCAAGTTTTTGTTAAAAAGAAAATTTTCTTCAATCTGTGTATGTCAGTACCCTAATATTTTACATACATTTTTTGTGATAAAGGTTTTCTCTCATCAAGCATCGTTTTTCTACGACAATCTTTAAAATTTAATATCCACATCTATTCCAAAAAAAAAACCCAGACATTTTGTTATTTAAAACTTACACATCATGTCAAATTTGAGAAAAGCAATGGCTAAGTCACTTTAAAAGCCAAGTGTAAAAAAATGATACGTAATGGAAGTGAGAGTTTTTCACAAAAAACGTTCACATTTCATGTTTTCAAATTTTGTATTTTGTATTAATTTTATCAAGTATCACCTCTACTACACTACCTCTATTTTAATATAAAGGAACCAGCAAGCAATGAGGCACTGGAGAATTTCTGTTTTTTTGGCAGCACAGCAGTACATTTGAATGTGGATCTCATGCAAACTGGTTACGTGCCTGGGCAAATGATACTAGTCTGTGCCAAAGTCAACAATGAATCACAGGTTGATTGTAAAAAGCTACTGATTGCTTTAAATTTACGCGCTACCTATGTATCAGATACACCCAGTATACGCAGTACATCGGAAACAATATGTTTAATAAAGAAATATTGTGGTGCCGTACCTCGGAATCTGAAGCGCACATTTACTGAAACGATACGCGTACCAGCTACACCACCAACATGTGAGCACCTCAGCAAAGTGGTGAAGGTGTCTTATGAAATTTGTGTTGTGGCTGTTATGAATCATTTTATGTATAATCCCAAAACTATTATTCCCATTACTATCGGTAATATACCACTGACAAACGCAGTAAATGTTTTGAATGTCGATGATATTCCCACAACATCCTCGTGTGCCATGCAAATTGCTGAAGGCAGATCGCATGAGATGTTAAATGGCAATATCGACATAGCAACTGAAGATGATGATGATGAAGAGGAAGAAGGTGAAATGGAATTGCGTAAGTTATTTTATAATAACCATATTTATTTATATTGCATATAACATATTTAGATATATAGTTGTAGTTTAATTTATAACATATTAAATATTTTTAGAATTAATTATAAATATTTCAAATTATTAGACAAAAATTAAATATTATATAAATTCTATTATATTTTTTTGTTTAAATATGTAAAAATCTTATTTGAATGTCCACTTATGTACATATCAAGAATATTATATATTCATAAAATATTTGCTCTTATATATATGTAATTTATAAAATATTTGCTAAAAAATTATTTAAAAAATGACTTCCTTATTAAATGCAGCACCACCCACATATGAAGAAGCTATGTTTATGAGTACAGAAATTGTTAATAATGATGCCGATACTGAAGCTGATGCTGTACGTTTTACACCTCGTTACCCTGTCTACGATGTGGACAATATGTTAGTGGCAAATGCCACAAACCAAACTCCTGCACCAAATGCACCGGTCAAGCGTCGTCGAAAAAAGAAGAAGAGCCCCCAACCACCACAGGAAATGCAAAAAGAAAAGCCACCTATTGAGTCACCGATAGAAATTTAATATAACCGTATTTTTTTTGATATGGGAATTCATATAAATCACTTTGTTATACATTACTGGAAATTCTAAGAAACTAATGTCTATTAAAATTTAATATTTATTCGCTACTAAATTATAAAAATATTTACAATAAAAAAATAATTGACGCAAATACACTGGCATTTTATTTACACAGAGCGATTACATATGAGTAAAATAATAGGGTGAGGGTTACTACTCCCTTGGCAGCCTCTTGTCTATCAACTACCATTTTAATCGCATCTATGGTTAGCCTAGCCTTACGAAATCCTAATTGATTTTCTAATAACGCATTTCCTTCCTACATGTCTGAATTTAAGCTGTTATATATTATACGTTCAGGCATCTTACAAATCAGTCGATGAAAAGATGGATCCTGTGATGGTTTGTTTTCTTTCGATATTAGTATAAGATTCCTTCTTTTAGACACTTCTAAAATGCTACCGCAAAGCTATCGGGAATGCAATTAATTACGACTTTTACCACGACGTTAGGTATGCCATTTAGACTCTCTGGTGTTTTTATTTATTTTGTTCGCGATACATATATTCAAGTGAGCTACTGCATTAGTTTTTTCAATATTTGAAACTTAACTATTTAAATCAAACAAATTCGATAAACCAATCATTCTTTGCCTTTGTCGATAGGCATGTCGTCAAGGGAGGATTTTACGTAGCTGAAGAGCTCCAAACTGATAAACTGCATATATCAGTAATGTATGTATATCTGATGCATCTGCTATTTTAAAATTCTAGAACTATGAAGCTAATGGAATTTATACGCTGGCAATGAAGTTTCTCCTTACGATATGAATTCTTCATAAGTTTCGAAACCAAAACTGTTTTCGAACTATAATTGGTCTTGATAAACTCGCTACTATAATTCCGATTCATTGGGATATTTCAGTTAATTTGGATGAAAAGATAAAGCTTTTAGCGCACAATTTTCCGTTTTTAACCAATAAATCCCTTTTAAAATTCATTTCAGGTAACAACCCTGGTTATTATAATATTTTTATTTAGACACGCATGTATTAACAAAACTAAATAATATATAATCACACAATATTTTAATAAGCAATTATTTTACATTTAATTATTAGTTGAGAATATAGAGCGTATGTTTCTATGTTTGTATCTGTTTGAACTTTACTTTTAATATCGAACTTTGAGAAGACTTCGG
>NC_051847.1:137492032-137499597 GCF_002237135.1 Teleopsis dalmanni | reverse complement strand
ATAAATGTATACATAAAATATTAACATTTTAAACTAGTTCCGCATTATTTCTGTTTTTAAATTATGAATTTTAACATAATTAAACCGTTTAATAAACTTTTTTCTTATATAGATGAATTAAAAAGTTAATTAGTTTCATACTAGCCGAACTACCTAGAAAACTCCAGCACATAATCACACCTGCCTTTGTCGGTGAAGTGTTATTTTACTACAGTTGGAAAAATACTCTGCACAGGTAAGAAATGTTATAGGAAAGAAACTGTAAGGAGCTAAAAACAAAATTTTTTTTTATGGTTTTTACATTGATTTTATTAATTCTCATTTCATTATTGATACATAATCTGTAATGTTTGAAAAAGAAAATATGTTTGCCATTAATACTGTTTTGGAATTTGGAATAAGGCAGTGATATTTTAATGTGCCTTTAACTGATGTAGCAGCTTCAAAGCGGTGTTTAATCTTATTTTCTTCTACTTCATAGTCTTTTAATGTTGAGAAATGCCACACAATATTTGGTAAACATTCCCTAACCCAGTTATATAATTCCTTTGGTGTTTGGATTGGATTATTTATGCGTTGAAGGCTAGCTCTTGCAGCATTCCTCTTTAAGGTGGCATGGTCGTTTGCCGTGTGACGTTGGAAAAAAGTGCAATTCTGCTTCCAAACCAAAGTCCGCTTTGTGATGAGTTAAATTAATAAAATTTTTTTTATTTTTATCTTGTGAACTCGATCCATCGGAAAACTAAATAGTTTTTTTAATATCCGTACTAATTTTTTTAATGAATTTGATAGCATATTTCTGGAACAAATGTACAGCAGTTGTGTTGTGATGTAAACAGTCAGATGCACAAAATTTTTTATTTGTAGTTTTTTATTTTCATCACGGTGGTATATTGCAAACGGATGAATTGTTGCCTGATTATTATTCCAGTGAATACCTTGAACAGAGTTTTGAACAACAAAAGCATAATTTTCGGAAAAATCACGCAAAACTATGCATTCAGTTTTTGCTAAGTTGTTTTTCTTATCATTTAAAAACTCTGCATGTTTTTTAACGATAAAGGAATGCAACAGCAATTTGTCTAAACCATCTGTTAAGGATTGCAAATATTCATCTATTTGTGATGTCAACGTTGTAATGTCCTCACAAGAAATTTGTTTTATTTTTTTACCCTGTCACTTCTGTTGAATTCTAAAGGACTGAATTAGAGGTAAACTAAATCGTTCTATACAGCTGAACCCCTCTCGATACTCGACACGATATACTACAATCACACGTGACTGTTAAAGCTACGTGTGTTGTATTACAGGTAGTAAACAACACGCCCTTCCCTGTACACTGTTAAAGCGTCCAGGGGTCGGAGACGTTAGGTTACTGTTAAAAGCCACCTACAGTTTCCGACACTTGGTATAGACACTCGTAACTGTTAAAGCTACGTGTGTTATACCCCGTGCGACCTAGGTTCAGTAACTGTTAAAGCCCTGAATCTTGCTCACCTTTTCAACCCTTAGTTCAATCCTTCAACACTATTTGCGACAGCTACCTAATTTGATTCCAGATTTAACTTAACCACTCGCCGCTTACGAGTATTCATCTGTATCTGTGGGAATTAACAGTAAAACGCCTTTGCACACGAAATATTGTGAACCAACAAAAATTATAATCAATGTATTTAATTTTAAATGATATTTCTTCTATATAAATAATTTTTCGACCGTGTCTAATGGTATTTGTTTTCTTTGGTATTTTTTATTTCTTAAAAAAAATCTCTTTATTACAATTTAATTTCCACTAATTTACAAACGATATTTTTTAAATTCTTTTGTACAATTTAATTTATTTTAATGCTTGCATTCAAGAAGTTTTCTTTTAACAATCTTATATTCAATGTATTTAATTTTATATTTTAAACAGGTTGTAAAAAAAATATTTAAGTTTTCTTTTATATTCAAAATCTAGAATTTTTATTAGCTTAGTTTGGATAATTTATTATTCTTTTGTAGAATTTAGTTTATTTCAATACTTGCATTTAAGTAATTTTCTTTTAACAATTTTTTATTCAATGTATTTAATTTTTATATTTTACACAGTTTGTAAAAATATTTAAGTTTTCTTTTATATTCAACATCTAGAATTTTTATTAGCTTAGTTGGTCACCGTCAGTTACACTTAAATAATTTTCAAAAAAAAAAATCCAGTAATCACTTATTCACCTTCGCTATCGAACTCGATAGTCTTCAAATAAATCTATGTCACTGCGTAGAACCGAACAACAAGAAGACTTCTTCCTGGTGCACGCACTTTTATATCGTCCACGGTATCAGCTGTAGCTACGTTAAAGTTCAACGACCGTTGTTCAAAGCTCGTTAGCTGATCCCACTGCAATGCACCAGTGAAAATCCCGCTTTACGGCGAATTCTATCTCCTATTCATGTGGAAGTTAGGATTTGTTTTTGACTAAGCTTTGCTTTCGTTCCAGACCTTTCCACAAAAGCTTTCTTAGTTTGACAGGTCTCTTTATTAATATCTTGTTTTGATCTTATTTGTTTATTTTTCTCCAATGAAGTGTTGTGCCGGTCAACGTGTTTATTTAAGTGACAGTGAAAAATTATTTTAAAATTAATTTAAAATTATTTCATATTAAATAAAGTTCCAGCAACATAAATATTCCAAAGGATAGTTCAAGGTGTGTATAATATTCTTTCAATATATTAGTTTACGCTATATCAAATTTTATTTCATATAATTTCAGAGTTTGTCAAGTTACGTTGTTGGTGGCAGAGAATTGCGGTAAGTTGGTTTTATTTAATGTACTTATACGTACTTAACAAATTTTTATTACAGGAATCTTCGATTAAATCAATTCAAGTGAGTGTTGTATTTATCCTCTGTAAAATTTGTCAGGAGGTTTGTCGTGTTTGCTCCGTATCGCACATGTTAGGAAATTTATAAATTCATGCAGTATCTGTTTTCGCGGCGTTGTAACAATTAAATTGTAAAAATTGTAATTGTTACAACGTTTTTAATGTGCTTCTCTCTTCACGAACCCATTGTTTGTATTTAACGGTGTCAATCATGTTGTCATCAAATATCTCCAGAAGTTGTTCATTAATATTTTCAGTTCCAGGATATTTGGCGCAGGTTCATAGAAAACATTCTGTGCATGAAGTATTGCAAATCATGCGCTGTAGGCAAACTTTATAGTTATTTATCGGCTTTCTACTGCATGCAGTCAGTGTTTTTATATTCATTCCATCTACCATTTATCGTACGTTTTCGTGTATGGAGCACACACAAACTGAATGTGTGCCGCTTGCTCCTACAAGAACGTAATGTTGTGGTCGTAATGATGCAAATTTTGAAAAACTACATTCAAGATCCGGATGGTTGAGTTTAAAAAGAGTATTCAACTCCTTCAAATTGTTTAGAATGAGCCGTTTTTGCATTTGTGTTCTTTTTCCGTCAATTTGTAAGGATACGCAGATTTTTTTCCCAGGCATTATTGACTGTTTTCTTCACATTCGTAAAAATTTAAAATTGCATCGGTTACATGTTTTCCTAGCGATGGGTGGCTTTTTGGATTTGGGTCTTCTAAGATTCATTTCTCTCAAGTAAGTTTTTTAGGAACAGTAGTCATACATTTTGTAGCGTTTGAGAATTAAGTCGTGAGCCTTTCGGATAGACCAATTATGTATCACACCCAATATTTTTATTTTCATCTTCCTATCTGTTGTGCTATTAAACTTTTCCTGTTGATTTTTTAAAATTGATGCGAGTCATCTTCTTCATCGCTATTCTTAGAGTTATCCGGAGGAGTATTAAAAATTTTAAATTTGTGATTTATTTATTCAATAAAAATACTTCTGAGAATACTAACGCCCTAAAAAGTTTCATTTTTATGTAGAATTTAATGATAAACTCAATTCAGAAATAAAAAGTAAAAATTTTTTATCGTTCTCCTTCGAAAATTGATTTCATGGTACTATGGTGCGTATGAGTAACGTGAAGGACACCTGATAATTAATTTTTTTTAATTACTTCTAAAATGAATATTACAGTGGAAATATTTATTTTTGAAGTAGAATTTATATATTAATTTGAGTCAAAAAAAAAAAAAATTTGTATTACATGTTTTTTTTACTAAAAATCGTGTGTATGTGTTTGGTGTGATATGAAGGATAAATAAATTTTTAAAAGTACTTCTAATTATAATATCGTCCTGAAATTTTTGGTTATTATGTAGAATTTTATTACTAATCGAAATTAAAATTATTATATAAGAATATATGTTGTATATTCTTTGAAAATTCATTCAATGGAAATGAAGTCAAGAAAAATTTTTTTTGATATATAATAGTATATATTAGTATTGAAATATTAACAATTTTAATTGTTTAAACAATTTCATAAAAGTCAATCAATTATCTTTGAAACGCTGTAAAGTTTCTACCTTTTACAGAACTTGAGATATAGCCATTTGAAAATGTGTCTACTATGCCAATTCTCAAAACCCCATGGGTCCATATCTCCTAGGAAAAAAATCACAAAATTTTTTCGCGAGATACGAGTCTACTTATTTTATGAAAGGAGCTCATAAAAAATTTCAGCCAAATCGGAGATCATGAGGTCAAAAAGGTGTCCAAGTTGTAAGAGAATGACCCATATGTATGTTCAAAGTGATAGAGAATATATTGAAAGTATATTTCAATACGCGTCATATTATAAAATTAATTGATTACATATTATTATATGAACTTAAATCATTCTAAAATTCTTTTATATTTTCCACCCAAATTCTAATACTTTTTTACAAATTATGTTTTATTACCAATGAGTAATTAAGAATATACAATCCATAAGGTACGGTTAAGGTTGTCTCCAATCAAATATTTCTCTTATCGAGGTGGTTGAATTGATAAGATGTGAAACTAATACCTATTGTTATATGCCGGAAAGCTAAACTTTGCTGTATAATAGAAGTCATGAAACAAGAAAAATTTAGTTTGATAACAAACTGGCAATAGTGCGAACGTCGTTAAGCGGTACTCTATTTAAAATATATATATATTTAATTCGAGGTGTTGAACAAATTTAAAAATTAAAAAAAAATGGTGGTGACATGTGTTATAGAATTCGATAATAATCCTTTTGGCACCTACTTTGCTGGCCAAATGCTTTCAGGAAAAGCAACATTAAACGCAAATAAACCTAAAAAAGTTAAAGGTGCTTTAAATATTTTTATTTAAATATTATATTATTTAAATATATATTTCACTAAAAGCTGTTGCGCTAAAAATTACTGGATTTGCACATACTAATTGGAGTGAAAGTTCAACGACATCGACGACTGATAGTAATGGAGGTACCTCAACTAAAACTATCACTACCTATTATAGTGGACATGAGGATTACATTGCATCGACCACATATGTTATTGGATCAGAAATGGGTTAATTCATTAACATTTAGTACCGTTTAAATAATACAGGCATTAATATATAAATATTTCACACAGGTTTAGCAGAGCTTACAATTGAACCTGGCACACAAGTCTATAATTTTGCTTGTCAGATACCACCAAATTGTCCAACTTCTTATGAGAGTCTTCATGGATATATAAGATATACAGTGAAAGTTGTACTCATACGTCCATGGAAATTTGATCAGACATTTACGAAAGGATTTACCGTGCTAGCAATCAGGGATCTGAACTATGAACCAATGGCATTGGTAATTATTAAATTTCAAATAAAATAATAATATTTGTGAAAAATAATTTCTGTATCTTATAAAAGCCACCAGTGCATGCGATTGCATCAAAGACTTTTTGTTGTTGGCCATGCAAATCATCACCACTGCAATTGGACATCGATTTGCCGCAAACTGGTTTTGTACCTGGACAGAATATACCTGTCTCTATATTAGTCACAAATGACAGTCATATACCAGTAGAGGAAATGAAGATTTCATTAGCCATGTTGGTTATATTTTATAGTCAGTGCCCTAGATCATCTAAAACAGAAAAGACTACCGTTGCGAAAATGAAGGGTGAAGGAGTGCAGCGTTACTGCAAAAAGTTGTTCAATTATCAACTTCCAGTACCTGCTACACCACCAAGCAATATTGTTAGTTGCAGTATCCTACATATTATGTATGAAGTTCTTGTTGAAGCAAAAATTAAAGGATTCCATGCTAATCAAGTTATACGTGCACCAATTATTATTGGTAATGTACCTTTGCAGACTGTAGTGCAACAGCAGCCTACAACCAGTTTTGCAGCACAACGTCAAATGCCAACAGCACCAACTGATGCCAAAATGTTGGAGGCTGATGAGAGTAATGAAATTGCCGTTGTTAGTACTCCGATACCTTGGGAAGGAAATGGTGACATGCGTGAGTATTCTGATTATTAATGGAATGTCTAAATAAAATTGTTATAAAAAAATTTCTTTTATTACTCTTTAGTACCACCAACTTATGAGGAGGCTACTCATATGAGACCCGGTAAAATTAATGCTGACGAAAAACATGACTATGGTGAGAGTGTGTTTTTGCCAAGATATCCAGTCTTTAGCATATCAAACCCAACTGCTCCACTTGCCAAAGATGTTCCTGAGGTGTGATGATTTTACGGGATATATTGTGAGGAGAATTTTATGAGAAAATGTAGAAAATTGTATTATGTGAGCATATATATGTATATACAATTTGCAGTTTTGTCTACACAAGTTTTAGTCATAAACTGTTTTGAATTTTAGCAAATTGGGATAAAATATTTTCAAGATATTTCATAAAAATACTTGCTGAAATGATTGAATGGCACAATTGCTTTTAAAAACTTTATTTAATTTGTTATTAATTTATAAAATTTAAATTAAAAATAATAAAAAAAAGTATAAGAAAAGAACCTAGTATTTATATTTAATATAAGCATAAAATATTTTCTTTAATTTTTTGTTTGTTTATATAAAATTTTCCGCTGTTTTTAATTTTTATTAGACTATGAATTAAATAATAAAGTTATTATTAAAAAGAATTTCGTTTTGAAATTCTCTGTCATATTAGTAGATTTATTATTCCATTTTAAATTTTTGTATTACAAAACAATTTATATAATTATATGTACGGAGCTCGCATCTATGGCAATTGTACCGTTTGTAGAAAATTTTTATGTACTAAGTACATACATTTATATAACTATATAGTGTTACTTAATTTTATCAATTTTTCAAAATTAAAATTACTGGCAGTTAGTTGTATACATTAATTGTATCTTAAATGGCGCTAAATCAAGTATGATTTTCGGGGAAGAGTTGTTAGCTTAGCTTTTCAAATTTTTGTACTATAACTTATTTATATACAAATTTAATGTATCACAAAGTTTTTACATATTGCAACATTTTTTCTTTATAAAAATGGTCGAAATAAATTATTTGAATAATATATAATAATATGATTAAGAATAGTGTTAGTCGTCGGTACGAGTCAGTACTCTTAAACCTTTGGAAATATCGAGCACAATGATAATATTTTTAGTATTAAAATATTAACTTGTTCATATATA
>NC_051847.1:137488246-137491508 GCF_002237135.1 Teleopsis dalmanni | reverse complement strand
ATTATAATAATATAAATATGATATAATAATATTTAATATAACTATAATATACTGACTATAATATATACACTCATAGATATGTTGTCGCTTAAATTAAGACTTATTTATAAGTTGATATAACACGATAATTTCTATTTAAACTGAAGTATTTAACCAGATAATTAAGGTGACGGTTTTGGTAAATATATACGTTTTGCATTTTCGAGGTTTAAAGATTTAAGAAGATTTTAAAGATTTAATAAAAGGTTGAATACCTTTATAGATATATTTTAAGGTGGTTTCGAATAAGAGATTGAGAACAATTATTGTTTAATAAGCACATAGTTTTTTCCAATTATGTTATCAGGAAAGAAAGTGAATTTGACAGTTATCAAATTCAGAGCTTTGACGATTAGTCATTAGTCATCGTAATCAAATCAGAATAAAATGGTTACTATTTAATTACATTATTATTATTGAGCAAAGGTGTGTTGAAACAAAAACGTTTCACATACTCGACGGTAACGGTATAATCAAGCTAACATAAATACGGTACGGTACTGTCAATGTTCTTTGTGCTTTATATTGGCATTATTTTTAATGAATTTTTTATATATAAATAAAAGTATGTTAAATTGTAATTGTGATTTTAATACATTGTGGTGTGTTCTGTGTTAGAATAGAGTAGAATAAAACCGTTCTTTTATTGTTGCATAGCTTATATTTGTAACAATATTATTCCTGAAAAAATACGGATGAGATTTTTATTCTTACCCATTGTCAATTTTCGTACCGGTGTGCATCGGGTCCGTAAAATCCCGCGTTTATCCAATCGGTAAATTTTTTTATTTTCACACTAGCAACACTATTATACACACTATTATACACATATACACTCTCTTTGTATAGATGCCAAACAAAAACTAATCGTACGATATGCGTTAGACTTTGACAGAATGTGTATAATAGTGTTGCTAGCGTGAAAATAAAAAAATTACCGATTAGATAAGCACGGGAATTCAAAAAATTAAAATTCTCGTTCTTTTTTGATCACAAGGTATGACAGGCGTGTACCAAGTGATGAATTGTTTTGAGTGCAGTACCGTTGCGGTACGATTTTAAATCGTAAATTACATTAATAAAGTAACGTTTGTCTTATCCTTAAGATACATATTTTGGAAGTAATAAGTAGCAACATATATGGTGTAGTCTAATCTCAAAAATAGAAACTAAGTAAGAGTTATCTATTATAATATAAAAACTGTAGTTTTATAGATTCTCTATAGACTGAGCTTGTTATAATATACAATGCAATTTTTTAATACCAAATAGAAGAGTTACTCTCGTCGTTGCTGTGGTTAAAAAAAGCGACTGTTATTAAGAAATACGATGTAGGGTGTGTGAAGGTTTACATATCCGTACAATTGTGAGGATATGTTATTCTTATCAACACGAGTAACCGATAACGATTATAAATATCAAAACATATATTTTGTGTAAAAATCAACATTTTTGCAACTATTCAAATTACTTAGTGCTGACAAGTTAGTCTGCTTACAGGTCAACAGAGGTGCGTACGTTTTTTGTATTTAGCACAAATATTTTTTATATTGAGGAAGGGATAGCATAAAATAAAATATTAACAATATGGTAGTATCTTGTGTAATAGAGTTCGATAATAGTTCTTCAGACACATATTTCGCTGACCAAATTCTTAAGGGTAAAGTAATACTCAATGCAGATAAGCCGAAAAAAATCAAAGGTGCTTTAATATCTTGAAAAAGTAATGAAAATATTTAATAACATGAAATTTGCATGTATTTTAAAGCTGTGGTAGTTAAAATTGCTGGCTTTGCTAACATAAAATGGTCAGAAAAAACAAGTTCATCGAGCACGGATAGTAAAGGAAAAACGACATATATACCCAGCACATATTATACGGGACGTGAGGATTACTTAGCAAAATCAATATGTATTTTAGGTACCGATAAAGGCAAGTATGAAGTAGCATATATTAAGAACTTTAAAATTTATTGAATTTTTTCATATATACTTGTATCAGGACAATCCGAAGTCACAATAGAACCAGGTAAACATATTTACAGTTTCGATTGCCATATTCCGCCACATTGTCCCACCTCTTTTGTGGGTCGTTTTGGGCATATCAGATATGTAGTGCAAGTGATACTTACACGTTCGTGGAAATCTGATCTGGTATTCACAAAGGACTTTACCGTATTAACAATAAAAGAACTTAATTACGAACCAAATTTGCTGTTGGTAAATTTAAATCAAATGAAGTTAATAACATATATTTGATATATTTTTTTGTCTTATAAAGCAACCAGTGCACACTTCTGCACAGAAGACAGTAAGCAGTTGGCCAAATAAATCGGCACCATTGCAATTGGACTTAGATCTGTTACAGAGTGGTTTTGTGCCTGGACAGCAAATACCCATTTCGTTGTTGGTTACAAATGACAGTCATATACCTGTCGAGGAAATACATGTTACACTTTGTATGATTGTATTTTATTATAGTCAGAAACCTTTAAGGATAACGAAAAGAGAACGGATTCCGTTAAGCGCTATAAAATCTGTCGGAGTACAACGCAACTGTAAAAAATTATTCAATTATGAACTGCAAGTTCCTGCCACACCACCAAGTAACAGCTTTGGTTGTAGTATACTAGAAATTGCTTACGAAATTTTAGTACAAGCAAAACTTAAGGGTGTTCGCGTTGATCATGTCATTTGTGCACCAGTCATTATTGAGCAAGTACCACAGAAAAATGAAATACTTCAAAAATCCGTAATGACGTCTAGTGAAATGAACACTAAAATACAAGACGAGAGTCAACGTAACGAAACCTTCATAAATAGTGATGTTAACACTACGAATTCTGGTAAGTTTGAAACATGTAATACATATACAATAGTTTAGGAGAAATGTATTAAACCACATATAATGATTTAGATGTAGGATATACCAACTCGATAAAAAAATTTACTTGGAGTATTCATATTTTTTCTTTGTCTCCAGTTCTTATTCAGTTAAAGTCTTTTACTCTAATGTCACGGTAGTTGTACACACCATTGTGTCCATATATGTGTTCAACTATTCCTTACAGCTATTCCTTACAATACATACAACCCACTCTCTTGACTTAAAAATACATAATTTATATTGTTTTTTATATCATTATTCTTTTAGCACTTCCGACTTATGAAGAAGCAACTCTTCCGACTGGTGGAAAAATCTGCTTTGAAGAAAATCATTATA
>NC_051847.1:137482030-137488146 GCF_002237135.1 Teleopsis dalmanni | reverse complement strand
CGTGTCTTTAACTTAGTAAATGTTATCCTTATTGTGCTCAATACAAATTGCCGCACAGCCTCTGCGTAGCTCCATTATATAGGGACTATAACAAAAGATACTTAGCAATTGGTAGGTAATAAGCTACTAATACATACAACGAATCTGATTCTCAAGACCCCAAGTTTAAGTTGTATGCAGGATTGGATACATTTCACGTAAAATCGGACACCAAGCAAAAACGTACTGTTTGGCACGTTAGACTAAAATCCATAAGTAGGTTGTGGAAACCAATTTAGAAAGTGATAAACAATACTTAATAATATTAAAATAAAATAGTATATAAAAACTAATATAGATATAATGAAAATATACATTGCAAATTAAAAAAAATTAATAAAAAAATTAAAAAAATAAAATATAATAAAATAATAAATTGTTCACTTTCATGTAAACCATCAATTGTGACACCTTAAATAGCGTAGGAATATTCAAACAGATAATGATACCTATCACTTATATAGAAGTCAATATAATCATATAGAAATTAACACACCTAAGTAATACTTTTGAGTCTAGAGTACAAGTTTATATATATATATGGTATATATGGTATATGGATATATCGTATCCAATTATTTGATACCTTTTTGATAACTACTTTAAATATAATACCCATACACCAAGCATATAACAATATCTACCTGGGCATTTATTTGGATTGAAGTCTTTGCAAACATATAGAAACAAAAAAATCCATATAAAACTAATAGAGCTTAGAGCTTAATATAAAAGAATCAAAAGCATAGATATCGATATCGATAATTAGCAACTTTCTCAAATTACTACCAAAACACCTTAAGTTATAAAAAAAAAAAGACAAAAACTAAACCCATCTCGTTGAATTTGGATAGTTTAACAGATCTTTCGCCCTTACCTTTAAATGGTCTGACAGACTGTCAAAAATCTGTTTTTTCTGTAGGCTTTAGGTAGACCTTCATACTTTTTCCGATAAGTTTCCACAACTTCTAGAGTGAGTATGTGAAAAGAAATGTGAAATTTCTCTAAAAGTGGTTCCTATACACCAGTAACCAGAGAGAATTGCAGTAAGCATGCAGTAATCACGCGTCCCTTTTAATGACTACCCAAAATCTGGTCTTGGTTTATGAGATCTACATTCTTTAACTAGTTTTGTTTACAGAAGGTGAAAGTGAAGTTAAAAACACATGAAATATAATGGAACAGAATAGTCTACTGTCAGCATTTTATGGGGATATAAGAACTTTAAGGGATTATCTTAACATTTAATAACACAAAGTTCCTATAATACATCATATGGAATATATCCCTATTTTATAAACTGTTTTTTATACAAATTACATTTATCTTATCTCTTACTTACTCATAGGTATATAATCCGGTGGATTGTCTCCATCCGTTACTAGTATGGCAGGCGTGGCTCGACTTTCATGTTGCTCCTGTTGTTGTCGCAATGAAGTGGGTGATGGTTCACCACTAACATAACTATTATTATTTGTGCGCGTTGACATTTGTATATGTAATAACGTCTCATTAATGGTCATAGGATTGTCCATAATTGGTATACTACCAATTGTTATAGGTACTTTAAGCTTCAACTTCCAATGAAATTCAGTCGGCTTTATAATGATTTTAATTAAATAATTCACAGATATGGGACAAGTTGTTCTAGCCGATGTTGGTGCTATGGATGGTAAATCCAACCAACCGCGATACACTTTCCGACTCCAACGTAAAACATTGCCAAATTGCTTGCGCGCTATTAAATTTTTGTCATAACGAAATTCATGTTGTGGATCGTGTGATTCGTAGATGACTTCTTGTTTTAATTTGACTTCGCATTCGGTTATATCGATTGATGATTCGTTATTTATATAAAGGACGAAATGTATTTTTTGGCCGGGTGCATAGCCACAATAGGGCGTTGAGAATTTCACAGTTAATGGTCCAGTTGGGCAACAAAAGCTCCAAAAACGTTTGCGATTGAGTATATCTAATGGTATCTAAAATTAATAATTTATTTAGAGTTGAAATAATTATGGATTAAAAAAGAACATAAAATAGAAAACGAATTTATTTCTTAAAGTATTAAGAATATCTATTTTTATTGAAGAAATAGTGTTTTCAATGATAGAACAAAATCTGCTTATTTTTTCATTCATACATTTTATCGCTTTTTAGTAAAAAAAGTAATAAACCATTCAGCAATAAGAGCCATATTACTTACTATTTAGTGTTCTTAGAGGAACAAAACTTACCCTATATATAGCATCCTCATTCAAATTCAACGGTTGTATTACAGTGAACGGCAGTTTAAAGACTTTTGGATGCCGGCTGGGTCGTTCGATAGTCGTTATGATTTCGTAGCGTATTTGTCCGTATTTGCCATCGAACGCTGTTGGCAAATTTTCTGGCAGTATTACGTGAAACGTATACGAATATTCACCTGCACTCCAATCCATGCACGAACTGCTGGCACATGTGCCCAGCACATATGAACGGGATGACAAATATGAGCGATACGCGCGACATATGGCGCGTTCGCTATCACGCGGATATCCTTTTTTTATCCATCTCGTTTTAGCGTAACCGCTGACAGTGATGTGAATAGCTATAAAAAATTTATTAAAATAAGATGTTAACATTATTATTTAAAAACATAAAAAACTACAAATGTAATTTTTGTAAATCTGATGTAGTTTCAACACACAATTAAAAGAGAACACACAGCGCAGAAGAGGAAACTAATATGATTTGCGGTGGCTTAAGAAACCTTGGCAAATAGAAAAAACTATGCCAAATATTCCTTTATTTTATGTAAAGGCACCTTTAGGGATGGAGTGACAAGTCGATTATATTCATAAAAAAATATTTGCAAAAGATGTTGAAATCAAAGGAACTTCAATAAAAAGATGTCGCTACTGGCGTAACACTCTAAGTAACCACCACCAATTCGGCGGGATGAATTTAGTCTCTACTCTTCTATACTAGGGTTCTTGCAAGGAATATGGTAGGAAAACGGTGAAAAATCGCAAATTGCGGTACATGGAAGTTATCTAATGGCCTGCCACTGCAACCAACCAACCACCAAGCTCAACAAATGATTCTGATTTATGACTACGTTATGGCACTTCTCCAAGGTAGAACAAATAGCGGGTCTCCATAACTAGCGTTACCATCTTAGCAAAATGGATTTGTTTAAGAAAATCAAAAATCGGATCGGTTCCACTACATTCTGTCGGGAACGTTATCTTATTTTACCTCGAAAGTCATACTTAAATCTGTTTATGAGAAAAGAGTGGTGGATTAGATGTCGGTTTTTCAAGTAAAACACTTCATATGTTGCAAAAATACGAATTTTATATTATTTTGAATTGTATTAAATCTAGTTGACAAATTTGTCAATTTCCAATTAATATTGTTTGATAAGATCCTATATATTTTCTTTATAATAAATAAATAATTTAATAATAATAATTAAATAATAATTAATAATTATAAATATTGTATATTATTTTAAATATAATGCAAAATTTGAGCTGATTGTTATTCCTTGTATATTTTGTACCCCTAGACCTGTGGCAACCTTGTGGATTCCATGCCAACACTTGCCTAGCTATGTAGTTTCTCGGTTGTCGAAGTGTATGGCCTATCCATTTTCACTTTCTCATTTTATTTTGATTCGTTTGGTTCAGCAGGCGCTCATTTGATATTTGATCCGGCCACCATATTTTGAGAATTCTACGTAGACACTTGTTGACAAACACTTGTATCTTTCTTTCTATATGACTGGTGTGCTTCCACGTTTCACAGCCGTAGTACAAGATAGATTTCACATTTGTGTTGAAGATTCGCAGCATATATTGTTAATTTTATCAAACGTGGCATTTGCTTCATTAGTTCCACATTCAATTTCTTCTCCATCATTCATCATTCGTTTTGTTTTTTAAGTACTTATCTTTAAACCAGCACGCTCTGTAAACCGGTAAACCAGTACAATTATTATTAATTAATTTTCTTGAAAAATTTTGAATTTTTAAGTTTCAAAGTATTTTACTATATAGAAAGAACATTTCAAGTAGAGACCTATTATATTTTGATTGTTTCTTATTATATATATATATTAAATTTCTTACGATTCTAACAACTTTTTAAGTACTAAATATTGTTCTCTAAATTAGGGCATTTTTCAAGAAGCTTCAATATTCAGTAGAATAAAGTCGAGCTTCGAACTGAGACTGAACTGTTACCCGCAGAAAATTGATAGCTTAGCCAGAGTGAAAACCAGCATCAAACTGAAAAAAAAAATATCGGTAAAGCACTGCTTATATATGTATATTCCTCTTCAGTTGTTAAAACTTTTTCCAAAGAAAGTTAAAGTTTATGTTTAGAAATGTAAACATAAATTAGTAAAGTATACTTTCTTAATAGTATATATGAAATGATTTTAATAATAGGAAAAAAATATTTTGTAATATTGTTCAAAAACTCATAAAATGTATTCACTCGGAACGCAACGTAAAACACTGTGATATTTGACGGAGCGAATGCTGGGGTTGAACTGATTCCTACTTTTTTAATAGAACCGGAAAAGAAACTGAAGCTCTCTTATTAATATTATGAAAATTTAATTTTAATTTATTTATTTGTTTTTTTTTGTTTGAGGTTTTATAGGCTTATAAGAATGGAATTGTGCTCTTCTATCGTCTAAATTTAATTGTATAGTTCTTTACAGATATATTAACATTTAAGGTTGAATAGCTATTTCATTAGTCGCCGTACAAAATCAAAACCAATTTAAAACTAAATTAAAGTAATCATAATAAATTTTACATAAATGTATAATAAATGTAAATAAATTAAAATAATTTAATTAAATATTTTATATAATTTAAACTAATTTAAAATAAAAAATTAAAGCCAAAATTATAAGAATATTTAAATTAAATTTGAATTATTTTATTAGATCACTTTCACCGCTACTATTTGATGGTGACATTAAGAAATTAAGGACATTTTGAAAAGGCCTTTGGCAAATAGGAAAAAACAGTTTAAAAATAGACTTCAGTTTAAGTGGATTAATAAAAAAAACATTTTTTTTTATTTTTTAATGGAATTTTTAAGCAGAAAATAATGAATATTAAAAATACAACAAACACAACAATTAACACAAAATAATTAAGGCATAGCAGAAACAGACATAAAAAAATTGCGGAGGGCCGATGTAGCATTGCCATCAGTGGGTGGCGTTGTCAACACTAAAGCTTTCGCTGACACACACCCGAGTGACATACAACGTGTAAAGCCACGCACAAATGTACATAAATTATGAAACGCTAACACAGAGATGGCAAAGGGATTAATAAGAGTGCAGGATGAGAGCTGTATGGTTGTGTGTACAAGTGGTTGGGAGCTCAAGGGATTCAGTTTAGCTGACAAGAGGGGACATTTATATAAATATACTCGCATGTAGATGTATATATAGGTCTCAGGTTGTACCTATATAACAACAAAAGTTGTTGCTTGTGTTTTTATCCTGAACATGTGTGTCGGATTTCGTATAGCAGATAAGCGTAATTGCACTAAAAAATGAATATGATACCCAACAAAAGCAACAACTATAAATGCAGTAACAATAACAATAACAATAACAATTAAAATGCATTTACAATGTCCTTGCCTGTTGTTTTTAAAAATATTATTGCAGCTTAATTTATAGTCGCTTGAAATTTGTGCCCAAAACATTGCAGCAAAAACAAAATAAAATTTAATCGGCGATGGTGATACTGTTACTGAGCTACATTTTTATCTATTGTGTATAAAATATATATATGTATGTTGTAAACAATAACAATTCTATCAGACCAGTTGACATTTCCACTGAATATTTCGACATTTTTTTATTAGTAACTTATTTAAACGAAAAAGAAATGGAAATAATTAAAAATTCAGTACAACGACTTATTACTGTTTTCAAAACAGAAGTGATTTGATAAAGTTATTGCTTTTCTGTATTAAAAAACGAATTATTCAAATTACCCTCTCTTGGTTGGCAGAATTTGGAAAAGCAGACATTTTGGTGGTTTTTTGGATGTAAC
>NC_051847.1:137477322-137481930 GCF_002237135.1 Teleopsis dalmanni | reverse complement strand
AAATATTGATGAAGGTTAAGAATTTTGCGTTTTATTTAAAATTTCCCGAAAACTTTTCGGTCACAATGTATAACTATTAATGCAAACCAGATGGTTGAATTTTAATTTCAAATAAATATATCATAGACCACATGTTAGCAAAATATGTTTATAAATAAATGTGTAAGTACTTCTCATATAAGAACTTGTATAAATTTTGAATCGATCTAAGTGAAACCACATATCTATTGAAAGTTATTGCTTTTTCTTAGATTATATGAAAGTTTAGGTAATTTTATGTTTTAAGAACATAAAATTTTGTTTTTGTTTCAAATATATACGATGCATCTTTTTTATTGTATTGTAGACTTCTTATTGTAGCCTACTTTCTTGAACTTATATACTTCCAGAATTTATTAATATTTTTTCTGTGTTAGGGTTCTAAAAGTACCAGGTCTTTTTTTATGGTGTCATCAGAAGACCAAATTAGTTATATTTAAATACATATTATTAGTTACGAATATTTTTATGAATATTAATGTAAAATAAGATTTGACCTTCGTTTATGAAACGGAATGCCTCCTGTTGAGTTAGGCTCTATAAGTACAGGATATCCTCCAAAGTGTTTCAATGGAGATATAAATTATTGTTGTTTTTTTTCTTGCCGAGAATGAAGCGTCTTCATGACAAAAAAAAACTATTTGACAGTTAGACGGATTTGAATAGCAAAGAAAAGACAAGGACAAATATTTTATATAACTTATTGAAATTTGGCTGATCTTACAAGGCTGTTTCGAGTATTGCCAAATACTTATCATCAGTGGTTTTAGGAAATATTTGAATTTCTTAATTAGTTTATACTCCGTATATAATTTGTTTGCATTGCAAGTGCCAGGCTTAGAACTCGTGCCTGTCAGAAATTTGTAGATTTACCACAAATTAAATAATAAAATAACTTTTTAATAAAATAACTGCATTGCTATGTGGTACTGTACGATTCTGATGACTGATTCTCAAAACTTTTTAAGCAGCTGCTAAACTATGTACTTAATAAATGTTCTTATTAATGTTTTTGTTATAATTGTTGTTTTCATTATAATTGTTATTATTATTACCTTTCATGAGTAATAAGGTTGGGATAACCTAACTCATACTTTCAACAAGACAATCATTTTTTTTTATCAAGAACATTGTTGCTATATTAAATATTATTCCTCTGAAAAGATAATACGTCGGTAGAAGAGTGTTGTCACTCTTGCATAAATTCTTGGACCCAAAAAATATAAAAAATATCCACTACCAACTATATTATTGAGTATCAACAGCTTCAATTGTTTGTCTGTTGTAATTTTAAACAATTTCAGAACATTTAATTCCGAAATTGTCTACATATTGCCATCTCAATACTTTACACGGTTAGGGTCTAGTAAATCTTTCATTAGTGCAAGGAGCAAGAATAATTGTAAGGCCTTAAGTTAATGAGAAGTTTTATTTTTGAATAGTTTTATTGATATTAAATAATAAATAATTCTTTTGTCACACAAAAGTAGGTAACAATCTGCAACCATTATATATTAATAACATAGCATATTATCCAGTATAATATTTTTAATATATTACTATATAATATCATATATTGTACCTATAGTGTAGTATTATATTATAGTTTTGCATTAGCGCAATTAAGATTTTTAAATACGTTGATTTAATGCCAGATTTTATAAGAATCAGCTCTTTTGAACAACGTTTCCTATCACGCTATACTTCGATATAGTTTACTTCTTGAGATGTCGACCTTTAAAGTAGTTAACTTTTAGATTGATTACGCTAGTAAGAACTAGTACGAACTAAAAGGGCAACAACAAATAGACTTGTTGTTGGTTGATTCCACGTACATTTTTTCCACTTTAGAGAACGATATCTCTAAAAGGTATGTGCCGGGAAATCAGAATCTTGTCACTATATTATTCTAAATATATTCATTTATTATTTATTATTTGATTATGAAATAAAAGTTCTTCACTTCTTGGGATACTAATTAAGGAAACTTTGATACACAAACTAAAAAAAAATTTTATTTTTTATAATTATTTTATGAAATAACAGATGTAATGAATACATCACTTAATTTACATTATAAATTTATTAAAATTTAATTCTGTGAATGTAAGTCAATTAGTTTTATATATGCACCATTTAGCAGAATTAACATTATTATTAAATATTATGCGTATTATTCAAATAAGATTAATCATTGAAACATATTATTTTTAGAGTACATTTTTTTATTATTTATTATATCAATACCTTATCCATATACTCGTGGTGTTGGTAAAATAACAGCTTTAAATTATTTTATTTATTTTGCTGTGATTACTTGAACACCTTGTTTTATTTAAATAAAAACAAACTTACGAATGTTATTAATATTTCTGTTTTCAGTAAGGTGAACTAATTTGACTAATAAAACAAAATTCATATATATATTCTAAAAGTCCTCAAATTTATTTGAGGACTTTCTAATATATTCTAATATAGAATCGAGATCTTTTACCAAGTTTTCAAAAAGGAAAGTTCATATTTTTGGCAAGCAAATCATGTGTCAAATCACTTCGCTTATTACTGTTACGATTATTATTGAATTCTATAAAATATATTTCAAATAATAAATTTTATTAAATATTTAAAAAGCCAAATTTTTTTCTCCGCCCAATAATTATGTATTTAATACCAAAAAAAAAAACAAAAAACACCAAATAAAATGAAAATATTTTTTGATTTAAAAAAGTTCGCAAATATTTATAAGATTTGTGTAAAATTGTTTAATATTTAAAAGATAGGAAAATAACCATATTGAATATATAACAGAATTGATTAAAATATCAATGTTGTGAAATAATATTAAATGAAATTTTTTCTATCAATTTTCATTAAATTTTAAAATTTTATTTACAAATTTCCTTTCGCAACAAAAAAGTTTTGTAAGTGTTTTTTACACAACATTTTATGCGATTGTCATGACAGCAAATGATTAAAAAAACTTAAATAAAATTTTCACTTAATTAAAAATGCTAACTGCAAATGTTTTTTATTTCTAATTTTCATTTTAATTTTATTTCAAATTTATTGCTTATAAAAGATAGTTGTATATTTGTTTAGAGTTTTGGAAATTTCTCTACTGAAACAGCTTAGCCGGTACACTACACTTTACCGCCTCTACTGCCTAAACGGGGTTTATGGGCTTTTGCGAAAGTGACATTCACAGCAACATCCACAGTGACATCCACAGCGACATCCACAGCGACGGCGATGAAATGCGGCTCTAGGTAAGCTAATCTCGCAACTTAAGATAAATTTAACAATTGTTTGCAAATCATCAGAATTAGAATTGTAATTACATTTATTTTTATTTTTTTTTTTTTTCAACAGAAACAACAACATTGACTTTTATTGAGCTTTATTTCTGTTATTTTTTTAGATTTTTTTTAATTTTTTATATTTTATGTGGCAGAACGAATTGAAATACATTTTCATGTTGTTGACTGCACAATTTTAGCAACAGTCACAATTCAGCCACAGGCCGGAATGTTGACGTTTTTATCTAAACGGGCGATGTGCGCTTAGCGTTTTGTTTGCTCCACGAGTGAAATTTAGTTCGAAACCAGTATTGAAGACACAATATAAAGCAATAATAATAAACAAAATTTACGAGAGTATCGTTCGGAATTAAATAATAAAATTAAAATTTATTTACCATAAACAAAATTAAAATTTTTCAAATTTTTGACAATCAACAATCGGGTTTGTTAAATAAATTTTTTTTTGTTTTATAAGAAAATCATTGCAAAATGCCAACTACTTGCCAATTCTATCTGAACCGTGCGGTGCCGATTTACTACAGTGGAGAGCAAATTAGTGGTAAAGTTTTTCTAACAACCACAAAAAAATTAAACCTAAAAGGTAAATGTAAATATTGAAATGAACTTGTGTATCTTTCCAAACAAAACAAAAACAAAATAAGGTATAAAAAAATATTTAGTTTCATTAAGCTAATTGCTGATAATAAAGGTGTTGCATTGATATACTGTTGCTGTTAAGCACTTAATGATATATGTTAAATATAATATAATAAATGCTTTTACGATGCTTTACTGATTAGATATATCACATAGGTACTATAAGTGCATTTATATTGAAATTGTGGTAACGAATATACACATACCTATATTTCAAAAGAGTGCGTTATTATCAGCAAAAAATATAATGCACAACACATATAAAATAATAAAATCCTTTTAGGATTTTAATTATAGTTATCTTATGATTATTCTTACATTTTAATAAAAAATGAATTTAATTTCTTATAAAGTATATTTTTTTTATAAAGCTGTTTCGAATGCCGCCAAGCCAAATATATAAAAATGATTCAAATTGAAAAAGGTTAAATTTCTAATACATACAGTCCAAATATATATCGACAATCAAACCAATATATAATTCCAAAAATTCTTTCAGTATTGTTAAGGTTGGAATATTTTATCTTAAAATAATTGTTACATTTAAACAAAAATGAAATTATTTCCAAATTAAGTGAATTCATGGATTGTCCATTAAATTGTTTCGGATGCC
>NC_051847.1:137305172-137477222 GCF_002237135.1 Teleopsis dalmanni | reverse complement strand
AACGGCAAACAGTTGTTTAGGAAACCATAACAGAAGATTGAATCAGAAAGTTTAATACTTTCTGTCGCAGATGTGGGGAGGACGATGAAAGTGGTATCAGTTGCCTATACTAGGGGTCTATTTTTTTAAGAACTTGCCCAACTAAAAGCGCTTTCTTTAAATAGAACTTTAAACTTTACAAATGCTTCAAGGTGGTTCTTATACCAAACTCATTGCAAAGTGCACGAAATTCACAGTTGAAAATTCACAACAGACAACAACAAAATACAAGCACAAAGTTTCTTGCAACTGCTTGCAATCTTGCAATACCTATATTCATGTATATATACTTGCAGAGAAACAAAAAAGGGAAAAAACAGCTGTTTTGGCATCTGCTGCTTCGCATGTGGATGTGGTATGCTGTTTCATTTTGATATTGCAATTCTGCAAGAGAGGTGTTTTCACACTCTTGCAAATTTAGTTTAGCATTTTTGTATTTCGTGAAAACTCCTATTCTATTTAATGCCGATGTTTATTATAAATGTGTTATAAAAATGTATCTGAAACTATCCTTAACGCACCTTGATCAAACATTATTTTGTTTTGTGAAGAAAGAAGAAACAATCAAACCAGAAAAATTACAATTCATAGCTTATTTCCACATTTCTTTTGTGAAACTTGAAGACTTTAAATTTTCTAGTTCGATTTATTGCTTGTTTTTAGACGAAGTTCGTTAGACAATAAACTACTTTTATTAAAAACTAAAACTAGAAAACTACCCAACTTATAAGGTATAGGGATATAAGGAGTCTTTCAAAATTATATAGAATAAATGTTCTTTATCAGTTATAAAGCTTGATATGGTAAAATCAAGCACTGTTCTAAGGTTTTTGATAACCAAATTAAATAAGTTAAAAATATTTCCATTGCGAAAATAAATTAAGGGATATAAGTCTCCATTGATATTCAATTAATTATTGTAGTCACTACTGGGACACATGAAAGTTATAAGACATTAAAGTTCGATAGCAGAATACAGAGATTTTAAAAATAACAATGTTATTTTATATACTATAATGTACTTATATACAATCTTTATATCATATATATTTATATATAATCAATAGATCTTTGTATATATTATATTGTAATGTATTAGTAATTTTTATAATATTGATAGCGAGGCGTCAGCTTTTTGGCAAGGTGTCCACTGGTTTTTATTTACCATAAAGTTGTAGCTGTAGGAAAACAACGACTTATCACAAATTTCGACATTTTTACAACAGGTATCAAATTCTTCATACCTGGAGTTGGTCTATTCATTTTATGAATTAAAATCTTTTTTTCAGAAGATCGTTTAAAAAAACATATTTAAATCAAATCTTTAATCACATATTTATCTTTTTATAAATATTATTTTTCACTTCAAATTTCTTTAATTTTTTTCTTTACTTTTACCATTTGCTAGTATGAAATTGCAATGACTTTATTTTTGGTTTATTTCCAACCTCTACATATGAGTAAAAAACTCTCATGCATTCATTTACTCTTTTACTTTGTATTTACTATGCGCGGTTCAGTTTTTTTACTGAACCATTTGCCCATATAAAACAGCAACCATGACTTTGATTGTATTTGCACGCTTCGTATGAACTTCGGGTTCAGTTTAATCGACTAAACCTCTCGTCAAATGTAAAGCGATTTTCGCTCAGTCATTTCTTTTCTCTTTTGTATTTACTTTGCATAACATTGGAGGTTCACTGTTTTTATTGAACCGCTTGCACGTATTAATCTAAGAGTTATGATTATTTTACGTACATATTTTGCGGGGCTTGTTTTCTCTTTTATTTTTATATTTGTTTGTATGTTTTGTGTTTACTCAATACTGAACATAGTCCTGTAACATAAAATTTACACTAACTAAATTTTACTACACAAATAATACCAAACAACACAAATATAATAAAAACAAAATAAACAACAAGAAAACAAACAACAATAGAAAGAAACTTGTAAACAACGAACCGTTGAAATCACAAGAACAAAGATACTGCTTGCTTCGCACATCACAAGTATAAAAGGCGAAGCAAACGCAGTAGACGGGCATTCAGCAAGACAGCGAGCTAAGAACAGGTCGCTCTATATTACATGTGCTGAAACACCAAGAATCGAAATTTACATCTCGATTTCTATTTTGTTTTATTTTTTTTTTATTTTTAATAGAAATACACATTTCTATTAAAAATCATAATTAATAACGAAATTAACATTTCGTTAATAGTAATAGAAATATAAATTTCTATTACTCTATTGTTCATAACGAAATCAAATTTTCGTTAGTAAATTACGCGGTAAGGTGATAATACCACATGAGGATTAGCACCCATACCAAATCCATTGTATGAAGAAGAAATTCACATTTCTTCAAACCATATCACCGTACCAACGTCACCATCCACCGTATTCCACTGTTCCTATCAAATAAATTTATTGTAGGACTGAACCTTGAATCCGGCGAGCAAAACCCCGGCCAGAAAGGTTCGTTACAGTCCCAATGTGAATGTTATTTCATTTGCAGCATGCTTTGTAAGCAGCGCTGTGCATTTTTTATTCTGAACCTTAGTATATTTTAAGAGGAATGTGTTTTCTCTTTCATTAATTATAAGTAATGTTGGGTATAACACTCTGAACCATTCGACGCCTCGCCTCAGATCGTATGTTATAATGAAAGTTTATAATGGGAGTATTCTGGGTCATTGATTATTCCACACACCAATATCTATTACGAGTATATTTCATAAAAGAAATACACAGCTTACGTTAGCCTATTTGAGGGCTTTCATTTCAAAGTTGGTTAATTTCACTTAGTCGTCTATATAAAAACTAAATGTAGGGAACAAAAAAATATGAAATATTATTTTATTACACTCCTGTCTAAAACATATATCTTATAGCTTATATATATATAAATTATTACTTCAGAAGCAGTACTTTCAAATATTTAAGTAAAAACAAGACAAATTAAGATTTTCTTTTAGTTGTTAGTACGTTTTTTTAAATTGAAATATGCCTTTACTAATAATCGTTTATCACAACACAGCAACACTGTTTTTCTACATATTTTTTACTACTATCCTTTACTTTATTTCGTACTATTTTTTCTTGTTGATTATCCTTATTTCTCTTTTGAAGTGAATACGAATTTAAGGTTGTTCTCAAAAGTTCATGTACCCAGAACTTTTTATTTGATTTTACTGTAACACTACGTACTCTACTAGAATTCTACGAGTACTTCCAATATTTGACCGCTCCTTCGAGTGCAATGAAATTTCACGAGCAAAACAAAACAAAAAATCGGAAAAAATATCCTTTCACAAATAGGATATGAAAAAAAAATAACAAAAAAGAAAGAAAAAGAAAAACTAAATGGTAAATTAGCGCGTGCTACTTTAGTCTTACATGTGCTCAGACAGGGCGTGTTTTGCGTCTACACTCGGAAAGGATACTGCATTCATAAGGCAAATAAATGCGGAATTTTCTTGTACTTTGAAATTTTCTTTGTGCTTCCTTTAAGAAATTCCTGAAAATCTAACTCCCTACCATTGCTTTCTTTTGCTGGTTTGACCTTTTTGTTTACTTGAGCATTGCTTTGATTTTTATCTGTTTGTATTGGATATTGGGTTTGGCTTAGAGGAAAGTATGAGATTTTATTTTGCTTAACGCTCAAATGCACTTTGTTCTTTGAATCGAAAAAGTTACTATGTGGTATATTCCCTTCATCCATTTTATTTACATTAGGGAAAACATTTAAAAAAAATATTTCCTCTTCGTCTAAGGGGTTTTACATTCAAACAAAAACATATTTTGAAATAAAAAATGTAATAATTATGTTTATGATTAAGTAAACTTTGTATCTTTGACTATTTAAATGTATTGAGTCCCTAAACTTTCTGCACAGATATTATTTTGTGCTTTTTAAAGTCTGACATATTTATTACATGATATTTTGTTTAAGATTACTTAATGAATTAAATGTTTATAATATTTAATTTTTTTTATTTGCGTATTGAAATTACAAAATAATTCTAGTGCGAATATATCTCACTTTCATGTATTTTTATCTTGACAAGAATAAAGCAGCTTTTGTTCAGTAAAAGATTTAACACCTTTACCAAATAAAAATTTAATTCAAAATTTGATTAAAAAACAAGTTACTAACTTTTTTGAAGCCCCATAAGTAACTTAAATAGATAATAAAATATCAACAGTAGAAGTTTGAAGCTGAACTACAACATTTATCACATGGATTCACTGAACAAGATAGGAATAGGAATAAACGGGGTACTAGCTCCCAACGGAGCGGAACACTGCGACCATTATTGACCTTTTGTGCTGCTACTTAACAAGAATAAAAATTCAGAATATAATCTAAAATATACCAAATGAGAATTATAACATATTTATTATATTAACTATATTCACTCCAGTAATATATATTATGAATATATATTAATATATATAATAATTTACATACTACAAACATTATTATTATTTTTGTTATATATATTTAGTTTCTTGAGGTTATATTTCTAAATCGAATAATTAAATTTTACATTTATGACATGTTTCCTATTATATATAGGCAAATTAACTGAAAAGCCTCGTTTCTTATAAAGATGAGAAAAATTGAGAAAAAATGATGTTATAACAAGTTGACTGCATTCGATTAACTTAGTACTTTAGGAATGTTTAAATCTGCAATTTATGAGAGTAATTGAAAAGTTGATTGCACAGATCTTTTAATAAAGTTACATACCTACAAGGTGAGATGAAAAAACTGCAACAAAGTAAAACGCCATAATTTTTTCATTTTTTTTAAATTTTATTGAATGAAAGCAAAAAATGTCGGAAATAACATCAAATTTGAGAATCGGTTTAGAATTGTTCGAATTGGCCACCTTTGGCACGAACTATGGCCTTCAAACGGCCAATGAAACCATCACACGCTGCCCGAAAGTGGCTCTGTGGTATTTTGTCCCATTCTCGGCGAAGCGCTTGCTTGAGATGATCGACACTTTGGTATTTTTTAGTGCCAACCTTGCTTTCCAAAATACCCCAGGCACAATAGTCCAACGGATTGGCATCCGGAGATTTTGGTGGCCATTGTGCGGTGGAAATGAAGCGAGGAACCTCATTTCTTAACCATTCTTGGGTGGCGCGTGCTGAGTGCGATAGTGCTGAGTCCTGTTGGAATGTTCAAGGTCTGCGGCCGAAATGTTTGCGTGCCCAGGGCTTCAGAACTCCCTCCAAAATATTTTCGCGATAGATTTGCGCATTGATTTTGACCCCACGGTCGATGAATACGAGCGGCGAGCGACCATCGGCTGTTATGGCGGCCCACACCATCACCATGGCCGGCTTTTGAGTTGTGGTGGCCAACAGAAGTTGCAAATTTTCAGCTGACCTCTCTGGCAAGTAAACACGATCATTTTGTTTGTTTACAAACTGCTGGATAACGAATGGTTTCTCATCGGAGAAAACCAAATTCGGCAGTTTACCACTTTCGGCCAAGCGAAGCAACTCTTTAGCTTTTTCGAGTCTAACTTTTTTTTGCGCATCAGTAAGATCTTGCACTTTTTGGAACTTGAATGGCTTTAGTCCAAGCTCATTTTTCAATATTTGCCGAATGGCATATTGCGATATGTTCAGCTCACGAGCCATTTTTCGTCCACTGCGACGCGGATTTCGTTCAATTAGCTTCTTCACTTTTCGAACCATTTCTGCCGATGTTGCTGTTTTTTTTCGTCCACTTCCTTGACGTCGGGCTACGCTACCAGTATCATAGTAACGAGCGATGGTACGAGACACAAAACATTTATTCACTTTTAAATGCTGGAGGGCTCTAACGATAGCCACTTGTGGTTTTCCAGCCAAATGCAAAGCAATCACACTATCACGCTTGAATTCCATCACAAATAACTTTTTTTCTGAAAAATTCCCACCAAAATGCTTTTGTGCGCTTGTAAACAATATAATGAGCTGTCACTAGAATAAATCTGACAGCTGTGGGACGAGCGGTTTAGAAATGACAGCAGTCTGAAGTTGGTTGCAGTTTTTTCATCTCACCTTGTATATTGAGATAAATCAGAGCGTTCGCGTAAAAAGTGTTAAAGTTTGTGTCTTATTCATCAAAAACCGAAAAACAAGATTTGGATACATCGCCATCCCGGGATGTAGTGATTGCAATGTATTTATCGGCTTTCTACTGCATGCAGTCAGTGCTTTTACATTCATTCCATCTACCATTAATCGTACATTTTCGTGTATGGAGCACACACAAACTGAATGTGCACCGCTTGCTCCTGCAAGAACGCAATGTTGTGGTCGTAATGATGCAAATTTTGAAAAACTACATTACAGGTCTGGATGGTTGAGTTTAAAAAGAGTATGCAACTCCTTCAAATTGTTTAGAATGAGCCGTTTTTGCATTTGTGTTCTTTTTGCGTCTATTTGTAAGGACACGCAGATTTTTTTTCCCAGGCATTACTTGACTGTTTTCTTCACATTCGTAAAAATTTAAAATTCTATTGGTTACATATTTTCCTAGCGGTGGCTTTTTGGATTTGGGTCTTCTAAGATTCATTTCTCTCAAGTAAGCTTTTTAGGAACAGTAGTCATACATTTTGTAGCGTTTGACCCTTTCGGTCGTGACCCTTTCGGATAGACCAATTATGTATCACACCCACTATTTTTATTTTAATAGTTCTATCTGCTGTGCCATTAAACTTTTCCTGCAGATTTTTTAAAATTGATGCGAGTCATCTTCTTCATCGCTATTCTTAGAGTTATCCGGAGGAATATTAAAAATTTTAAATTTGTGATTTGTTCAATAAAAATACTTCTGAGAATACTAACGTCCTAAAAAGTTTCATTTTTATGTAGAATTTAATGATAAACTCAATTTAGAAATAAAAAATTTTTGTATCGTTCTCCTTAGAAAATTGATTTTATGGTAATATGGTGCGTATGAGTAACGTGAACGACACCTGATTAATTAATTTTTTTTAATTACTTCTAAAATTAATATCACAGTGGAAATATTTATTTTTGAAGTAGAATTTATATATTAATTTGAATCAAAAAAAAAATTTGTGTGACATATTCCTTTTTTTTTTTACTGAAAAATCGTGTGTATGTGTTTGGTGTGATATGAAGGATAAATAAATTTTTAAAAGTACTTCTAATTACAATATCGTGCTGAAATTTTTGGGTTTTATGTAGAATTTTATTACTAATCGAAATCTAAAATATTATATAAGAATATGTGTAGTATATTCTTTGAAAATTCATTCAATGGAAATGTAGTTCGCATGTGCTTGATGTGTTTTGCGGGAGAAAAAATAATATTAAAAAATTTCAAAAAGAGTTGATATCTCGAAATTTTTTATTTCGTAGTAAAATTTAAACCTAAATCTAAATAAAATATAAAAAATGGAATCCCAGGGGATATATTTTAAGAAAATTTTTTTTTGAAATTTAAAAGTTAATATTAGTACTTAAATATAAACATTTTAAATATATGTTTAAACAATTTCATAAAAGTTCAATCAATTATCTTTGAAATTATCTATAAATTTGAAGTTTCTACCTTTTATAGAACTTGAGATATAGCCATTTGAAAATGTGTCTACTGTGCCAATTCTCAAAACCCCATGGGTCCATATCTCCTAGGCAAAAAATCACAAAATTTTTTCCCGAGATACGGGTCTTCTTATTTTATGAAAGGAGCTCATAAAAAAATTTCAGCCAAATCGGAGATCATGAGGTCATTTTTTGCCAAAATTCGTCCAATTTGTAAAAGAATGACCCATATACAGAAAAACATAAAGTGGGATTTAAGGAAATTATTGCTGCATTTTGTTAGAAGCAATGAACACTAAAAAAATTGAATTATTATAATTCAATAAAATTTTATCATCATTATACGAATATAAACATATATTTTTTCCAATTTTTTTTTTTAATTATATGACGTGCTTCTGCTTTAAATTAAAATTTTCCTAAATGACGGTTTGAGAACCAACTCATGAAATATCGAAAATCTTTATCAATTAATTTTTCTTTGTCACATAGGTTGGCAAATAAAACTTTCTACTCTGAATTAAATTTCGACTAAAAGATTATTGGTTCGAAAATGGCCCCCCATATACTTCTACAAAAACATGACATAACCTGACTACTCATTTTCATTGTACTGATATTATTTCACACTGAAAATGACTTAGCGACTTAAATGACTTAACTAGAAATTAGTTTATACATATCATTCTATAATTAAAAATCAATTAGATTCACAACTTCAAGCACGTAGCCCTGTAAAAAACTCTTTACTTGCGATCGTGAATACCACTAATGCAAATATGGCTTATATTAACATGAAAAAAAGTTACCATAATTTTACAGTACTTCATAGTTTTAGTAAATCATAGTTAAATGAATCTTTATTTTCTATAATACTAAATTTATTATTTTAAACGAGGACATATCAAACACATTCAAAACAAATATTCTTTTTCATTACACTTTTTTTTATTATAATAAATTATCCATCATATTCACAGTTTACATGTATTTAATTTTAATAATAACAACATAAAGTGATATCCATCAATATAATAACAATTAAACATCCTATCATCACAAATTAAGACAACAATGCTTCTATAATTACTACTATAGACAAAGAACGAAACTTCTATAAATTCATAGATAAATTAATTTTTAACATTTAATAACATAATAATATTATTACAGTTTATACATTAAATATGTACATTTATTAAATTTATAGGATGTACTTCCACCACAATAAAATTTATATTTATTTATTTAGAAACTAACCCACCATGCAGGATTCAACAAAATATTTGTAAGAAATTAGGAAAAATATTTTAAATACATATATTTATTACAACATATTATTTAAATTAAATTATTTAAATTTCAAGAGTTTAAATACATTTCAATATCATTTTCTCTGATACAGTATATAAATTAAGATGATATTATAATAGTAATCTTCAAGAAATTTTTATGAAGAGAAATGCATACAAGATACGTATATAATTTAGAAAATAATCCATTTTATACATGCTGACTTTTTTTTATAAACTTTATTATAGATGAGTTTTAATATATATTTCCGACGTTTCGGTTGTTTAAGACCATCATCAGGGAAAAAAATTTTTTTTAAAACAACTGAATAGAATAAAATTTGTATATGAAAAATTTTTTGACAAGTGTTTTAAATAATTACAACGAAAAATGTACAATCAGTTTTTCTTTGAAATGACTTTTCTAGCAATGCACAATAGACAACAGAAATATTTTCTATATCTCGCCGCAAATTGTATGTTGGTCTAGTCATAATGTGTAATGACTCCAGGTTAAAGCGTCGGGACAAGGAAGGTTCAGTATTAATGAAGCAAAATCTGGGTAATGATTTTTGTCAATAAAGTGTGAGGCTAAAAACATAAAAAATTTTTTATTGAAAAACCAAATCAAAAATCTGACTAATAGCCCAACACTCATCTATAATAAAGTTCGAAAATAATATCAAGAAAGCTTAAAAAGATAAACTATTAGCAGTAAATGTAGTGTATGTAGTTATATTAATAAAAAGGAGTTTGTAAGGAATGAAATAAGCAGATAAAATTTATAATTATTTTAGGATGCCCTAACTGCATTATATTGATTTAATAAAGGGAAAGTTCCAAATTCTTAGTATATACATAGATTCATATACATATATATAATAATCATTTTTTTAAGTTTTTATCTACGTTACATTATTTTTTAAACTATTAAAATATGAAGCTGCATCATTGTTAGTATTTATATTTTGATTTTGATTCAAAATTAATGCAAATATTGATATTAAATATTGGTATATTAAAACTTTTTATACAATTTTTTTTTTTTCGTTAAAATTATTTTTTAAAAATTATTCAATTCAAATATATTTCATAAATAAAAAAAATCGTTGATCTTTGAGACTTTTTCTATTAGGACAATTTTTGGTTTGAGATCGCAATTATAACTCAATTTATTTCAATGTAATAATTCAAATAGTTTTAAATTTTATATTAATTACCAATAATAAGCTTAACAAATATGATATAATTCAAAAATAATTCGTACAAAAACCCATTTAAATATCGATATTAAGTTATTTGTAAGTTGCCTTTCCAATAATAAATTTAAATTTAATTTTAATTATTAAATTCACTTAAAAATGCCTAAGCATTTTGCAGCTGCCACAAATATTTATAAAAATTTAATATACTTACATTATTATTATAATTATGTGCGCTTTATCTGATAGATGCTCGATTAGGAATAATTCTATGCTTCCTTAACATAAAACAAAATTTGGTAAAATAATTTTACAAGTTTTTTGATATAACAACAATAAAATGGAAGACTTCGTTATTTCGCAGCTTAAAGTCATAAACGTTTTATGGTGCTAATCGCTCATACACCCAACCATTTTCACCCAAATGCACTAAATTATTGTCAACCTCCTATAATAATCAAAAATAAGAAGCAATTATTATTTTATTAAATAGAAAAACAAACAAATAATACTTTTAGTGTATTTTCGCCTTTGCGAAAACGTATGCGATCATGTAAGCGATCCGTTTGACCTTGCCAAAATTCTACACAACTTGGCGTTATTAAATAACCACCCCAATTTGGCATAGGAACTTGTTCATCTGGTTTCAAGTTCTCTTTAATTTTAGCTTCAATCTCATCTAAATGCTTGCGTGAAGGAATTCTTTGACTCTGTTCACTTGCCAAAGCACCAATTTGACTGGCGCGTGGACGTTGTTGAAAATAAGCCGCAGATAGTTCATGTGGTATTTTTGTTGCAACGCCTTCAATGCGCACTGAACGCCGCAATGGGCACCAATACAGTGTCATTGCAACGTTAGGATTCTCGGCTATGTCTTGTGCCTTGCGACTACCATAATTGGTAAAAAATGTGAAACCTTCATTGGTGACATCTTTGAGCAGCACAAAACGATTCGATGGCACACCGGCTCTGTAAAGTAGTTTTATTTTTAAATTATTTTAATTGCAGAATATATTAATAAATACATTTAATAATTTTTCTTTATTTTCATACTTATTTGCTGTTGCTAAGCACGCCGCATTGGCCTCTAATATCTCGTCAGTTTGCAATGCCACCTCAAGCCATTCGCGAAATAACGAAAATGGCTCCTTATTCTTTAGGTTTTTTTCTAGCAAAATATTTTTCTTTCCGTGATATTTAAGACGTAAAGCTGGAATATATATAATATTTTTTAGAAGTTTTTAAATATTTTGTTGGAAAATGCTTACACGACATAGATTCAGCCGTTATAGACATTTTGCGTAATACAGAAAAATTACTCACTATAAGTAATAAAATATTTCAATTGACTGCTATAACAAAGCAAACAGTATGTTATTATCAATTTAACTTTAATAATAACAAAAACAAACTCACTTCTTAATTTTCTTCACGCCTATTACTTTTTTCCGTATGCTAAGCAATCTGACTGTCATTTCTCCAACAGCTGCTGTCAAACTGAAATACACTGAGAAAAATTGTTTGCATTTGTAAAGCATTATAAATTTTAAATAAAATATATGTGGCGCACACATGTAAATGTAAATAAATAAATAAATAAATAAATAAATAAATTTACAATGTCTAAGGCTGTCTTAATTAATAATAAAGTGGTAATATAGATGTACCACATATACACATATATATATATATATATATATATATGGTATATATGTAAATGTGAGATATTTACAGAATCTTATAAAGTTTTTTAATTATATCAGCATCATATCTGAAGAAGAGTAGTTCTAGTTGTTATCTATTGTTGAACATTTAATGTGAAGACGATTATTTAGAATTGTTTGTATGGATAAATTTTGATTTATCATATTGTTAAAATAGTATTGTTATATATAAAGTATATGATTACATATTAACAAAAGAAATTGTTAAAACTCTAAATTCCAATAACACAAGTTGAATGTATGTTGGCATTGATAATAATAGATTTTGTATAAAATTACATAATTAACATAGACTGAAAATTAAAATGAATACAAAATTAAGAGGAATGGGAAAAATGTTAAAAATTTCCAAATAAAACACTTTTTTAAAAATAATTATTTTATGGGCTAATTGGTCAATTATTAAATAATGATCTTTTTTAAAAAAAATTTATTATTTAGTTTTATAAGATTTTTATTGTCCAATATTTCGACTATAATCTATAGTCATCATCTGGGAACTATTGATGACTATAGATTATAGTCGAAATCAAAGAATACTAAATAATAAATTTTTTTTAAAAAAGATCATTATTTAATAACTGACCAATTAGCCCGTGAAATAATTATTTTTAAAAAATTTCTTTTGGTCATTAAAACATTTAATTATAAAATAAAACACTGAAATTTATCTTTTTTTCCAATTTTCAAATTTATGAATTTTTTCAAATCTGTTTGAATATTTATTTACATATAATTTTTGAGGTTCACAATAGTTCGTTGTATGTGGCCAGTATACCTATACTGGTCGATGTAGAGAAAATAGTGTTGTTGATTTGCGTACATTTTGGCCAGTATAGGTCAGCAACTTGCTGTTTTTTCCCATACTTGCGAGCCACCGAAATGGCTGAAAGTTCATGTGATTATATACTAAAAAATTTCTAAAATATAAATATCTTCTCGTTAACCTTTTTTTCTATTTAATATGTAGTTTTTAATTAACCGTTAATTAAATGTTAATAATAAATTATTGCATTTATCAAAAAAAGTGAAACAGAAAAACCACACGTATATGTTTTTATGAAATTTCTTATACAAACTTTATTTAAACCGAAAAAATGAAGTGGTTATTTTGCAGTTAATTTGCTATTTGTTTTTATGTTGTTTTACCGAATGAATTACTATTTGATTATATGTTTTTGTTTACATTTATGTGTTGTACATAGGCAGAAAAAATATTTTATATTATTTACACACATTTATGTGTATATATACATAGATATATTTTAGATACGACTATATATTCATACAAGCAATCTCTTATATTGATAATTATTTATCTCTCTTCTAACTAAATTACCACGAAGATAAAATAATTAAATTAAATGCACTTATCTAAACTGATAAATGCCTTATAACCTTATAAACGTATAAATTCATAAAATTTCTAAGTTAAGTGTCAAAGCTTTTATGAATTAATCGTTTACACAAATTTAATAAATTTACATAAAAATTTTGAATAAATTGATCGCATAAGGTTTACACAAATATTTAATATTGCAACGATATTGGCTAAACGTTTGGTTGAAAAATTGCGTTACTAAGCATTGCAGTTTGTATTGTCATAATTATTACTGATATAAATAGTGCTATTATATAGTTGATTGAAAAATTTACATATATATTTCACTAAGTGCGTTCTTATAACCGTCTACGTGAACACATAAAATTCTGTATTTAATAAAAATATATGCTTAAATGAGTACACTTATTATTTTGTTGCGAACTAAAAATCAGATATATGTATTATTACTGAGTCGTATAAAAATTTATGTGTTTCATATGTACTATGACAATATTTTTAGCCAACACTGTCTAACTGAAGGCGTTTTTGTTCGGACTTATTATTTTATTTTATTTTATTTAATTTATTAATGATTCAAAGAATTTCTTACAAAATATTATTTAAAATCCAAATTGAGAATTCTGTTGTGTATCAGAACTTGGACTTATTATGAAATTGATTACAATTTCAATTTGAATGTACATAAATTAAATAAATTTATTGTCTTAATGACCAAATATTTTTAATAATATTTCTTATTTTTAAAGGGGTAATTGGTCAATAGTTAAATAATTATTATATAACTCTTCACAAATTAGCCCGTTAAAAAACAAAAATTATTATAAATTAAATAAATGCCTCTACGAATAGAATAGTTTTGAAATTTAACAATTAAAAATAAAAAATATAATTAATTAATTAATTCAATTATTCTACAGCTGGTTTATGATTTCGTTCTAATATATAAATACAGCAAGTAAAATTGTTAATAAAAACTTTCATAGCAAAAGTAACAAAACTCCAGCAAAAATATGCGAACATAAAAAGTCAAGTACGGCTTTGGATCAGTTGGTTAAGGTGCGCTGATTCTGAGCTTCATATTTGGCAGGACCCGAGTTCGATTCCTGGTACTTGCAGTCTCAAAAATAATTATTTACGAATAATTAAATATAAGAATTATTTCCAAGACCACTGATGAAGGGTATTTGGCAATACTCGAAACAGCTGTATGGTCAGCCAAAAATTCAATTAATTAAAATAATTTAAAAAATAAATTTTTGTTGTTGTTTCACTTCTGTTCGAAAACCTCTTTATGTAAATTAAATAAATAAATATTATTTTTAGCCATCACTGTGTAACAAATTTATTGCACGAGATAAATATTTTTGTACAATGCAAATTACAAAAACAATTCAAAGTTGTTTACAAACGTTCGTATCTCGGTCTTTGGTTGACAGCTGCGCTTGAGCCGTACTGTCAAAAGCTTTCATACTTTCACGAGACGAATGTCAAAGCAAAAGGATAATTCAAAGGAAAACAATTAGCTGAGCTAAAAGGAATGAGAAAGCAAAGTGTATGACAAATTGAGAAGCACACAAATTTTTGTATTTTGGCAGTGCTGCCAAAAGGCTAAAAGGGACTGGAGCAACAATAATAATTTGGAGCAAAACGTGGGGATACAGTCGCATTGCTGTGCGATGACATGACACAGAAAACACACAAAAGGTTGGTCGTTCGCGAGGACAGTACGTTGGGGCGCATGAAGCATCGACAAACAAAATTGTGAAAAGGAATTTAGTCAAAGCAAAAATAAAATATAAAAATAAAAAAAATTGTCCTGCATATTTAAATGACAAGTTAAGTGAAGTTGAGGTAGGATTTGCAAGTTAAAGGATATTTTATTTATGTGTAAAATAAGTAAATGTGAAAAATAAGTTCAAGAATTTAAAATTTATTAATAAAGAGGAATTTAATTTAGTAAAACAAATAAAAATATACTTCCGGAATAATAAGAAACATTTAACAAGAAAAAAAAAATAAATATTTTATTATTAAAACAAGTGAAGAAAAAAGTAATCTATTTAAATATTTAGTGTGCCTATATGCCAATTGAGTGCCTTATATCCTTTGATAACAATCCTCAAGGTGTATATTATGCTGGACAAGAATTATCTGGCGTGGTCGATCTTGGCGTCGACACAACCAAAAGAATTAAAGGTGAGTAATGGGAAATTTTTAAATGAAGCACCAGTGCTGACCTAAAAAACTCTAACTAAATTTTTTTATGCATGCAAATATGTATAGAACACACATATACATATATACACACAACTACATTACATCAATACTAATTAAATTCTATACTTCCGAATAATTTGCACAGTATGACTCACTACGGTCATTACGGTAGCTCAGCCATATCCTGTTGCCTTTAATGACTGTCTGCAGCCTACCACTTGCTCCTCCAGAATGTCAATTACTGCAGTTAACTGTAAACTATTGATGTCACACTGGAACAAAAGTTCTGAGAAAAGAAAACAAAGACATTTTCGCATTTGCGGTTTTTCGCAGTGTATTTAATTTTGCCTATCGCATTACAAATTTGTTTAACAGAAGCGGATTGAGCTCTCACTAGAACAAGGCCCTTATATCTAACACCTAAACTTATAATTTCCTCATATTAAATTTAAAATATTTAAAGCATGAGCGAAAATTTTAATTTATTATCGTAGTGACAATTCTCCCAGTGGGGGAATTCTTTGTTAATTTAGACGTAACAAGCGCCCTTGAACAGAAGTTTCCCTACTTTGCACATGTTTGTCTGTGGTTTAGTTTCGTTTATTTGTTTTGTTAATTCGCAAAGGAACTAAAAAAACTCTCTTTGCATATTTCACCACTTTTCCTACTTGTTTTTTAATTTCTTTTAGTAGCTTTAAGTGTGTTGTATGTGTACACTACACTCTACACTCAAAGTAGGCATCGTCGGTTATCAGTTCGTTTATACTGGATTCCACAAGAGTTTTGTTTTTAATTTTAACTTTCAATTGTTGTTGCTTTCAATGCAAAATGAAAATTTTTGACAGCTAAAATTATAAACAAAACTCTCGTGTGAATCCAGTATTTGACAATTATTTAATCTTAAAATCAATATATGAATTAAATTAATAATAGTGGAATTTAATTTCAAAAATAAAATAATTATTAAAAAAATTAACTAAATAAAGAAGAAAGTAAAAAAATAACAACAAAATAAATATTCTTAGAAAACAAGTGAAGCATATAACGTATGTCTGATATACCTGTTATATATAAACAAACTTTTTCGGGTACGTTTTACGACAGATTATGAACTTTTTAGGACATAATAGAGACCAGTCTTACAATACACAATTAAGTAATCGGTAACTATTTGATTTTGGGCACATAAGTCTAAAAATTTATTTAAATTAATGACAGTCTTATATATAAAAAAAAACGAACGAGATAGAACGTTAACAGTAGCTTAAGTGGTAACTAATGTTTATGAACGTAATTTTCGGAGACCAATAATTGAACAGGACATTATCTGTGATAACAGTCACAAATGCATTGAATGAGATATGTATATTAAATTCATGACATTTCTAAACGATATAAAAATTATAGTCGCTCCAGGATTTCATCTAAAAGTTCCACGTAGACAAAGGAGCTATAGGGATTGACACCTGACCTTCTTCCAAATGCATCGAATGAGATATATGTGTATAATATTCATGACACTTCTATACGTTAAAAATAGTATAGACGCTCTAGCATTTCATCTGAAAGTTCCAAATTAGTTTAAAGCTATCGACCCTAAAAGCAATATATCGAGTTTTTATTGAGTGTATATCGAGTCTTACTGTCTGTTCATTGTTGCCTTCAAGCAACCGATTAATGTTTCAAATAATATAAAACAAGATAACCAACAAATGTTTATATATCTTTATATTATATTTATATCTATATATTATTCACAAGTAATCTTAAGAGATATAAAATAATTGTAATTTGTTAAAATTAAGTTATGTGGAGTTACTGATGAACAGTATGTTTCTACTGAAACCCAAAACTGAGTAGTCAAAATGAAATGCTTGATGGTTTCTTTGATTTGATTATTTCAACTTCAACAATGAGAGTTAATGCGGAGTTTTTCTGTATAGCTTATGTAGGTCGGGCCTACTGGAAAATTATATATGGCTTAAGAGTTTTCCTCCTATTATTAGCTATCTGAAGAATAGGAGCATGGACTTCTCTTAATGATCTCCGTAACCGGTGGTTACATCCAAAAAACCACCAAAATGTCTGCTTTTCCAAATTCTGCCAACCAAGAGAGGGTAATTTGAATAATTCGTTTTTTAATACAGAAAAGCAATAACTTTATCAAATCACTTCTGTTTTGAAAACAGTAATAAGTCGTTGTACTGAATTTTTAATTATTTCCATTTCTTTTTCGTTTAAATAAGTTACTAATAAAAAAATGTCGAAATATTCAGTGGAAATGTCAACTGGTCTGATAGAATTGTTATTGTTTACAACATACATATATATATTTTATACACAATAGATAAAAATGTAGCTCAGTAACAGTATCACCATCGCCGATTAAATTTTATTTTGTTTTTGCTGCAATGTTTTGGGCACAAATTTCAAGCGACTATAAATTAAGCTGCAATAATATTTTTAAAAACAACAGGCAAGGACATTGTAAATGCATTTTAATTGTTATTGTTATTGTTATTGTTACTGCATTTATAGTTGTTGCTTTTGTTGGGTATCATATTCACTTTTTAGTGCAATTACGCTTATCTGCTATACGAAATCCGACACACATGTTCAGGATAAAAACACAAGCAACAACTTTTGTTATACCCTGAGACCTATATATACATCTACATGCGAGTATATTTATATAAATGTCCCCTCTTGTCAGCTAAACTGAATCCCTTGAGCTCCCAACCACTTGTACACACAACCACACAGCTCTCATCCTGCACTCTTATTAATCCCTTTGCCATCTCTGTGTTAGCGTTTCATAATTTATGTACATTTGTGCGTGGCTTTACACGCTTGTATGTCACTCTGGTGTGTGTCAGCGAAAGCTTTAGTGTTGACAACGCCACCCACTGATGGCAATGCTACATCGCCCCTCCGCAATTTTTTTATGTCTGTTTCTGCTGTGCCTTAATTATTTTGTGTTAATTGTTGTGTTTGTTGTATTTTTAATATTCATTATTTTCTGCTTAAAAATTCCATTAAAAAATAAAAAAAAATGTTTTTTTTATTAATCCACTTAAACTGAAGTCTATTTTTAAACTGTTTTTTCCTATTTGCCAAAGGCCTTTTCAAAATGTCCTTAATTTCTTAATGTCACCATCAAATAGTAGCGGTGAAAGTGATTAATAAAATAATTCAAATTTAATTTAAATATTCTTATAATTTTGGCTTTAATTTTCTATTTTAAATTAGTTAAAATGTGATATTCTCAGGGACATCAAGATTGATCCCATCAAAAAATACATAAAGGATAGAGCCCTGAAATTATTTGCGAAATCTGACAGACTTACCAACACCGCATTATCGAATCTCAAAATGGTTACAGGCTCCTCGGGGAGGTATGCAGATCTGAGGTCAATTATTGCTTAGTCTGATGAAGTGATAAACAACAATCTAGTCAAGGCGCAAAGAGGGCTTTTGAAGAAACCTCGCAGTTAATAGAGAATAAAAGTGTTCAGATGCACTGACTCAACTAGCCTCAACATAATAATTAATATAAAATATTTAATTAAATTATTTTAATTTATTTACATTTATTATGAATTTATGTAAAATTTATTATGATTACTTTAATTTAGTTTTAAATTGGTTTTGATTTTGTACGGCGACTAATGAAATAGCTATTCAACCTTAAATGTTAATATATCTGTTAAGAACTATACAATTAAATTTAGGCGATAGAAGAGCACAATTCCATTCTTATAAGCCTATTAAACCTCAAACACAAAAAAAAAAAAACAAATTAATAAATTAAAATTAAATTTTAATATTATTAATACCAGGGCTTCAGTTTCCTTTCCGGTTCTATTAAAAAAGTAGGAATCTTATTTTCCTATTATTAAAATCATTTCATATATACTATTAAGAAAGCATACTTTACTGATTTATCTATAATGATAAGAATAACCCTTACATTTCTAAATATGAATAACTGAAGAGGAATATACATATATAAGCAGTGCTTATCCCCTATTTTTTTTCGGTTTGACGCTGCTTTTCACTCCGGCTAAGCTATCAGTTTTCTGCGGGTAACAGTTTAGTCTCGGTTCGAAACTTGGCTTTATTCTACTAAATATTGAAACTTTTTGAAAAATGCCCTTATTTAGAAAACATTATTTAGTACTTAAAAATTTGTTAGAATCGTAAGAAATTTAATATACATACATAATAAGAAAAAATCAATATATAATAAATTCAAACCCTAATTACTTAAGATTTAGGCCTCTACTTCAAATGTTCTTTCTATATAGTAAAATACTTTGAAACTTAAAAATCCAAAATTTTTCAAGAAAATTATTTAATAATAATTGCTATTGTTTAATAGGTTTGTTAAGACTTAGGCGAACAAACAGAGCGTACTGGTTTAAAGATAAGTACTTAAAACCAAAACGCAAGATGAATGGTAGAGAAAAAATTGAATGTGGAGCTAATTGAGCAAATGCCACGTTTGATAAACTAAACAATATATGGCGATCTAGTGAACTCAGTAGGCAGGCCAAACTGCGAATCTTTAACACAAATGTGAAATCTATCTTGTACTACGGCTGTGAAACGTGGAAGCACACCAGACATATAGAAAGAAAGATACAAGTGTTTGTCAACAAGTGTCTACGTAGAATTCTCAAAATATGGTGGCCGGATCAAATATCAATTGAACGCCTGGTGCACCAAACGAATCAAAATAAAAAGAGAAAGTGAAAATGGATAGGCCATACACTTCGATAACCGAGAAAGTACATAGCTAGGCAAGTGTTGGCATGGAGTCCACAAGGTACTCAAGGTACTAAAAAAACAATCATTCATAAAGAAAATATATAGGATCTTATCAAACAATATTAATTGGAAATTGACAAATTTGTCAACTAGATTTAATACAATTCAAAATAACATAAAATTCGTATTTTTGCAAACTATGAAGTGTTTTACTTGAAAAAAGCGACTTCTAATCCATCACACATTTCTCATAGACAGATTTAAGTATGACTTTCGAGATAAAATAAGATAACGTTCCCAACGGATTGAAGTGGAGTGAAGCATTAGTGATTTTATCTGTCTCCAAACCGATCCGATTTTCGATTTCCGAAAGAAATCCATTTTGCTAAGATGGTGACGCAAGTTATGGACACCTGCTATTTGTTCTACCTAGGAGAAGTGCCATAACGTAGTCGTAAAACAGAATCATTTGTTGAGCTTGGTGGTTGGTTGGTTGCAGTGGCAGGCCATTATATAACCGCATGTACTGCAATTAGTGATTTTTCGCCCTTGCAAGAACCGTAGTATAGAAGAGTAGAGACTAAATCTATCCTGCCTATCCTGGTTACTTAGAGTGTGACGTAAGCAGCGACATCTTTTTATTGAAGTTCCTATGATTTTAACATCTTTTGCAAATATTTTTTATGAATGTAATCGACTCGTCACTCCAACGCTAAAGGTGCCTTTAGGGTTGGTTCCTCTTCATATTAGTTTCCTCTTCTGCGCTGTGTGTTCTTTTTTAATTGTGTGTTGAAACTACATCAGATTTACACAAAAAAAAAAATAAATAATAATGTTAATAACATCTTATTTTAATAAATTTTTTATAGCTATTCACATCACTGTCAGCGGTTACGCAAAAACGAGATGGATAAAAAAAGGATATCCACGTGATAGCGAACGCGCAATATGTCGCGCGTATCGCTCATATTTGTCATCCCGTTCATATGTGCTGGGCACATGTGCCAGCAGTTCGTGCATGGATTGGAGTGCAGGTGAATATTCGTATACGTTTCACGTAATACTGCCAGAAAATTTGCCAACAGCGTTCGATGGCAAATACGGACAAATACGCTACGAAATCATAACGACTATCGAACGACCCAGCAGGCATCCAAAAGTCTTTAAACTGCCGTTCACTGTAATACAACCGTTGAATTTGAATGAGGATGCTATATATAGGGTAAGTTTTGTTCCTCTAAATAGTAAGTTTTGTTCCTAAATAGTAAGTTATATGGGGGCTCTTATTACTGAATGGTTTATTACTTTTTTACTAAAAAGCGATAAAAGGTATGAATGAAAAAATAAGCAGATTTTGTTCTAGAATTGCAGACACTATTTTTTCAATAAAAATAGATATTCTTAATACTTTAAGAAATGTATATTATAATAAATTCGTTTTCTATTTTATGTTCTTTTTTAATCCATAATTATTTCAACTCTAAATAAATGATTAATTTTAGATACCATTAGATATACTCAATCGCAAACGTTTTTGGAGCTTTTGTTGCCCAACTGGACCATTAACTGTGAAATTCTCAACGCCCTATTGTGGCTATGCACCCGGCCAAAAAATACATTTCGTCCTTTATATAAATAACGAATCATCAATCGATATAACCGAATGCGAAGTCAAATTAAAACAAGAAGTCATCTACGAATCACACGATCCACAACATGAATTTCGTTATGATAAAAATTTAATAGCGCGCAAGCAATTTGGCAATGTTTTACGTTGGAGTCGGAAAGTGTATCGCGGTTGGTTGGATTTACCATCCATAGCACCAACATCGGCTAGAACAACTTGTCCCATATCTGTGAATTATTTAATTAAAATCATTATAAAGCCGACTGAATTTCATTGGAAGTTAAAGCTTAAAGTACCTATAACAATTGGTAGTATACCAATTATGGACAATCCTATGACCATTAATGAGACGTTATTACATATACAAATGTCAACGCGCACAAATAATAATAGTTATGTTAGTGGTGAACCATCACCCACTTCATTGCGACAACAACAGGAGCAACATGAAAGTCGAGCCACGCCTGCCATACTAGTAACGGATGGAGACAATCCACCGGATTATATACCTATGAGTAAGTAAGAGATAAGATAAAAGTAATTTGTATAGAAAACAGTTTATAAAATAGGGATATATTCCATATGATGTATTATAGGAACTTCGTGTTATTAAGTGTTAAGATAATCCCTTAAAGTTCTTATATCCCCATAAAATGCTGACAGTAGACTATTCTGTTCCATTATATTTCATGTGTTTTTAACTTCACTTTCACCTTCTCTAAACAAAACTAGTTAAAGAATGTAGATCTCATAAACCAAGACCAGATTTTGGGTAGTCATTAAAAGGGACGCGTGATTACTGCAATGCTTACTGCAATTCTCTCTGGTTACTGGTGTATAGGAACCCCTTTTAGAGAAATTTCACATTTCTTTTCACATACTTACTCTAGAAGTTGTGCAAACTTATCGGAAAAAGTATTAAGGTCTACCTAAAGCCTACAGAAAAAACAGATTTTTAGGGAAGTCCTTTTTAGACAGTCTGTCAGACTGTCTATTTAAAGATAAGGGTGAAAGATCTGTTAAACTATCCAAACTCAACGAGATGGGTTTAGTTTTTGTCTTTTTTTTTTATAACTTAAAGTGTTTTGGTAGGAATGTGAGAAAGTTGCTAATTATCGATATCGATAGTTGCTAAAAGTCTTGCCGTAATAGCAAGTTTAATGAATTTTTTATTTCTATGCTTTTGTTTCTTTTATATTAAGCTCTAAGCTCTACTAGTTTTATATGGATTTTTTTGTTTCTATATGTTTGCATAGACTTCAATCCAAATAAATGCCCAGGTAGATATTGTTATATGCTTGGTGTATGGGTATTATATTTAAAGTAGTTATCAAAAAGGTATCAAATAATTATATACGATATATCCATATACCATATATATATATAAACTTTTACCAAAGAATCTATAGTACAACGCTCATACAAACGAAATACCCACTTTATTTTCCTGGTGGATTTATAATAAATCCGCCCAACCTCATGCAACAATGTTCGATCGAGTCACAACTGGTATGACGTCCAGTTCAAACTCATTGCAACCCACAATTGTTTTTATACGCCTGTTTCTTTTGCCTTGTTTTTATTTGTCTATTTTATTAATATACATTGATTAGTAGCGAAGTGAATGGTAAAGAAATCCCTCAAATAATTTTTCGATATACTTTGTTGCTTTATCTTCTTGTTTCCAGTACAAGGCCCATATCATAGGAGTAAAGAGTAATAGAATATATTATTTTTTTTATTGCAACAAATGATGCACTACAAAAACCATTATGTATGTACAAATGTGATATTGGAGACATTAAGTCTGCAGTATATTAATGTGTATGTTTTTATTGCACATTTGTGTGCATATATTTTACCTCAAAAGGAACTACTTCTTAATAGTTTGAATTTTTGGTGACTTTTTGTGATTATTTTAAAAAATATTTTTAAGATTCATATAAAAGTGTTTGAAAAGTATTTTAAAGAAAATAAAAATATTAGAAAAGTAAGAAAAATTATATTGAAAAAATGTATAGAAGTCACTAAAACCACTAATAATGCTTCCTGGTTTGAGGAAGCGCATGAATGCTATTTACAAAGGATTGAAATGTTAAAATTGGAAAAGTCAGAAAAAGAAAAAAATCCGATTTGAGACATAAATAAATTTGTAATGTGCTTTTACACTACAATTCATACCAATAGCAAACAGGTAATTTTGTTTTATATACTATTAAATTTAAAAACTTATGAAATGTACACAATTTTGACTTCGTCACTGAAATGCTGTTTGATCGCTTGAACATTTTACAGCGAACAAACATACAAACATGCATATAATGTAATACAGAGGGTTGCATGTATGATTGAATACGTATGCAGTCGGGCTTTTGTCAGCCTTACTCGACTCACATATAGGTTTGAACTGAACATCATACCAGATGTGATTCGATCGAACATTGTTGCATCAGGTTGGGTGGATTTATTATAAATCCACCAGCAAAATAAAGTGGGTATTTCGTTTATATGAGCGTGGCACTTCTTTGTACTATAGATTCTTTGCTTGTACTCTAGACTCAAAAGTATTACTTGGGTGTGTTAATTTCTATATGATTATATTGACTTCTATATAAGTGATAGGTATCATTATCTGTTTGAATATTCCTACGCTATTTAAGGTATCACAATTGATGGTTTACATGAAAGTGAACAATTTTTTATTTTATTATATTTTATTTTTTTAATTTTTTTATTAATTTTTTTTAATTTCCAATGTATATTTTCATTATATCTATATTAGTTTTTATATACTATTTTATTTTAATATTATTAAGTATTGTTTATCACTTTCTAAATTGGTTTCCGAAACCTACTTATGGATTTTGGTCTAACGTTCCAAGCAGCACGTTTTGGCTTCTCGTTCGATTTTACGTGAAATATATCCAATCCTGCATTCAACTTAAACTTGGGGTCTTGAAAATCAGATTCGCTGTATGTACTAGTTGTTTATTACCTGCCAATTGCTAAGTAGCTTTTGTTATAGTCCCTATATAATGGAACTACGCAGAGGCTGTGTGGCAATTTGTATTGAGCACAATAAGGATAACATCGACCAGGTTAAAGACACGTTGCCTTTTATATTTGGATGTTAATTTGTGGGATTCGCGGTCACCAAATTTATTATTTACTTTATATATTTATTATTTATTTTATATATTTATTTATTATTTATTTTATATATTTATTTATTATTTATTTTATATATATATATTATTTATTTTATATAATTCCGTTTTATTAATATTATTACAATTTTATTTTTATATTTTATAATTATTAATTCGATTTACCAATTATATTTTGAATAGCTTATAAAGTGCAGTATATTTGTTTTAACCGTTGTTGTTTCTGTTTAAAAATATAATATTAACATAAATTATTAAATTTAATAATTTTATTTTGTATTTTAGTGCCGCCATCGTATCAGGACGCTATGGCATTGAGTGATAAATTCTATGATGATAATGAATATTTGCAGAACATCAGTATGAGCAGTATTACGACTAATGATAAAAATGAAAGCTTTAAGCCACGTTATCCCGTTTATTATGAATATGAAACACCAACCATACCGCCCGGTATAGATGATTCTACATCAGATATATATGATAATGTCTAGTTGCGCTCTATTTATTAATGCTCTAAAAATTATTTAAATTTTTATTTAATTATTATTAAATCTTAAATAATTAGAATGCAATGTTATTTTTTTTATTTTGTGATGCTATAATTAATACTAAAGTTAAAATTTAAAAATAGTTAACGTTATACATATATTCATTTTGTTTTTTTTTATCTTGTAAGCGTAGTTAGTAATTTATAATTCAAAATTTTTCTAAACAATATATACTAAAATATTTATAACTTTACAAAACCAAAATATTACTTTTACAACTAAAATTTTTAATATACATATATACAATTTTTATTAATAATAACAATTGTCATTACCTATATTGATTAATATTGTTGATTATATATATAAAAAAATTTTTTTCTTAGTAATTAAAAATTTAATCATTTTCGTATTTATATAATTGCTTTAAGTACTTATACACTATTATATATTAATAAAACAATATTATGTTTGCTCCACTTCTCTTCGCATATGTATATGTATATTTATGTACATTTAAACATTTAAATAATGCATTTATATCTGTTTATATATAATAAACATATTCTTCTTATAAAAAAAATTTTAGTGTTTATTAATTAAAAAATGTTATTTAAATTTGAAAAACAAAATTAATTCAAAGGAGTGTATTGCTCTATTTATGAGCTTGTTGAACGATTCTGTTCAAATAAAAAGAAGTATTTTTGCATATATATTACTTTGTATTAATATTAAAGTCACTAATAAAAAGTCATAAATAAAATACAGTTACTAAGATAATAACAAAAAACAGTATTTGCCATATTTATTAAGAAATAATTTAGTTATTTCTTAATAAATGTTAGTTTATGTTTCAAAGATTCGAAATTTGAAATTTTTTAAATACTAAAATATTTTAAAATACTATATAAATATGAATGCATAATTTAAATAAAATTAATAAATTTTAATTATTTACAAATTACTTTAGTTATTATATTATTATAAATAAACAGTACATAATTTGCAGTTCATGTATTTACACTTATTATTAATCATAAATTATTATAATTATATGTATAAGTGGTAAGCAAAAAAACAAAAAAAATAAATATTCGTATTAAAAATATATTTTCTTATTTATTCAAAATTATTGGAGTATATATTTTCTATATAGTATAAATAAATTTGATTTATTATAACTCTTAAATGTATTAATACTCTAATATATGATACTTATTGTATATTTAAAATGTTCATTAAGTCGACAAGTAATCATTTTTTTTTAACTTTTTGTGATAAATTTGCACGCAATAACACAATTTTAATAACAAAATTTTTTTATTATTGAACAATTATTTAAACATTAAAAAACCAAGATAATACCAACAACAACAAAAACAACAAGTATCTTTCATTTGAGTTATTAACCTGATTTGTTTGCCTGCCTGAACGTATCTGTAATCGTAAATATGCAACTCAAAATTATATATTTTTTTCTATTTAATTATTATTTAAAAATAGTTTTGCCTTTAAAAATAATTTTAAGACAAATACTAATAAATATCAACTATTTTCGTCTTCCTTCTGTACCTCAACTCAACTACAACTCTATGAACGTGTGCAACAGAGAAGCTTTATGACGTATCGCCATCTCAGCTACGTATCGCTTTAGAGCCGCCATCGCTGGAGGACCCGCACACGCCAAGTGCAGCCAACTTAACAATTTTTCCATACGAAAAAAAATAAAAAATTACTTCTAAAATAGTTAAATATTTAAATTATCATATTTATATTTAAAATTAACGTTTAAATAGCTTTAAGTCGGAAAAATCGTTATAAACAAAACATTACGAATTAAATTTGAAGCGTAAAAAAATGAAAACAAGTTGCTTTCTTTAATTTAAATAATTTTTAATATATAAAATGTTTTTATTAAACTAAAGTAATGCATTTTTTATAATTCAAAAAGTGCCACCTGCTCTTTTTTTTAAATATTTTACCATTTCAATTAAAATAAATAAAAAATAAATTTAAATTATAAAAGTTTATAAATCAAAAATTAAAAAGTTTTAATTTATTTTAATTACATAAAATAATGTTAAAAAATAAATTTATTTCTATTCTTATACTTCGTATAACTTATAATCCTTAAAATTTATTATGACATTATAATTTTATATATAAAATATATTATAGTGAATAATAATCGACCAGTTAAAAGAATACATTTTGTGATTGAAGTTAGCAGAGCCGTAAATAAACATATTTTCTATTTAAAAAATTATAAGTAGATGAAGCTTTTCAAACGGAAATATGAAATGCATTGAAAGCCGAGAGTTAAGCTTGAATCCCTTAAATAAAGGGATTCTCATTTAAAGGAATGAGGAGAAAATATCCCTAGGAGTAAAACGTACATGAATCCTTTTCCATTTAATGAAACAAAATAAATTAATAATTTGACTTAATTTATTTTTGTTGATTAATAATGAAATTCGGAAAAATTAAGAAGTTGAGTGGGATAAGTAATACTTTAATAGCTTAAAGAATAAAATGAATTTATTTTCACAAATATGAATTTAACAAAATTAAAAAATGTTCTTCTCTTCATATTTATTAACAACAAAATCCTAAAGTCATATAAAAAAAACAATAAGTTATTTATTTAAATTTATTTTTTAATATTTGTAATATATTAATATAATATATAATAATATAATATATAATAATATAATATATATTATATAATATATAATATAATATATATTATATAATATATAATATAATAAAATATAATAGGCTAATATTTAATTTATAAATATTTCGTATTAATTTTTTTTAAATTTCAATTCAGTCACTATTTGTATAAAAAAAGTTTATTTCTTTAAATTAATTAAAAGTTTAATATGACAAAGAACCAATTTAAAATAACAAAAAAAAAAACAGCTATGTAGTCAGTTGAAAAATTCTATTAATTAATAAATTTTTTTTATATGTTGGTTAAAATGAAATGAAATAAAATTTTTTTATGATATTTTTATGATGTACACAATTAGTTTTATTAAATATTTCTATATATTGAAATTTTTAGTTACTATTTTAAGATGACTTCATAAAAAAGTCTATAAATCTTATTCAGCACGATTTTTGTAATCTATGCATATTAATTTATTCTATAATTAATATAACAAAAATAATAAATTGTTTACAATTACACAATTATGCAAAATAATTAAAAGTTGTTAGAAAGTGGGAAGCTCTGAAGCGAATAATTTGGATGTAATTCAATTCAATTCAATAGCAAAACACCGTTTAATTTATAATCAATTCATTAAAGTGAGTCAATAGTAATGTATAGTCAGTATTTACGACAGGTTAGATTTGTGAATTGAGCTCATGATTCAAAAAACGAATATATATGTTTTAAATATATGTACAAAAATATATACAAAAATTTGTACTAATCTAACTAAAAATGATTATTATAAATTACTAATGAATTATAAAATTATTCAAATTATTAATAATGATTATTATTATAATAATAATTATAAAAATGACACTTATGATTAAACAAAATAAAATAGTAATTATTTAAAAAATGCTTTAAAATGTGTACATTACATTTTTTTAAATTAAATGTTTGAAAAATTATAAAGCATATGTAATTTAATAATATGAAATAAATCTTTTTTAAATAAACAGAAAATTTTAAATTTTTATATTGAGGCCATGTATACCATATATCATAATACAATAGTTTATTTAATTTTAACGAATGTTAAATTTTTTAAAATTGTAAGAATAACACTTCTATATAGAAATATTTACATTTATTTATTTATATTTAAAATATTAATATATTATTTGAATATTTCATTTTTTATTAAATTAAAGCTCTGTTATATATAATCACAGAATGTAAAATTTAATTAATCAATGTTTATACTAATAAATATTTATTAATTAAATAATATTATATATAAATTAAAATTGTAATAATAATTTATAATTATAATATTATATAAAAATTAAATGATATTGATATTATATTTATTGCAGATATGTTTACTTCTTCCCTTTACAGTCGAAAGCACACAAATAATATTATATGAAATGAAACAATGAAATTTATAATATTAATAAAATCAATTGTTATAAATAATGCAAAAGAAAAATAATTTTGCCTCAAAAGCTAAAATTCATTAAAAAAATAATAACTTAACTTGCACAATTTACTATCCATAAAAAAGCGTAATTTTAAACGTTTATAGTAACAAAATAGCCATCAATTTATATATACTTACACAAATATAAACATATTTATATATGTATAAGTACGATTTAGCATTAATATTTGCGGTTTTAGTATTTAAGAATAAATCAAATTTACTGTAGTCATAAGAAATTTAATTAAATTTATTATATACAAAAAAATTATATCTTTTATTTAAAGCAATATTATTTCGTACCTAAAAATCAAAAGAAAAAATAAATGAAAATATTGACGTTAAAATTTATTAATAACAAAAATTTATTTTTATTAAAATTGCATTCTTTGTCTACAATTTAAGAGTTTAAAAATACGAAAACAAAAAATATTTTTTTATTTAATAATAAAATTTTTGACTTCTAAAAATATTTCAAATATTCAAAATCTATAAATCTTAAAAATTATTTGTTAAATTTTTCTCATAATTTATGTATTGTTTACATGTTTAAACGAATATTTTTATCTAAAGCAATTTATTACTATAAATGACAGTAATGAGCAAAACATTTGACGCAATTCACGTAAATACGAGTACTTGTTTATTTAACAATTTTAAATTAAATTAAGGGAATAATGAACAATTTACAATATATATTGTATATACATTAATATATTATATATATATTAATATATACGTAAAGATTGTTGTATAATAAATAATAATAATAGAAATAATGAGGTTGCAATAATGTTAATGGATATTAGTGGAAGAAATAGAGAAAATTTACTTATATCAGATACCGATATCTTATTTAATAATTTACTTAAAACTCATCTGTTTTTAAAGTAGTTTTCCATTTGTTTATCAATTTATTAATTAAATACCGTCAACAAAATTAAATAACAACGCAATTAAGAATTATTGAGTTATATGCCTTAATAACGTTAATAATTCGTAATATAAAAGTTAAATTATAAAATCATTACGTTATTTGCAAATAGTTTATCTTTCAAGATTGTATTCAGGCTTGGAGATATAACATTTTTAAAAATAAAAAATTAGATTTATTTATTAAGTGCTTTATTTTATCGTCAGCATTTTTACAAGTTCGTGAGAGTGTATAAAATATCATTTTGGTTGTATTGCGAATTAGATCTATAGAGTATGTAGAGGAAGTGATTTGTTTGTTCACATATATTGTAAATATGTATATATATTCAGTTCAAATATTAATTTCGCGTTATTTTAAAGTATTTTAGTTGGGCACATATACATAAACATTTGCTTATAAGCAATTTAAGAGTGCTACAATGAAACGACTTTATTCGATACCGTAGTTTGAGTTATATAGTTACAAATTATTATTATTATTGTTATTGAAAAGAAGGGATCGTGCACCTAAAAGATCTATTGTGCCCCTTAGTCGGATTACAGTGTTTCTCCAAGCTCGATTTCTTTAATGAAAGACAGTATAGAGCTTATCTTTCCTAGTCTTAACTCCTTATGATCCATGAAATACCCTACTAGGTGTTTCTTCCGCTTGTGTATCAGTGCCGGGCACTCCCCAAGCACATGGTATGCAGTTTCTCTCTCTTCATAACTTCGATAGATGATTATCCATTCTACAGTGGCCAGTCAATAATTTCGCAATAATTCTTAGGTTTTTTTTTGTTTGTGCTATGCAATCTTTGAAGTCCCTACAAGCATTTTAGATTGTCATATACACATAAAATAATAGATCATGACAGAAAAAATATTTTCCTTTTTAAGAAAAGATATTCAATTTAATAATTGTTTCGCAATATAACTTATTTGACTATGATCATGAGCAATAATCATTGTTTTGTCAATAATCAAATGTCATTGGATTGTGTTGAGTACCTTGGTGTTGAGTTTTATGGTACTAAAACTCATTAACTTAATATATACTAAGCTCTCGATCGGAGAACCTGAAAGAAGTGATACTGGTCCGGGTCGAAGATGATGTTGAGTAAGATTGTTGCATTTCTCAGGCCACTATGTATGATTCTGTAGAAAGTGGTTCATTTTCTGGATAACACCAGTTTTTATGTAGGTTTAGGAATATAAGAGGATAATAATCGACTTCTTCCAAATCATGCGATGGCGGTCAGTTTTAGTATGGTGTTAATAATGTCTTTGCGTTTGAGTAGTGTTGCTTCTAGTCGGTTCTGGATGCAATGGTTTGAAGTAAAATCTTGGCGTAGTAAAGATCTCTTTTAAAGTTATATCGATTTCATTCATAGTTGTAGGATAAATGGCAGTTTTGAAATTAAAAGCGAAGATATTACTTGTTTCAGAAGGGTTTGTTCTTCGAATGACATATTTACCATCAACAATATCTTGGAATGGAAGCGCTAGGAAATAAGTAAAAACTACAGCTTTATCCTTATTCATGAATTTGATAGTATTAGTCCTACATGAAGACTATCGTCGTTTTCAGAACTGAAGTATTTATTGAAGACTTCAAGAATTTTATTAAATGTTTCAAGGTATTCAAAGAATACGTGGGGATTCTTTGAATACCAGTCTGGGGATCGCCAGTCTGCTGAGCTTCCCTTTCAATTAAATAAGATTCAAATAAAATGTATAAAAGATATGACTATCATTCAAAAATGCATATTTGAGATGTTAAAGAAGAACTTAAATGTAAACAATATATTATATAAAGACTGTAAAATCTTGTTCTTGCAAATCTTCTTGTAAACTACGAGTTGAATATTTCAATAAAGTTGAATGCGATATTTGGGAATACTAATCAAAAAACTTCCACTGTTTTCTTAAGATTTTTTTAGTGGTTTCGTTGAAAGCTACATTGTCAATTATATCATTATATCATCATCAATTATAGTAATTCGAATAAAACAAACCATTTATGTTTAGAAGTTTCTTACGTAAAAATTAATTAATCTCTGTTCTGTGCTTATCTGCAATATTTTGACACATTGTATCTGAGATAGAAAGAAAATATAGAGATAATAAGTACAAATTATGAATGAAGAGTATTTAAATATATATATATATATATATATGTATGTATGTATGTATATGTATAATGTGGCAGAATCATTCATGTTAATTTTAATTTTTTTGAGTAAAGAATTTAATTGAAACAAAAACAGAAATTGGTTTTTAATAATCTTTATTATTCATCATATACTTTGGAATTTTTTGGAAAATTATTTCAAGACAACGCTTTTATAGTAACTATATAACTATTAATGCAAACCAGATGGTTGAATTTTAATTTCAAATAAATATATCATAGACCACATGTTAGCAAAATATGTTTATAAATAAAAGTGTAAGTACTTCTCATATAAGAACTTGTATAAAATTTGAATCGATCTAAGTGAAACCACATATCTATTGAAAGTTATTGCTTTTTCTTAGATTATATGAAAGTTTAGGTAATTTTATGTTTTAAGAGCACTTCTAGTAAATCTAAGAAGCAAATACCAAGAAATTACCATTTTCTTCAACCTAAATTTTGAAAAAGTAGTTCGCATTCTGTGAGTTAACCACAAATATATTCGATTCAGTCTTCTTATTGTATATGAGCCTTGTCGATTATATACTTTAATGAATTTAATAGAAAATTATTATTTATATTACTATGTGAGGATTTTAAATGTATTGTATTTTTTTAATTATAATTTTATCAAAATATCAAACAAATTATGTACAAATATAGTTACGAATGTTTTTAAGAATTTCAAAGTTAGGCTCTATAAGTACAGAATATTCTCCAAAGTTTCTTCAATGGAAATATAGATTCTTATTGCCTAATCTGAATTAATTTTGCTAGAAATTATTGAAAACGGTTAATAACGTTTATAGTATTTGTGGTGAATTTGTGTAGACTGTGAACTTTTTTTCAAAGTTTATAGTTGTAATATTATAAATTTTTATTGGTTCAACTCTTTTTTTTATAAAAAGAACTGCATTTGTATGGGTATAGTTCGATTCTGATGACTGATTCTTAAAAATTTTTTAAGCAGCTGCTAAACTATGTACTTAATAAATGTTCTTATTAATGTTTTTGTTATAATTGTTGTTTTCATTATAATTGTTATTATTATTACCTTCTATGAGTAATAAGGTTGGGATAACCTAACTCATACTTTCAACAAGACAATAATTTTTTTTATCAAGACCATTGTTGCTATATTAAATATATTCCTCTGAAAAGATAATACGTCGGTAGAAGAGTGTTATCACTCTTGCATAAATTCTTGGACCCAAAAAATATAAAAAATATCAACTACCAACTATATTATTGAGTATCAACAGCTTCAATTGTTTGTCTCTTGTAATTTTAGACAATTCCAGAACATTTTATTCCGAAATTGTCTACATATTGCCATCTCAATACTTTACACGGTTAGGATCTAGTAAATCTTTCATTAGTGCAAGTAGCAAGAATAATTGTAAGGCCTTAAGTTAATGAGAAATTTTATTTTTGAATAGTTTTATTAATATTAAATAATAAACAATTCTTTTGTCACAGAAAAGTAGGTAACAATCTGTAATCATTATATATTAATAACATAGCATATTATCCAGTATAATATATTTAATACATTACTATATAATATCATATATTGTACCTATAGTGTAGTATTATATTATAGTTTTGCATTAGCGCAATTAAGATTTTTAAATACGCTGATTTAATGCTAGACTTCAATAGAATCAGTTCTTTTGAACAACGTTTCTTTTCACGCTATGTGTCGATATAACATAGTTTACTGCTTGAGATGTCGACCTTTAAAGTACTTAACTTTTAGATTAATTACGCTAGTAAGAATTAGTGCTAACTAAAAGGGCAACAACAAATAGACTTGTTGTTGGTGGATTCCATGTAAAATTTTTTCACTTTAGAGAACGATATCTCTAAAAGGTATGTGCCGGGAAATCAGAATCTTGTCATTATATTATTCTACATATAGTCATTTATTATTTATTATTTGATTATGAAATAAAAGTTCTTCACTGCTTGGGATACTAATTATAGAAACTTTGAAACACAAACTAAAAAAAAATTTATTTTTTATAATTATTTTATAAAGAGGTTTTCGAACAGAAGTAAAACAACAAAAATTTATTTTTTAAATTATTTTAATTAATTGATTTTTTGGCTAATTATTTTATGAAATAACAGATGTAATGAATGCATCACTTAATTTACATTATAAATTTATTAAAATTTAATTCTGTGAATGTAAGTCAATTAGTTTTATATATGCACCATTTAGCAGAATTAACATTATTATTAAATATTATGCGTATTATTCAAATAAGTTTAATCATTGAAACATATTATTTTTAGAGTACATTTTTTTATTATTTATATTTATTATTTATATATCAATACCTTTTCCATATACTCGTGGTGTTGGTAAAATAACAGCTTTAAATTATTTTATTTATTTTGCTGTGATTACTTGAACACCTTGTTTTATTTAAATAAAATCAGACTTACGAATGTTATTAATATATCTGTTTTCACTAAGGTGAGCTAATTTGACTAATAAAACAAAATTCATATATATATTCTAAAAGTCCTCAAATTTATTTGAGGACTTTCTAATATATTCTAATATAGAATCGAGATCTTTTACCAAGTTTTCAAAAAGGAAAGTTCATATTTTTGGCAAGCAAATCATGTGTCAAATCACTTCGCTCATTACTGTTACGATTATTATTGAATTCTATAAAATATATTTCAAATAATAAATTTTATCAAATATTTAAAAAGCCAAATTTTTTTCTCCGCCCAATAATTATGTATTTAATACCAAAAAAAAAAACAAAAAACACCAAATAAAATGAAAATATTTTTTGATTTAAAAAAGTTCGCAAATATTTATAAGATTTGTGTAAAATTGTTTAATATTTAAAAGATAGGAAAATAACTATATTGAATATATAACAGAATTGATTAAAATATCAATGTTATGAAATAATATTAAATGAAAGTTTTTCTAATAATTTTCATTAAATTTTAAAATTTTATTTACAAACTTCCTTTCGCAACAAAAAAGTTTTGTAAGTGTTTTTTACACAACATTTTATGCGATTGTCATGACAGCAAATGATTAAAAAAACTTAAATAAAATTTTCACTTAATTAAAAATGCTAACTGCAAATGTTTTTTATTTCTAATTTTCATTTTAATTTTATTTCAAATTTATTGCTTATAAAAGATAGTTGTACATTTGTTTAGAGTTTTGGAAATTTCTCTACTGAAACAGCTTAGCCGGTACATTACACTTTACCGCCTCTACTGCCTAAACGGGGTTTATGGGCTTTTGCGAAAGTGACATTCACAGCAACATCCACAGTGACATCCACAGCGATATCTACAGCGACGGCGATGAAATGCGGCTCTAGGTAAGCTAATCTCGCAACTTAAGATAAATTTAACAATTGTTTGCAAATCATCAGAATTAGAATTGTAATTACATTTATTTTTATTTTTTTTTTTTTCAACTAAAACAACAACATTGACTTTTATTGAGCTTTATTTGTTATTTTTTCAGATTTTTTTTTAATTTTTTTATATTTTATGTGGCAGAACGAATTGAAATACATTTTCATGTTGTTGACTGCACAATTTTAGCAACAGTCACAATTCAGCCACAGGCCGGAATGTTGACGTTTTTATCTAAACGGGCGATGTGCGCTTAGCGTTTTGTTTGCTCCACGAGTGAAATTTAGTTCGAAACCAGTATTGAAGACACAATATAAAGCAATAATAATAAACAAAATTTACGAGAGTATCGTTCGGAATTAAATAATAAAATTAAAATTTATTTACCATAAACAAAATTAAAATTTTTCAAATTTTTGACAATCAACAATCGGGTTTGTTAAATAAATTTTTTTTTGTTTTATAAGAAAATCATTGCAAAATGCCAACTACTTGCCAATTCTATTTGAACCGTGCGGTGCCGATTTACTACAGTGGAGAGCAAATTAGTGGTAAAGTTTTTCTAACAACCACAAAAAAATTAAACCTAAAAGGTAAATGTAAATATTCAAATGAACTTGTGTATCTTTCCAAACAAAACAAAAAAAAAAAACAAGGTATAAAAAAATATTTAGTTTCATTAAGCTAATTGCTGATAATAAAGGTGTTGCATTGATATACTGTTGCTGTTAAGCACTTAATGATATATGTTAAATATAATATAATAAATGCTTTTACGATGCTTCACTGATTAGATATATCACATAGGTACTATAAGTGCATTTATATTGAAATTGTGGTAACGAATATACACATACCTATATTTCAAAAGAGTGCGTTATTATCAGCAAACAAATATAATGCACAACACATATAAAATAATAAAATCCTTTTAGGATTTTAATTATAGTTGTTATCTTATGATTATTCTTACATTTTAATAAAAAATGAATTTAATATCTTATAAAGTATATTACTATAAAGCTATTTTGGATGCCGCCAAATATCTAAAAATGATTCAAATTGAAAAAGGTTCAATTTCTAATACATACAGTCCAAATATATATCGACAATCAAACCAATAGATATTTCCAAAAATTCTTTCAGTATTGTTAAGGTTGGAATATTTTATCTTAGAATAATTGTTACATTTTATTAAAAAATATGAAATTATTTCCAAATTAAGTGAATTCATGGATTGTCCATTAAATTGTTTCGGATGCCATAAAACAGGGCCTTCCAGACCAAATAAGATCACGTTGCAATATAAATCATTGAATAGGTTGGAGGGCCGTAGAAATAAATACATACGTTTTTAATTTTTCCGGAAAAAAGTAAAAATATAATGATAATGATAAATTTAGTTTTATTAATTCTTCATTAATTTATCTTTCACAATTCTATCATTATCAGCATTATTAATACTATTTGTTGCCATACGAAAAATATTTTATTTTTAATCTAATGCTAAAATAATGTATTCAATAAATACAACAAATATATACAAAAATCTTTGTCAAATAAGTAAATTACCACAAATGGGATAACATAAAAATAAAAGAATGTGATGTTACTTAAATATAACAAAGAAAAATTTACCTAATTGTGGTAGATGAGAAACATGTCACAGGCCTCATGAGACCCATGGATCGTGTTGTGGACAGCCCTGCCGTAAAATAATAAATTAGAATCTAAATTTCACAGGGTTCAACTTCTTATACCATTAGTTATTACTTTTGTTATATATTTTTTATTGTTATAATACTATTGTTGACCTATTGTTATAATTTCTAATGTTATTAGTTGCAATAGTTGTACTACTTATGGACAATCAAACCATAGGTATATCCAAAAATCCTTTTGGTATTATTGTTATGGTTGTTAGAATATTTTATATTAGTATATAAGTTGTATTTAAAAAAAAATTAATTTCTAATCAAGTGAATTTATGGCTTAACCATCAATCTTTTTTAGATTTCATCAAATAACCAACAATTAAAATTAAACAAAATTTGGTTTCTGGCACTTACAGTTCAAAAATTACTTCAATAATATAATATAATAAATATTACAATAATAATATAATAAATTAATATATGTTTCAATAAATAAATCCAGAGAATCAAATAAGACTGGGTCTTTGTATTGAATTTAAATTGATTAAAATTTAAATATTTCGATTTTTAGTCTAAACGTTCTTACTATTTTTTCTCACTATTCTCACGTTTATATACTATATATATATATATATGTATATAAATAAATATAAAACTAAAAAGTTTAATAAAAAATTAATTAATTATTTTACGAAATAATATGAATGCAGTACCAAAATTTTTTAACTTTAATAATAAAAAATAGTGTTTATAAAAAAAAAGGTTTCTTTTGTTATAATTGACGTTAAAAATCTAATTAAATATATTATTTATAATTTTACTACATACTACTGTAGAGCACTGATAATTTGCAAAATCATCAAAGTTAAACTAAAAAAATTTAATTTCATACTAATTAAATTAGTATATTCTTATGTTGTGTGTTAAAAAAAAAAACAATATTGTTGCGATTTTATTTAGTAGCACTCAAGATAAAAATGTTAAACACAAAAAAGATGTTTAAACTCAACTTTATAAAGTTTATTTTAAATTTCAACTGATAAAAGTCGAAGCCAATTGTACACAAACTCACTTGGAGATCCAATTATTTCCAAATAAAATTTTTGCAAAGATGTTAAATGTTACTTAAAGTAGATTAAAAAGTCTACATACAAATAAACATTTTTATTTCAACTTCAATTTTAATCGATAAAAGCACGTAGTCATTTGCATTCCAATTCATATAGAAACCACTTTAATCCAGATGGTATTTTTCTAAAAGGTGTTAGATATTCTTAAAGTACATCTTATGTTCACTTAATAATTTTTACATCTTAATTTTTTTGTAGGTGTTATATATAATACAATTAATCAATTTTCATACATATGATATATTATTGAATATTTTTTATTGGTGATTTTTAATATTAATATTTCTAAGTAGATTTTAACGTGAAATAAACTCGAAAACTAAGTGCAAATGCTTGGTTGAAGAAAAATATTTCACAATAATTTCGAAAGGTTAGTTAGCAGTGCTTCTTAGTAGTTAGCACCAGATAAATCAGTTAAAAACACGTTACTTAGATTCGAATTTAGGACATTAAATAGAGCTAAAAAGAGTTTATTCGATTATTGTCAAAAAATGTGTTAACACATCTATTAAAAAGCATGCTTAATAAACCTCATCTTCACAAAAAGAAGTTTAAAGTTGTTCAGTATCCGGCCTTGGCCTCCATTAATAAGTGTTTTTACTACCCATTCTGATTTCGAGTCAATGTCATCTAGTTAGATGTTAATAGGCCCTGAACATTCTAAACTACTTCACAACTTCAGCTTCGAGATCGGGTGTTTCACTGCTGTTTATCACAAAATTTACCACACACATCTTTTCGCTACTTATATGATTTAAATGACCCATCTCATAGATTTTACCGATTTTTATTTTTGGATTGAAGTAAAAAGTTTGCAGTTTTGATTCTGCAGGCTTGCAGGCTCTTTCTACAACTGGTGCTAAGAATTCTCCGTACAACTTTTCCCTTCAAAGTGACTAAGATATGAGAGTGTGATTTCTTAAGCAATCCAGAGCACGTATTTGCCTATATATATTTGGTAGCACAATTGTCTGAGGGTGAGAAGATATAGAGCACTTGTCTTCTGTGAAAACCAATGAGTACCGATAAGCTACAATATAATCCTCCTATTGTCGCTTATATTTGGAAGTATTCGTTAAAAACATATTTTTGTCAGTGCCAACAGTTTTCTTTAAGTACCGTAGATGTGGTTCTAGGTGTTAATATCGCGCTTGGCTTAGTACATTTTCTTATAGTAAACTTCTAGTTTTGTGGTTTTCATGTAATTTCGACGCAATTTATGTGACTAGATTTATATAGTTATTAAGCCCCTAGATTATAGACATTTATAATATGCATAGAGTACCGGAATATATTTTCATTCTATTTTGATTAAAATATTATTTATATTTTTTATAGAAGGAAATAGTTATTTTTTATAAAAAGCATTTAAATTTATTTAAAATGTTTTTTATAAAAAAATTACCTACTAAAATACTAAACTAAAACTTTTATAACCTGTCAAGTATCATACATTTTCTGAGTTAAAAGATTTCCTTGTTTTCAAAAGCGTTTTAATCCTATAATCTTTAATCAATTTATTTAATAAATAGTAATGTGATAGAGCAATGTCTAGTGAATACGGTGAGAGTGCAGAATTTTCCAATTTAGTTTTTTCTAATAATTTGCAATTAATACACTAATCTGTGGTCTCGTATAGTGATTTTCTAAGATTACTATATCGTTTTTATTTTTCTATTTTTACTGTTTTTTTTAATCGGAGTTTTGGTTGAAACATATGGTATAAGTGTACTCAGTAGCCATTATCAGTGATAGTATTAGTTTGTTTTTGTAGTTAACCTAATACGAAGCTGGAAATTTTACTCTAATGTAACTTTTACCAAAAAGCATTAGACAGCAAAACTCATATTGATAGTCTGCAAGGCACTGATGTTCAAACTGACAAAAAATTTGAATGAATATCTTATATTAGAGAAAGATATTAATTTCTGTGAAATAATATCAATCCATATTGTAGAATTATGAAATTGTAAAAAATTATACTTAAAAAAACACAATAAGTCTATATAAGGGGCACAATTGATCTATAGGTCAAGGCGCCACATCACCAAACTTATTAATAATGATACATTACTACAGTTGTACACACCAATTATATGGTTTAAATAAGTTCAATACTACAATTTATTAAGCATGTTGGACGAAGAGAAGATAGTTCCACTAACTTCCGGGTTTACGTCCTAGAACTACTCGTCGTCATCGACAACCAAGTGTCGTTCGACACCTCCCAAAATGACTTCACAACCAGGTCCCAGCGAGTCACAACAACAAGAGAAACACTCTTGTCTATGTAGGGGGCACAACGGATGTCTAGGTCGTTGTGTTAGCGTTCTCAACTTTATAATTTTGTATTCTAATTTTACGTTTTACTGTTCATTTTTTCCTTTTGTTCTGATATATCTCATCTTATATATGTTGGTGTACACTTTAAGATAAATATATTTTCTTGTAAACAATAACAGTGATGCAAAATTTTTTTTTTTGACTTGTAAGAAACAACTTACGAATCGTATCTCGATGATCACTGCATCTTATTTCAAGTTTCATCTAATGTCTAATCTAGTTTTCCATTGTAGTAGATAGTATAGTAGTAATTCGAAAAAAGTACTTTTATCGTCATTTAATAGTAAATTTAATATTATCAATTTTATTCGTCTGACAAGTTCTCTCTTTGTTCTAAAATGACACTATTACAACGTTGAAAGTTGTACTAATAGATGGTTTTAGATGAATATGGTTACCATAAATTTATTTTAGCAAAGAACATGATTCGTTGAGGGTCTGATGGCTTGTCTGTCTGAATAAACAACTTTCTGACATGTTGTTTGCCTGGTGGTCTGTAATTTTTTCAGTGGTCAACAAATCAAATTAAACGAGATATCGTAAAGAGGATCTTTGAAAGTTCAGTTATATCAAGTGCGACAATAAATTAGTTTGGTTGACCTTGTCATATCGCCTCCATATAAAATAATTAATTAAGCGAGCAGTTATTAACAGATTTAATTATATTGAATTTAACGTCAAAAATAATTTATAATATAACGTATTAAATTTTAAATACGGATTAATTTAATAATAATTAATTACTTCGACAACAAATTATAATGAATAATAATTTTAGCTCGCTTAATCAACCCTCATATGTATGTATGCATATAATATAATAAGAAAAAGCAATATGTATAGTGTTTTTAAAGTTTCTAATAAAAATCTCTTCGTCGAATCATTTGCAGCTTTTAGAACATTGAGGTCCATTGCACTGTAGGTCCATTCGCATAAACATTACGAAATCCAGTCCATAAGAGTTTGCTCGCAAACTTGAAATAATTTGTTCATTTTTTTTTGGTTTATTTTATTGTTATTAAAGAAAATGTAAACAACTTTAAAAAATAACGAAAAAAAAATAATAAAGTAATAAACAAAATAAAAAGCACATAAAACTGTCATTTTAAATGAACAAAATATTATATTTATGTAGTGTACATACGTTCACACGTTTTAGCATTATGTATATGTATACATATATATTTTTTTAAATAAAAACAGCAATTTTGTTTCATTAAAAAAAGAAAATGTCAAAAAAATTGAAAGAAACAAGTTAACTTCTTTCGCAAAAAAAAAAAATTAATAATTAAAAATTAAAAACGTTTATGAAAACCATTCATTAAAATTAATAAACAAAAAACAGTAGAAATAAAAATGTTGTCATACTCGAACGAGTACGTGTGTAGGGGTATAATTGACTTATAAACATTTTCATTTAATTCATTCAATTCAAATTAACAAAACTTTTGTGAAGTAAATTGGGTTAAATGCTTCTTTTATCACAGTTAAAATGGCAGACAAAAATTGTTTGCTTATTTTATTTATTTTAATTATTATACATTATTTTATATATGATATAATAAGAGCATGTTACATTATCTGCATTACATCTGTAAATAATATTTTATTTTCCTAAAAAAAATGTACACAATAATTGTTAATTGTTCATATCCATCTAAAAAAAATTTTTGAGATTAACTGTGAAACAGACTGTCCAAGTATTATTATTTTTATTAATTTCAATATTTTTTTCTTGTTTTTATATAATACAATATTATAATAAAAAGAATTCCAATATTTTGAATATATTATACTCAATATATTATATTCAATATGTATATTTTTAATTAATAATATTATTTAAAGCAAATAAATTTATTATTGTTATTAATAACAATCAAATCTCAGAATGGTTACAGGCTCCTCGGGGAGGTATGCAGATCTGAGGTCAATTAGTCTGATGAAGTGATAAAGAATAATCTAGCCAAGGTGCAAAGAGGGGTTTTGAAGAAACCTCGCAATTACTAAAGAGTAAAAGTGCTCAGGTGCATTGACTCAACTAGCCTCAACATAATAATAAAAAGATTTAAGTGATTAAAATAAAAGCCTAATTAATTCTTATTTTAGTGTTTATTATTATATAGTATTCAATATACCTTCCATTGGAGTTTTGAAGTATCTATAACGTCTATCTCAGAGCGGAGTGTTAATATAACTGCTCTTGGAAACATATAACATAAGGCTGTTATTTATAGTATTTACAATTTTTTCTTTTACAATAGTTTTTAATAACTAATAATAAATAATTAATACTTTACGATTTAACAATAAATTAAATATTTTATATTCAAATCTAAGTTCCCCAAAAAAGACTATCGATGATAATCCATATATCATTTTAAATGAGCAATCAGCCTTGGCCACTTCCTAATTAATTTATATTTTTAACTATTTTTACTGGGGTCTGCTTTTGGGTGATAACAATAAATCAATATTTCTGACATGTAACTTTCGACAAAACCACTTTTATGGAATTATATATTTAATTACAATTAATAATTTTTATTATATAGTAATTTAAATGACTGCTGATTTTTTTTCTGGACTTTCTTTCAACACGCCGCATCTTGATTAACTTTGAAAGTAAGGCCAGTACAAACAATTTTTCACTTGTCTCGGAATAAATAGTCACCACATAATTTATGATATGAAAAACCCTTTTTCCATAACTGGAAAAAGTGGCCCTTGGGGCTCCATTTGTTTTTTTATAAAAATAATAATTTAAAATAATTTATTTTTATATAATACTAGATAACCCGACAAACGTTGTTTTGCCTTATAAATTATTTCTAGTTTCTAGATAAATTCTAGTGTAGACAAAAAGTAACTTACTTATTATAAGTGTGTAAGTATGTGGTGAAATATGCATGAAATAGGCATGGAGCGCTATGAACGAAAAGGAAAATAAAAATAACAAACGCCAAACAATATTATTTTTAAGATATTATAGTTTATTAATTAAATTATTAATTTGAAATCAATAGATTTGTATGATACCAAGTTCCCTGGCAACAACTGTTGTATCTTCAAATTTAAATTGTTTTGGATTAACTGTAAATAATAATAATGATAATGAGCCAGTTACATTAACCAACAACAGTCGAAGATAAAAGCACTCAGTGTGTCTTGGATTAACTGTAAATAAGCGTTCGATTTAAATAAATTGAGACATGCATCAACTGTTGAAACTTGCTTGCGGGGCATCCATTTTTTTGTTTGAGCCCATGTGAAATAGCGTGGTACTTGTGAATAGAGTAATGTTCTTGCAAAGGCACCAAAATCATCCGTACTATTACACAATTCAAAAAATGCAGTGAGTGTAGATTTAGGTGGATTTGTACCACGATCAATCACTGTCTCGTTCGTGAAAAATACACGCTGACCTTTTTCAAGATGGACTGCTAACTGAACGAACAGCTGCTGGATCCCGTTCATGAATTAGAAAACCGAAGACACGCCAAGCAGCTTCATTGGAGCTGATGTACCGACCAATTTGGTAGAGCGTAATTTCACCGGTTTTGTTCATTGGAGGAGCATTTACATTAGTATTTTCTACTCTAAACACAGCCATATCAATGCCTTTATGGACATACTTATATATTTGATGCTCTTCACAGAACTGCAAAACTCAACATTTATATGAGCATTGTATGTCTTGCTTAGCAGAGGCGAATACGGCACCACCCGCCATTGTCCCCATTATCGGGATTTTTTCGACGATATATTGGATATCCGTCGGTATTTGTTATAGTATCATTAGTGAAATCTTTAGAAAAATTTTTAGTACATTTTCCATCTGCCATGCAAGGCGAAGACGAAGAAACGAAGTGGATGTAAATGCTCGATGTACTTGTTGGCGTAGTTACATAAAATATTAAGAAAAAAATTTTTCTTTTTCAAAAATATAAATAAAATTTATGTGAAAAAAATAAAAAAATTTTTTGTTAAAGCAATAAGGATATTTTTGCTGGATAGGGACTCCCTAATCACTTTAGCGGTATGAAAAATAGATAGTAGCCGATTCTCATACCTACTGAATAAGCATATAAAATTTGGTAAATATCGGTAAAGCCGTTTCGGAGGAGTACGGTAACTAACATTGTGACATGAAAATTTTATATATAAGACCGCAAACAGACATCGTTTGGCCTTGTGACTTATTGATGGTCTTTGCAAATGCCAATCTAATAGGAAATTGAACGCGTTTGAATTAAATTGGCTTGTCTGTGAGAATCATTGGAATTCCTGGCAATAAAACTTTTTCGTTTCGAAACTTGCCATTCAAAATGGTGCCTTCGATAATGTTTTTCATCAATTTTTTAATTACCAATCGCGTATTATTGCATAGCCGTGGTGGGTTCAAATTCCGAAGTAAAATAATCGGTGATCCAACTTTCAGTCGTAAAATGTGTGGTGGCATGCCTGGCAAATCCAGTAGGTTTAAAAACTCTGCTGGATAGTTTACAATTTCGTTGGTATCACAAACTGTATCGATCGATTTGTATGATATTAAGTCGCCTGGCAATGTCTGTTTTATCTTGAAGTTTAATTCATCAACGTCCACGTTTTTTTTTGCTGCTAATGGCTCTTTCTGCCAGCCACCCATGATTTATGTATTGTATGTGTACATCTGGAAATACGGGAATCAACGATATTGCAGAAATTAGGGGGCAGTTTTATGAATTCAGTATTTTCATAGACAACAACTTTTCATATCATAGCAAGTTTTCTTTTTCAAAAATATAAAAAAATTTATGTCAAAAAAATAAAAAAATTTTTATTAAAGGAATAAAGATATTTTTGCTGGATAGGGACACCCTAATCACTTTAGCGGTATGAAAAATAGATAGTAGCCGATTCCCAGACCTACTGAATACGCATATAAAATTTGGTAAAAATCGGTAAAGCCGTTTCGGAGGAGTACGGTAACTAACATTTTGACAATGTTAATTTTATATATAAGATATTAAAAAATAATATTTTATTTTAAAAACGATAACATATGTACCGTTTAAAATAAAAATAAAATTTTGAGAATAATTTACTTTTGTTAGGATCTATTTGTATACTTAAAATTTATTATTCAGTTTATTTAAAAAAAAAAAAGAAGAAAGAGTCCAACAAATTATTTACGGAATATAAACTAAACAATAAAAAAATCGAATATCACTAATAATGACTACTTGTCAATGCTCGAAACAGGGTTGCATGGTCAGCCAAATTTCAATTAATTAATCAAATTTTTGTTATTGTTTCTTCTTTACTATTCGAACCATTCTAGTTTCTTATTCTAGTTTCTTATATTCTGACAAAATGGCAGTATATTGTGTCTCATTGGAATGAAAGAAAATAATTGTATTTGCATTTAGGTAAAACATTTATTTCGTTCAAGATATTTCAATTAAATATCACTTCACTAATAAATAATTAATTAAATGGACTCTAAATGGACCCTACTAAAGTATTTATAAGATGCTTTTAATGAAAATAACTATTACTGGAATAAAATTATTATTAAAATAAAAATAATTATTAATCAAATTTTTGTTGTTACTTCTTTACTACTGTTCAAACTCTTCGGCACACCGAAAAATAAAATCAACCTAATGAATTATTATTTATTTTGTTGTTTACTTAATAGATTATTTATTTTATTTCCAGATATATTTATAGAACTTAAAGGTTTCATCAATGTAAAATGGAGCGAACCATCAAAACCAACAAGTGTCGAGCATAATGACAGCAATGATTGCGATAATATAATTTGTTATCAAGGAAAGCAAAATCTTCTCAAACAAATTATAAAATTCGATGAAAATATTGCCCTTAACCGCTATAGCAAATATACCAGAGACTTCGAGTTCACCATACCCAGTGAGGTACCAGCGACATGCAAACACAAATACGGCGAAATTAGTTATGAACTTAATTTGATTCTGAAACGCAAATCAAAATTTAATAAAATTTTTCATGAACGTATCGTAATCAGAAACGAAAGCGATTTGAACATGCACGGCAAATTAAATGAGGTAAGATTAAATATAAAATCATGTGTAATAACAATAAACAAATTTAATATATAAATATAGAAATAATAATATATTTATTTAAAAATTTTGTTAAAAATGTTTTTATCATAAAAAATTACACAACATAACAAATATCCACTATATGCCATTTACAAATACTGGTATGGAGTACATCATATAATTAAAATTCATTATATTATTGTCTACCAATATTAATAGCTAATTATTCATGCACTCACATATGGTAGAAGTATATATCAAACAAACAATCTGAATGAAATTATTTTTCATACCTTGTCTGTTTTTATCATTTCTATTATTTTTTAGCCAAAAACAGCTTTCGGAGATGGTCTCAGCTTTACCATACCACGCAGTGGCTACGTGCCTGGGCAAATTGTTGACTTTGAACTGAAGTTCACAAAACTTAGAATAGAAAATAGAATTATCGTAAATTTATGTGAAAAAACCACATGTAGAAGTTTAAGTCCAACAGTAAAAGTAAAAGAAAACGTTAGAGTATTGAATAGTATTACAATGGAGAAGACGGGTCTTTGTTCTCATAAATTAAATATGGGAAGAGTGTGTGTGCCGTTAACTATTTCAGTAAGCAACCAAAAATTAGATGATCTCGTACAAGTTTCTTATTATCTGGAAGCAATTGTACTGAATTCGAAAAGGATGGTATTGCAGAAATTAGTTTTACCTATAATTATTGGAACAATTCCTCTGGAATATGAAGTTAAAGAGCAGTTTAATAGTGCACACTTCTGCTATGATAACTTAGGTAAGTAAATATATACATACATGTAATTCAACTATTCGATATACATCTATAGTTGGGTACATGATATATAACTATATGTAGTATATATTAACTCACGAAACTAGTGTTTCATACATTTGAAGTCGTGTTGATATTTTTCAAGATAAAGCAGAAACAGAGTTGTGACAATAGTATTTGTTTTTAAAAATAAATTTTAAATTGCACTTAATGTAAAAAAAAATTGTTCATTATTATTAATGATTTATTAATATTTCGACACAACAGAAAATAATGACTATTGTTTATTGTAGAGTGATATTTGTTTTTCTTGCCAGCGAGCTTAAAAAAAGGAACTTCCAAAACTGTATAAATAACTAATAACATATTTAAATCAATTATTTATTCCGATTAATTATTTATAAGTAGAGATTAATATTTACATGTAAACCTTTAAAGTAACAACTGATTATCTTAATATTATTTTCTAGTATTTATTTGCCAATTTATTAATGCTAAATAACAGTTATATATTTATTTTATCTGAGGCCAATTGCTTGAAGAAATATTTAGCTTGGTTCCTATTTAATCAGCTAGACATTCGACGACGGTGGGTTAGTGAAAAACTACAAATAAAGCTTCAAACTTTCAAATGACACTAATTACATAGATTGAGCCTATGCTTAAAGTTCAAAGTACTTTTGAATATTAGAATACCCAGCTATTAGGTCATACTAGTGTTTGACATGTTGATATTCACTAAAGAGTTATTAAGATATAAAGATATAATATATACATAACATATTTTACATAAGAGTAACCACTGAAATCTTCAAATTACCCTACTTAAAGCTGAGTTCTATAACATAAGTAACCAAACCAATCCATTATATTGTGGAACTGTGGAACTACTATCCAATCTAAGTAAGTTAATTAATGTATCTCTTGCTGGTTTGCGTAAGGCAAACCTGAAGAGTTCACCTGTGTTCCTATAGTCTCTGGAACACCGCTGGTTTGCGGTGTTATTTGCAGTTAAGTTACTACAAATGCAATTTTTAAAGTTTGCATTCTTTAATTCTTTTTTATTACATTTGGAACTCTGGTCAAGTTTGTCACATGCAACACTTTCTACAGTAAAGTAAAATAAGTGTTCATATGGCCGTATTCTTGGCATATTGTGCATTGCAGTAAACCATTTTGTTTGTGGGTCTCTCCAACGGTAATTCTACGGTGGATTTAGTACTGCAAAGTAGATAAGACTTCCCTCTTTTTAAGCTTACCGGTTACAAGCAGAAATTTGGCCATAACCAATCATTGTGATACGGGATTTGTTGACTGTATTTGTTTCTGTTCCAACACTGAAAATTTCCTTGACCAAAAAATTGTGAAAAATTTTTGTTATCATAAAAATATTTTATTATATCTCTGACTTTCGGAGTCAATTTGGATTTTAGCTTTATATATATAGTCTCTGGTTAAAGTAGCACTATAGACAGTATTGTTCCCAATGAGACAATTTAGGATGTTGGATATAAGTTCTTGCAGGTAAATTGAAGACGGTTTTAACTGTTTAGGAGTGGATTGTTTGGCTTCTTTTTTGAAGAAACGCTATCTTATTGCTTTCTAAATTGTCTTTTTGAGGACCTAATTTGCTTTTTACGTTGACATAACAGTCCATGTCATTAAGATTAATAATTTATCTAAATTATCTCAATAAATATAATGAAAACTCAAAATTTAATCAAAGACACTCAATGCATTCATTTTAATAGACTTAATAGGTTGTATTAGCATTTATTACAGTTATTAAGTACTTAATGTTATGCAGTTTAAATATAATACATGTAGGTATATATAACCGCGGTGGATAAATAAATTTATCAAGAAAAGACTTTTAAAGTACCTGAAATAAAAATAATCTTTCTCCTAAAATAAATATTTAAATATTTTAAATATTTTTTAATGTTTTATAAAAATACAATAAAATATAAAACTATATATGTACTATGATAATCCTAATCTTTTTTTTTTCTTTTTTTGTTTGTATTTTAAATAGCAGCCACTATATCCGAAAGTAAGAATTTAAACAACGAGCTGGGGGAGTTGGAGATTATACCTAAGCAGTATGTTCTTGATAAGAAATGTACAAAAGATGGAGTTTCAGATGACAATATCGTAACGATATTCAGTGAATCTTCATATACAAATCGATTACTCAAGTATATAGTATAAAAACATTCAGTATTTAAAAATAAGTATATATCAAAACTATATAATTGTATTATTACTGTTATTATTTTTATCTTTTTTAAGCTTATGAAATATATATATAAATAAATATTCTAAATATAAAAACTATTCAAAACTTGTTGTGCTCTCAAATCCAAAATCCAAGAATATTGTAGAAATAGTTCTACTAACTGATTGAACAAATTTATTTTTATTCATTTATATTCAATTTTATATATTGAATATATTTGAAATATATATCAGATATCAGAATCATATCAAAGAGAATAAATAATGTATTGCAAAGTAGATTTTTTGAAACAGCATTCCCAGTAATATAACCGATCTCTTAACTTTTAACGAATGCTAATACTTTACATGATTTTTTGGTTTCATATGTTATATAGGGCTACGAGTCTATTCTCAAGGCGGATGAGTGTCCCACCAACATACAATGATATTCTAGCCAAGTTTGTTGACATGGTGTTTCAACCAGCAGTGTCTTGTTAGAAACTCGGTGTAAATTTTAATATCACCTCTAGAGTCAGATGAAGAAATCTGACAAAAGATGATATACTGTTAATATATTTTAAGTAATAAAAAGAATATTTACAAGTCACCAGTTTTAAATTAATAAATACAATGATATATCAATTATATAATAATAATCTTGTACTTACCTCGTCGTTACCATGCCATCTGCGAAATACTTAAAAGATATAGGAAAGTAATAGTTCCGAATAGAGAATATAACATAATGCCTGAAAAAAAAGATGTGTTAAACATTTTAAAATATAATTGAATAGGGTGTTATATAATGTATGTATTTAGTAGTATAGTACATTGGAGATAAAACACTCTGAGATTAAGGGGTACTCAACTATTTCTATAGTGTCTAAAAGAGTTGCTCAACTTAAAATATATTTAAATTCACTAACAATGGAAAGTCTTAAGTTATTTGAAGTTTTGCATTTTAGCCTTCTATAGTTAGTCTATAGACTATGAATTCATTTATGTCATTTTTGAAAAATGTAAATAGTACCAGTGACATAATAAAGCTTTGTTTTATGCCATATAAAGTCTTAATGATATCAAAATGGGAGTCGGAGAATGGAGTTATTTCTATCGCATTTCAGTCTGTTTAAAGATCAGACTGAATAAAACATTTAACACTATTGTGTTGCTGTATATTGATTCCAAGAATTTTAACGATTTCAGGCATTATCATTTATGGTATTGTTAAATTTCGACATATAAGCCGTTTGGGATAACCAATCTAAAGCTGCTTCAAGTTTCATTAAAAAACATATACTTTATCTTTCATTAGGTTTAATGTATGCAATAAAAGTCAAACAGTAGATGTTACTTATAAGGGAAGGTATTCTGTTAGTTTCTTATGTTTTTCCACCAATTTATAGAGCCTTTTTATAACACCGGGCATCATTAGTTTAAGCCCACAGTTCATCATTGTGAAGCTATAGCGCTATGATGCATTTTCTTATTGTCAGTGATTTTCATGTGAACATTTTTAACTCTAACACCCGATATATTGAAAACTAAGCAATAGTGACATATTTCATCATGAAAAAAGTTTTATAAAAATAATAAAATTGACTTCTATAAAATTTATTGTCAAATGGAAGTGGACAAGAAATTAGAATTGCGTCATATAATTGCAATATATATAATAAATGAATGAATGTTATGTACCAAAATATTAAATAACTGTTATTTTAACTGGAATACAAATTAACTAATCATTCAAATATACGAAAATGAATAAATATTTGCACTATTCTATGACATTAAGCAATATTTATGAATATATAAAATATTGACTTTGGGATGATAACAGCCGGTTCTGTTACCTCTTGGTTTATTTGATTTTTTTCACTAAAAAAAATATTCAAAAAATTATTATTTGTGTTGATTATATAGCTTTCTCTTAAATAATGTTTTAATCTTAACAAATCACACATCTGCTGCATTAAGACATACTCGAAATGCCATAGTGAAATGTCTTAATCTGGCCGAACTTGGGACTTCGCATAAGAAGTGTTTATTTGACCCCGGTACTTTTTACTTCCTGCAGCTTCCGTAGTTTTAGATAAACAGACTGTATAAGTTTTCGGCGTTTTACGTATACCTAATATAAAAACATTTTATATATAAAAATCGAAAAATATTTCAGCACAGAGAGAATTTTCAAGTAAATTTTTAACGAACTTTGGCTAATAATGTTGTTAAGGTTAAAATTTCAATTAAAATAAATTTTAATTGAATTCAATTTACATTGAATTTCATTTAAATTGACTAAAGCCGTAAATTAAACTTAATATAGCAGAGGACAACGCCCCATTCATTAGACGACCATAGTTGTCTAAAAATTGTATCATGTATAAATGGCAGTCATGGAAGGACGAGTAAACATGATACCACATGTGAAGCTGCCATTAAAAGACGATATAAGAAAACACTATTAGAACTTCAAAGTTCAAAACATAAGCGTAAAAGCTCAAAACAAAGGATATGCAGGATAACTGCTACACATTTGAACAGCTTCAGTATTTATGGCGCCAATTTATTGATTTGAAAATTGGGTTGAAAAAATTCTGTTTGGTATAAGAAGCATAACAAAATGGAAGCTGCGTGCGTGCAAATGATTTTGAAGAGAAAATATATTTAAGAAAATTAAATAAATTCTAAATTCTAAATAATTAATTAAGTTAACTGTAAATGTAACAAAAATGCCCACAACTTGTGAATTTCAATTAGATCGCCTTAATTTAGTGTATAATAGTGGCGAATATGTGAAAGGACGAATTTTACTTTCAACGAACAAAACGAAACGTGTTAATGGTAGGTAATGGTTGGCAAAAAGTAAACACGACTCATTTCTATTGTGTATTGAATTCTATTTAATATTGTCACTCTGAGAGGTTTCTAACTGCTTTCGGCAATTATCTTTTCTTTGTTCAGCGGTGTACGTAACATTTGAGGGTGAGGCCAAAGTGCAGTGGTCCATTAGTGGTAAAAATGAGACGAGTTATTATGGACATCAACAATATTTATACACCCGCACTAATGTACTTAGTAGTCCAGATTTTCGTGCTGGCACCCATATTTATGCCTTAACACTGCGTATCCCCGAGGACAGTCCGTCAAGTTGCAAAGGACCATTTGGCTATATTGCCTATAGTATTTCCTTAACAATTGAAAAACCTTGGAGTTTTGATGAAGTTTTTCGCAAACCCATAATTGTATTGCAGAATTTAAACTTAAACCATTCACCGGAATTTGCGGTAAGTATTACTTTTAAAATAAATTATACATAAATACGTATAGGTGTGTGTGTAAACTGTGTAAAATGGTTAGCCAAAATTTCATTAACAAAATTAAATTTCATTAATTTCATTTCATTGAAAAATGAAATATATTATAATTATATAAATATAATATAAAATTTTTTTGGAAGTCATAATACTAGGTTTTTTTTGTTAACTAATTACTAATTACTAATTATTTAAAAAAAAAATAAATAAATAAGTGGATAAATAGGTTTTGTAAACTAGATGTATTCATAAAATTTAAGATAGCTGGGGCGTGCTATCGTGCGACAGACTTTTAAATATACCAAGGATGATAATGATGATGTTAATAATGATCATTGAGATAACGATAATGATGATAGTGTTTTTATTTTTAAAATTATTTTTGAAACATTTAGTATGAAATACAGGATAGACTAAAATATTTTTTTTTTAGTGTTATATAAAGAAAATACTCGATTCAATTTTAAATAAAATTTAAACGGAGTTTATATTCGTCTAATAGCGGGAACTGAAAATGATAATACAAGCCAGAAATAATGTTGCATTAAAATGTTTTTTATTATAATCTTGTAGATAATTTCCAGACATTTATTTTTTGAATATTATTTCCTGGATACTATGTAACTATGTAGGAGTTACATAGTCCATTCATTCAGTCCAATTTTTGACTATTTTTTGCAATAAATATGGTCGTATAGCGTCAATGGTGGCATGAACATTGGCTTCCGTTGCTTCAAGAATTGGTAGGGTTTGTCAGCATAAATCACTGACTTAACATAATCCCACAAAAAGTAATCGAGAGGCAGTAAATCGGACAAATCAGTGGACCAGTGAACAGACGAACTTCTGGATATAAAGTTGTAACCAAATAGATTTTGCAATAAATCCATTGTTAAGCGCGCTTTATAACAAGTTGTGTCATCTTGTTGGAACTAAATGTCGTCAATGTATAATTGATTAATTTTTGGTAATTGTTGACAAAAATTCGGTCAAAAGGGCTCAATAGTGTTCGCCATTCACCGTAACGGCAGCTTCTTCCTCATATCGAGAGAAATAAGAACCGATGCTGCCGTCAGCGTGTTAATTGCACCAAACAGTCAATTTTAATGGATGTAATGATGATTCGTTAACGGCTTATGGATTAATACGGCAATTTTGCTTATTGGCTTTATGAGCTTTATTACTAAGCTCTAAATAAGTAAGTTTCTACAATTTGGAAACGTTGTTCTAGCGTTAAATGATTCATGATGTCTTGCCAAACCATACTTAACAGTAATGGCAACACAATTTGACATTCTCAGCTGTCAAATCATAGTTACTGATATCGATAGTTCTCATACAGCTAAGAAAACACCCGTTATATCAGTTACACAATGCTGGAATGAAATAGACATCATGATTAATTTGTTAAGCAATGTTTTTATTTTTTATATATTAAAATGTGTTTTGGTTTGAGTATATATAAAAAACACACATTTGATAATTCATATTAAACTGTTTGTATCATTCCCAATACCAATTTCTTTATAATTTGATATTATTGTCAGTAATTCCACATTTAAATACTCTCAGTTGGCCAATTAGTGTCTTATATCTAAGACTTGAATAGACATTAGTATATAAACACTAAAAACACAATTATTTTAACTTAATTTAAGCTATACATATAATATAATACATACATATAATATACTATAATTATTATAATTGTACTATAATATATAATTATAGAATATATATATTTATTACTATATATCAAAGAAATTTACTTGCGAAATATAAATAAAAATATATCACAAAGTTGATATCAATAAATAAATGACTGCGATATTCTTACTAGACATAACATCTTTATTAAAAATTTATGTGCTATATTCGTGCACTAAAATTGACTATTCATCAAACAATAATTTCTGGTTTAAACACAATTACTACTTAAATTATTTTACGAGTATAACTCGATAAAATGTTTTGAAAGATCTATAAAAATATTTAACAAATTATAACAAAAATCAATATTAAAAAAAAAACAATTATTAAAAAAAATAAACCACTTAACATAATTTTTAATGCTTCAAACATTTTTAACAACAGCTTCCGATAAGAGATGAGAGTGTCAAATATTTTTGCAATTGGCCATGCAAATCGGGTCCTATTTGTGTTCAACTTATACTGCCATATTCTGGTTTTGTTCCCATGCAAGAGATACCATTTTTCGTAGAAATTGACAATCAATCGCCACATTACGACATAATCAGTGTGGAGGCAAAATTAAAGCAACATTTTGTCTTTTTGGCACACAAACCATTAAAAAGAAATTTCCATACAAGAACATTGGTCAGGAGTCAATACAGTGAAAGCACCCTACGTCTAACGAAACGACTATATGAGGGCAAAATATGTGTACCCTCCGATACACCAAGGTCAACGTTAAACTTGAACTTCATCGTCTTTTTGCATTACACATTGCAAGTGAGGCTAAAAACTGGCTGTTGCCATTACGATGCAGATTTATCGGTGCCAGTAGTAATTGGCACGGAGCCATTGCAACTGCTGGCAGAAAATGAGTCGGTCACTACTCAGCCTACCAGCCGAGCACAAAGGCGTGCCTTGTTAGCATTACGCGAAACCGGCGAAATTGTGGACAATGGAAATATAACAGATGAGGATGAGCATATTGATGATCATCCGCCTTCTTATGATAGTTGTTGTAAGTATTTTGTATTTAAATGAGCTTTATTCTATATATTTTTATTTTATTTACACTAAATAAATTTAAATTAATTGGAACTAAATTGGAAATAAATTATTTTATTCTTTATATCAGAAGATTATGCCATATATTTTTTATAATACCACATGCTTTTAATAGTATGTGATTTTATTAAGAAAAGCCTTCCAATCTTTCTCATTTCCCTTCGCTAATGATTTATTACAAATACTCATGTAGGCGAAAAAGTTGCTAATAATATTTTAACTATTTTTTTGCAAAAGTTTGTTTATTCAAAATAAAAACACAACCAATAATAAACTATTGCTGGGTGAGTAACAGAAAACTCTTCATAAAAATATAGAAAGATTTTTCTGAAATCTTATACTAAGCTCAACAGTTCAATTATAATATGTATCAGGAATAAAATTTCGGAATTATGTCCTTTTTTTGTTTCTCTAAGTGGAAAGCATTGAAAACCACCGTGTGAGACTTAGACCCAAAAAAAAAATACCTTTGGGAATATATTATAGAAAGAATCACAGTACTTAGACCATGAAGATTCATTGTACTGTGGAACTCATTCCGATAATTACAACAACTTCTTATTGACATTTCTAATCAATTTCCTTAAAGAGCTGATTTAAGACCTTCTTATGATGTCAGACTATGGTATTTCAAGTCTGAATCATAAGGGGTCAATACAGAAGCATATTATATGCTCGGCAGTGTTGTCATCTTTCAAACAAAGTGGACTTAAGCTGTTGACAGCAAGGTTAAGACAAAAGAACACACACGTAGTGTGTTCAGTGATCGCATCAATTAGTGTTCAACAATTCTTGTAACATAAAGCCATAAGGAACCTTTCCACTGATTTCAGGTAGAATCGTTTGGTGTGCCTACAGCCATCAATAATTACTGTTTAATATTTCACTCAGATTGTCTCCAACCGTCTGTATCTAGTCTCACAAAAGATTTAGGCAGATAGTGTAGGACGAGGAACCCATTGAAGCGTGAAATCGATGGTTAAATTAACTTAAATTTCAAAAAATTATCATTTCTTTATTTAGATATTAGTTTCACATATAAAATATGTGTCTTAATTCTGAGTATCGTCATTTCTCTACAATTAATAGTGTTTAATTTAATTTTAATTTTAAATAATTTAATGCTCTTACATTTAACATATTTCTCAAATTAGTTGTGTTGAACTACATTAATTAAAAAAAATTTTTTCTTTATAGTACCACCCTCTTTTAGTTATGCCACACTTGGCAGTCAACAGACCTTAGAGTCCAGTATACCATCATTGCCACAAGAGACCAAACCTAATCAGCGAACACGCATTAATATGCCAAAATTTCCAGACTATAATACTTTTACCTCTGCACCGCAATCGGCTAACCGATCTGTTGATTCGGTGTACGATACACACTTATATAATTCCTCGACATCTTTGCCGGCTGAAGCGCGCACTGATAGTACCGGTAGAAGTTTAGATACCTTCGGTTCAAATTGTGGCATTTTAAATGAAACCGACGAAAGTGTTGTAGAAACGGAAGATATGTAAAATTAATTAGCTGTTCTATTATGCTCTGTCCAATTATTATACGTAATAAATTATTTACTTTTATAAGAGTTATGTTTATATTATAATATTTATATAATTATAATAATATTATTACTATTAATTATTATTATTACTATTAAAATAAATAACTTATACTAACATTGAATTATAAAAATAAATTTTCATATAATATTTAACTTAAAACGAGTTGTGGCATGAATGTTTTCATTTATTATTAGTTAATATATGTATATTAGTAAATATTATTAATATAAAACATATATAAATACGAGTATATATATTGTATTATTGTATTATGAATAAAATTAATGTATTTTTAACTTAATGTACACAATTATAAAACTTTATATTAAATAGTTAGTCAAGAATACGTTCGTAAATTATTACCATTTGTATACTATAATATTTATTATATCGTTTTTAAATTAAATAGTTTTGTTCGAAAATAAAATTATTAATTAAGTTACAATTAAGAATGCTTAAAAATCTAAAACAAATCTTATGTTTCTTCTTAGTATGAAAAATATCAGTTTGTAGAATTGAAGACATTTTCTTGATTCAATTAATTATTAATTATAAAAAAAAAAAATTAACTGATTATTAAATTGAAATTCTTATTCGTAACTTTTTTAATATGTACAATAATTTCTTTTTGATCTATATGAACTTATGTTCAAAGAGTCTGTACATAAGAAATCTGAGAAGATTTAATGTTACTTAATTAAAAATATACTGAAGAAAGTGTTTATGAAGACAATAGGCTACCTTACATCAATAAAGTTCCCCCTTGGTTCTATATTCCGATGTTGTTCCCTTTTAACCACTTAGTTCAGTTTAAAGCTTTAAATATTATCTTAACTTCGATCCCTTCGATCACACAGGAAATATTAGGAAATATATAATCTCATTTAATTGAAATATTAATGAAGTTACTTTTATGGCAAAAATATCACTATGTAGTTTAATCGAAATAGTGATATAGATACTTTAATTTATTTTCGTAATAGTTATGAATAAAAAACTTAAATACTTGTAAACGTGATTAGGAAAGATTAATCGATAGAAAGAAAGAATAATCTATAGATATTTAAAAGCCACATAAATTTCTTATATATCTAAAAACGTAATATTCATCTTTGTAATACAAATAACTTTGCTGGTGTATCAGGCCAACCTTGTTCATTCTTATATTGATAGATAGCTCTCTGAAACGAGTTCTTTCATAAAATAATCTAACTTTGCTCAATAGTATCATCACTTTCTTCTCCATTGTCTCAAATCCTTTCGCATGGATAGGATGCATCACGTTTTAATATTTCATATCTTATGTTTTACAGGCACCTCTATAATTACGTTTTTTCGCTGCATGTAGATTACTTATTTCATGTGGTTTTATTTCTTAATAAATCTGAATATTCTCTTCATATATATCTTCTCTTCTATATTTTCTTACATCTCATATCTTATATACCATAAGATATACCTTCTTACATCTTCTTTATATTTTATTTCAGCACACAGTCTTACCTACAACAAGTCCACTAATCTATACAACAGTTATAATAATCTATATACTATGCCACTTGATCACAGTAATAATAATCATAATAATAAACAGTTAAATAATCTATATACTATGCCACTTGATTACAGTAATCAAATCAACTTGTGGGTGCATTTATAATATCAGGTCTTGAACCAGTTCCTTCAACTTCTTCATCAAACTTTTCACAACATTCAATGCAGTCTGTGAATTTGTGCTACTAGCCCTTTCATCAAGGGTTTTAAATTTTTTCTCAACTTTCTATAGGACCAGATCCATATTGCAGCATTTATGACTACACAATAATGTAGTGTACTGCATAGTCGTCTGAATGCATTTCTTCGAACAATTCCAATAGGATATTTAGCCAAGTACTCAGCATGTAATCCTTACTACTCTCAACATTTAATCGTATTTAATTTTGAAAATATGCCTTTATATCTTTACTTAAAATATATTTTAACTGAAGCATTCTGAAAGAAACTCTTTTCCCTTCTGTTTAATCTTCTTTCATATTAGCAATACTTCGATTCAATACATAGACATATATATATCTATATGTCTATTTTATTTATTTATTTTTTTCATATTTTTATTTTCGCATTTAGGAAATAAATTTTATCTGAATCACAAATGCCTTCTAAATTTATTTATTATCTGTAAGAACCTTAAATCAATTTTGTTAAATATTGTATAATTGCTTGCACTTCAACCACACCAAATAGACTTTCTTCACTCTCGTGATGGAATAAATAATTTCACCAATTTCATAGTTGTTTTCTCAGATCCACGTTTTGCAAATCCGCTGTTTAAATGTTGTCATCTTTTTTTATGTTTATAATTTTGTTTAGTCTCATTTCTCTCCCACATATATTCAATCCACTGGTTGAGCTGCACGAATTCGTTCCCTCCAATACGATTGTCTGCTTCGAACCATCGACAATAAGCGATTAACATGATTAACTTCAATAGACATACTATGAAGCTGTCGGTTGAGTTCACGACTACTGATATAATCGTCCCTTTCACTTTGCGTAAATACTGTCAAACATCTTTCCGATTCTTTCATACAAGATTTTATACCCTTTTTAACTAGTCGCTTTTTAGCAATGATGCGTGTAGTTAAGATGTGGACATAGATATTATCGCCATGTACAGCTGCCTCAAGATTATCGTAATCTTGCAAAATACTGTCGAGGCACTGATGAATGCCAGAGAAGTTCTCTACCATATCACGAAGAAACGAAATAGTTTCTTGCAACAGATTGCTCGCCATATTATACTTGTATGATTTGGAATATTGAAGTCAAAATATTTACAAAACAATTTTGATACCAAATATATTAATGCTATTTTAAAAATATGTATTTAATGTTTTGTTATATTAGCTACTAAGTTAATTTTAAATGATTGATATTGAATTTAAAAATGTCTATTTTAAATTTACATTTATCAATAATTTTTAAAGTACATTTAACATACACTCGTATGTGTTTCCTCTCTCTAATGGCGCTAGCAGGTCATTTATGGAAGATATTGAGACCGCAAAATACGTGTTCGAATCAATGCTCAGCATTCTTTCACAATTGGGTATGAAAGAACAAAATCTTAGATGGGCATCATAATTGTATTCAATGAAGGAATAAGATGAAATAAAATAGATCAATACTACAAAAGTCGAGTTTATTGATCCAAAAAGAAATACTCCGATTCTTAATGGAATCACAACGCGTCTCTAGAGGGCTGTAAAAAATCCATCAAATTAATTATGAACATTATTTAAATTATTTAATATGGACGCAATGAGGTTTAAATAAAAGGTCGTTAGGAGAAGTATGAATTCATACAAAAACAACGGCTTTAAATGGCCCAATTTTAAAGTGATATCGGATTTTTATTAATTTAGGATTGTACTTTTTATAAGATTCTGTGCTTTTAACTATTTTTATCATTTGATGTAAAATTGACAAAATAATAGTCGATTTTGTACCAGAAAAGATTTACTGTAGATACACGAATATGGGTTCTTGATAACTTTTAGTTAAATTGATATATAGAAATATTATATGTTTTACTGTATACTTTAGCAGAAATGTTTCTTTTGAACAAATACACTTGTTCTACTCTTTACTCTAAATGAAGAATTTTTAATTTAGTAAGATAATAAGAATTAAAAATATTAGATAACATAAACACTAGCTAAACTTCTAAACATAACACTAGATCAAATCAAATTGATGAACTTGATTGAAAATGTAGCGCTTGAGTATATAATTTTTATTTTTTTCAATTTTATTGGAATCGATTATTTTAAGATCACAACCTAATCTAGGCCTTTTCTTTTGTAAGCATATTACAAAAGAACAACTGCTTATTTAGAAAATAACATATGAAGCAACAACACTGCTGGCTTATTTAGTCCAACCTTACCGCTTAACTAATAAGCAGCTCAAAACATTTGGTTGCCAACACTAATAATTCATCTATTGTGAATAACTTTTGGAAGTATCTACGAAATTTCCAGTTAACTGTCTACGGATGATTTCGTTAATTATTTGTATTTCGTGTGGTCATTGTTCGTAACAAATACGTTATTTTTTCTATTTATTATTTTACTGTTAAAAGGCATGAAAAATTATATTTTATTTACAATCATGTAAAAACAAATATTCTAACCAATAATTGCAAAGAATTATTATTCATTTTCGAAATTTCAACTTTGAATTTTATTACGTGTTTTACACATAAAAGCCTAACAAAATCGCCATTTTGTACAGAATTATCATCGAAAGTAGTGCTTATTTTATTTGTTCTTTTGTGACATGATTACAAAAGAAAAGGCCTTCTAATGAATACCTATACTACATAACAGACACAATTAACTTCAATTGAAATTATCTGTTGCATAGTTAGCATTTAATATCTGATCACTATCGTATATCTAACATAATACATACAGGTTTAGAAAACTTAAAAGTGTATATAATTTTATTGTCAGAAGTGACTTTTTATATATGTATGTGTATCCCCATTTGTATCTGGGGAATTTTAAAAGTTGATTATCATAACTATAAAAGATGGCAATCAGTAGTTTTATTAGCTTTAGTGGATTTCAGGTATGTGAATTATTATTTTATAATAACAGTTACATTTTTTCTCTATATTCAAATTTAAGAATCTGCCCTACTTTCAAAATATTATCCTGGTTTTTTTAAAGTCAACTTTCATTTAAATTTATTTCATAAAAAATGTCACTTTTTCGTTATCTCAACTTTATTTTTCGCTTAAAATTTATCTTTCGCATAGTTACGCATTTGAAATGTCCCCTAACTTAAGCCTACGTTTTAACGAAATTAAGGCCATTTTCCTTAATTTCGTTCCAACTTTAACACTGAATTTTGTATGGAGAAAACAACTTAATTTCGCTGAAACAAAAATGAAACTAAGATTTTTGCGAAATTAAGGTGTGTCTGAACATAGTATTAAAACTGAGTTTTGTATGGAAAAAAAACTTCATTTCTCTGAAACGAAGATGAAATTAAGATTTATGCGAAATTAAGGTGTGTCTGAACATAGTATTAAAATTGAGTTTTGTATGGAAAAAAAACTTAATTTCTCTGAAACGAAGATGAAATTAAGATTTTTGCGAAATTAAGGTGTGTCTGAACATAGTATATAATAAAATTCGAATCTAAAATTAAAGATAATGTAATAAATATTTATATTTACATAGAATTATTTGCCTGAAATTAAAATTTTATTTTAAATTTTATTGTCATATATAATCCCAAACAATGTAAGAATCAACAAATATTGATCAAAGGTTGGTTACTCTGGTTTTGAGTTATAATCCATGCGTAAGCTTTTATAAGAGCACGTATGAAGCAATAATATCACTCAAATTGTGAGCTTTTATAAAATGTAAAAGATAACTCAAATAAAAAATTGATCAAGTTTAAAAGTATTTTAAAAATGCTGCTACCTTCGCAGCTTTTCTGGTGCCTTAATACTTTGCTGGTTATTTTGTACGACAAAATTGTTAAAAATTCTGAAATTTCTACAAAAATTTCTTTGAATTTTTGCTTGGTTGGTCGAGTTGAGTAAAAAAAAGTAAATGTGAACGGACGAATTATTTCAAATAATATCGCCAGCCAGCACCAGATTGTTAATGAATGACACAAGCTAATGTATTGAATTATTTGTATTTAGTATAAGAAATCATTAGTTAAGTATATTTTTACAGTCTCATACTAATAAGAAATGTAAACAAAATGACAATTCAGAAATTGTTATAATTATTTTTAATTGGCAGGCGGTCAGTCGTTTGTTTACAAAAACTGTGCCGTCGCCTAAATTATTAGAAAAATACTTTTATAACAATTTATAGTGGCAATTTAAATGTTAAACATTGAGTGGGTTTCTTTGAGTTGAGTGTTTTCATGCACATTTTTGTATTACGGCAAATGAGACATAAACATTTATTTATACTCAATTCTTTTGGTGTACACTGCACATACGCATACATTTTTTTTTATATTTTATATTTTTCCTTTTAAAGCTTTCATAGCAAGAGATCTTTGTGAATATTAACCGAATTAAATTATTATCTCTCTACATCATTTACGTTGCGCACATCTGTTACTCTGAAGCAATTCACTTTGCAAATACACTGTATGCGCGTTAAGTGATTCAAGCAACTAATGTACACGGCTTTGCAGTGTGTAGCTACAGTTGTTATAAAAATACAAAGCTCCGCCTTCTTTAAAGCGCCAAGAAACCACTTGTTGCTGTATGGGCCGTTCATGGAAGCATGTCTTGCTGTCGTCTTATGCTTGCCTGGTATTTTGTTGGGATTGTAAATTTTGTTTTCACTATCATGGCTGGCACAGGCTGGTGCTTCTGCAAATTTGGTATGTAGTTCCTCCATATGTGTGACTTTTTTTGCTTACCTAGCAAGCAAGTAGGTTTTTTGTCGGCAAGCTTCAGAAAGCTTGTACTTGGAGAGCAAAGGTAGGGTTCAATAACAAAAAACATATTAAATAATTAAATATTTATTGTATTAAATACAATTTTTCATTGTATGTAATTAAAAATATTTCAATTATTATTTACAATTAATGGAAGCGTATGTATCTATACTAGTAGTCTAGGTATACTATGAGAGAACTATTTGTTATTATAATGACGTATTATTGTTAATAATAAATAAATTTTTTCAATATATCAATTAATAGTTACAAGTAGACCATACGTCATCATTTCTTTATTTTGTCAAGAAAGATAATGATAGATATTTATGGATAGCGTATAACTAGAATAGAGTCAGATCTTATGATGAATAGCAAGAACTTTACTTAAACACTTGAAGCAAATGTAATAAACTGGTGATAGGGAATAGTTCAGAAAAGAAAATTATTTACTTCTGTAGAGTTTCCCTTAACTCATTTGAGAAATGAGTTATATGAACTATAACACGCCATTAACATAGTTAGGCGCATAAAAATACAACGGCTTCGCGGGCTTTGTTATGTAGTGTTCATAGGAAGAAGTTCTTCAGCCAAAGAGATGTAGAAAACTCGGTAAAGGATGCACACATTTTCAGTAGAAGGATCGGGTGCTCAACAAATGGAGCCACTGATTGAGCTGCCTGCTGAAGGTCACTAAACGCGACTCACGTGTTTAATGGCCAATTTAGTAAGTAAATTTATTTATTTATTTATTTTGTTTAAAACTAGTGTCCAATTCGTCCAACAATCGGTACTGCGGTCAAAAGTGTCTTATTGTCTCAAATTCACTTTTTATTACACAAACCCCTTTAAAGCGATTATTTTATTTATTTTTATTTAGTATTTATTTTTTAAAGGGTATTACCTCAAATTTTTTGATATAAAAAAGCTGTTCATATGATTTTTATATTTTTATTCATGTAGTCCAATTCTATATAAAGTGACGAACGTTTTGAAGTTTGACTTTGTTTTTAATTTTTGAGTTGTTACGTCGAAACTATTTTAAAGTCGGTTTTGTTTTTTAGGAATTTTAACTTTTATTTTAATCGTTGTTTTTAATATATTTTTATTTGCTAAAATATGTATAGAAATATACTAAAAATAATGATTGAAATAAAAATTATAATTCTTAAAAAAACAGAACCGACTTTGAAGTTTTGAAGTTTCTTAACTTCTTCATAAGAGTATGATAATTGACAATCATGATCTCACAATCAATGAATTAGGATTATTTAGAATAGAGTATAGTATAGAACTATGTTTTGTAGAAACTACCTACTTTAAGTTGAAAAACACTATATAAATAATAATAGAAAAAAACAAAAGCTTCTTTTAATATAAAAAGTTTACAATAATAACCTTTAAATAATATGTAAAGAAAATAAATTAAATATAGAAAATTAAATTCTTGAAACTTATCATATGGGATTCAGTGTAAGAGAATGTTGCTATATTATACATTATATAGTACGTGCAATTATTTCCGGCTCCATCTCTCTTATAGGATCAGGAAATTAATACGACATCTCTAGAACAAAAAATTCAGCCAAACATTTCTCTGTTGATTTAAAAATATTATAAAAATATTAAAACATATATGTTATACATACCTATATAATATAACATAAATAAGATAATGAGTGCGTTTGAACCACTAATACATTGCATCATTGAAGGAAACAAAGTATGGCAGGACTCAAATTAAATCTGCGTATTTCGATATAAAATATTTTATGCATCTAAGAAGTATATGTAAAATCGTTTCATAAATTAAATTATTTGGCAACTAAAAAATCAGTACAACCCTGAACCGAACTATACAAATTTTAAATATTTTACAGCTTTTATCATACGAAGCAAATGTTAGTAGGTTTGTACGATCAAAGGAGCTCCTTTCAGAAAACCTGATCACGAAATATATGACTGTTTTTAAAATTAATTCAGAAATATTATTTTCACTTAAATTTTTTTATACCATAAAAGCAAATTTTTGTTTTAAATATAAAAATCTATAATATTTGTTATTTTGAATCAATTTTTGAAATAACGATCTCATTACGGTTCATTACGGATGTCATAAGATCGGTTGTGATCTTAAAGAGAAACAACTCTCCATTTGAACCATTTTAATAAGTTATTTAGTGTTTTTTCATTAGTTCCAAATGAAGAGATACGGAATATATTCTATTTATATATCTTTTTAGTTTATAACAAACGTATGTTCCTAATCTAAAAAAAAGTTATGCTTCTAATTTTAGAACCTTCAAAGGACAACAAAATCAAAATACTGGGCGTTCAAATTTGTAGGAGTTTTATTTATGAACGTCCAGTTTGATAATAATTTGATTAGATGTTATAAAGCTATTTTCATCAAAACTGCTGCGATAAATTTTAATTCACTTATGAGTCATTATCGTCAACGCTTTCATTTTCTCCCAATAATACAATTAAAACAAATTATTATATACTGGTAATAAGATAATATTTTATTAAATTGTAGTTTCCAACATAAATATTTACTTTTAGTGACATTTGTAAAAACTTTATTATTATAAGAAAATATAGGAGTAACCCGCTATAAAACGCATTTTGCAGTCGCTAAAAAAAGTAAACTAAACTAAACTGAACATATTAAACGATTATTAATTTTATTATTTCTTATTTCAAGACTGTAGACCTAACTCAGTTCATTAAAAACAAACCAGAAGTACGGTATCAATTTGTAACATTTGCAAGGTAAGTAGATAAGATAGCTGGATATTTAATGTCACTTCGTGGCAGTCACAATATGCAGATATCATTATTACTAGGTAGTTCTTGAGCTTGTCCAGCTAAATGTGTATCGCAATTGATTTGTTTGGATCACATCAAGTATTTGGAATCGATTCATGAATTTCCTATCAGTGAATATTAAATATTTTGTTTACAATAAAGAATTCTTCTTCACAAGCTGGTGAGCTATATTGCAACAGTTAAATGCTTTATGATGAGGTTTCTAGACAAGTGTTACTTTGATCATACGAACCAACTAACATATAAAATTTTTGCAGCGTTAAACGACTTTTAATTTTTTGGTTAAAGATTGGTTCAATTTTATAGCTGTTTATCTATGGGAATATATTATAATGTAAACGTTTTTATATAGATATCTGAGATATAGCACATTACTCAACAGCATGGAGCAAAAATCGTGGGAAAGTTTCATATCGAAAAATTCAAATTGATTTTGAGTTCATAGGCATCAGCATTACTTTATTCCTTTTAAAATTAAAATTCATCAGTAAGTCAAATACAAAGCTATCTAATGCTTTCATTTTGTTATTTTTTTTTAATATACATATTAAATTTGTAGAAATGTTAGTTCTGGAGATGACCCCTTTTATATAAGAGAGTGCTCGATAGCAGGGGATTACTACTATAAACTTGCACTCTATTATTATAAGGAGGTGTTTATTGTAGAAGTGGCTCTATGGCAATTGAAGAGCCATAGATATATTAGTAAAACGCTAGAATGATTGCATTGTTCTTGAAGGACATTGCGTTAATGAATACAATCAAATTTATTTTCAAAATTTTTTAGCCAATATGTTATTGTTGCTCATTAAATTTTTTCAAAAAATTTCTTTAATATCTCTCCTTTACTAGAGTCCTTATATTTTTCAATAACTAAATATGCCATTTAACATGACATTTGTTACCAATTATTGTCCAGTTTCCACTTAATGAAGTTCATACGTGACATTAATTTCGTTCCTTAATTTCCTTTTCAATCATATGCTTATGGTTAATATTTTATAACATTTAATATATAATATAGTATAGTATATTTATTTATATATTTATTTATATATATATATATATTATATTATATATTATATATTATTATATGTTCATATATTATTATATTGATGAAGTTTAAATGAAGACTAAAGATTAGTGCGTAATGTGTCCTCTTTTACAAAAACAAAATCACAACAGTATGTTTCTACCTGTAAATATTTTGTTTGAATTTGTTCAAATTTAAATACGACGATTGTGGCGTTAGGCAAAAATTATTTCATTAGTAAAACAGTCTGTCTGTAGTCGATTTAACGATTTTCAAACGTAATCCTGCATTTTTAATCCTACAATTTCTCGATTGTATCGATTAAATTACAATTCACACAAACGAAAATATAAGTGAAAAACAGTTGACGAATTGTTCGTTTGCATTAACGAAACATGAACTAACCTTAACCATTTGCGGTAATCATTTCTTCGGGGGTGTTGTTGAGACTACAGTGCAGGTAATCGAGACTACAAACCAAAAACTATTGATGGTGGTTTTTTATTTGTAATATAAGCGGTATTTATCTGGGTACCTATGAAAACATTTTATTGTTAAGTTTGTGTTTTTCTTAAATACAGTCGTCTAACGTCGGTGAGAAGTGTTTAAACATAAAATAAGGATCAAATGAACAATAGAATCTAAGGAAAATACATGTAAGTAAATAGGTTCCATTAAACTAGATAAATACCTGCATAGCAAGGTGCATAAATCTGTGTAAGTACTGTGATTTTTAATAGTAAATTTAGTATTTAAACGGAATTCAAGCAGTTATATATTAAATATATTTAAACAGTAGTAGAAATAGTTACAGTGCGACTATCAAGCTGAAGTCTTAGCTCTGAAAATAGGATTGATTCATTAAAAGTGTTGTTATGAAGAAATTTTCAATACAAAAATATAATTAAATTATTTTATTTTTTTCAATAAATTACTTGTCACCTACAATTAAATAAATAAGACATAAATTCGCTATCATTGAAAGTGAAAATCCAATTTGGCGCGTACGCAGGTCAAATATTTCATTGATAAGATAAAATGTGAAAACTATTATCAAACAAAAGATTACCAACTAAAGCTAATCAAATCGCTTTAATAGCAAAAACATTAATAAAAATTTGTTAGTAAACGGAGGACAGTTACAGTGTCAAGTGTACGTTCCGGAAAACAAATAAAAATTATAAAATTTAATTAGCAAGAATTGAAAATAAAATTAAATTAAAATGGGTATGCTATGTGATGTACGACTGGATGAGGAACGCGGCTCTTATCAGCCGGGACAAATGATATCAGGACGAGTTGTGATAAAACTGCAGGAGCGCGTGCTAATGAAAGGTACTTCAATAGTTGTAAATTTAAACAATACAAGTGTGACTCATTGATTGATCAAAGATATTAAATGTTGATTAATAAATTTTATTTCTGATAATAATGCTTCGAAGGTATAAATATTTTGATATGAAACAAATGAATCATATCGGCAAAGTGCTACTATATATTTATATTTGACTGATCGAGTGATAAGAAGATAATTGTTTAAACATTATTTGATAAGAATTAAATATAATTTTTTAAAGATTGAAGTTCAAATAGAAGTACATTGTAATATAACTTAAGACAGCTTAAGTATGTTTATACTAACGCATATCTTCTCAAATTATCGTATAAGTTGTTACATTTAATTTTTTTCATCTGTTTTTTTTTAATTAATTATAATTAATTAAAGTGTTTGATACTTTAAGTGGTGTAAGATTAGTGTTTTAATCGTTTATTGTTGTGATGACTAATAAATCCAAAACCTAACTTAAGCAATTGATAAATTATACGCTTTATTAGTAAGTCTTTTGCATATTACTTGATTACTACAATTATGTTATAACTTCTGTCACTGTTTTTAATTAAATTTTTAATTAAGTTAAATACCTTAAATTTGATTAAGCATTTACTTCTTACACACTTATATCTTTTTAAAACAAAAAAAAATATTAAAAAAAATAATTATTAAAAATGTTTAATTTTATCTTAAAAATATTGATAATCGATATGAAAATTATTGTATTTCATTTTTCAATTAGTGAAAATACAAGTTTGTTTTTATCCGGAATAGCGGGGCTATTATTAAATAAAAAAATATTACACTAACTTAGAACTTTAAAATTATAATATATAAATATTGTTATTGTATTTAGAATCCATGATTTTGTAAACTAACCGTAAATTTTTATATGATTAACATTACATATACTAAATAATACATATTTATTGTTTTTTAGCTTTAGCCTTAAAAATCTCCGGATTTGCGGCCACAAAATGGGAGAAACCTGCAAAACAAAAGAATCAGAAACAAAATAAAAAGCAAAACAAAAAACAAAATAAAATGGCACCAGGAACTGAACAACCTCAAGTAGTAATAAAACCTGGTGATGTCTATGCAAATCGCGACGATTATTTGTCTACAATGAATTACTTTATCGGATCTGAAGCAGGTAAGTGAGTAAAAAAAATATTAATATAAGGTATCTAAATATCTTGATCAGATTCAATTAAACAAGTAAATTCGTCAATTTCTGATCTAAATTCTTATGTTAATACTAATTACAACCATGGGCATACACATATAGGGGCAGGGGGGATAAATTCAAATATAAGTTTAAGACTCAATTAATTCTATACATATTTTGTAAAATAGTTCACATGCAATTTAACGAAATACAGAATTTTTCTTAATTTTTCATCATCTCACATATTCAAAAAATTGATTCATTTCGTATTCCTTTCAGCACTACCAAAAGTCATTGAAGTAGGTACGTATTGCTACACTTTTGCTGTATGTTTGCCGGAAAAGTGTCCAGCAAACTTCGAGAGCACAATCGGGCACATACGTTATGAGTTGGAAATTTTCATTGATTATCCAGAACACAAATACACTTGTTATTCACGCAGTCTGTTTGTGCAAAACGTAGTCGACCTACGCACAGACCCTACCCTAAATGCCGCTTCAGATGTACAACAAATTGAGAAGAAATCATTCATGCAATTCTGGCACACTCCTTTGGAAATGCACTTGAATTTACCACAAACTGGTTACGTGCCTGGAGAGGGTATACCAGTGCAAGTCAGAATACAAAACAATGAACTTTTAACACTTACCGAACTAGTGTATAAATTAAATTTAATCGGTACTTATGTGGGTGCCTTTAAGAAGAAAACCGAAATCAAAGTCATACGCACCACTCTTTTAAAGACAGTGCACAATCTCTTCGGACAAAATGGTACCGTGGTGCAGCACATGCAGCTGTTGCATGTACCTGCTACAACGCCTACTACCGAATTAGCACAATGCAGATGCATACAAATTGCCTATGAAGTAGAAGTTACGGTGAATTCGACCAAAAAGAAACGCTGGCTGTGTGCGGCAATACCAATTAAAATCGGTACTATATCCTTGCAAAATCAAATGAAGTTGCTGCCAAGTGATGTGACAGGCAGCTCCACTGCCCTAAATGCTACACGTTCACTTGAGGATTTGACTGCGCCGACAAGTAATTTGTATCCTCGTTTGCCCACTGCACCAGCTTTGGAGGAGAGTAATGCTGATTTAGGTGCTTCTATGGCTTCACTGGGTGAGTGTGGTTGCAGAAATTTAATTTATGAACTTTTGTTCCATTCTTAATATTTCATTTCAATTTTTCAGCTTCTTGTTTAAAGGAAGCAGAGTACATGGGTAAAATAAATTTTAACAAGCAAACTTCGCACACCATGGCCGGTGACAAGGCGGATTTTAAGCCGCGTTATTTATACTATGATCCGGCAAATGGACAATCCCAAGAACAGCAGATAACATCAACAACAAATGAAAACCCCAATTTTGAACAAAAATTTTAAGAAAGCTTTAATTTTGTAGTTAAAAATAATTAATTTATTAATTTAAATTAATTTTTTAATTATCATAAGTATTATATACGTGTATAAGTTAACATATTTACTCACATACAAAATGTGTAGGCATCGTTTAATTATTTTAAATATATGTATTTAAAATGAATTATTTTGTTAGTATCTATATATGTACATTAATTATTATTAAAAAATGTGTTAAAATATTATATTTAAATATATTATTATTGAGATTATCTACACAGTTTAATTCTAATTAGTGTGTTTAATGTTTTAATAAGAGTTGTCATATATTCATATATATATATGAATATATATAATATATATAAATATATATATATATATAATATATATATATATATATTATGTTTGTGAAGATTTCAAGCATATATTTTCTGTCCTTCTGTCTATTTCGGTTCAAATTAGTTATTAGCTTTTGAGCTATTTGAGTGAAATATTGCACCCATATCCTTCGAGAGTGGACTTTGATCATTTTATGAAATCGTCCAGATCGGACGACTGTATTAGTTCATATGATAGTTATAGGATACAATTGGGTGTGAGCTTGGATGTGATAGAATATTCTTATATTTTTATAAGTTTTATAAGTATGTAGAATATTTTATTCATATCAGTTCAGATTTGGATATAGCTACCATATAAGCTGCCATCTAAACCAGTTTTGTTTTAAAAATTTTTTTATTTTCTGATGTATATACTTCAAATTTGAAAATTAAATATAACCTGAATGTTAGCTGACTAATAAAAACATGATTGGTTGGTTTAGATTCAGATATAGCTCGCATATGTATAAGCCAACGATTTATGTTTTTCTAATTAAGAATTTCGGTATTTGCTATAGAAGAGAATATGCGTGCTAAAAATTAAATCAATCGGACTGGACATGGAGCATATAAATTGATACTTCAGATTCATCTTATTCTATGAAAAACTTTTTTATGTATTAAAGCATTTATCTAAATTTGACTCTTTGGTAGATGCAACTGCTAACATGATAACATAACTGCTATCAACTTTAATACTTACTTAGTTGGCCATTACAGACGTGAGTCGTCCTTGGCCTGAATCCAACACCCTTCTAGTCAATGCACCTAACGCCTTTTGATCACTGTTGGTAATTGTCCAAGCTTCTGTGCCATATAGCAGAACAGGTCTGATAAGAGACTTGTAGACCGTGATTTTTGTTTGTCGAGTGAGAGCTTTTTTCTCAACTGCCTACTTAGTCCGAAGTATCTGTTGACACGAGTGATTCTTCGTTGTATTACTAGGCTTATGTCATTATTAGTGTTTCACTGGTTCCCAAATAAACAAAGTCTTTCACAACTTCGAAAATAAAAATGAAAATAAAAATATGGATGTTGCAGATATGTGGGGTTTTAACAGATCAGTGCCACAAAACTACGTTTTTGTGATTTTGGTGTTGTGAATTGAAAACCAAGCCACCAAATGATCCAGGATCATATTTATATGGATAGTTATTTAATACGGTGAAATCAACATCCATCAAAACATGATGTTAGCAGATGTTTGCAACTCATTGAATAGTACTTCAAAAAGATTCAGTATCAGAAACTGATCCAGAAGCTGTTCCATGGATTCTGTGTCCTGTTTTATATCTGAAAGCAATTCTCATTTATATTGAAATAAAGATATCATCGAAATCCGAAACATGTATGTATTATACATTGTGACCGAAAAGTTTCCGGAAATAAATAAATAAAACGCAAAATTCTTAATCTTCATCAATATTTATTTTATCTCCTTCAAAATATGCTCCATTAGAAGCGATACACAAATGCCAACGTTTCTTCCAATCATCAAAACATTTTTTATAGGCGCTTTCCGGTATGGCTTTGAGTTCCCTCTGCGAATTCTGTTTTACGTCTTCTATGGATTCAAAACGCGTTCCTCTGAGTGGTAATTTGAGGTTGGGAAACAGGAAAAAGTCACACGGTGCAAGATCAGGTGAATACGGTGGCTGTTCGATGGTATTTATTGAATGTTTGGCCTTAAAATCGTTGATAATGTTGAACAAATTGAGGTGAATCGGAACAAGCCGGGCGTTGACACGTCGCATACACAAATTGTCCACCAAAATCAAACGAGCCATCTCACGACCGATGCCTAGCTCTCGTGCTATCTCTCTAACACTCACATGAGGATTTTTGAACACGATTTCCTTTGCCTTTTCAATGTTTTCGTCGGTGGTAGAGGTCGAAGGTCGTCCAGAACGCGGCATGTCTTCGACGGTCGTACGACAGTCCTGAAAGGCTTTGTACCACTCATAAACTTGAGTTTTCGATAAAACTGATTCCCCATAAGCCTTTTGTAGCATTCGCAACGATTCTGCACACGAAATTTCGTTCGAAAAACAAAATTTGATGCAAACTCTTTGTTCAATATTTTTTTCCATTGTTTTTTTCGCAACGCACTACTGAGGTGAACTGGTTTCAACAGCTGCCGTAAACGAACTGTCCGACAGATCGCGCTCATTTTTGGCATAGTAATTAAGGACAGTGCTGCCAAACTACATAAACTTAAAATATCGAAAAATATACAGCGCGCGAATTTTAAATGAGAATTTCCGAAAGCTTTTCGGTCACAATGTATTAATATTTCCTTTAAGAACATACAACTGAATATGTACTATATTCAGTTTGTAGAATATTGCTCCAGAATTAATTTCTATAAATTCTGCACCAATAGTTTTGAGAATTCTTCTTTTATGTTAAGTTGGTAATACTTTAACTTACAATAACTCCTTTATTGTACTTTTAGTCATCTATGATTTTATATACAAAAATAAAAACCATATTCTTAGAAGTTTAATACAACTTATTATTTGAAAATAAAATTTAATTATATGAATATTCACAATAAATGTATTACATACTTATAATAACATTATTTATAATATATGTATAAATTATTTGTACTTAGTATTGAGGTAGATTGTTCTATGTAAAATGTATTTGAACACAAATTTGTGTATGCATTTATTATTTATTATTTATAAGGGCAAAATTCTCCATATCATATGATCGTCGATCACCATATTTTTTGTGATTTTAAAATGTAAGTTAAAAAATTGAAAGAAATAACAAATATGGCGTTCGATGATCATATGATCATTTGCAAAACATAGCCCTAAGTCTCTTTGTTTTTAGTGAGAATTGCAAATAAAAACGATGGCATTTAATTTGTAATTAAATAGGTTTTACTTCACTTGTGTGTGGTAAGTACGGGTCTAGTACTTACTTCTAGTTGTTTTTCAAAAGCCCGCTATTATATAAAGGATATTAATAATGACAACAACTAAATAGTGTTTCATTGCAAATTTTTGACAGATGAAAAGATAAAAATTTCATTAAATTTTAATTATCTCAATGTACTTTCAAAATTCATTTAGTCCTTACTGTATATAATTGAAAATGCTTTGATTTAAACAGTCAACAAAATAAATAACTACATTAATTAGACTAAATTCAAGTCCAATTAGGTTAGGACCTGTAAGAAACAAAATAAAGCTGGTAGTACATCAGTGTAGGATAGTACTGTCATTCTTTCGCCACTATATAAATAAGCACATACATAGTATATGATATATTCGGGACAGTTGTGGTCCAATTTATTATTAAGTTTTTAAAAGGGGGGCACTTGATGAGTCCTCAGATAATGGCGCAGGTGGTTTAGAAATATTTGATTGCTTCGGTCCATTAATTTTATTTGTTTGCTCAAAAGAGGGTGGTTCTGGAATGAAGAGATATAATTATAGTATAATTTTTTTTAACTTAATTAAAATTGAATAAGTCTATGTTTAAAAATAAGTTGAAAAGTTATACGTTGCAATTTCTGTTTTCAGTAATAGGAAAGTTATTGCATATTGTATACATATGTCTTAAAACATTAAGGCACCGGAGATTTACAAATTGTAAGTCCTAGTAAAATGTCATATTATTCCATATGATATCATTTTAATAATAACGAAATTAGATATTATAATAGTGATAATAAGAGTTATTAAAAATTAATATGTTGACAAACAATATATAACAATTGATTTTTAGTATAATGTTTATATTTTTATACCCGTATCTATGCGAATTTAATTTTTACTTTTAATATATTATTTACTCACCATAAGAATCATAGCTTGGTGGTAGATCTGATGTATACGGTGTTGATGTGTCTAACGATGGCGCAGTGGGCAAAGCCATTGCAGTCGCATTGGCGCGATTACTTGCATTTTGTCTCAATGGTACAGTGCCAATAATAATTGGCACTTCTATTTCTGCAACCTTATGACATACACCGGCTTTAATAAAAACTTTCAAAAAATATGCTATAGTAATAATGCCCTCATCATTTTTAGTGGGTGGCACTTTCGGTACCAGTATACTACCCTCTATAACTTGTTTCTGTTGGCGATAGCATGTAAACTCTTTTTCAGCTTTTGCAACAGTATTCTTAAGTGAACGTATGAGATATTCTGGCGTATGAGATATAAAAGTATAAACTTGGTGTAATTCCAGTGCTATACCATATATATCATAGCTATTTTCTCGATTGTTAAGTTCAAGTTCATATTGAATTTCTTGGTCAGGTACATAGCCACTAAATGGCAATGTGAGAGTTGATATAAGTGGTCCTGAAGTGAACTTCCAGCAGCAAAAATATTTTATGCTTTCAGCTTTTAAAGGTATCTAAAAATATGAAATATGAAAAAAATCTTTATTGTTTCATCTTTTATATACCAAAGCATCTGGACAAAAATTTAAATCCATTGGCTTTCGCACAAAAATTCGTTCTGTGTAAACAATGTCGGGATGATTTTGTCGCTCAATCGTTAAAGAAACTTCATATGTTATATGTCCGAATTTTTCAACGCAAGATGACCCACATATTGTTGGTAATGCTTCGGAAAAGGTGTACGTATGTAAACCTGCTGGCAGTACGTTAGCTCGAAGTAGTCTTTTAGTTGAAATTGCATAATTTTCAGTGGCGCGAAATTGTTCAAGATAATATTCAGTTTTATTATATCTTATTTTGCGTGATCTACGTTCTTCAAAAAACACTGTAGATGCACCTTTGAACGATATGTAGACTTCTGAAGGGGAATACACATAATACATAATTTAATTGCTGCTCCTTAAAAACTTATTAAGGATTTGAAATGAATAGGTTTGTTTAAAAATTAACTTTATTAAATCTGATTTAAGATGAAATATTTTATAACAATGAAAATGATCGTTTTTAGCATTTATTTATAGAATAAAAATATATTCTAATAGTAAACTAATATTTTAAATAAAATCAATTAAAATAATATGTATTTTATATCAGTCAAATTCTTTAGAAGATACTTTAAAATAGATTCTATCACAACACTTCAATAATTTCCAAACCTCAGTAGATGCATAAATTCTTCTCATCTTAAGCGATCAAAATCGGATATTATTCACATTTGCCGGAAGTACACAGATATTCTAAAATTTCACTACAGTTTTATTGTAAAATGAAGAACAGACTTCAAAAAAAAAGGCGAACTCGATGAAACTTTAAAGAAATATGTATAAGTTATTTCATATTATTTTATCTATTATTTTTTTTAAAATGTCAAAAATACCTAAAGACGCTAGACTGCTTTAAAACTAAGACTTAGAAGACAACTGTTTATCCAAATGGCACACGGTAAATAATTCTGTTCTGAATCTGATCTTCTGAATCTATAAATAATAATATATTTGAAAAAGTAGGCAGATTAAATAGACTATCACCACATATTCATACTGTAAATATGGAATGAATATATGAATATGAATATACAATCAAATTACAATGTAATCCAAATCACTTTGCTTTACTGAAATCATTTATTATATATCATAGTGCTATTTAATACATTTGTATAAGGTTGTCTTCAAGTTTTAAACTAAAAATGACCTGCACAGGAAAAATAATCAATTGAACTGTATTATTTTACTTCAGGATCTGCGCAGCTCTTTATATAAAATTTTGCAAGATATTTATATTTTGTACTAGTAAGAAATAATATACATTTTATATATATTAAAAAATTAATAAAATTATTTTTAAAAGTTGTGGATATATGTAATATATCACCATTAATACTCTGCAATTATATAGTATTAAATTTCTTGTTTGTTTAATTCATTCTGACATATTCTTTTGTTCTATTATCAGTTTATATCTATATTATTCTCATCATTTTAGGTTCGAATATAACATCAAGCCTTACATTTTGACTTTTTAAAAATAATTATAAAAAAATTTGCTTGAAAATTGCTTGGAATTTGGTTCGGTTTATATTGTATGTAAAATAAATTGGCTAAAAACAAATATCAATGTGTTTTATTTAAAATTATTATAAGTATATTTAATATTAATAATAAAAACCTATAAATAAAAATTATATAGTAATTTTTTTTGTAATGGAAAAATAAAATTTTCTACTCTTCCCTCGTAACAAATTTGACTAGGCGTAATTCCTACACGTGATGAGTTCAATGAACGTGATTAAAAAATTATTGTCTTGTGTATACTCTAGAGAGATAGTAGTTAAAGTTTGAGTAGCCATTACTCAAGGTAACAGATTTATTTATGAGGTTAGCATTTTGTTTATTACAGAAGTACCATAATAAGCATTTCTATCGACTATACAGTATATAGCGCGCATTTGAGTCACTCTCAATTGGCTAAAAATATTGGTTTGTTATGATAAACAAATGCGAGTACTCATTGCTTCGTATATATGTATGAATACGACTTTATTATCTTTTTATATTTTTGTTTTGATGTCTAAGATTAGAAACTATTTTATTGGGCTAGTCCATAAATAACGCAGAAAGCAACAAGTGAGATATATAAGAAAAATTTAATATAAACATCAAAATATGGAAATTTATGAATTCTAAATAAATATGTCACGCTTTTTTATTTAAATTAGATATTGAACTCTTTTGCCAAAATACATTTTTTTGTTGTCTATAAGTTTTTCAGTTATAATATGTAGTTGTAAATAATATTCAATTTTTTGTAAATTATTGAAAAATCTTAATTTTTTAATAATAATAATATTGTTGGATCGGTTGAGGAAACCTGGAACTCTGTTGCATATTTTTTTATTCAGCCATACTTCGCTGGTTGTTTTTTGTTAATTATTTTAAATAAAATTATAATTTTAAAATTTATCTACATACACGTAACATATGTACTTTTACAAACATTATTATTTTGTTCATATTTATATGGTATCAAAATCTATTAAAAACTAATATAATTACTTACCTGCAACGAATTCGTCATTTTCGGTATGTAAGTCAACACGACCATACACCGTTTCTCCACTATAATATATTGGTTCTGGGCGATCGAAACCAAAAACGCAAGTAGTCATTTTTTTCCGAATTAGGTATATTTACTATATCTAATTTTTCCACTTTTTTGTTTCTATTTTATCTTTAATATCTATATATTATCATTTACTTTCCGAAACACTTTCTGTAACTAAAAATATGTAAACTTAAATACTTTCAATTTAATTATAATTTCATAATTTTAAACAAATTTCTAGAAATCTTCTTATAACAGAAAAAAGCGTGTCCAACCCACTTCAGTATTTTTAAACTAATGGAATGATAATATGTTGTTTAGACTCTCAAAATTTGGAGAAGGGCGAAAGCGCTGTGGATAACCAACATAAACATGTGTAAGATTATTACTACGAGTACAACAACAACAAAGATAAATATTTTATTACCTCTTATATATGAAAGCACAAAAAAGCTTTCATATATGCCAAACAAACTGACGTCATCAACGCATTTTGGGCGCAATTTGAAGTTGTGTTTTGTTTTGCTTAATAAAATAGAGTTGTCAAGTCCAGATAAATGTTAATGTTGTGTTAAGCGTTGTATTGTGTGTTATTCATAACTAAAGACATAAAGTTTATGGAGATGTTCTCTTATAAGAAAATTATAGTCACCCAATCAAATAGTATTAAATATAACCAAATAAAAAGGTTGTTAGTGGAATAGATTACTGGAATCTGTTCGAGAAGAATACGGCAAGTCTCGCCGTAATACTGGATTCGCTCGAGAGTTTTGTTTGTAATTTAAGCTGTCAAAAATTTCAGTATAACCAAAAAATTTATACGATAAATGTTAGATATATCATAGTTATGACTATTACAGATCGGAATGCGGTAAATGACATTCATACTGTCGCATTTAGGCACTTGCTCATTTATATTAATGAGTGAACGTTCACATTATATTGAGCTCATATATGCAGCTTCACTTTATAATATATCACACAAAACAAATGAATAAGTAAGTGATATGTTAAATCATTTCTATACATCGATCTATCATAATATAAGCATATTTGCGAAATATCTTGTACAATGAAATGCTGATGGTTGGATTGTTTTGTGTAATTACACAAATTATAGTTTTCAACAACAATGTTTAGTAATTTCAGTTATACTACTTGTTTGTTTACTGTATTAGATTTAGAAAAACTATTATTGAACTTCACTAGATAAATAATTTACTAGATAGATAATTTAGATAAATTCAAAATGTTCAGAGAGCTTTTTGGGTGTTCTTTAAAAATAAGTGGCAAACGTACAATTAATTAAAATACACATGGGCTTCCGGAGAGATAAACTTTGCAGTAAAAATATATTAGCATAAGTACTTTACATATATATCTCCGTATATTATTGGAAATACTATACATTAGATGTAAAAGCAGAAGAGAAATAATTTGAAATAGAAAAGTTTGTTGTTAATAAATTTTTTTTGTGATTGCTCCAACATTTTTGTGCTTTTTGCATTAAAAATAATTATTTAATTATATTCTAAACTCAAAGTTCAAAGAGAAGCAAATTGTGTCTGTTAGTAATTAGAAATATTTATTTTATTTGCAAAAATATTTCAATATGTTTTTATAAGTTTTTTATATCTGAAAAATTATGAAATATTTTATTTTAGTTAAGGATTTTTGTATTTCAATAATATAACTTCTTCTTTTAGCATTTCAGTTTTAATTGTAAGCAAAGAAAGTATGTTTCAACATTGACTTAAAAGCGTTAGTCCTATTTCATATTTAAACACAATTTTTCAATATTATTCCTATAATAAATATTGTACATCAGAATGTTCATTATCTTGTAACGTAATGTAATATAAAAAACTTCTTTTTCAGAATAGTAATATGAGGACAATGCTGAACGTTCTTCTTGATTTAGAATGAATTGTTCCATTGTTTTAGCAAAATTAATAGAAGATTAGTCCCAAAAGATCAGGTGGTGAATGCAAAATATAATCTGGGAGTTTTACAACGATTGTAGAACAAAATACGAAGAGTCCAACCAAAATAACGAGAAAGACACAGTTGTTTGTTGTTGTTCAAAAATACGCCTTAGCTTGAACCCATTATACTTATAAATTATTCACCAAAAAAAGCCATCATTGTAATCGATAATTCACCATAAGGGGAATACCTTATTTGATTCTGGTTATTCCTTAAAGGAAATCGTTTTGATAGCATCCGGGTCATCTAAAAGGCTTTGACTGTTATACTTAATGACTCAGAGAATTAATAAACACTTTACATTTGCTTTCAGATTGGTCTAACAGAGCTTGGGACAAACTTCGTAGAGCTTCACATTGCAAAACTCATTTTTATTAATCTAATTGTAAGGTAATTTTTTTAACAAAACAGATGTTTTGTAAAGTAACTTTACTTTATTAGAATAAATTGAAATCTTCAGATATGTATGTAGAAAAATAGTGATAATCATTCCTCATGAAAATCAATATTCTTCTTAAAATGGATTGCATAAAATAAATGTTAAAAAAAGACAGATGTAAACATAAAGTAAATACTAAATGCTGAGTGCCCAAAAAAAACTTTAACAATATGAGAGGCAACCTATTAAAGTTAAAAATATATATAAAAAAATATATATAAAAAAATATATATAAAAAAATATAAATAAAAATTATTTCAAAAATATCATTTATTTTGTAAAAATCGACTGAGGTATACAGTTTACGTAAAGCACATTTAAAAGGCATATTAAGTATACAAATATACATATTTTTAATATATATGGTAATTAAGGTAAATGCATTAAAACATATCAAATAAAACAATAATTAATGTATTAGATTTAAAATAAAATAAATCAGAGATTATTTTAAAGCTAACTTCAAGCATAGAAGATATAAGTTGAGCTAAAACTTTAAGTTCTCCAACCATACCCGTCATTACCATTACTTGATGTAGATGGCATATTACCACCATTCACTGGATATGGTGGCATGGTAATTTCAGTTGGCGGTGTGACAGGATAAGGAGGAGGCAGAATACTTTGCTGCTGAGATTGCAAAAGTGGAGCACTTTGTGGTGCATCAACATTGTCTCCAGATGGTGGCGCAGTTGGCTCAGAAAAATTTGTATACATAGGATATTTTGGTATGAAATCGTCTGTACGATTATATTCGTCAGCTTCAGGATCTTTAAACTTTTCACCAATATTAGTAGCTTGTTCAAATGAGGGTGGTTCTAGAATTCGAAAATTTTTAGTAACAGTTAGTGAATATACTATAGAAGTGTTACTTACTATAGAAATCATAGCTTGGAGGTAGATCGGGACTATTGCCTGCCGGTATATCAATGTAAGGTGCAGTAGGTAAATTCATAGCAGCAGCGTTAGCAGGATTTGTGGCACTTTGTGCTAGTGGAACTGTACCTATAATAATTGGTAACCTTACTTCTGAATCCGTGTGACAATCACCGGTCTTAATGAACATCTCGAAATAGTAACGAACACTAATAATACCGCCATCTGTCATAGTAGGTGGTACTGGCGGTATGACCAGACTACCCTCAATTACACGTTTCGAGAAGCGTAAACATCGATTTGCCTGTGTATCTTCTGTCAAAGTGTTGGTGTGCTCACGTGTTTTATAGCGAGGTGAATGGGCTATGAAAGTGTAGACTTGTTTTAGTTGCAGCTCTATACCATCTAAATCATAGCCGCTGGACTGATTATCTATTTCTAATTTATATTTTATAGATTGTCCAGGTGCATACCCTCCAAATGGTAATGTAAGTACTGATATCAAAGGACCCGAAGAACATGGCCAACAGCAAAAATATTTGATGTCTTCACTTTTTAAAGGTATCTGAAAGTTTAAGCAGTAAATTCTAGAGTTTTTTGTGAAAGTTTTTTTTATTAGTATATTAATCTAACTTACCAATGCATCTGGAAAATAATTAAGATCGAACTGTTTCAGCACAGTCAGTGGTTGTTTGAACACATTATCAAAACGAAATGGTCTATTAAGTACTAATGATATTTCATAGGAAATATGTCCATATTTTTCAGTACAAGATGTTGGACATGCTGGCGGGAGTGGTATGCAGAATGTATATGTATGTGTGCCTGGTGGAAGCTCGCCAGGCGGAAATACTCTGGTTCGCGTATTTAAGTAGCTTTCATTAGCACGAAAATATTCCGTGTAATGTTCTGTTCTATTATTTGATCTTCGTGATCGGCGTTCCTCCCAACGGACTGAAGCCTCACCTTTGAAAAGTATATAGACCTCTGGAAACGAATGGAAAAATTAAAATTTTTCTGTATCAAATATTTATCTGCAATTAAAAATGAGTATCTGCTTTCTGTGCAATTGCTTTATTTTGGTTATAGTTTGGTTGTGTACGTTTTTTATTCGTTTGGACTTCTCTTGAATTTATTAAAAATATTTCCAAATTTTTTTTTTATTATATGCGAGTTTTTAATAACTTTTCTTGTTTTTTATGTGATGTATATTTTTTTTATTATTTTTTAATTCATACATATAATATTGTAGTGAATGTTTTCGAAAATTATGATGTCTCAAGAGAAATACAAAGTTACTCAGTCTTTAATTAGATGAAGTCATAGTAATACCAAGTAAATGCATAAATTTTCTTTATTAGATAAAACTCGTTGAATAACTACTTTGATGTAGTAACATAACTATATCACTTATAAATATGTTGGACCCTAAGAAAGTATAGTTGAGGACAAAGCATTCTATCTATATTAGGTGAAGATTATTGATAACTTGATGCTCATTTGTTACAAAGAAAAAACATCTTAACAAACAATAGGCATCTGTAATCAAAGTGTTTAGAACAGGTCCATAACCCAAGTGACCACTTGATACAAATCAATTTATAGTATGAATCTCTTTAAATATTATGTGTAAGCGCTGGAATTGATTTTGCACTATAATAGAAAATTTATCGATTGAAAAGAATTCGTAATTCAAGTAAAACCAAACAGTTTTTTTTAAATCCACTATTAACAATTAGGGTAAAAAAAAGTAATGGTAAAACTGTTATTTAAGTATTTAGATTATAACTGATAATTTTTTAAACATGCAATCCGTCAAAATTATACACGTCAATGAGGCATGTGTGAATATACTGAGAAGGTACAATATCTGTTATATTAGAACATGCACTCATATTTTTTTTTAATTTTTTAACAATATGTTTATATATTTTTCATTTGTTTGTATGTTTATAATAATTTTGTACTTTCCCTAATAGTGTACTGTCCATAAGAACTAAAGTAATGTGGAAAGCATTTTCAGTTATTTTTAAAAGATTTTAGATCCACTACTGAAAATGGAAAACTTGTTCGGTAGCCAACCAATCAACGTTTTAAAACAATGGAAATTTGCTATTTTATGAAGTATAATGTAAATACGAGAAGTTATGTTTTATTACTAAATTTTACTATTATCGTAAACTTTATATATACCTAAGGTATTTAGCTTATATACATATATATTAAATTCGGAAAATCAATTTTATGCATTTCCTAAGGATGAAGGTATAGCCTTCCATTAGTAAAGCGTATTATCCGCGTATCTGGTTGAATACAATAAATACTGCTTAAATAAAAAAAAAAGTCGTTCCGTCCTATGGATTCATTGCTCTATTATTCGAAATATCACTATATTTTCTTCGTTTTGCTACAAAACACATTAAAATTGTTTATCAATAGTATACTTGATTATTTTGAATATTAATTATAGTATGCTTTACATAATCAAGATCTTTTATGGATATATGTATATGATTCCTCTTAATGGTTTATATTTTTTTAATAATAAATTCAAAATAATGAAATTTACAGAAATTCTACTGATTATTTTTTTTCTGGAATAAGCACATCAATTGAAGAAGTAAACCATATGAGGGATTAAGTACTAATATCGATTGGAACATAAAGATCTTAACCAGTTACTGGTAACAAAAATGCATGTAGTATTGTAATCCAAAGCATAAACTAGCATTTGTAGAACGTAATGAGTCATGGTTGATCATCAGTTCCATGCCAATAAGATAATTTTTTACATTTGTTGGGATCAGATAAGTGTTCTATACGATAAACTGTTGGCGATCGTTAATGAATGTAACACTAGCCGTATTCGACGTATATTGCTTCATCCGAATATTACTTGTCTCAATCGATGAGCAATACGGGCAATGGTTCAGTGAATTTAAAAAAATCGCATAATAGTTATTGAATTGCATTGCTTCTAAACATAAAAATTCTTTTAGCGCGGTATTGTCTGAGGGGTAAGAAGTATATTACAATATCTGATAAACATTAGTGTGAGTAATGAGTTTTTTTCTCAAAAACATACATATATGTTCTTATTAACTTAATTTTAAGATTTTGTCGTTTCCACTAGTGATAAAAGTTATTGAATGTGAAAATTTCAAACAAATAACACAAAAAATTAAACGCTTAATTGATATATTGAATCATTTATATACATTTTATATATCAATTACATATCAATTCAGTTAATAAAAATAAAGATTTTATTACATATTTACTTCCTCAGTGCCTTTGTTTACAGCGCAGCTGTTGTTTGTTTACATTTTACATATGATATAATATATATGACAAATATTTCAACTTTTGGTAATTTTCCTTGTGGGAAATTTATTTTTAAGGGTTGCATTCAAGAATTTTTGCCATAAATGAGCTGATTTATTAATAATGGGCTCATTTATCATTTTTATAGCGGTTATAATGAGCAAAATTGCATAAATGAGAGAGTGTGAATGTACAATTAGTGCGTCACTTACTAATTAAGCAGTGAAAACATACTATAAACAAGAATATATTTGCTAAAAACAAAATTTGGAGCCATGTAATATGTTCATACAGCCAAATTTCCTTAATTTCGTAAAAATGAAATTAAGTTAATTTTGAAAGTGTTTATACTGCCCCCAATTAAGGTAATCATATGTTTTTGTTTATAAATCGAATGTTAAAAATTACATGCTTTAAATTCAATTTGTATCTGATAAATTCTAAATGTAGATTATTATAACTATGAAGGATGGTATTTAGTAGTTTTATGGGCTTTAGTGGATTTCAGGTATGTGAAATTTTATTATTTAATAACAGTTACACTTTTTCTCTATATTCAAATTTAAAAATTTGCACAACTTTCAAAATATTTTCCCAGTTTTATTATAGTCAACTGTCACTGACATTTATTTAAGAAAAAAGTCACTTTCTCGTTATCTCAACTTTATCTTTGGCTTAAAATTTATCTTACGCATAGTTGCATTTGAAATGTCACCTGAATTCAGCCTTCGTTTTAACAAAATTAAGGCCATTTTCCTTAATTTCGTTCTAACTTTAACACTGAATTTTGTATGGAGAAAACAACTTAATTTAGTTTTCGACGAAACTAAGATTTTTGCGAATTTAAGGTGTGTTAAACATAGTAATCCTTAAACATGTTTAAGGTAAACATAGTAATAATTAGAATTGAAGATATCGGAACCAAAAGTGAGAGTGGGTGATATGGTGATAAACTGGGAGGATAGCGTTAAATATCTCGGCATCACGTTGGACAAACGATTCATATGGCTTAAACATGTTCAACTGAAAAGAATTAGCTGCGCCAAAATTCTTCATTACCTCCAACCGCTATTCAAAAATGAAAATCTCAGTGCTAAGAACAGGAAACTGATATATAACCAAATAATTTGTCCGCCATTTCTATATGGTTGTGTAGCGTTTAGCAAAGCTTCAAACACTACTATTCACCAGTTAGAAATTGCACAAAGCCAGATTCTGAGAAGACTTTTCAAAGTTCCTTGGTACATTAGGACGAATGACATCCTCGGGGACCTCAAGATTGATCCCATCAAAAAATACATAAAGAAAAGAGCCCTGAAATTATTTGCGAAATCTGACAGACTTACTAACACTGCGTTATCAAATCTCAGAATGGTTACAGGTTCCTCGGGGAGATATGCAGATCTGAGGTCAATTATTGCCTAGTCTAATGAAGTGATAAACAATAATCCAGTCAAGGCGCAAAGAGAGGTTTTGTAGAAACCTCGCAGTTAATAGAGAGTAAAAGTGCTCAGGTGCACTGACTCAACTCACCTACCCTCAACATATATTTATATATAATTTGACACACATAATTCAATCTATATAACATCGAATATATCGTAATGTCAAAATAATTATTAGTTTCAAATAATTATTTTTATATGTAGTCACAGTAATACTTTAAAAAATTTAGTCACGTTTTCTACATTCTTAGCGCAACAATAAGAAACAGTAAACCCTTTTCGGTCTTTCTGAGAATTATTCAATTTTTGGCCATAAACCATTATTCAAATTTTTATTGACAGAATTTAAAAGAATAGGGAGTAGCCTCTGGCGTAGCCTTTTTTAGCGTATTGGATATAGTTTCTCACAAATATATATATACTGTATGAGGTCTCGTATGTCTACTTTACTGCGTGGAGAGTATAGTACTGAACTCAGTCCTAAATTTTTCCTTTCGCCATGGCAAACTAATTGGTCGCCACATTGACCTTAATTGCAATTATCTTATGGTGTGGATATACACAAAAGAGACATTATTTGTGTGGGTGTCCTTTCCATGTCAACTGTTACATATGTGCGTGTAGATGTACTCTTCGTACGAATTGCTCTTTGTATCCCAAAAACGTTTTCTAGTACCGATAAGCAAATATACTTTTGTTTGCTTTAATGTTTAGTGTTTCTAATCGCTTTATTTCATTTTCGAAGATTATGAACTATTTTACTAGAGCATTTCCAAGTAAAATAAAATAAAAAGCAACAAGTGGAACATAAAAGAATTTTAATAAATACGTTTTCGGCTTTTAATTGATTATTTAATGCTGTTTGAGTGTTTTTGCTACAATGAATTTATAATGAAATGCTAAAGCTATTATGTTTGCTGTCTATTTGTAAATAATATTATTTAATTTTATGCATATCATACACCAACAAAGTTCACAGAAGCATATGCGCTTAATATGATATGCTGGGGAAACCCAGTAGTTTAATAGAAGCTAAAACTTTTCAGTTATACACTAGTATGTCTTATACCGGCTTCTATGTATGTCAATATGTTTATTTTTAAAAATATCTGTTTGTAGTACACTTATCGGCAACAGCAATTATTGCTGTTGTAATTCTAGGAAAACCTGTTGCGATTACTTGCCTTTAACAGACTTCACAGTTGTGGTATGCAATTGAATGCGTCCATTTATTGTTTCTCCACTGTAGTAAACGGGGTCCGGTCGATCAAATTCAAAAACACAAGTCGACGGCATTCTTACGGTGAATTTGTTATTAATTTATATAATATAATTATACAAATTATATTTTTTTATATTTAAAAATCACTTTCGTTACGAATAAAATATCACTTTGGTAAGTTTCTTATTTAATTATTTTTAAATAAATTTATAAAACATTTCTAAAAGCTTAAAAAACGCGTCCGTTCAACTTCGACATTCTCAATTAAATGCAGCGGCGACGTTTGTTTTGTAGCAGATAGCTTTTTAGATTCTTCAATGGGAGAAAACATTATGAACTACCAAAATAAATATATACAAACAACAACAACAATGACAGTGAAAGATTCCAAACATTCTTTTTTGGCTCACAAATAAAACTACAAAAAAGTTTTAACCGAAAATGCTTCAAAAACTGACGTCATCGAAGCATATTGAGGGCGATTTCATGTTGTGTTTTGTTTTGATAACGAAAACAGAGTTGCCAAGTGCCGATAAGTGATTGTGGCTTACTTCATAAATTGTGTTTTTTTTCGGTTTATGATTAAAAATATAAAAAAGAATTTATTTAAATATACGTTATGTCAAGTTGAAAACATTTAACCAAGTCGAAAGTGAATTTAAAACAAAACAAACAAAAATTTTTTTTTATATTAAAAAAAATAAATTGTTTATGGAATTGAAATTAAATAATAAAAGAATTTTTTATTATTCATTTTAAATCATTTCTATATTTTCATTTTCTGTTCATATATTGACTAATTTAATAAATTTCGTTCAAACAAAGGCTAAAATTAAGGGACATTTCAAATGCAACTATGCGTAAGATAAATTTAAGCAAATAAAAAAGATGAGATTACGATAATTGACATTTTTTTTTAAATAAATGTCAGAGACAGTTGAATTTAATAAAACCGGGAAAATATTTTAAAATTTTTAAATTTGAATATGAAGAAAAAACAAACTGTTATTAATTTAAAATAAATAGAAAAATAATAATTTACATATCTGATATCCACTAAAGTTAATTACACTACTGAATACCATCCTTTATAGTTATAATAATCTACATTTAGAATTTTTCAGATACAAATTGAATTTAAAGCATGTAATTTTTAACATTCGATTTATAAACAAAAACATATGATTACCTTAATTGGGGGCAGTATAAACACTTTCAAAATTAACTTAATTTCAATTTTACGAAATTAAGAAAATTTGGCTGTCTAAACATAGCATACGTTTTATATGATATATTCATGATATGATTTATTCTGATGGTGTAATTACACAAAAGCACAAATTTATTTTAAAAATGTGTATCGGCAGTACTATAATTATTTTGTTTACTTAATTAGATTGAGAAATGTGCTTATTCAATTTTTCTCAAATATTCGAAATCTCATATAATCTCAGAGAGCTTTTTGAGTATTCCGTTGGCATTTGCAGCACATATAAAATATACATAACCCGGTATGATAATTAGAATTTATAAATTTAAATGATGCGCTACCAAAGACAAACTGTTTGAAATACAAAAATACAGATTATTGACAGTTCTTTAGGTGTGTAGGCATGTAGACAGTAGTTATATGAATATATATATATATATATATATATATATATGCATGTCTATGTATAAATTTTGATTTTAAATTATTTGTTATACAAATTGTTGCTTTAAACAGGAATTCGGCGATTCGAAGTTGTTTGAAGTTAACAATTTATCTGTGCAATATTGATTTTAGAAAAAACTTCGATGAAAAAATTTTATATAACAAATATAATAAGAAACATTTTTATATGCAAAACAATTAGTAATATACGATATATAATTTATTATGTCTGTCATATATAATAACAAACATAGTTTTAAAAATAATAATAAATAAGTTATATGATAAATACTGTTATGAATACTATCTTTATTGGAATGAATGCGGTTTATTAAATTACGAAGTATAGTATTTAGTGCACTATATTTAATTAAAAACTATTTTAGTATAAGCAGCTTTAGTTAATTGTATACTAACTAGATAATAAAAAAAGTTACCGAAGTCTTCTCAAAGTTCGATATTAAAAGTAAAGTTCAAACAGATACAAACATAGAAACATACGCTCTATATTCTCAACTAATAATTAAATGTAAAATAATTGTTTATTAAAATATTGTGTGATTATATATTACTTAGCTTTGTTAATACATGCGTGTCTAAATACAAATATTATAATAACCAGGGTTGTTACCTGAAATGAATTTTAAAAGGGATTTATTGGTTAAAAACGGAAAGTTTTGCGATAAAAGCTTTATCTTTTCATTAATTGAAATATCCCAATGAATCGGAATTATAGTAGCGAGTTTATCAAGACCAATTACATTTCAAAAAGAGTTTTGATTTCAAAAGTTATGAAGAATTCATATCGTAAGGAGGAACAATTTCAATTGTTCAATTTCATAGATCTAGAATTTTAAAACGTCAGCAGATGCATCAGACATACATACATTACTCATATATGCAGTTTATCGGTTTTGAGCTCTTCAGCTACGTGAAATTCTCCCCTGACGACATGCCTATCGACAAAGAATGATTGGTTTACCGAATTTGTTTGATTTAAATAGTTAAGTTTTAAATATTGCAAAAAACTAAGGCATTAGCTCACTTGAAAATGTGTATCGCGAACAAAATAAGTAAAAACACCAGAGAGTCTAGATGGCATACCTAACGTCGTAGTAAAAGTCGTAATTGCAACTTTCCCGGGAATGCAACTTTCCCGATAGCTTTGTGGCAGTATTTTAGAAGTGTCTAAAGGAAGGAATCGTATACTCATATCGAAAGAAAACAAACCATCAGAGGATCCATCTTTTCATCGACTGATTTGTAAGATGCTAGAATGTATAACATATAACAGCTTAAATTCAGACATGTAGGAAGGAAATGCGTTATTTGAAAATCAATTTGGATTTCGAAAGGCTAGGCTAGCCATAGATGCGATTAAAGTAGTAGTTGATAGAGCAGAGACTGCCAAGGGTAAAAGGTAGTGGAATATTGTGCAGTAGTAACCCTAACCCTATTATTTTACTCATATGTATTCGCTCTGTGTAAATAAAATGCGAATGTATGACGTCAATTATTTTTTATTGTAAATATTTTTATAATTTAGTAGCGAATAAATATTAAATTTTAATAGACATTAGTTACTTACAATTTTCACTATTATATAACAAAGTGATTTATATGAATTTTCATCGAAAAAATACATGGTTATATTAAATTTCTATTGGTGACTCAATAGGTGGCTTTTCTTTTTGAATTTCCTGTGGTGGTTGGGGGCTCTTCTTCTTTTTTCGACGACGCTTAACCGGTGCATTTGGTGCAGGAGTTTGGTTTGTGGCATTTGCCACTAACATATTGTCTACATCGTAGACAGGGTAACGAGGTGTAAAACGTACAGCATCAGCTTCAGTATCGGCATCATTATTAACAATTTCTGTACTCATAAACATAGCTTCTTCATATGTGGGTGGTGCTGCATTTAATAAGAAAGTCATTTTTTAAATAATTTTTTAGCAAATATTTTATAAATTACATATATATAAGAGCAAATATTTTATGAATATATAATATTCTTGATATGTACATAAGTGGACATTCAAATAAGATTTTTACATATTTAAACAAAAAAATATAATAGAATTTATATAATATTTAATTTTTGTCTAATAATTTGAAATATTTATAATTAATTCTAAAAATATTTAATATGTTATAAATTAAACTACAACTATATATCTAAATAAGTTACATGCAATATAAAATACTTATAGTTATTATAAAATAACTTACGCAATTCCATTTCACCTTCTTCCTCTTCATCATCATCATCTTCAGTTGCTATGTCGATATTGCCATTTAACAGCTCATGCGATCTGCCTTCAGCAATTTGCATGGCACACGAGGATGTTGTGGGAATATCATCGACATTCAAAACATTTACTGCGTTTGTCAGTGGTATATTACCGATAGTAATGGGAATAATAGTTTTGGGATTATACATAAAATGATTCATAACAGCCACAACACAAATTTCATAAGACACCTTCACCACTTTGCTGAGGTGCTCACATGTTGGTGGGGTAGCTGGTACACGTATCGTTTCAGTAAATGTGCGCTTCAGATTCCGAGGCACGGCACCACAATATTTCTTTATTAAACATATTGTTTCCGATGTACTTCGTATACTGGGTGTATCTGATACATAGGTAGCGCGTAAATTTAAAGCAATCAGTAGCTTTTTACAATCAACCTGTGATTCATTGTTGACTTTGGCACAGACTAGTATCATTTGCCCAGGCACGTAACCAGTTTGCATGAGATCCACATTCAAATGTACTGCTGTGCTGCCAAAAAAACAGAAATTCTCCAGTGCCTCATTGCTTGCTGGTTCCTTCATATTAAAATAGAGGTAGTGTAGTAGAGGTGATACTTGATAAAATTAATTATATACAAAATTCGAAAACATGAAATGTGAACGTTTTTTGTGAAAAACTCTCACTTCCATCACGTATCATTTTTTTACACTTGGCTTTTAAAGTGACTTAGCTATTGCTTTTCTCAAATTGGACATGATGTATAAGTTTTAAATAACAAAATGTCTGGGTTTTTTTTTGGAATAGATGTGGATATTAAATTTTAAAGATTGTCGTAGAAAAACGATGCTTGATGAGAGAAAACCTTTATCACAAAAAATGTATGTAAAATATTAGGGTACTGACATACACAGATTGAAGAAAATTTTCTTTTTAACAAAAACTTGGATAAAATTAAGGTTTTCGAAAAAATGTTTGAAATTTACCGGATAAAATCCAATTTAAATTATCATAGTCCCTAAAACCATTTAAATAGTTAATCTAACTTAAATGCTTCACTCCAAATGAATCCAAATGAATATTTGGATGAACTACTTTTGAAATATTAAAGGTCATTTAACTTTATTTTTTTCGGGTACAGTTCTCTTAAATACTTGATTTCTTGATAAATAAAAACCATCACACGTTTTCCATCAAAATCTTTTCACTTTTTTATTTTGCAAATTAAGAAACCATCACCAAACTTTCTGAGTCTTTGGGAAGACAATGTGCCATATGCAACTTTTAATACTTCCAATAAGTTTCTGCTCAGATAGTCTATTAAGTATAAGAATCTAATAAAGCCGGTAAATAATTACACAGATTCCTTAATATATTAAAAAGTTATTGAGAATAATTAGTTTTATGTGCAAGTAAAATTGTAGAAGATGTAGTCAAAAAATATTTAGTAGTTAACAGTAAAGAGCCTATTCGAACAGAGATATATTTTTAAAGAACTCAGATATATATAACGACTTTTGAGCTAAAATAATATATTAGAACTTTAAACATGAAACGTTAAATGTGTTTTGAATATGGTGAATAAGAAGATTTAAATTTTATGACCATTGCTTACCAATAGCAGTTTGCTTTCTTTGTTTAGATCCAATAATTTTAATACTGTAAAGCCCACTGTATGTGTACGATTTGTAGAACCTGAACGCACAAATGTTACTTTTGCTACATAACGTATATGACCATAGCTTCCCTCGTAAGAAGAAGGACAATTTGGAGGTATTGGACAAGCAAACTTATATGTATATATGCCTGGTTCAATTTGCATGCTATTACCTGAAAGAAATAGTTTGAAATAATCATTTATAAAAATTTTTTTCATGGACTTACCTTCATTTGAACCCACTAAAAATGTGGTCGAAGCTATATAATCTTCACGTCCATAATAGACGTGTTTTCGACCTGGTTTCACTTTGGCATCATCTATTCTTTTGCCATGTTTCATCTTCCATTGTGCTAAAGCATATCCACATATTTCAAGTTTTATACCTATTAAGGAGAGAATTTAATACTCAATGATTGCTTTTGGGAAGTATTAAACATGGGTTTCTGTAGTCTTGACTTGTTCGGTTAATTTTAAAATTGGCTTTAAACCAAATGTGTTTACAAATATTGCATGAAAGTTAGAATCGTTTTATACTTATGATGAAGACAAAAATGAAATGGCATTTCCGTACTTAAAGTTCAAAAATAGAAATATTAATTAAAATTTAAAAAAAATCCCCTAAATTTTGGTTGTTTATTATATTATTTTGTAATTATTAGAGTTAAATACTATTAACAAACTTTTGCTATCAGCAAATTTTTGGAATTATCTTCAATTACGCATTTTTATAGATTAATGAGTTTACATTGTTTCACTTTTGCTTTTATTATGATAAGATATGAACTTCACGGATTTCTGTCTCTACTGCTTGTGTTGTAAAATATTAGCTAAGCAATATTTTTAGTACATATCAAAACTAATAATATATTAACTTCGTTTACAATTTCAAATTTATTTTTGTAACATATTGTAAGTATGCTATTGTAAAAATAATAGTTTTACCGTTTTTCATGGATGAACATTTTCTTAAAATACTTATTTTTATATATAATACACATTTTTACTTTGGTTATTACTGTGATCTCAGGCATTCCTTTAAGTCTTTTAACGTGTTTTATTGCATTATTCAACTTGACAGTATCAGCATAATTTCGCACCTTTAATAGGTAAGTGCTTAACTATAAGATTAAGATACTTCTTAAAGAAAGAACCTTGAGTTGACTGAAGATCTACTAAGATATTCAGTTTATCTACGTTGCACATGCACTGGACATGGTGAAAGCAGATCTGAAACTCTTCATTTGCTTTTCACAAAGTCGTTGCGAAAATTGCTGAAGGACACATTCAATATCTTAGTATGGGTTCGTAATCGATAGTGAAGGTTCGACATTTTTTAAGTGATATTTTTATGAGATCGCCCTTCTGTTGTCAGGAAGGGTTGACCTCTACGGAGATGTCTATATATCAGTGAATATTCAAATTTTATAATTACTTTTTTAAACACAAAGATTTTAATAACAGTTTATGTCGTGATTACATCTAAATAGTATTGAGGATTCAAATTAAAGAAATTAAGTTTTGAAAGATAATTCTCTAATTAAATTTTTTTTTTGTTTAAATGTCTCCTTCAGATTTGATCTTATAAATTTTTAGATGAATCGTACGTCATGATACTCTTTCTTTCCCTTTTTTTTTATTATATTCTTTATACAGAACAAAAATTTTAAGCTTTTGTAACATAGGTACCAAAAGTACTTGTTAAAAGTGTTGAAAAGAATTTATTACAATAAGGTTATATTATTATCACCCTAGACAATTCACGATCAACTATTTTCATTCTTAAGTTCTTTATAGAATTGTAATTTTCATAATAAAATACATTATAAATTTGTTTCCAACTTTCCAAACTTCCGACCGTTTGAATACTTTTCGGTTTTAGTTGAAACAACTATAATTTTCTATTATAATTCTTAGTCCTTCAAATGTGAGAAACTCGAGGTTTTAATATAAATTTTTCAGTTTTATGAAAATTTGTATTTAGTAATTTTAATCGTTGCTAACTAATACTATTTTAGTTTATAACATGCCATCTCAAAGATATTCTGAAATCAAATTTTTCATTTATGTATGCTTAACATATTTGATCTTTGAATACTATTTTTTCACTTTCAAATTATTGTCAGGGAAGGATATCTAGGTGAGCTTGTAAAATGTATATTCTAATATAAATTTGTCAAATATGGAGCTGCCGATGACATCAATTTTTGTCTTATTTTGGTTTCAAAAATTTAATCCAAATTTAATATTCATTATCATGAGCTACTTTGCAGACCGCTTGAAGTTTTTCAATTATAGTAACTTGACTTCGGCATTTTCTTAGACTTTGAACCTTTTTGAATTTTTAGTATTGTCTTTCATTTACTGATAGTGAAATACAGACATACTTAATAGTTTTATTTATTTATTTTTATTATTTATTTTATTTATTTGTTATTAATTTAGTTATTACTTTTATTTATTTATTATTTACTTATTATCTATTAACTCCTCCAAATTTGAAGCTAAAAGTATACTAGTTAGATAGTATAATACTAGTACTAGTATAAAGGTTCTTTCATTCCTTAATTTACCTGAATTCCATTGCTTCTCCTATTAACTATAAAAAAGGTTTATCATTTTTATCTTAAGAGTTTCTGTCTTATTTCTATCCATATATTATTTTGATGAGATAATATATGAAAAAATTTATCTAATTTTAGATGGCACACTTCACACAGTTCAGCTCTCCAATTTAGTTTTCGAAACTGTATTAACTTATATTATGAACTTATATTATTATTATTAACTTTTAATCTTTACTAATATTTATAGATCTCTTTCATAAACCATTATTATAATTACTATATTTTCTGAATACCTTACAAATAATGTTGAATGAGAATTACTCGATTTAATATTCATATTAGTATACACTGTTTTTTTGTATCTGGCTACAGGTAATCTTTTTCAAATTAAACGTTTGTTTAATATTTTTTAATATATTCTATATTTCGACTTTATATAGTATATTTTCTTCTTGATTCTTGATTCTTCTTCTTGAGTTAGTGCTTTTACTCTATAATGGCTGGGTTATCTCTACCCCACACTAAGCTTTAACTAGGCTAAGAAATCATATCATTTATTTGTCTTTTAGTTGATGACGGACCTTAAATCAGCATTTCTTCCTGAGAGTCCAGAAGTGGACTTTAGGATTGTTAGGGCGGGGTTAAGTAGCGTATCAACTTTAGTGATAATATTAGTATATTTTCGATTTTATTGATATTAATTAATGTTTATTAATTAGTTCTTGCCCAGATTATGACTTTCAAAGAGAGTCGAAATATAAAATATATTAAAAAAATATTAAACAAATGTTGAATTTAAAAAAAGTGCCCTGCAGCCGAATATAAAATATATAAAAAATCATTATTGAAAAAACTGGGTCGAGAAATAAATTCAAAAATGAATTTATTTATATTGTTATTATAATACTTTCTGAAAATTGGGTCATATATGTTATATTTCACTGTTCCATAAAAATATTGTCACTCATCGCGACGTATTGGAAGTCACAAATTTAGGATCTTAAGACCTATTGAATTTTCCACATTAACCCGCAAGTCATTTAGTAATTTTAGATTTCTGTAGTTACCTTTCAATTTTCTCGCTTTACTCAACGTTACGATAACTTTACCCGTCACAGTTTGCCCGGTAAAATAGGTGCCGTGTTCATTTTGATCGAAAACAATTACGCAATTATTTGCCATATTTTGTTGACTTCCGAGCGGTTTTAACACCAATCGGACTTCATTCGCAACAAATTACAAATAAACAATAACAATAACACCGAAATTGAATTCAAAAATTGTATTTTTTGTTATATTTTATTTACTAACAAACTGGAGCTGCTGCCAAGTTTGGTAAATAAACGAGCAACTGCACAAGAGAAGCTCACTTTTTCGACTAACTCAAATTCTGAGTTTTCTAATTGTTAGACATTACGTGTGGGCAAAAAAACAATTTATTATATTTACTTATGCACATACATGCATAATTATATATACATATTTGTACATTAAATCTGTAAATTTGTTTATCCGCAGTCTACGAATCATTATCTAATCAGATATACACCTATATATGTGTTATCTTCAATTTGTATTCAGATAGCTTTCAAATAGTTTAAGCACACCACAGTGGAGCTAACCCTTGAATTTTTATATTCAATTTCTTTATTTTGATTATTTGTTGAGAGTAACACTAGGAAATCATTTACATCACTTGGATAGTATCTCTTACAATAACTTTGATTAGTCGCTCTCGACAAAATTTTCTATACAAGCTTGGCTTTTTTATTTACTCTTCACATATTTAGTTCCATATTTGCTATTCAAAATATTGACCAACATAAAAATAGATGTGGTATGAGTAACTTGTTTATTTGGCCGGCTGTTGTCGATGTAGATACATTTGCATTTATTTTTTTTAACAAAATATAAATAATAAAAAAAATTTCGTTAACTTAATTGAATTATAATGATTTTCTTCGAAAAAAATTAATTTTATAAGTGCTTCTTATTATTACTCAGCAATCGATTTATATATTTAGTATATGTGGGAGTTTTAATAAAAATAAATAAAAGTAAAATAATCTTCATTATTCGAAATTTAAAAGTATTTTAATTGTACATCAAAGAAATTTTGACTTTGATATTTTAATAACTTTCATTTAAAACTGAACATGAAATATATGGAATGTTTTTTCTAAGCATAATATGAAGACTGAGGATGAAAACATAATATATCACAGATAGCGTTTGAGACACCCACTGTAGAGGCCTATCTTCAATAATTCACATTTTCATACCAAAAGGTGAATAAAACTCTTAAAAATGAACATGAGATTGCTTTTAATATAAAAGCTTCAGACAAAGTTCGACATTTCGAGAAATGTTTATATAGAGTTTTGCATATCGACGTAGTTCAGCCTGTGGAGATGATTCCTTGGTCCGCATCAATTCTGAACCAATTAAAGCAAAGTAGGAATTTTGTTACAGGACATCATAGGAATCATAGGACGGAATGGGGCTAGACTTGGCCTTCCCTTTGATAACTTCGGCAACTAACTCTAACACTCAACTAACTCTAACTCTCAACTCTAACTACTAAATCTCGAAGAAAGGATACCAGAACACTTGTTGCGTCTGTATCCAGACCTGGCCAGAGATAAGTTCAGTATTTTGAGGGCTCCCTACTTTAACACACTCAGTGATATCTCGAGTTTTAGCATTGGCCAGACTCTTGTTTTTACAAATGCATTTGGATGGTTCTAGTTCGACCCTCTTCTACTCACTATTACGAAGAGTTGTGGATTCAAAATGCCATTCTAAGCTAATAGAGGAGAACTCGTTCCTCCCTTAACTTCAACTAACTAACTAACTGATGCAATGAAATGTAGTGAATAAAGGAGTTTTCAAAGTTTAAGCTCTCTGGATACAGTTGTTTAATAATTAATGAAAAGTGTCATGCCAATACACATACCTTTAAGAGATTAGAAATATTTTTTTCACAATTTTAAGTACGGAAGAGGTGGTTTTAGTTTTTGAGATAAAACTTTGTAATTCAATGTAATCATAATGCTGCTCAATTAAATATGTATTACAAGAATACTATCTTTAATGAATATCTTAGTCTTATGTCGACAGAAGCCTAAATTGAAACATTTTTTTACTCCTTTAAATTGTAAAAAAATAGTTTTGAAATTAAAGTGAATTTTAATAAAAAAACATATTTGACTCACTTTTTGAACTTGTAGTAATAACCAGATATAATTGATATTAACCCATTTGTGGGCAGGAACTATGAGGTAGCTACCAAAAGACTTAGTCGTGTGCTGGAAATATGGTATATTGCATATTAAAAAGCCAAGCTTATTTTCACTCCACATGTGGTTTACAGGTAGTAAACCTAGTTGTATTTCAATCTGTGACATCAACTTGTATTCTGAAAACAGGAACAGTAGAAAGAGGACGTCTTTAATCTCAGCGATATCTCCACAGGTCTTTGATGGAGTTAGGGACTTTGGATAACACATTCACTAAATAGAAACTGAAAAATCAAGTCTATCAAGTCTATACATTTATTTATTTTATTCGCTTGTTTTAAAAATTTTGTATTTATTAAATTTTAAACAAAAGTGGTTATAGTAGATCCTACAGCTCTGATTTGCTAAATATTCCCAAGGAAGTTAATCGAAATATTATATGGCGTAATGTATATAATATAAATGTTTTATTTTTTTGAACTTTGCTAGTTCTATATATTTAGAAAAATATATGTCAACACTTCATATAAAAAGTACTGTTTCCAAACCTTTCAATTGCTTTTAAATTAAAATTGTTAATTTCGTTACTAAAATTGAAATAAAAATTTTAAGAATTTAAAAAAGAATTAATTTTTCAATATCTAATGTTTTAAATTATTTAAAACAATTCAATTTCTATTCACAGATTAATATGGTTGTAAAATTTGATATCCTGTTTGAACATGATTCAGGAGTTTATTTTGCTGGACAAGAGCTGAAAGGGAAGGTTGTTATACATCTTAACAAACCGAAAAAAGTGAGAGGTAAGTTGATTTAGTGAAAGATATAAAAGATAAAAAATAGTGGTATTTATATAAGTTGCATTCCGTAATTTATATTTATTTCATTAGAATGAATAAAATGGTTTAATCAACAATTATTATAAAAAACATTTTTAAAATTTGAATTAGGACTTGAGTTACGAATAAAAGGTTTTGCTGCAGTAAAATGGTCGGAATCTGGAAGTGACAATAATTCTACATATTACGACGGAAAAGAAGACTACATAAAAACAACAACTCATTTAGTTGCTGCAAGTAAGGAAAAAAAAACTAAAATTACCCTAAATAATTCTTGTAGAGAAAAGTTTTTCGTCTCCTGCTTTTCCAGGGTTTATAGGAATATTTATAATTATAATTTTACACAATTTCTATTTTTAACCTAGAAATATGTAATTAAATTTTCAAGCTCAAATCTCAATTTCAAATTACAATAGAAAGAAAAAATTTCGAAATGGTAGATGAAATGACTAATTTTATAACCAATTTGTAGGTGATTCAACTGTATTGGATCCTGGCACACATACCTTTAATTTTACTTGTCAGTTATCTCCGCTTTGTCCGTCGTCTTTTGAAGGTAAATATGGCCACATAAGATATACAGCAAGGGTAGTCCTAGTACGACCGTGGAAATTTGATCAAAAGTACACAAAAGGTTTTACTGTTTTGGCATTAGTGGATCTTAATCGTATTCCAACTATTAGAGTAAGTAAAGTATTAATCTTTATTAATGTCCTTTTTTATTTGAGTCATTACTTAATTCATTACTTGAAGTGATTAAGAGAATTTAATAATAATGAAATGTTATAACAATTACATTTCACATAAATATATAATGTGTTATATATTAATTGTTAAAATTTATAGATATATTTTCTTATAGCTTCCATTTCATATGAACATATCGCGAACCTTCAGGTGTTGGCCATTATCAACTGGAGACTTGAGGGTAACATTAGACATGCCTCAGAGTGGTTATGTCCCAGGAGAATGTTTGCCTTTAAAACTTTTGATTGACAATAAAAGTAATGTAGCCGTGGTGTCTATCAATACAAAGTTACGCATGATCATTAAATTTAGCAGTCAACATCCAAGTAAAAAGACAAATAAAGATAAAATATCAATAGCAAAACTTTATGGTGAAGGCGTGAGGAGTAAAACAAAAAAGGAGTTTAATTATCGGATAAATATACCGGCAACACCGCCAACATCATTTGATCGTTGTGGTATTATTAATATTATGTATGAGCTGAATGTTGAAATAGCATTGAGTGGTTGGAATCTTAAGGAAACATTGTCTGCACCCGTGGTTATAGGTACTGTACCATTTAGTAGCAGCAGACAACAACAGCCAACAACGAGCAGAGCTGTTGAACAACGAAAAATGGAAACATATTTTGGTGATGAAAGACAACCTGAACCGTTAAAAATCGTAAGGAGTGATGAAACACCACAGGATGATAGTCAAACACCATGGGGAGAATCGCGTAAGTTTCTTATATATCTTATATATACTATTTTTTGGAATATATGTGCTTAAAACGTGGTAGATAATATATTTTTAAATTTAAATTGATCAAAAAAATGTATATATTATAAGAGAATTATCAATTTGTAAATTTTGGTATGCCTGTTATTTATAAGTATAAGATTGAAGGTTATTTAGATTGTTCAAATATTCTTTAATATAAGTATCTACTGCACATAAAATGTATGTAAACATACATTAACACTTCACACTACCGTAAAGAATAAGTATATTTAGTTTGTGAAGATGTTTGTAACGGAAACATTGTAGTCCATGTAAACTATATTTCTAATAAACTTTAGTCTCGTAACTTGATAATCCCGATTTAAATGACAAAATCAATTGATTTAGTAATGTTATTATGTCTTTGCGTTTATAAGACATAAGTTTTGAAAATGAAATGTAATTTGTTAGAAAATATAACGGATACACAAAACTCAAGAAATCCAAAGATTCTTCTATAATATATTTTATCATTAGAAATAAACCAAATAATAAACCACATGCACATTTATAATACCTACCTATATCAAGAAAAGCAGATTTTACAAGAATAATAATTTGTAAAAATTAAGTGATTTATAAATAATATAGAATTATTTTTAATTTGTGTGTACAGAAGTAAGTTATACAATTTTTAATTCTAGCACCACCTACTTATGAGACAGCAATGCACATGATGGCAGGAAAAATTAACCAAGAAGAACAAAACGATTATGGACCTTTGGAATTTTCGCCAAGATATCCTGTGTTTAACATACCGCGAAATACCTAATTATTTCGCGGTATGATATACTAATTTGTTATTCATATAAAAGTTGTTTAAATTTTTTTTTGATATTAATCTTTTTTAATTAATTTATTATTTTCTAAAATAAATATTGGAACATTTTTTATTAAATGACTAATTGAATTAATGCATATAATTTCAGCTATAGTTTAAAAAAATTTTAAATATATTTACTTGCACAAACTATACAAGATTTAGATTTATATATCTTGAAAACCCAAATGAAGATTCTTTATTGCCATTTTTGATATTAGTATGATCTCTTAGGATTGGCCATAGCTTTGACAAATCAACAGATTCTATGCTATTTAGGTTAGGTCGGATTAAAACGGAGTATACTAAAATAACTGACAACACTTTCACTCGGAGATATCTATTGCCCAATGTAACACCCTCAAAGTTGCCTACGAAAGGTGAGTTACACTAAATGTTGTTACACTTACTGTTGGTATTGTCAACGTTGAATCACTTGGTCTTCCAGTTAAGGTTTATTAGATCCGATATGTCTATTTTTATTATCGCTTTTATGCCAGCGAAGAAAGTTTGCCAGTCTCCATGACATTGAAGTCGCTTCATCTGTAGTCCCGAACAAGGACAGTCATTAATGAATTTTATTTCGTCGTCACCGTTGTAACTTTTACACAGTCCACTTTTCAGGTTATGCTCCAGCTAAAGCTTCGGTGCAATGGGTGATGACTATAAGGTTCTAGCAACCTCACAGTTTTCGGGATTAGTCCACAAGTCATTTATCATCACAATGTCACCTAAATAGTACACTCAATGTTGTTTTTATCGTTGAGTAGGTCTCATTTATGTACAAATATAACATCTTCTGCCCAACCCGTTTATCTTATAAAGCTTTTTAGTGTCAACTAAGCTCAAACATATATTAAGATTCAACCCAAAATTACTTAATAGACACCAAAATGTTGACTGTATTAACTTTCATTCATTATTTAAATATACTGAAAATGTTTTCCATAATAAAAAAAATTCGACTATTTATCAGAATGGGTTTTGGGAAGTACTGTAGATAAGCATAGATTCCAGTGGTGAAATTGTATGCCATTATAAACAATTATGACTCATTAAGTCTCTAAAATGAATTTTACTGAATTCGAAAAGTATTCATCATTTTTTTTAAATCGCTTACTTTAATTAGTGTTAGTGTGAGATTTATTTATACTTCAATTTTAGAACTTTATTTAAAATTAATTTGGATCAGACAGTCCAATAAGTTACTAATGACAAACGCATTTAGTTAATTTAAATGTAGAGTCAAGCTTATATATCACAGCAAAATGATATACATGTATTTAACTCAAATCAAATTACAAGTGTATTTTATTCAAATTATTATTTATTATTTATTATTCGTGAAACCAAAGCTAATCAGCTTTAGATTTATTTAAACATATCCATTTTGTGGTTTCACAAAAGCAAATTGGAATATAACACACTTGTAATTTTATTTGATTTAAATATAATGTTTGGGCATTAACTATTACTCATTCAATACTTTTAAGATAATTTTTGATGATATTTTGTCACATAGCAGAAGCTATCAATAGCTGATCATAACTTAAAAGATGTTCAAGTTCAAAGTGCCAACTTTTTGAGGATTGTACTAGTTAGAAATATTAGCTTCTACTTCTCTAAACAATATTGCTCTGATCGGAAAACATGTTTATTTTTAGAAAGTATGCTTTATAGTTGATTGATAAGCAAATAATTAAACATGAATTGATAAAACAGTAACAGTTGGTTTAATAATCAATGTTTTTGGAGAAAAAAAAATATTTTTTCTTCTTCTTCTTCTTGTTCTTGAGTTAGAGCTATTACGCACTTTTACTCTATAATGGCTGGGGGGCTCATCACTACTACATATTTAAAAGCATTAAGAGATATTTTAAGTTACAAAGGGTCATTTTGAAATAGAAGTCTTCATTATAATGCATGGATGTAATAATGGACATCTTAACGATTCGATTTACTGTACTAATGTGTTACTATTGTGTTTTTACAGTTGAAGAAAAATATAATCCATTGAATATATTATAAGAATCATAAGAACGACTTTTTATATGTACGTGTATTTAATAATATATAATATATATTATATTTTTATTACATTATAATATTAATATAATATATTAATATAAATTTATTAATTTCTTTATTGAAAAAGAACTTAAACCACAAGGAGACTATATATTTTTGCTAAATTCATATTTAAAACAAAAATAATGTGGTAATATATAGGAGAGTAAAAATATGCTATAGAAATTGGTAGCATTAATATTTTAATAATTTTTAAAGTATTTTGTTGAGAGTAAATTATTTATTAATTATTTATAACCGTTACTTTAACCAATGCACTCCTCTCATGCCAATATTTTACCTCTATCTTCATATATAACTACGCGGAAAACTGGTATCTACAGTTACCCAGATATTATTTTGTTATAAAATTGTGAAATGAATAGTTTAACAACTTTTTGTTTTTCTCTATTAAACGTCGAAAGACTTTTTTCCTGTCGTTTATTGTATCCAACAGCTTTTAAAAACTGTTTTTTTTTAATGAAATTACAGACTTGCTGGTCACTATTGTGTCAAAATTGACAATATCAATTAACGTCTAGTTTTAAATTACTCCAGCTGACTTTACTTTACTTACTTTCCATGTAAGTAAAATAGATCAATTTATTAGGAAAAGTAACTAAGCACCATCAAATTACATACTAAACAAATACACAAAACTTACCAGAAACTGGTATCTACACTAAATTTTAATAGCCATAGTCAACTTTATTAAGCAAGGCTGCTGAATAACAATAGATTATGTAGTAAAAAATGTCTAAGACCATTTCTACAATAAGATTTAACGTTTAGAGACGAGAACTTGGAGGCGAGAAGAATTGGTTAGTTAAGTAGTGCGAATGATTGATGGGGTGTACTTATACATTCTTGTCTTCCCTTCTATATTATAGTGAAACTTATTATAACAAGTTTTATAATTCAAATAATAATAATAAACATAAGTTATAGTTAATTTCAGCCTTGTTAATTGTAAATGCAATTATTATTTTTACTTGAAAGTTTTTTATTTTTAAAAATTTTGAAATTCAAAATATTTTATATTAAAAAGTGTATGTCCAATATTTTGTTTTATATACAGAACCTTTAATTTTTTGTTTTGAAAAACCTTAGAAAATTAGTAAATTAGAAATTATATTTTAAGTTAGGTTCATGAACATTGCGCGTATTTCATACCATGCTTCCACTCGTGTCATTTACACCATGTTTCCACTGATCTTCTTTGTACCACGTTGCACTTGTCTAATTTAGACAGTTTTTCTCATACAATCCGCTAAGATAAATAATTTACCACATATAAATGTCCTTATTATAAATATATCTACTGTTTTTATAAGTCTACTTATTATTCTTGCTCTATTTTAGACGAAGAATGTCAAATGCAACCCTTAAAAATAGTTTTCCCAATAGAGAAATGACCGAAATTTTAATATTTGTTATACCATATGTTCTATATATAAAATGTAAACAAGCAATCTATACGCAAACATGCGTAAATTAGCTTATGCCAATGGAAATGATCAAATCTTAATTTTATTGCCATTGATAGTTGTAGCTGTGGTGGAAACATGACATTAGGGAGTTTTGTTCATTAAGGTCGCTAATGAGGATATTTTACCATACATTGTGCTTTCTTATAAATGAGTTCATTATAAATAAATCAACTCATTTAAGGCGAAAAAGTCGAATAAAACCTTTAAATATATATTTCCTATATGGGAACTTACCAAAATTTCAAATATTTGTTATATGGTTTATATGATGCATGTAAATAAGTAAAAGTTTAGCTGTAAACAAATGTGCGGAAGTTAGTATTTAATAAAATCTTTGTTTTTATTAATTAAATATGTAATATATATATATAAAATTTATGCAAATGATGTAGTATATTAATTATATATTAATTGTTTTGTGTGGTATATTGTAAAGTGAAGTTTATAAAAGTTGCATAAATAAGCTCGTTATAATGTGAACGTTTATTCATTAATATAAATGAGCAAGTGTCAAAATAAGACTGTGTGAATGTACTATTAGCTGCAGTGGAAACATGATATTAGATACTCAATAAGTCAAGCTTTTGTGTAGCGTACCAATTTTACTTACCGCTGTTCATGTGATACTTTTGTTTATTCTACCGTTTGTTGTTTATCTGTTTCATCTGACATGCGGTATTTAGCATGAGTACTCAGCTTTTTTTCATTCTCTCCCACGCTGTCTATAAATATCGCTCACGACGCAAACTTTGACGTTTCTTGATTTGCTGTTTTGATTCCGCTCTATTGGTAATGATTTTAATATTTTTTATAAAATAATATTTATTATAAAATATATAATAATTTAAAGGCTTTTCGAACACCATTCTTTCTTTCTTTGCTCTTCGAAAACCCTCTAAATTTGAATATAGCTTCTTTGTCACCATATAAAGAAAGCGTGGCTTTTTCAGCAGCAATTAGTGCTTCAAATATAATAATTTTAATAAATTAATAATAATAATTTATTTTAAATAAATTGTGAGTGATAAATAAAAAAGACAAGTATGTATATTATTATATATGTAAATATATTTCTAAATCTTATTTCTATCTAATTTCAGACCACTTCTTTGAAATTTGAGTGCATGCATTTGAGTGCATGCGGGGTGGGGTTTGGTAAGTAGTTATAGTAAATATGATATATTGAATTTCTCTATTTTAATTACAGATATTTGCAACATTTATTACCAGTAACTGCTCTATTTACTATTTTAGGTGTATAATATTTGCCAAGTGATATTTTGTATTAAATGTAATAAATGTGATGTGTAGAACTCAATCAGTATTCTCTTGTCGTGACGTTTAAGTGTATGTTTATATAGGAGTTTGAACTTCTAAGTTTAAAGTTATAGTATTGCTTGGTGGAAGGAATTTGATAAATGGTTTTTAAAGACATTTTTTCGAACAGTAGTGAACTAAAACAACAAAAATTCATTTTATATTTTTTTAATTAAATGAATTTTCTGCTAACCATACAGCTGTTTCGAGTATTGCCAAATACCCACCATCAGTGGTCTTGGAAATATTTCTTGTATTTAATTATTCGTATTTAATTTTTTGAGACTGCAAGTACCAGAAATCGATCTCGTGTCCCACCAAACTTGAAGCTCAGAGGGAGTGTTCATTGCTCAACTGACCATCCTAACCCGTACTTGACTGTTATGTTTGCACATTTTTCTGAAGTTTTGTTACTTTGCTATGAAAGTTTTATTAACAAATTCATTTGTTGTGTTATATTAGAACGAAATCATAAACCAGCTGTAGAATAATTTAATTAATTAATTATATTTATATATTTTAAATTGTTATATTTTAATACTATTCTGTTTGCAGAGGCATTATTTGTTGCATGATTTATTCTTTCTTATGTGTAGAACCTAATCTAGGAACGTAATGCTGAGAAAGTCATGTTAAATAGTTTTTTAAAATTTTTGTGTGGAAAACAGAGACTTCAGTTAATCGCAACTTTATAAAGATATTTTAGGAGATATTGGAAGCGAATAATTTGTTTCTTGTTAAGTTTTTTCACAAGAAACTGTGGTACTGTCGCAAATTCAAGCTCTAGTTTGCGTACATTATTCTAGTTGTATTTTTAAAGTAGTCGTAAGTTGATTAAATCGATTAATAATCATCAACCAATCACAATTTATTAAGTCGTCTTTAAAGTAAGCCAAACCCAGTGTATTATATATCATCCACCATATTTTTTTCGCAGGTTAATTAAGTTCTATTCACAATCGACTAGCTATGTCTTCGTGGAGGTGGTAATTTAAGTTTCGGAAACACAAAAAAGTCTCCGGGGACCATGTGAGAAATTGTGCTTGGTTGATCACATTCATTGAGTTTTCAAATTATAAAATTCGCATTCTTTAATTTAATATTAATTTGACAAAGATGTCTGGATTATTTTGAAAATATCAGAGTTTTGAAACCACTTTCTTATATATACAACTAATTACATTAAGACCGAAAAGTTTTCGGAAATTCTCATTTAAAATTCGCGCGCTGTATATTTTTCGATATTTTAAGTTTATGTAGTTTGGCAGCAATTAAGGACAATTACTATGCCAAAAATGAGCGCGATCTGTCAGACAGTTCGTTTACGGCAGCTGTTGAAACCAGTTCACCTCAGTAGTGCGTTGCGAAAAAAACAATGGAAAAAAATATTGAACAAAGAGTTTGCATCAAATTTTGTGTTTCGAACGAAATTTCGTGTGCAGAATCGTTGCGAATGCTACAAAAGGCTTATGGGGAATCAGTTTTATCGAAAACTCAAGTTTATGAGTGGTACAAAGCCTTTCAGGACGGTCGTACGACCGTCGAAGACATTTCGCAACGCACTACTGAGGTGAACTGGTTTCAACAGCTGCCGTAAACGAACTGTCTGACAGATCGCGCTCATTTTTGGCATAGTAATTAAGGACAGTGCTGCCAAACTACATAAACTTAAAATATCGAAAAATATACAGCGCGCGAATTTTAAATGAGAATTTCCGAAAACTTTTCAGTCTTAATGTATGTATGTGTATGTACAAAATTTATATAAAATATATTGAAGTAGTACAAATAATTGATAACATAATATTATATGAATATAAATCATTTCAAAATTCTTTTGTATTTTCCACCCAAATTCTAATGCTTGTCTACAAATTATGTTTTATTACCAATGAGTAATTAAGAATATACAATCCATAAGGTACGGTTAAGGTTGTTTCCAATCAAATATTTCTCTTATCGAGGTGGTTGAATTGATAAGATGTGAAACTAATACCTATTGTTATATGCCGGAAAGCTAAACTTTGCTGTATAATAGAAGTCATGAAGCAAGAAAAATTTAGTTTGATAACAAACTGGCAATAGTGCGAACGTCGTCAAGCGGTACTCTATTTAAAATATATATATATTTAATTCGAGGTGTTGAACAAATTTAAAAATTAAAAAAAAATGGTGGTGACATGTTTTATAGAATTCGATAATAATCCTTTTGGCACCTACTTTGCTGGCCAAATGCTTTCAGGAAAAGTAACATTAAACGCAAATAAACCTAAAAAAGTTAAAGGTGCTTTAAATATTTTTTTTTAATTATTACTTTAATTAAATATATATTTCACTAAAAGCTGTTGCGCTAAAAATTACTGGGTTTGCACATACTAGTTGGAGTGAAAGTTCAACGACATCGACGACTGATAGTAATGGAAGTTCTTCAACTAAAACTGACACTACTTATTATAGTGGACATGAGGATTACATTGCATCGACCACATATGTTGTTGGATCAGAAATGGGTAACATTTAGTACCGTTTAAATAATACAGCCATTAATATATAAATATTTCACACAGGTTTAGCAGAGCTTACAATTGAACCAGGCACACAAGTCTATAATTTTGCTTGTCAGATACCACCAAATTGTCCAACTTCTTATGAGAGTCTTCATGGATACATAAGATATACAGTAAAGGTTGTACTCATACGTCCATGGAAATTTGATCAGACATTTACGAAAGGATTTACCGTGCTAGCAATCAGGGATCTGAACTATGAACCAATGGCATTGGTAATTATTAAATTCCAAATAAAATAATAATATTTGTGAAAAATAATTTCTGTATCTTATAAAAGCCACCAGTACATGCGATTGCATCAAAGACTTTTTGTTGTTGGCCCTGTAAATCATCACCACTGCAATTGGACATCGATTTGCCGCAAACTGGTTTTGTGCCTGGACAGAATATACCTGTGTCTATATTAGTCACAAATGACAGTCATATACCAGTAGAGGAAATGAAGATTTCATTAGCCATGTTGGTTATATTTTATAGTCAGTGCCCTAGATCATCTAAAACAGAAAAGACTACCGTTGCGAAAATGAAGGGTGAAGGAGTGCAGCGTAACTGCAAAAAGTTGTTCAATTATCAACTTCCAGTACCTGCTACGCCACCAAGCAATATTGTTAGTTGCAGTATCCTACATATTATGTATGAAGTTTTTGTTGAAGCAAAAATCAAAGGATTCCATGCTAATCAAGTTATATGTGCACCAATTATTATTGGTAATGTACCTTTGCAGACAGTAGTGCAACAGCAGCCTACAACCAGTTTTGCAGCACAACATCAAATGCCAACAGCACCAACTGATGCCAAAATGTTGGAGGCTGTTGAGAATAATGAAATTGCCGTTGTTAGTACTCCGATACCTTGGGAAGGAAATGGTGACATGCGTGTGTATTCTGATTATTAATGGAATGTCTAAATAAAATTGTTATAAAAAAATTTCTTTTATTACTCTTTAGAACCACCAACTTATGAGGAGGCTACTCATATGAGACCTGGTAAAATTAATGCTGACGAAAAACACGACTATGGTGAGAGTGCATTTTTGCCAAGATATCCAGTCTTTAGCATACCAAATCCAAGTGCTCCACTTGTCAAAGGTGTTCCTGAGGTGTGATGATTTTACGGGATATATTGTGAGGAGAATTTTATGAGAAAATATAGAAAATTGTATTATGTGAGCATATATATGTATATACAATTTCCGGTTTTGTCTACACAAGTTTTAGTCATAAACTGTTTTGAATTTTAGCAAATTGGGATAAAATATTTTCAAGATATTTCTTAAAAATACTTGCTGAAATGATTGAATGGCACAATTGCTTTTAAAAACTTTATTTAATTTGTTATTAATTTATAAAATTTAAATTAAAATTAATAAAAAAAAGTATAAGAAAAGAACCTAGTATTTATATTTAATATAAGCATAAAATATTTTCTTTAATTTTTTGTTTGTTTATATGAAATTTTCCGCTGTTTTTAAATTTTTTTAGATTATGAATCAAATAAAGTTTTTATTTTTCTCTATTAAGCGGCGAAAGACTTTCCTGTTCTACTGCAGCCAATAGTTTTTAAGATCTTTTTGGTTTTCTAGTGAAATTACGGAGTTGCTGGTCACCATTGTTTCAAAGTTGACAATATCAATTTACGTCTAATTTTAAATTACTCCACTTAACAATCAAATTGTCTCGGAGAGGCGTACTCTCCATTTAAGTAAAATAGATCAATTTATTAGGAAAAGTAACTAAGCACCATCAAATCAAATAATAAACAAATTCACAAAACTTATCAGAAACTGATATCTACACTAAATTTCAATAGCCATAGTCAATTTTATTAAGCAAGGCTGCTGAATAACAATAGATTATATAGTAAAAAATGTTTAAGACCATTTCTATAATAAGATTTAACGTTTAGAGAAGAGAACTTGGAGGCAAGAAGAATTGGTTAGTTAAGTAGGGCGAATGATTGATAAGTAAACAATTAGGATGTACTCATACATTCTTGCCTTCCCTTTTATATTATAATTCAAATATAATTTTTTTTTTTTTTATTTTTATTTTCTTATATTGCGATCTGTCAATTCAGAGTAGACAGTAAACAATATTTAAAAGTGACTAAATACTTAAAATTCCATTTTGAGCTTGAATGGGCTGAGCTCAGTAGCACATCCGTCTGTTGAAGTCGGACACATTAAAGTTCCAATGACGTTTGTTTGCGGAGGCGTGTGAACGTTCTTCCTTCTGCTATAATTCTGCTCATAAAGTGATTGGGATGATGTAACATATGTTTTTTGTGTTTACTGGCTTGGCATCCTTAACTACCCGAACGTTGAGATCGCGATGTATACATTCATTTGTTATATATCTAGGAGCATCTAAGATTAATCTAAGGGTTTTTGATTGAAAACGTTGGATAATCTCAATATTTGAAGATGCAGCAGTTCCCCAGAGTTCAATGCCATATGTCCAGATTGGTTTGAGTATCGCTTTGTAGTTAAGAAGTTTATTCTCCATGGAAAGCTTTGAACTTTTGTTCAGTATCCAGTAGAGCTCCCGCAGTCTGATGCCAATTGCTTTTCTTTTGGTAAAAATATGATGCTTCCAAGTTAGTTTTGTGTCAACGTGTATTCCTAAATATTTCACTTGGGTAGATTGAGGGATTAAAATATCGTTAAGGCGTACCGGTGGGCAATTTTTCCTTCTCATTGTAAAGGGTATTTGTGACTAAGTCTCATTTGCTTTTATTCTCCAGGTTTTAAGCCACTGAGAAATGTTGTCTAGCGCTCGCTGGAGTTTGTTGGATGCTAACTGGTGGTTTTCGTCTGTAGCAATTACCACAGTATCATCGGCAAAAGTTCCAATCTCAGTACCAACGGTGGTAGGCAAGTCGTTAGTGAAGAGTAAGTATAACACAGGTCCCAAGACACTGCCTTGTGGCACTCCAGCCTGAATTAGCTGCAAAGTTGATATTTCATCCCCCTGTTTTACAAAGAAATATCGTGATTCGATGTAAGATTTTAAGAAAATATAGTAATTAGTTGGGAGTATCTTTTTAAGCTTAAACATTAGGCCGTTATGCCAAATTTTATCAAATGCCTGGGATATGTCCAGAAATGCTGCTGTGCAGTACTTCCTTTTGTCAAATGCTGTATGTATAACATTAACCACTCTGTGTACTTGCTCTATTGTACTGTGATTTTTTCTAAAACCAAATTGATATTAGGAATTAGTCTCCTTCTATTGACAATGGGCATTAATCTGGTAAGAAATAAATTTTTCAACAACTTTAACATAACCGGTAGAAGACTAATTGGTCTATATGACTTAACATCTTTTGCCGTTTTCCCAGGATTGAGTATCATGGTAATTTGAGCCACCTTGAATTGGGGAGGGATAAAGCCTTTTGTGACAACAGAATCAAAAATGTTTCGCAGCAGTACTATTGCTTCATCCGGTAACTCCTTTAATATTTTTGAACTAATTAGGTCATAGCCGGGTGCTTTATTTATTTTTAATTTTTTGATTTCGAATTTTATGTCGAAAATGGAGAATTTTTGTATTGGAAGGTCCAGTTGGTGCGTTTGCAGTAATACCTCTCTAATCTCTTCAGTTATACTATTTGGGGCTTCATTAATGTTTGGAACAAAAACTGAAGACAGATGCTCCGTAAATACTTTTTCTGTATCTGTGCATTGTACGTTGTTGTCTGTTTCTTGATTGCTCGCCATAGAGAGTAGTTGGTGGAAGTAGTTGCGTCTAGTCTTTGGAGATTTCTTTGTATTTCCAAATTTCTGTTTGTTTTCAGATGTTTGGTTTGTTGCCAGCGCCTTCTCGCTGCTCTTTTGGCTCTTATAAGTTCTTGAGTCGTACTACATAATGGTGTGGCGAATTGTTGCATGTTTGAAGGCGTGGATCTCCAGGCTGATTGTTGAATACTCCTTATAAGATGTTCGGTTGCAAGCGCAATTTCTTCGTCTGTTTTAAGCGCCATTTTTTCATCAAGTAATGCCTTAAGTGTATGCCTAAAGGCATCCCAGTTGGTTCCGCAAGCATCTGTCGTCCTTTGGGTGTTGAAAGCCGAGAGCCCCATTCAACGTGTTTAGCATTAAAATCTCCCCCCGCAATAAATCTTTTACCTAGAGTTCTAAAGAATTTTATATATGTTGCCGTCTTAGTTGCGTGTTTTGGTGGACAATATACTGATGTTATTGTGATTGGGCCACACCAATCATTTGTTGATATGCTGGTTGCTTGAATCTCTTCAGTGCGGTATTGTTGCAATTCAAAGTGTAATATGTTTGTTTTAACTAAAATGCCACTTCCACCATGAGCAGTTCCATCGGAATGCATAGTGTGGTAAAAGTCTTAGCCTGGTACTTTGAAATAATGTTTTGAAGTGAAACGTGTTTCAGATATTAGCATGATGTCTACTTTTTGATCTTTTCTTGTAGCTCTAAACAGTGTTTTGACAGCCCATTCGCATTCCAGAGCACTATATTTAATTCATTGTCGGACATAATTTAGTCGTCAGAGTGACAAGAACATTCATCAACGTACTGATTTGTTCTAACATTTGCTTTACTACTATTAGAACTTCGCTCATGGTATCTGGAGATTTAGGAATAGTAAGAGATTTAGGTGATTGTTCCACTAGCATGCTAGCATAACTTCTTTTGGGATCCCTTGGGATAGAAACTTTGTCTTTTTCTTCGTTAGTTTCTTTGTTTGAAATTGTTGTTGGTTTAGGTTTTAGTGTTGGAAATTTCGCGGTTTGTAGCTGTTTATAAATCGAACAACCTTTAAAAACCATCCTGGTTTCCTTCGCATAATACGCATTTGACTTCAGTACTTCTTCCTTGGATTGGACATTGAGACGAAGAATGGTTTTCTGCACATTTGATGCACCTCGGATGTCTTCGACAATAACTTTTCGTGTGGCCATAGTCTTGGCAGTTACTACACTGAGGAATGTCTCGTTTAGGACGAGGAGGCTCAAACGTGACTCGACTATGCATCAAATTCTTTATGCTGTAGATCTCCTTGTTATTTTGTTGAGGCTCAAGTTCTACAATGAAGAGAGGAAGTGGTTTTTTTCGATTCTCTGTGTTTCATATTGAACACGTTTAGAGCTTTATGGCCTATTTCCGCCAGAGCTGTTTTAATGTCCTCGGTATTGACAGACGAATGCATATTTCTCAAGATAGCTTTAAAATTTCGTTCATCTTTAGGCTTGTAGGTATAAAATTCGGTTTTTTTCGATTCGAGTTGCTTTACTATTGTAACATAAGACTCAGTTGTTTTTGCTTGGATTTTTACCTTTTCGTTGTTTAAAACTTTTAGCTCAAAGTTGTTTTCTACTTGTGAGGACAAAAGATTTATGAGAGGATTTATGTTATTCACCCTATCTACGAATATTGGTAGAGGTTTGGGCTGTTTTTCGGCATGTTGTGTCACTTCTTCAACTTCTTCTTCTTCTGTTTCTAGTACTGAAAATCTATTTACGGAACGGCTTGGATTGTCTAGCCAGTAACTATCTAATTTAGCTTGTTTTTTAGTTTGTTCAGCATTTTTTGAACGACGAATTTCAGGACTTGAACGAGTTCTTTTCTGACTTTCTTTTGGAAGTTTAATTTTTTGTATTGAAGAGTTGCTTAATGAGTTTTCTTTTGAGTTTTCCTTCGATTGAGTATGTACTTTGAAAGTTTTTTGGCTGTTCTGCTCTTTGTGCACAGGTGTAGAGAGCATAGCGCAATTTGATGTAGTAGGCATTTCGTTCAGTATATTGTTTGATATATTAGCGATTGAACTTACCGAAGTTGTTGGAAGTAAAGATAAGGCATGAGTAGACGAAACGGATATCTGAGTTGATGTAGAACTCAAGGTGTTAGTTATCGAGTTTGCAGTGCATACTGTGACGCTATTTGTAGTACATGTTGATGTTGAGCAGGAATGTGCTATTAGATTTGTTGGGGAAAGTCCCAGCGTGAGCGTATGAGGTGAGCTTATCAGTGGGGTACGGCATTGTTCACTCCAAGAGTGAGATATACTACCTACTTTTTGGTGTAAACAAGAGTCGTAGTTTTTTTCAATTGAGTTTGAATTGTTTTCGGCCTGTAGCTGTTTTTGGCTTCGTGTTGCTAAGGGACTTCGTTGAACACTCATTATTTGAAATTGTGTTAGTTAATGTTTGGTTTTCGTTGATCTTATTTTGCTATGCACTGGAGCGTTCGCATAAATTAGCGTATCGCCCATGCAGCAGAACAAGTGATTTTTGAGTAGTAATTATTTTAAAAAGATTAAATTATTTTTAAAAAAAGAATCGGTTAAATTAAAATGTTAATTAGTATAAAAATGTACCATATATCACATTTGATTTTGTTTAAGTTGTATTTTAAATGCAAATAAATATTCAAATATTAATATAAATAAATTTTTTATTATTTTAATAAAATAAATATTAAACATTAATATAAGTGTTCAAAATTTTCACAAAATAACACGTATTAAATTTTTGGATAATTAGTTTTATCCAAAATTCGTTTTAGCGTTTTGCAACACTTATTTTAGTTTATTATTTTAAGTTTAGAAGCTTTTATTTGCTGTAAAACTTTGTAAGAGCACTATAAAACACTTCCGTTTTTTATTTTGAAAAATTTTGAAATTCAAAATATTTTATATTAAAAAGTGTTTGTCGAATATCTTGTTTTATATACAGAACCTTCTATTTTTTATTTTGAAAAACCTTAGAAAAGTAGTAAATTAGAAATTATATTTTAAGTTAGTTTCATGAACATTGCGCGCATTTCATACCATGCTTCCACTGGTGTCATTTATACCATGTTTCCACTGATATTTTTTGTACCACGATGCACTTGTCTAATTTAGACAGTTTTTCTCATAATCCGCTTAGATGGATAATTTACCATAAAAAGAGCTTTCATATAAATGTCCTTATTATAAATAAATCTGCTGTTTCTATAAATCTACCTTTTATACTATGGTAAATCTAATATCGAATGCAACCTTTAAAAGTAGTTTTCCCAATAGAGAAATGACCGAAATTTTAAATATTTGTTATACTATATGTTCTATATATAAAATATAAACAAGCAACCTATACGCAAACATGTGTAAATTAGCTTATGCCAATGGAAATGATCAAATCTTAATTTTATTGCCATTGGTAGTTGTAGTTGTGGTGGAAACATGATATTATGGAGTTTTGTTTTTGTTCTTAAGGTCGCTAATGAGGATATTTTACCATACATGGAGCTTTCTTATAAATGAGTTCATTATAAATAAATCAACTCATTTAAACTCAAAAAAGTCAAATAAAACCTTTAAATATAAATTTCCTATAAGGGAACTCACCAAAATTTCAAATATTTGTTATATGTTTTATATGATGAATGTAAATAAGTAAAAGTTTAGCTGTAAACAAATGTGCTGAAGTAAGTATTTAATAAAATCTTTGTTTTTATTAATTAATTTACAAACCGGACGGATTTTGGCAAAAAATGACCACATGATCTCCGATTTGGCTGAAATTTTTTTATGAGCTCCTTTCATAAAATAAGAAGACCCGTATCTCGGGAAAAAATTTTGTGATTTTTTGCCTAGGAGATATGGACCCATGGGGTTTTGAGAATTGGCACAGTAGACACATTTTCAAATGGCTATATCTCAAGTTCTATAAAAGGTAGAAACTTGAAATTTACAGCGTTTCAAAGATAATTGATTGAACTTTTATGAAATTGTTCAGACAATTAAAATTGTTAATATTTAAGGACTAATATTATCCGTTAAATTACAAAAGAAAATTTGTCTTGAAATATGTCACACGAGACTTCATTTTTTATATTTTATTTAGATTCAATTTTAAATTCTACTATGAAATAAAAATTTTAAGGATGCAGTCATTTTTTTATATTTTTTAATATTTTTTTTCCTTCCGCAAAACACATTAAGCACATGCGGACATCATTTCCATTGAATGAATTTTCAAAGAATATACTACATATATTCTTATATAATATTTTTGATTTCGATTAGTAATAAAATTCTACATAAAATCAAAAAATTTTAGGATGATATTGTAATTAGAAATACTTTTAAAAATTTATTTATCCTTCATATCACACCAAACACCTAAACACGATTTTTCAGTAGAAAAAAAAAAAGGAATATGTCACACAAATTTTCTTTTTTTATTTTTGATTCAAATTAATATGTAAATTCTACTTCAAAAATAAATATGTTCACTGTGATATTCATTTTAGAAGTAATTAAAAAAAATTAATTAATCAAGTGTCCTTCACGTTACTCATACGCACCATAGTACCATAAAATCAATTTTCGAAGGAAACCGATACAAAAACTTTTACTTTTTATTTTTAAAATAAATGTATACATAAAACATAACATTTTAAAATAGTTCCGCATCATTTCTGTTTTTAAATTAGGAATTTTAACATAATTAAATCGTTTAATAAACTTTTTTCTAATATAGGTGAATTAATAAGTTAATTATTTTCGTACTAGCCGATCTACCTAGAAAACTGCAGCACATAATCACACCTACCTTTTTCGGTGAAGTGTTATTTTGCTACAGTTGGAAAAATACTCTGCACAGGTGAGAAATGTTATAGGAAAGAAACTGTAAGGAACTAAAAACAAAATATTTTTTTTTATGGTTTTTACATTGATTTTATTAATTTTCATTTCATTATTGATACATAATCTGTAATGTCTGAAGAAGAAAATATGCTTGCCATTAATACTTTTTTGGAATTTGGAATAAGGCAGTGATATTTTAATGTACCTTTAATTGATGTAGCTGCTTCAAAGCGGTGTTTAATCTTATTTTCCTCTACTTTATAGTCTTTTAACGTTGAGAAATGGTACACAATATTTGGTAAACATTCCTTAGCCCAGTTAAATAATTCCTTTGGTGTTTGGATGGGATTATTTATTCGTTGAAGGCTAGCTCTTGCAGCATTCCTCTTTAAGGTACCAGCTAAACCGTCGCATGGTCGTTTGCCTTGTGACGTTGGAAAAAAGTGCCATTCTGCTTCCAAACCAAAGTCCGCTTTGTGATGAGTTAAATTAATAAAATTTTTTTTATTTTTATATTGTGAACCCGATCCATCGGAAAACTAAATAATTTTTTTAATATCCGTACTAATTTTTTTAATTTTTTTAACACAACAGCAGTTGTGATGTAAACAGTCAGACATGCAAACAAAATGTTTTATTTGTAGTTTTTTATTTTCATCACGGTGGTATATTGCAAAAATATGAGTTGTTGCCTGATTATTATTCCAGTGAATACCTTGAACAGAGTTTTGAACAACAAAAGCAGTTTTTGTTAAGTTGCTTTTCTTATCATTTAAAAACTCTACCTGTTTTTTAACAATAAAAGAATGCAAAAGCAATTTGTCTAAACCATCTGTTAAGGATTACAAATATTCGTCTATTTGGGATATCAACGTTTTTAATGTACTTCTCTCTTCACGATCCCATTGTTTGTATTTAATGGTGTCAATCATGTTGTCATCAAATATCTCCAGTAGTTGTTCATTGATATTTTCAGTTCCAAGAAATTTGGCGCAGGTTGCTAGAAAACATTTTGTGCGTGAAGTATTGCAAATCATGCGCTGTAGGCAATCTTTATAGTTATTTATCGGCTTTCTACTGCATGCAGTCTGTGCTTTTATATTCACTCCATATACCATTAATCGTACGTTTTCGTGTATGGAGCACACACAAACTGAATGTGTGCCGCTTGCTCCTGCAAGAACGCAATGTTGTGGTCGTTTTTGCATTTGTGTTCTTTTTCCGTCAATTTGTAAAGATACGCAGATTTTTTTACCCAGGCATTACTTGACTGTATTCTTCACATTCGTAAAAATTTAAAATTCTATTGGTTATATATTTTCTTAGCGGTGGCTTTTTGGATTTGGGTCTTTTAAGATTCATTTCTCTGAAGTAAGTTTTTTAGCAACAGTAGTCATACATTTTGTAGCGTTTGAGAAGTAAGTCGTGACCCTTTCGGATAGACCAATCATGTGTCACACCCACTATTTTTATTTTCATAGTTCTATCTGCTGTGCCATTAAAATTTTCCAGCAGATTTTTTAAAATTGACGCGAGTCATCTTCTTCATCGCTATTCTTAGAGTTTTTTATTTATTCAATAAAAATACTTCTGAGAATACTAACGCCCAAAAAAGTTTAATTTTTATGATGAATTTAATGATAAACTCAATTCAGAAATAAAAAGTAAAAATTTTTGTATTGTTTTCCTTCGAAAATTGATTTTATGGTACTATGGTGCGTATGAGTAACGTGAAGGACACCTGATAAATTAATGTTTTTTAATTTCTTTTAAAGGAATATCACAGTGGAAATATTTATTTTTTAAGTAGAATTGAACTGAAAAATCGTGTGTATGTGTTTGGTGTGATATGAAGGATAAATAAATTTTTAAAAGAACTTCTAATTACAATATCGTCCTGAAATTTTTGAGTTTTATATAGAATTTTATTACTAATTGAAATCAAAAATATTATATAAGAATATATGTAATATATTCTATGAAAATTCATTCAATAGAAATGTAGTATGCATGTGCATGATGTGTTTTGCGGAAGAAAAAAAAATATTAAAAAATTTCAAAAAATGACTGCATCCTTAAAATTTTTATTTCGTAGTAAAATTTAAAACTGAATCCAAATAAAATATAAAAAGTGGAATCTTTGGGGACGTATTGCAAGAAAAATTTTTTTTTGAAATTTAACGGTTAATTTTAGAATTTAAATATTAACAATTTTTTTACCTTTTATAGAACTTGAGATATAGCCATTTGAAAATGTGTCTACTATGCCAATTCTCAAAACCTCATGGGTCCATATCTCCTAGGATAAAAATCACAAATTTTTTTCCCGAGATACGGGTCGTCTTATTTTAAGAAGGGAGCTCATAAAAAATTTCAGCCAAATCGGAGATCATGAGGTCAAAAAGGTGTCCGAGTTGTAAAAGAATGACTCATATGTATGTTTAAAGTTATACAGAATGTATTGAAAGTATATTTTAATATGCTTCATATTATAAAATTAATTGATTACATATTACTATATGAACTTAAATCATTCCAAAATTCTTTTATATTTTCCACCCAAATTTTAATGCTTTTCTACAAATTATGTTTTATTACCAATGAGTAATTAAGAATATACAATTCATAAGGTACGGTTAAGGTTGTTTTCAATCAAATATTTCTCTTATCGAGGTGGTTGAATTGATAAGATGTGAAACTAATACCTATTGTTATATGCCGGAAAGCTAAACTTTGCTGTATAATAGAAGTCATGAAGCAAGAAAAATTTAGTTTGATAACAAACTGGCAATAGTGCGAACGTCGTCAAGCGGTACTCTATTTAAAATATATATATATTTAATTCGAGGTGTTGAACAAATTTAAAAATTAAAAAAAAATGGTGGTGACATGTTTTATAGAATTCGATAATAATCCTTTTGGCACCTACTTTGCTGGCCAAATGCTTTCAGGAAAAGTAACATTAAACGCAAATAAACCTAAAAAAGTTAAAGGTGCTTTAAATATTTTTATTTAAATATTATATTATTTAAATATATATTTCACTAAAAGCTGTTGCGCTAAAAATTACTGGGTTTGCACATACTAATTGGAGTGAAAGTTCAACGACATCGACGACTGATAGTAATGGAGGTACGTCAACTAAAACTATCACTACCTATTATAGTGGACATGAGGATTACATTGCATCGACCACATATGTTGTTGGATCAGAAATGGGTAACATTTAGTACCGTTTAAATAATACAGCCATTAATATATAAATATATCAAACAGGTTTAGCAGAGCTTACAATTGAACCTGGCACACAAGTCTATAATTTTGCTTGTCAGATACCACCAAATTGTCCAACTTCTTATGAGAGTCTTCATGGATATATAAGATATACAGTGAAGGTTGTACTCATACGTCCGTGGAAATTTGATCAGACATTTACGAAAGGATTTACCGTGCTAGCAATCAGGGATCTGAACTATGAACCAATGGCATTGGTAATTATTAAATTCCAAATAAAATAATAATATTTGTGAAAAATAATTTCTGTATCTTATAAAAGCCACCAGTACATGCGATTGCATCAAAGACTTTTTGTTGTTGGCCCTGTAAATCATCACCACTGCAATTGGACATCGATTTGCCGCAAACTGGTTTTGTACCTGGACAGAATATACCTGTCTCCATATTAGTCACAAATGACAGTCATATACCAGTAGAGGAAATGAAGATTTCATTAGCCATGTTGGTTATATTTTATAGTCAGTGCCCTAGATCATCTAAAACAGAAAAGACTACCGTTGCGAAAATGAAGGGTGAAGGAGTGCAGCGTAACTGCAAAAAGTTGTTCAATTATCAACTTCCAGTACCTGCTACGCCACCAAGCAATATTGTTAGTTGCAGTATCCTACATATTATGTATGAAGTTTTTGTTGAAGCAAAAATCAAAGGATTCCATGCTAATCAAGTTATATGTGCACCAATTATTATTGGTAATGTACCTTTGCAGACAGTAGTGCAACAGCAGCCTACAACCAGTTTTGCAGCACAACATCAAATGCCAACAGCACCAACTGATGCCAAAATGTTGGAGGCTGTTGAGAATAATGAAATTGCCGTTGTTAGTACTCCGATACCTTGGGAAGGAAATGGTGACATGCGTGTGTATTCTGATTATTAATGGAATGTCTAAATAAAATTGTTATAAAAAAATTTCTTTTATTACTCTTTAGAACCACCAACTTATGAGGAGGCTACTCATATGAGACCTGGTAAAATTAATGCTGACGAAAAACACGACTATGGTGAGAGTGCATTTTTGCCAAGATATCCAGTCTTTAGCATACCAAATCCAAGTGCTCCACTTGTCAAAGGTGTTCCTGAGGTGTGATGATTTTACGGGATATATTGTGAGGAGAATTTTATGAGAAAATATAGAAAATTGTATTATGTGAGCATATATATGTATATACAATTTCCGGTTTTGTCTACACAAGTTTTAGTCATAAACTGTTTTGAATTTTAGCAAATTGGGATAAAATATTTTCAAGATATTTCTTAAAAATACTTGCTGAAATGATTGAATTGCACAATTGCTTTTAAAAACTTTATTTAATTTGCTATTAATTTATAAAATTTAAATTAAAAATAATAAAAAAGGTATAAGAAAAGAACCTAGTATTTATATTTAATATAAGCATAAAAATATTTTCTTTAATTTTTTGTTTGTTTATATAAAATTTTCCGCTGTTTTTAATTTTTATTAGACTATGAATTAAATAATAAAGTTATTATTAAAAAGAATTTTGTTTTGAAATTTTCTGTCATATTAGCAGATTTATTACTACATTTTAAATTTTTATATCACAAAACAGTTTATATAATTATGTGTACGGAGCTCACATCTATGGCAATTGTACCGTTTGTGAAAAGTTTTTATGTACTAAGTACATACATTTATATAACTTTATAGTGTTCCATAATTTTCTCAATTTTTCAATATTAAAATTACTGGCAGTTAGTTGTATACATTAATTATATCTGAAATGGGGCTAAATCAAATATGATTTTCAGAGAAGAGTTGTTAGCTTAGCTTTTCAAAGTTTTGTACTATAATTTATTTATTTACAAATTTTATGTATCACAAAGTTTTTATAAATTACATCATTTTTTCTATATAAAAATGGTCGCAATTATATATTTGAATAATATATAATAATATGATTAAAAATAATATTAGTGAGTCGGTACGAGTCAGTACTCTCAAAGTCCTTTGGAAATATCGAGCTCAATGATAATAGTATTAAAACATTAACTTGTTTTTTAAAAAATATTTAAGGAAGTATCGTACATACACAAATTTCATGAATAAAAATTAATTTATTTTGTAATAGTTATCAATAATATTATATTTTTGAGTTCTGTGAACTAATTTAGAAGTTCTGTATATTTTCTGTACTATATTAAAAATCAAATACCTGAAAAATGATTGAATACCTTTCAAAGCTTAGGCATATATCATACGCGTACATACATGAGAAAATATATATATATATAATAGATGTATATATATATATATATATATATATATATAATATATATCTTATATATATAATTCTTCTGTACGTGTGTTGACAGTGAACTCCTCCTAAACGGCTGAACCGATTTAGATGAAATTTTTTGTGTGTGTTCAAGTGGATTCAAGGAAGGTTTAGATTCACAATTTGGCCCACTGGATAATGTCTTTTTAATTAATTTTTTATTTTTTGGTATCCATATACTTTCATATTAGAAATTTAAAATTTATTCATGCTTACTTTGATTTGTTTAAAAAGTTTAAAATCTCTAAAATGAATCGTAAAACTGCCGTTGCATAGCTTAAGTGCATTTAAATTCCGCATTATAAATCGTTTGGCAACCGATCTATTAAACAATGATATGCAGCGCGAATTTCAGTATAGCTCTGAAGATTTGGTTGAATTTGTTACAAGAAGCGAACAAATCTTAACGCACCAACAAAAGGTCATTTATGATTGGGTTTCGAACGCAATTACGGCAAAAGAAGGCGGCTTATTTTCTTGGTTGCACCAGGTGGAACTGGAAAAACTTTCTTAATTTCAGTTATTCTTGCAAAGGTTAGAATGCAAGGAAATATCGCTTTAGCACTTGCATCATCTGGAATCGTTGCGACATTGTTAGATGGTAGTAGAACAGCCCATTCGGCACTAAAGTTGCCACTAAACATACATTCATGTGAAAATGGGGTACGCAATATTAAAAAACATTTAAATATGGCTCAAGTACTTCAAAAATGTCACATCATTGTTTGGGATGAATGCACAATGGCACATAAATATTCATTGGAAGCATTAAATGAACACTTAAAGATTTAAATGCCAACTATAGACTTTTTGGAGGCGCTTTAATTGATAATGAATGCTTGCCTAAAATCATCCATTTTGTGGCGAAGTGTCCATATATTGCGACTTACGGAAAACATGCGTGTTGAACTACAGAGCGATTTAGCTGCAGAACTGTTTGCCAAACAATTGCTGGATATTGGTAACGGAAACGTAAGTCTTCATGAAAATACGCACTTTATTAGATTAGATTAGATTATGCTGGCAGGCCAAAAAGGCCACGCGTAGACCACTAAGGTCCATTGCGATACCAGATCAGAGTCTTGTTTTAGCGATTGTATGCATCACTTAGGATGCGCGTTTCAATAGCAAAATTTATTAAGATTCCAACAGAACCCTCAGGTATGTACTCCAGTCCTGCAAAACCGAAAGCTCCCAAGTATTTTTGTCGAGTACTCAAGAGAACCGGGCAATTACACATCAGATGCTCTAGAGTTTCCTTTGCATCCGGCTCATTGCATTTCCTGCAAGCATCGTTGTGAATTAGGTTTAGTTTTCGGGCATGTGATGCAACCAAACAGTGACCTGTCAACACACCAATTAATGTTCTACAGTTCCTTCGGTTAAATGATATAACATTCTTGGTGTACTTTTCTTCGTATATGTGTCTACATATAATTCTAGCTGTTCTACAGGTGGTTAAGTTCCGCCACCTTACCTTTGCTCTCCTTTTACTCCGTTGAACCAGCCGGCGCCGTCAAATGATGGCATTGGAGCGTCTGGTTCCGCGCTCATTTTGGCGAACATAGCATCTAATAGCTTCATTTCCACTATTTTCCACCTAGTTTCTACCATTTGACCCTGTGGATCACTGCGGTCGATAAGTGCCACAATCAAGCGTCACTTGGCCACTATCCCCGCCATTGTTAGTTTAGATGTAGACGCTTCCTGTTCTTTTGGATCATTGGCTTTCGTATTTTTTGTTGCTGCCTTAGATGTGGACGCTTCCGGCCTTTTAGTAGTATCGGCTTTCGTCCTTTTCGTAGCAGTTTTATGTTGAGGGGCAGCCTCATCTTTACGCTTTTGTCTCTTTCCAGAAGGACCTTCGCTTTCCGTTGAGCGCTACCTCTTACATGCCATATCCTCCTCGATTCGATTTGCAAATTTGGAATCCGAGGGTTCACACCACCTTTTACCTGCGAAAAAGGCTCGAATTTTCTCTATCTCCTCTTTTGCCCAGACTAGCCTGTCCTTCTCCTCCTTCGACAGATCATTCCGGTCTCCGAGGCGAGCACAGAGTTTTATCGCAGCCTTATATCTGGATTTGGCTCTCAACCCCTCCTTATTTGGTTCAGCCCTAGGCCTACGAATGGCCTTAGCAGCTTCCCCCGGAGAACGAAGAAGAGCATCCTCCTCAATTGTGTTGACACTAGCAACGCTCTCGTGATCCGAGTCTACAGGGACTATGGCATCACTGCGTTGTATTGTATTTTTGTTTTTTGACATTGCGCCTTTGTGACCCAAGTCTACAGGAACTTTGGCATCACTGCGCTGTTGCTTGGCAGTAGTAGTACAACTGCTGGAACCTGCTCCGATCCCAGCAAAGGTGCAGTCACTGGCGACGCGCCCGCCGGTGGTAGCAACTGCGCCTCCCACCGACGTTTGGGCTGATATCCCTACCCGATTTTCTTCATTCTTCACTCCATTTGGTTTTTTATGGAAAAACCTACCATTTTGAATTTTTTGTCTACTGCCAGACACCTCAAAGTTATGACTAGGGAAGGGGCTCACCTGCACTGACCCTGTAGATACCACGACCACTGCACATGAGACTCTTCCTTCATTTTAGCTAGACACATCACAGTCCTTGACAAGCCGCATCATGTTCCTCGGTTATAACATCCGAGAGCTTCATGAAACGAATTGCCAAAAAATGGATGATGCCCATTGCCCGGTCAACACCCACGGGGAGGGTGCCAGAAAATGTTTATAAAATTGTTAATTCGGAAGAGGAGTTAATAGAAAACGTATTTCCTAACATATATCAAAATTATCAGAACCATCAATGGCTTCAAAGTAGAGCGATTCTGGCTGTCAAGAACTTAGATGTCGATGAAATCAATTTCAAAATTCAAGCTAAGCCTTCTGATCTATATATATATACGTACAAAATGGCCTAACAAAAAATATTGTTCATAATTTAGCTTTAAGTTAACATTATAGCCCATAATAAAACTGTTAATATAATATTCAAAAAACCTTTTTTCATGTAAAATGTAGTACTTATAAGGATTTGAAGTAACATAAAAATATTTGTAACATAAGTAATGCATGTGGACTTTTTGTAGTTCAAAAGAAAAAATCAATTCAAAATAATTTTAGCTTAAAATGCTAAAGGTTAAGTTGAATAACAACAAATATTATAACTCAGCTGAGTCAGGAAAATTAATTGCAAGTGGAAACAACGTTCGCCGGGTCAGCTAGTATATTTATATATATATAATATATTTATATTATATTAATATAAATATGATATAATAATACTATAATATACTGATATATACATTCATAGATATGTTGAAGCTTAAATTAAGAGTTATTTTTAATGTGATATAACACGATAATTTCTATTTAAGCTTAATAAGTAATTAAGGAGATAATTAAGGTGACGGTTTTGGTAAATAAAAAAGTTTTGCATTTTCGAAGTTTAAAGATTTAATAATAATAATAATAATAAAAGGTTGAATACCTTTATAGATATATTTTAAGGTGCTTTCGAATATGAGATTGAGAACAATTATTGTTTAATAAGCGCATAGTTTTTTCCAATTAGGAAAGAAAACATCTGGTTGACAGTTATCAAATTTAGAGCTTTGACGATTAGTCATTAGTTGTCGTAATCAAATCAGAATAAAATGGTAACTATTTAATTACATTATGAATATTGAGCAAAGGTGCGTTGAAACAAGAGCGTTGAAACAAGAGCGTTTCACATACTCGACGGTAACGATATAATCAAGCTAACATAAATGCGGTACGGTACTGTCAATGTTCTTTGTGCTTTATATTGGCATTATTTTTGATGAATTTTTATATATAAATAAAAGTATTTTTGTCTAATTGTAATTGTAATTGTAATTTTAATATATAGTGGTGTGTTCTGTGGTAGAATATAGTAGAATAAAACCGTTCTTTTATTGTTGCATAGCTTATATTTGTAACAATATTATTCCTCAAAAAGTACGGATGAAATTTTTATTCTTACCCATTTTCAATTTTCGTACCTGTGTGCATCGGGTCCGTAAAAACTTCGATTTTACTGGCCGAATTTTTAATTTGAATATTAAAAGTCCAATTATTAAGTAATTTAAAACTTTAAGAATATTATTATTTGATTTATTAAATATTAGAATGATATAAGGAGAACAACACTTATTAAGCAATTATTATTTTTACATTTTGGGATCGAAATGTTCGTTTGCATGAAGTCATACATTACTAAAATTTGTTATCTTCGAATTCTTCCCCAACTTTTTTCGTTCTTACATGTCTTATTTAAGGTCTTACTATAGCATCCTTGAAAATGAATTTTAACATATTTTTTATTAACAAATTAGCTCTTATTAACAGATACTTTTTGATCACAAAAGAACGAGAGGCCTATTTTTGAATTCCCGCGCTTATCCAATCGGTAATTTTTTTTATTTTAACGCTGGCAACACTATTATACACATTCTGTCAAAGTTTAACGCATATCGCACGATTAGTTTTTGCTTGGCGTCTATACAAAGAAGTTGGAAAATTTTCGTGTGGCGATTTTTATAATGGATAATTAGAATAACGTACATCAAATTTTGTGTTGCAAATGGATTCAAGTGTGCCGAAACTGTTAAAAAATGTTAAAAAAGGCCTTTGGTGATTTGTGTGTATCGCAACCACGAGTATACGAATGGTTTAAAAGGTTCAAAGACGGTCGTACAAGCTTGGTCCATGATGAGATCCCTGGCCGCCCAACAACTTCTGTTACTGAAGAAAACACTGAATCGGCGAAGCAGATCGTGTTGGAATATCGTTGTGAACCGATTAGAGAGATTGCAGTGGTGTTGGGCATCTCATATGGATCAGCCGAATTTTTCGACTTCTTTGTATAGACGCCAAACAAAAACTAATCGTACGATATGCGTTAAACTTTGACAGAATGTGTATAATAGTGTTGCCAGCGTGAAAATAAAAAAATTTACCGATTAGATAAGCACAGGAATTCAGAAAATTAAAATTCTCGTTATTTTTTGATCACAAGGTACGACAGGCGTGTACCAAGTGGTGAATTGTTTTGAGTGCAGTACCGTTGCGGTACGATTTTAAATCGTAAATTACATTAGTAAAGTAACGTTTGTCTTATCCTTAAGATACATATTTTGGAAGTAATAAGTAGCAACATATAAAGTGTGGTCTAATCTCAAAAATAGAAACTAAGTCAGAGTTATCTGTTATAATTTAAAAACTGTAGTTTTATAGACTCCTTATAGACTGAGCTTGTTATAATATACAATGCAATTTTTTAATACCAAGTAGAAGAGTTACTCTCCTCGTAGCGACTTTTATTAAGAAATACGATGTAGGGTGTGTGAAGGTCTGCATATCCGTACAATTGTGAGGATATGTTATTCTTATCAACACGAGTAACCGATAACGATTATAAATATCAAAACATATATTTAGTGTAAAAATCAACATTTTTGCAACTATTCAAATTACTTAGTGCTGACAAGTTAGTCTGCTTACAGATCAACAGAGGTGCGTACGTTTTTTGTATTTAGCACAAATATTTTTTATATTGAGGAAGGGATAACATAAAATAAAATATTAACAATATGGTAGTATCTTGTGTAATAGAGTTCGATAATAGTTCTTCAGACACATATTTCGCTGACCAAATTCTTAAGGGTAAAGTAATACTCAATGCAGATAAGCCGAAAAAAATCAAAGGTGCTTTAATATCTTGAAAAAGTAATGAAAATATTTAATAACATGAAATTTGCATGTATTTTAAAGCTGTGGTAGTTAAAATTGCTGGCTTTGCTAATATAAAATGGTCAGAAAAAACAAGTTCGTCGAGCACGGATAGTAAAGGAAAAACGACATATATACCCAGCACATATTATACGGGACGTGAGGATTACTTAGCAAAATCAGTATGTATTTTAGGTACCGATAAAGGCAAGTATGAAGTAACATATATTAAGAACTTCAAAATTTATTGAATTTTTTCATATATACTTGTATCAGGACAATCCGAAGTCACAATAGAACCAGGTAAACATATTTACAGTTTTGATTGCCATATTCCGTCACATTGTCCCACTTCTTTTGTGGGTCGTTTTGGGCATATCAGATATGTAGTGCAAGTGACACTTACACGTTCGTGGAAATCTGATCTGGTATTCACAAAAGACTTTACCGTATTAACAATAAAAGAACTTAATTACGAACCAAATTTGCTGTTGGTAAATTTAAATCAAATGAAGTTAATAACATATATTTGATATATTTTTTTTGTCTTATAAAGCAACCAGTGCACACTTCTGCACAGAAGACAGTTAGCAGTTGGCCAAATAAATCGGCACCATTGCAATTGGACTTAGATCTGTTACAGAGTGGTTTTGTGCCTGGACAGCAAATACCCATTTCGTTGTTGGTTACAAATGACAGTCATATACCTGTCGAGGAAATACATGTTACACTTTGTATGATTGTATTTTATTATAGTCAGAAGCCTTTAAGGATAACGAAAAGAGAACGGATTCCGTTAAGCGCTATTAAATCTGTCGGAGTACAACGCAACTGTAAAAAATTATTCAATTATGAACTGCAAGTTCCTGCCACACCACCAAGTAACAGCTTTGGTTGTAGTATACTAGAAATTGCTTACGAAATTTTAGTACAAGCAAAACTTAAGGGTGTTCGCGTTGATCATGTCATTTGTGCACCAGTCATTATTGAGCAAGTACCACAGAAAAATGAAATACTTCAAAAATCCGTAATGACGTCTAGTGAAATGAACACTAAAATACAAGACGAGAGTCAACGTAACGAAACCATCATAAATAGTGATGTTAACACTACGAATTCTGGTTAGTTTGAAACATGTAATATATATACAATAGTTTGGGAGAAATGTATTAAACCACATATAATGATTTAGATGTAGCATATACCAACTCGATAAAAAAATTGACTTGGAGTATTCATCTTTTTTCTTTGTCTCCAGTTCTTATTCAGTTAAAGTCTTTTACTCTTATGTCACGGTAGTTGTACACACCATTGTTTCCCATATATGGGTTCAACTTTTCTTCACAGCTGTAATAATTCAATGAGGGAGTAAATTAGTTAATAAGAGAAACAATACATACAACCCACACTGTTGACTTAAAAATACATAATTTATATTGGTTTTTATATCATTATTCTTTTAGCACTTCCGACTTATGAAGAAGCAACTCTTCCGACTGGTGGAAAAATCTGCTTTGAAGAAAATCATTATAATAACGAAAATATTTTGATACCAAAAAATTCGGATTTTGAAGGCTCCAATTAATTAAATTTAATTGACAAAGGAAATGATAAAGTTTGATGAGTATATAATCGATGTGACAGGAAGTTGGTCGGATGTTAAGAACGATAATGATTAAATCAGCATAATCACGTATCAAATATGGTAACATATGATTACCGATATAAGCGTAAATTAAAGATACTGCTGAGCAATAAACAACAACCGAGATAAGATTGCTTTTAGTAGTTATAAATAATATATCTTTAAATTGTGTTGACATAAAAATTCTACAATAATAATATTTTGTGATATTATACAACCTGTAATAATCTTGGAATAAAGGCATTATTGTTTGACTTTGATGATTTTAATTGACATTAAATAATAAAAATAATATTCTAATATAGTTTGCGATAAATTTTAAAATATGAAACATATTAAATAAAAATTTAATATGTAGGTATATACCAGCATATATTACTATTATAAAATAAATTTGATAACAAACATATAAGATATGCTTGGACTTAAATGTGTAATATCTTATTTGCAGAAAATATAACCAAAGCTTGTATATGTAATTATTGAAGGTGAAATAACCGTTATTTGTAATGTTAATTTTTTTTACTGAAAGTAACGTATCTCATGATGAAAAAAAACTATTTAAGAGTTGAAAAGGTTCAAATAGAAATGAAAAGTCAACAACAAAAATTTATAGAAATTTGACAGACTATACAACCTTATTTTGGGTGTTCCCAAGTATTCATCAGTGGTCTTAGAAAACCGTGATTTATGTTTTAGTGCTTGAAACAAAGCTGCAGTAATGAACTTTAGTAATAATAAATCTGTAGTCGCATTGTTTCCATATTAAAGGATAAAGAACAATTTTTGTAGGAAAAAAATTTGATGCTGCAGTAACTCAATATTACATTAACGCAAAACCTAAATGCTTATGTATAATGATCTTATCTAAGACCGCTGGAATTGTATTGCTCCACCACATAAAAAAAGAATCCAAATGGTCTAAGTTTTTTGCGATATTTTTTAAATTTTTATTTTTTTTATTATTTCCAATATGGGTCCTTAAGAAAAGAAATTCTTAATATAATCCCCCTAATATATATAGAACATTTTAAGCCGAATTCATAAGAAAAAACAATTCAGACTAATTTCTTTAGTAGCCCTTCACAAATCAGTATCGTACTTAGCCATGTGTAATAGACTCTGCCTGCAGCCTTATCATCGGGTAGCTGTCGTAGACGCTGCAAGTCGAGTGTTGAGTAACGTCAGATCGATTATTAATTATAACTGAAGTAAACGTTCTTTAATTTGTTTTTTAACAGTACCAACCGAATTGAAACCTTTTTTAACTGGCACATTTTCATTGATTCGTTCGATATAACCGAGACAACCGCAGGGTTCTCAAATTTTAATACGTTCAGCTAAGTCAATGTTGTGATATAGCTGATACAGCCCACTATTCCATTTCTTTCAATACTCTTAACCAATACGTTCGGTATTTTCTACATTCGTGGTTATTATCCAAACTCTCAAACTCTCTATATTTATAATGAATGAAAGTGCCTTTCATTTACTTTGTCTTTGCCCAGCTCATGCACGCCGGCGAATCAACACTTTAGAGGTCCCCTTCTCTGAGAATCTTGATCAATTACAAGACCTCCCACTAAACAGCAGTCTAAGCTTCGCCAAAGCTTCTAGGTGGTTTTCAACTTTGAATTTCTTCTTTATACGGCAATACAATGGGCAAATAAGTCCAAGTGGACCCCCTGAGGATCACCGGTATAACCTAACTGAACCTATTATATATATATTAAATTATAGTTTTAAGTAGGGGCATGGATCCTAAGATGCACAGAAAGTTTGTTTGTTGCCAAAGGTACTTCATTTTGTCTTGAACTATTCCAAACTATATTAGTTCCGATTGTGTGTCTTATGTTGGAAAAATCCGCACAGTTCGCGTGAGTATTTAGACCAACAGTAACATTATCGACGGAATACATAATCAGCATCACAATTAGCATTAAAGACGGCACATGAGAAGTAGCCTGAATACTTGTTTGATATTGCACGGCTCAGAATTTTTGATAATAATGGAGCTGAATATAAGTATTATAGTTTTCTTGAAGTTAGATAAAATCACTAAAAATTTAAGTTATGTTCTTCTGTTTTTTTTGGATTTTCTGAAAGTCGTGACTTAAAGTAAACATCTGACTAATGCTGAAGTTGCTGCATTCAGTCATATTTTAAACCAAGCTGTTTATTAGGATAAGTAATTTAACTTAGAAATAAGTTATATAAATTATTTCTTTCCTCTTTCTATTGATAAAAAATTAGTAATCAATGAACTAATTGTTTATTTTGTTAAACTGATATTTTTTTTGCTAAAAATGAACTAATAAATTTACAATATATATAAAATTTAATTAAAACCAATAATTATTTAATTACTGAATTTTTAATTAAAATTCCACTTAAAAACGTTGAAGAGTTTGCAATTATTTTATTGAAGTTTGATGTAAGATTTGCGTAACAGCCTCTTTATTCTGAATTATTAAACACAGCTATTTCCGATCCAAATATTGTTTTTCATAAAAACAAATAAAAATTGTTTAAGTAAAAACCACTAATACCAGCTTTTTCAATAATTTTGATATAAAATATCTATGCAAAGTTCTTCCCTTGACCATCTTTAACAAACTGAAAAACTTTTATCTAACTTTAACAGCAAGTCAACAAGTGAAGTTCATAGATGCTAGATATTTTATAATATTATCTAAATATTGATATCGATATTCCAAGTTATCTGTTGCATATTACATTTCCAGTACACGGGTACAAACCATTTGTTGTTTATTTTTAAAATTATTGATAAGATTACTACAAACAATTTGAAATTCTTGCCTTCCCGAGTTCAATTTTAGTTCAATTTTAGGCACTTCCAGTACGGTCACAACGTACAGAATCGGTCTGTTTAGTGTTATCGAAATATTGATAGTATTGTGCCGATATTGGAACTTTTAGTTGTATTATTAATGTCTAAACAGTATTTATTTTTAAAATATTATAAAAAAATGTGTTGATGACTCAGACCTAAACAAAGGTAACAACGGTGGCTTTGGCAATAAAGTTTTCAGTACGCATAGCGAACTAAAACTTAATGGGTTAATTAATGTGCACTTTCTTCAAGACAAAATAAATACTTCATATGCAATAAAATATTAAATAAGAATTTAAATAAATATAAGAAATAACAAAAATTTAAATAATAAATTGTAGCAACATTCAATTAAAAAATATTTAAAAATGGTTGTGACTTGTGAAATTGAGTTTGATAATAGTCCTTATGGCACATATTTTGCCGGGCAAATGCTCACTGGAAAAATTACACTTAAATCGGAAAAGATGAAGCAAGTCAAAGGTTAGTGTTTGATTCAAAGAAATCATTAACTTATGCTGACATAATATAATTAAATGACTCAATATAAGCCAATTTTATAGCCTTCTTTCCGATATATTTATATATTTATTTATTTATAGAAGTAAGTACTGCTCTCAATTAATCGAGTTCTTAACTGATTTCGTATATTTCATATATGATTGTGTTTAAGATATGGTGAAATAATGATACTGAACTCTTATTAAAAAGTTATGTGCATTTGATTAATTGTTTGAAAATATTTTTATAGATACCTAAGTTTTACTCTTTACTGATTTGAGACAATATGTATGGCGCTAAATGTGTAATGTTTTAAAGCGATTAGTAAATTTAAATAATTACAGTATTTAAAATTTTGCGTAGTTTTGAAATATTAAATATCAGATTGAATTATTTCACATTTGTTGAAGTTTTAATTACTTTTAAACTTTATCTGCGAAAATATTTTTTCGAATTTTTGAACTCACATTTTAGAATTCATGTGAGTGTATATGTAATATTTGTGTTATATAAAATACTCTAAAATATTATTTTGCAAATATATTGTATGTAACATATAAATCACTACTTATTTAATTTAAGTGCAAATTAATCAAATCAAACTCCCCCTTTTGCTCGCTAAAATTTTCGAATGAGTCATCACTGTTGGTAAATAAAATCTTATCATTTGCTTGGCGTTTGGTAGGTTAACCTGTTAACAATTTCACATAGTAAAGCTAAATACTCATATTTAATTTATTAATTTTCTAAAACTGCGAAAGTTATAATTAAAGCCATGAAGTACACTGCAAAAATTTGAGATAATTATTTTATATATTTAAATTAATTTTAGATAGTAACGAAACTCTTACATTCAAAAATTTGATTTTTAAATATATGAACGCTCAGGTTGAACGCAGAGCTGTAATGCATAAACCGCAGCTATATAAGTTTACTTAACTGTTCTATTTACTTTGCTGTTAAATAAATTATATCAATCGTTGTGACTATTCATATGGTAACGCTGCCTTTCAAAAGCGTTTTTTGGATTGCAGCACTCGATAAAAATTCTTCAATTGTGGGGATTCACAAGCGTTTGATAATTTTTGAAATACAATAGTTTTTATGAGGTTGTTCAGACTAATGTGCGATTTGGTGAGAGAGTGAAGCAGTTGGTAATTAAGTAACAAAAATAAAAGAAATTATTTCATTGCGAAACAACAAAATTAAAAATAATAGAATGTATAGTATTCGCATATATGTATATTATAATTAAAAAAAATTCATAGCAAATAATACATTTTGTAGAAAATTGCCTTATTAATTACATGTGCTATTGTATTGATTTGGATAAAGAATTCACAAAAAACTATTTTTTTTGTTGTTCATTTAAATTTTTTTTAAATGAGTTAAAAAAAAATTATAATATAAGTATAGATATAAAAAGCAAAAAATTTAACTTATTATATAATGTTATTTAATCAAATTTAATATAAATGAAGGTAAGGGAACTTAAAAGCTCAGTTAGTCGGTACGTACCGTAAGAACTTAAGCCAAAGCGAAATGCACAATCTACTATACGTGTGTAATTGATTGGAATAAAATAAATAAAATTCGCCGCTTTTGTTTTTGGGAATGACATAAAAAAAATTCGGCGCTTTTGTTTGTTTCATTCCTATTAAATTCACAGGTGTGGTTGGTTGTGCATTTCGCTTTAACTTAAGTTCTTACTGTACGTACCAACTAACTGAGTTTTAAAGGTGAAATCAGTCGGTACGTACTGTATGAACTTAACCGAAGCGAAATAAACAGCCAACCATACCTATGTATTTGACAGGAACGAAATAAACAAAAGCGGCGAACTTATACAGTGTTTCCACTGCTTACTTAGTAAGTTAGCTAAGTTACTAAGATTTTATCATTTCTATTGACATAAGTTACTTATAGCACAGGAAAGATTTTATGTGTTTATTATATATAAAATATATAATTCATATATTAAATGAATTATAAATCTATTACATATTAACACAATTACACATATTAACACATATTACACAAGGTGTAGCACAAGGATCTATTTTGGGCCCCGATTTGTGGAACGTGGTATATGATGGAATTCTGCAATCCAAGATGCCTGATGACACACACCTCGTTGCTTTTGCAGATGATATTGCAGCAGTAATTACGGCAAGAAATACGGAAAATGCTCAGCGGAAGCTCAACATGGTGTTGATACAAGTGCAAAATTGGCTAAATGCACACGGTCTTAAACTCGCCACCGAAAAGACTGAATTGCTGGTACTCACTAAACGTAATATACCGTTGGAAATTGGAATGCTCGTTTGCGACAGCACCATATATACGAAAAAGGAGATCAAATACTTGGGGGTGAAACTAGACTCTAAATTGTCTTATTGGGCTCAAATAAAACAAGCAGCGGCAAAAGCAAGCAAAGTTGTTACGATGCTAGGAAGACTGATGGCTAACGTGAGAGGTCCTACCCAGAGTAAAAGAAAATTACTTATGGCGACCACAAATCAAATATTACTTTACGGGTGCGAGATTTGGGCAAACGCCTTAAAGGTTGAATGTAGGAGGAAAGTTTACGCAGCTGTACAGCGGACTGCTGCACTTCGGGTAGCTTCTGCATATCGAACCGTATCCGAGCCTGCAGTTCTGGTGATTAGTGGAATCATCCCTATCGACCTTCAGGCACATGAACGGAAGAAACGCTGGAAACAGAGATCGACAAGCAACTCAACAGACCTTCAAGATATAAGAGAACAAACTTTTCAGATCTGGCAACAACGGTGGAACTCCGATTTAAGAGGAAGATGGACGGCAAAGCTGATTCCGAACGTAAAGTCGTGGACGGAAAGAAATTTCGGCGAGATTGACTATTATGTCACACAGTTCCTATCTGGTCATGGATATTTTCGAAAATATCTATACAAAATGCAAAAAGCAGAGCAGCCCAACTGTATATATTGCGGATCAGTCGAGGACAATGCTGAGCATACTTTCTTCAACTGCGAAAGATGGCGTGGAGAAAGAACACTACTTGCAGGATATATAGGTCACTTTACAGTAGATAATATTGTAGAAAAAATGATAGAACGAGCAGAAAATTGGAACAAAATCACGCAATTCATCGGAAATGTTCTAAGAGAAAAGAAGAAAGATCTGGACGCAATCTAATCTTAAACGAAGAGCACGAATGAGAGCCGGAACACATACTCTGAGATTGGAAAAAGTAGACTGTAGGGCAAGATTAATTATCTGCAACAGTAGCGGAGCCTGGACGCAGGGCACACCGATGGAAGTCTTAAATGACTAATAGGGACCCTACCTCGAAGTAATACTAACGTAGTCCCGGGGTAGAACAAGGTCTCTAGGAATGAGGGGGAGTGGTTTAGCCCGTGCGAGTCGGTCACTCACCTTGCGGGGCGCCGGAAGGTGGTCAGTGCGTAGGCATTCCACTCCTCCTTGCCGCAAAAAAAAAAAAAAAAAAAAAAAACAAAAAAATTAATACAAAGAAAGATGTTATTAAATGTTTTATTTCTTAGTAAGTTTATCAACTGTTGTTTGTTTACACTTTATATATAAAACATATGACAAATATTTAAAATTTTTGTGATTTCATTTGAGGTAAATTTATTTATTTGTTGGTTTCAAATTTTCTTACAATGTTCTAGAGCAAGATGACAGAGGTCACTTACGTTTTCACTTAAAAATTTTTGTTTATTTTCTTTGTGCTCTCTAGTATTACACGAGAGTTATTACCGTAATTTTCGCATTATTGCAGTATTATTGCAAAATCGCATTGATTGCCTCTCATTATTCGCATGTTTCACTTAAATTTTTAATTGTTGTTGCTGTGAGAGTAAACGTGAAATGTGAATGGACATTTAAGTCTATTTCCAGTAGAAACTTTTAGTTTGTAGTGTGAATGGGTTATTATTCTCTGCTGCTGATATTGTTGCATGTATTTACAGTTATGTACCTTTTGCATGTACCTTTTGCTCAAGAAGTATCTGGATTTGTTGTTTGTTAACTACTCCTTAAGTAATAGACTTTTTTCAAAAAATTTTGTTATGTACACATCCCTTCTTGATAAATGGTACAAATTTGAGCGCAATCTGTCAGTTTGTTTACAGCAGCTGTTAATGTGAGATTACCTCATGTGCATTTAACGATTTTTACTATGGAAAATTCTTGTAGTATGCGATTATTTGACTAAACACGGCACCACTGTCATCGCTCAGGCACCATATTTACCAGATTTGGATCCGTGCGACTTTTTCCTGTTCCTGAAACTCAAATTGCCCTTACGTGGTAAGCGTTTTGAGTAGATTGAATCGGTCAAAGAGAATTCGCTGAAGGAACTAAAAGCTATACCTTCACGGGCCTACGAAAAGTGTATGAAAGATTGAGTTAAGTGTTGGCATATGTGTATCGCTTCAGAAGGAGCATATTTTGAAGAAGATAAAATAAATTTGGAATAAAATTTAAATTTGTGCGTTTTATTTACAAAATCCGAGTACTTTTTGAGCAGAAGGTATGCGTGTATTCGTTTGTAGGAATGTTAGGAAATATTAACTACTGGGATATAACACATATTTATATGTTATATAAGTTATGATTTATTAATATTTATTGTGAATTTAAAAATATACCAAAAAAATTTTCTGTTTTTCAATTCCGTTGAGATTTTTACATATATGTATATTTCTGACTTCATTAGTAAGTTTACTTCTCATTTAGTCAGCATTTGTTTGCCAACACTTTTTTAATAGGCATAGTGATACTGGTATGATATTAACTGTGTACGTATTTTACTTCACATAATAGGCTATCACCACTTCGCTACAATGTACCAATCAGAAACAAACTTTTCACTAAATTTATTGAATTTCCTTTTTAGGAAGTTTGTTTAGCAATTTTATTATATTAACTTTATTTATTTTATTTTATAGTATTAGTTAATTACTTCATTAACGTAATTTCCATATCCGTATTTATAATTTATAAACTTACTAAATCACATATAAATTTGCTTACAAAAAAAATAAAACATTTTACAATTAATTTTTTTTTTTTATTATAAAAACCATTTACAATTTTATATACATACATAAATTTATTTAATTTATATCTATTCTAAATATTTTAATTTTATTTTACATTTTTAGCTGTCGCTTTAAAAATAAATGGTTTTGCGCACACTTGTTGGTCAGAGAGAAGAGGTGCTGGAAAAAGAAGAAGAGTTACTCATTACAGTGGACATGAGGATTATATAGCCTCAGTAACTTATCTAGTGGGTTCCGATCAAAGTACGTTATTCAATTAATTTACAAAATTACATATCTATATATATACATAGTCATTGAATAATGAATTATATGCGACAGATTGTACAAGACTTTTATTATTTTATTCTATATGTAGATTAATATAATTATTATTTATATTATGACAGTTATACAACAAAAATTTATAGAACTTTTAGTAAAAGTCATATATACTTTTACAAAAAAAACAAACGTATTACAAACAATTCACATCCATATAAGTAGTAGAAGTTATTGTATACGTTACATATAATGTAATTATATAATTATAACTTAAAATTATATATAATGTAATTATATGCAATCAAATCAAGAGGAAAGATTTTTATGCTAATATGAAAATATAACCATTCGATTTCATAACGGTTTGCATACAGAAGAATAAAATTTTTATAGTTTCTGATTTTAACATGTTTTTCATACTTTTTTTACTAGGTCAGTCTGTATATATTGAGCCTGGTATCCATACTTATAATTTTTCCTGTCATATACCAGCCGCTTGCCCGTCGTCATTTGAAGGAGTTGAAGGTCATGTTAGATATACGATAAGAGTTGTACTAATGCGTCCTTGGAAGTTTGATCAAACATATACAAGAGGCTTTACAGTATTGAAAGTAATGGATCTGAATTATAATAGTCCACTTCTAAGGGTGAGTTGATTGTGGGATATATTTATTTTAAAATTTTTGAAAAGAACAATTCAAGTAATATAATTTAATATCAGATAAAAATTAAATAAATTCTTGTGAATTAAAAATATACCATTGATTATAATCGCAATTCAATATTATAGATTATTTATTCAACAAGTTGAACATTTTGTTGATTTATACACAAATATTCACACTAGTCATATATATTATTTTGAATATACTTGACGTAAAAGAGGTAGCCATAGGTCGGTTTTAGACAGAAAGAGTTTTAAATCAAAAACTTTGATTAGTAAACTTTAGTGAAACAAAAAAGCATAGAATGCGAAAAAAAACCATAGAACAGATAGGACAGAGTATCGAATCACTAAATCAAACAATTTCATAATGTTTTGTGCAGGTAAAACATTAATTTTGAAATATTTTTGCATTCATATATGCTTCAGTTCAAATTGTTTATAATTTCATTTTTGTAGTTATCTTAATAATTCACTTTCCAAGGATTTAGACAAAATTTAGATTTCTTTATACGAAACTTTCTAAAACAGAGTTAGATTTATAATTCTTAATATGCTCAATATGCTATAGCAGGGACAGGTCAGAGAACACCGCTAGAAGATAACTTTTTTTTTAAAGGGTGGAATCTAGCAGCTTTTCTTGATATATAAGGGTTTTTATTAATTCAATAATTAATTTCCAGGTTTATTGTAATATTTAGAATGACATTTTATTTCTATACAAAGAATATTTCTACATGATTGTTCTAAAGTAATCAGATTATTACCCTCTGCCATGAAAATGTTTCTGATCGAATGAGTGATATACAAAACGTTGATACATTAACAATTATCTTTCTTATATTATAAATTGAATTAATCTAATTAGGATTTTACTTAAGAAGATCTGAGAAATGTTTTTCCACAGGAAAGAAAAAAATGTTTTTCCAAAGGAAAAAAAAATATATGTATAACAGAGTTGCATTTAAAATATGCAGTTTTAGTCACTGCATACTTTGTTAATTCTATAAAATAAAATTAGCATAAATCGATTATTTTGCTAATTAGGAAAATATTAGGAATTCTCCTGATGAAGGAAAAAGCGAAGTTGCCGAAATATGTATAGATATGTATATACAAACAATAATGATTGAAATAAAAGCTAAAATGCATTAAAAAATAAAACCGACTTTAAGATAAGATTATTTCATGTATAATGTTGGTTTAATTGATTATTCAAATAACATTATTTTGAAATGATATTTGAACGGTAATCAATACTCTAGTTCTTTAGCTGAGGCTGATGATAAGCAACTTTATAATAATTGGCGAATTTAAGATGTAAACATTGTATATTGTATACTTAATAGGAAGCAAAAAATATTTGAAGTGCGAAAATATAAAGACATTTATTTACAAGAAAAAGAATTGTTTTAATTCATATCCTGAAGTATAAATTGACACCTCGCCATGAGGTTGGCATCTTCTTGGCTGCATCCACTGAATTGATTATTTTAAATCCCTAAAGAAATTTAAAATATTTAATGACTTTAAAAATTTAATTTTATTAAAATTTTTTTTTCAATTTGTTTTACACAATTACACATTTCATATTTCAATGTAGATGCCAGCCGATACCGCAGTACAGAAGACCTATTGGTGTGGACCATGCAAATCGGATCCATTGAAGGTGCATATAACGCTCGCACAAACAGGTTACGTTCCTGGTCAAGCGATACCGGTTAGTGTGTTGGTTGCGAATGAAAGCAATGTGCCGGTGGATGAGTTAAAAATCGCATTAGTCATGCTTGTTTGCTACTACAGTCAAAGCCCCTACACACATGCAAAAACGTCACGCACGACTGTAACGAAAATCAAAGGCGAGTCCGTGCCACGGAACTGTAATAAACAATTCACTTATCATTTGCATGTACCAGCAACGCCGCCAACATGCTTCAATCTATGCCGTTTAATACAAATTGCCTACGAAGTCATGGTCGAGGCCAAAGTAGTTGGTTACCATGCAAATCAGGTAATAAGTACGCCAGTGACTATTGGTAATGTTCCACTTATGAGTGTGGTGGCACAGCAACCAACTTCCAGCTCAGCAATGATGGCACGTACTTTTTCCGAGAGTGCAGCTGCTCTTAATGCTGGCGATATACAAAATGCAGATACTTATGCAAATAAGAATGCAAATGAAGCAGAAGCTGGTGCGGCAGATTCAGCAGAAGTAAATGGTTCGGTGGTAAATGATGCACATACTGTAGCAACTCCTTGGGCAACAAATGCTAATATTGGTGAGTAAATTGAGCTGTTCAGCTTTTGTGAATTATGGCTTCAATGGAGAATTTCATTTATTTGAATTTATGTGCCATTAAATTTTTAATAAAAGATTTTTGATAAACCTTTCGATTGTTTTAGGTCCACCATCCTACGAGGAAGCTACACACATGCAACATGCAAAAATTAATGCAGATGTCGAGCACGATTATGGACAGAGTGACTTTGCGCCCAGATATCCTGTCTTCAATATACCGAGTCCCACAGCACCGGCAGCAGATGACGTAGCAATGGTCAATCAAAGTGATGGCAAGGGCACTTGGTTATAGTTTTATTAAATTTTTCTTGATGTCATATTTGAACGGATTTGATAATTTTGTTGTTGCAGAAATTATTGTTAAACAATTTATTGTTGATATTTTATTATTTATGAACGAATTGTTGATTTTGTTTTTACTTTTTTGTTTTTGCCACAAGTTGTGTATTTCTAAACACACTTGTACGCCGTCCAAAATCTTATCAGTAATTATGCAATAAAAATATAAATAAAAGTTTCTATTGCCTTTTGTTTATTAATTTAATATTTTAATAAATTTATCGCAAAACGTCACCAGTCGCTTTTGTTTAACACTCACACATAAAAATCGAGTTGAATGCTTTGAAAGGTTTTTGCAGAATATTTTTGAATGTTGTGAACGCTCTTATCACTTATCACTTATCACACACTCTGCTTAAATTGGCCTTAGTACAAACAACTAAACCGACTTACAGACCCGACAACAACAACAACAACAACAACAACAACAACAACAGTAACACAAAAGGAAAAGAATTAGACGAAATTTTTTAGTTTAGTATTTCCCTAGCGTTCCGTCGAAATGGTTGTAACGTGCATCATTGAATTCGATGGGAATCGGTTTGGTACATTTTTTTCTGGCCAAATGGTCACTGGCACGGTCATACTGAAAGCCGATAAAGCCAAGGATGTGAAAGGTATGTGTGTGTGTTTGCGGAAGAGTTCATAGTGCACCAAATCGAATGGCATCGTTTTTATGTACAAATTCGGATTTTTTACGTGTTTTGAATCGGGGTCAGATGTGAACTGGGAGTTTATACTCATAAAATTTGGTTGCTTTTGAGACATGTTTCATTCGAATTTAGTATTCTGTCTGTTATTTGGGTTTTTATTTGCACAACGATTTAATTTTTTTTTTTGCTTCTGGTAAATACCAACGGAATTTAGTTAAACTATGCATGATAACATTGTACGATAGCGTTATGTTCGGTATCTCTGGAATTCCGGTAAGATAATTTCTACTGATTAAATAGTTAGCAACCCCGATAAATAATTTTTCCCTTTTCCTACACTCGTGTGCGATTTAATCTTAATACAGTAAATATTTTCTGTATTTAGCAAATATTCAATATTTAATAATTAGGCAAATGGTCGCATAGTCTGGAGTTTATTTAAATTAAACGATTAATTTTTTTTGTCAATTAAATTTATACCACTGCTCATAATATATATTTAGTTGATTATCAGTTGGACTATCAATTATCTTTCGTTTAGAAATTTATTTTTAGTTGCTTCGCTTATCGATATATTTTATTTGTTAGTTTCATAATATTTTATTCATCCATTATTTAATTTTTAACCAATTTTTATTTTTAAATTAATAACTTTACATGCAGTTCTGAAAAAATAATTTCTTAAAAGAAAATAAAATTTCGGCGCGACTCTGACTTTTGAGGCATACTTTAGAGCAGTAGTTCTCATTTTTTTTTGACTAATGTCCACTAGGATATTATTGTTTTTAGTAGAGACCACAAAGTTTAAGAATAATAAACTTTGTATTTATTTTAATATGCTTATTGCATCTTTGGTATAATGTATAATAAATTGTATAAATGCATAGGTACATTATAGACTATGAAATACCTATTTGTTATACCTATACCTATATACCAATATAATTACTTCAAAATTTTTTGGGCTTATTTTCTAATAAGTTCGTGGACAAACTACAAGGTATTTATCTATACCTGTTAAATTTGATTGAAACCATTTTTAACCTTTTCGCGGACGACCTGTAGTCTGCTGACCACTGGTTGGGAACTATTGCTTTAGAGAAAGTTATGTTCACTCTACACTACGTCATACATCGATATAATTTACTTTTCGAGATATCAATATTAGGATATTATCTATCACAGTTGAAGATTTAAAAAATTATATTATATTATTGAAGGTACGGATCAACAATATGCATAGTGCGATTGTAAAGTACAAAGAAAAGCTTTTTTCATGTAAAGAAGACAGTTTCGGCAACCTCTATCAAAACTTTTAGTAGCACAATATTGAAATGGGAGGCATATCGTAATTGTTTCTTTAAAAACATGTGTTGTGTATTTTACGCATATCCTTTACTTATATGAGATCTCATTTGATATTACTGACTAGATTAAAAACCTATGAGAAGCTTTTAGGTATAGTTGTGCTGTTACCTATCTTTAAAGAAACTACTAATTAGAATAACCCATCTGGTTTAGTTGTATAATTTTAGTTAAGGCGAAATTTGTTAATAGTTATACTGTTAAAATTGTCCTGTTACAATAATTTAGGATGAAGGTAAAGGAGAAGTGTAATTACGAATATTGCCTTTAAAATATATGTTTCGGAGCTTTCATACCTTCCAAGTATTTTTTTTAATTGCACAAAAAAATCCTTATCTATGCCACTTTTTACAGTATAAAATATAATTAATTAATCCACTTAATTACAATGTTTTGATTGGTATGTATATGAACACTGATAAAGGGTGTATTTATATATAAATGCAAGAATTCTTCGTTAAGTATTATAACTATAGTTTATATTCAATTTCACTTCCTTTGTTAGTAGTTTAGCTTTTATTAATATTTTTTTCTATCTTACTAAATAATGATAAGATTATTAAATGTAATGTTGCGGTTTTAATTAAGATTACAAATTATTATTTTATTTGCATTACTTATTGGTTAAACTATTGAATTGTTCGATAAATTGTAAGTTCACCTTTAGAGCAGTGGTGCCCAACTGTTGGTCCACGAAATGGTTAAGAATGGTACATGAATCAAATTGAATAGGTATGGATACATAGCTTGTAGTTTATTAACTTAGACCTCACTTATTAGAAAATAAACACAAAGAATTTCTAAGTAATTATATAATTATATATTATAGCCTGAATAATGTACCTATGTACTCATACAATTCATATTATATACATTATACATATAATGCATAAAGCATATTAAAATAATTATATAGTTTATTATTGTTAAACTTTGTGGTTCTTACTAAAAACAAATATATCATTAATCAAAAAAAGGTTGGAAACCACTGCTTTAGAGACTTTATTCTCAGCTCTGTGTATAAAGGAATTGATTTACAAGGTATTTTCGACTTCAACGGATAAATAAAGAAACATATCTACTGGAATTTTAAGTAATAACCGAAGTAGAAACTGCTAAGAAAGGAGATACAAGGTATTCTCGACTGTATAAATGCTGGTTCATGAAACGGAAAAAAACATACAGATATTTTAAGTATACGCCGAAGTACAAGGTGCTAAAGAAAGGACTAACCAAAAAAGAATGCAATCATATAAATGACTGTCTTCAAAATTAATTAAATCCCATTTTTATACCTATTCATAAGTTTTTAAACATGCTTGTTCTTCTACCTGTTTGATTATGGAATAGATAGGATTTCAGGCTTAGGTTTTCTCCAAATTTTTCAATCATTTTAGCGGAAAACTTTATTATTCTCCAATTTTTTATAATATGTTTTGTTAGTTTTTTGTATATTAATACCTTATGGTTACGCAATTGTTTTTAAGAAAATTGATTTTTAAGACATAATACTTTATACCATATGATTGACGGTTAAAATTTTGATTAGTTAATTGATGCGTCAACTCAATTTGTGAGTATTATAAGCGCTTTCATGACGTTTTGAATCAACATCCTTTTTATGTTGTGTAATCGGTTATTTATGAGAGCAGTTTGGTTAACTCTAATTCGTGTAGCTTAAAAACCTTTACCCAAGATTACTGCTTTGAAAGAGGTGTGAGTGTAGAACGAAAACGGAATATAGTTTTTTTTTATTCTTGCTGGTTTTAACTATTATAACAAGTATTGTGAGTGATTACTATTTCGAATGTCAGTTCTCTGATATGCCAAAAGTTACTGATAATTGCCACTAAACATCCATTCCACCCTTGCTTATCAGCGATAAAATTTGCTAAAAATTGTACTTTATTTATCTCCAGTAGTGTAAAATCCTTTTGTTGACAGTCCATTTTTGAAATAAGAAATATAATACTCTTGACTGAATGTGGTTGTTTCACTAGGTGAGATATTGTTGTAGTTGACCTTAGAGTCTGAACTACAATCGATATCTTTAAAGGAATAGTTGTGTTGTTTGTAAATGAATACGAGTTTAGAGTCCTATTGGCATATTTCCTCAATTAAGAACACTTTTAGACCGATAAACACTTATAGACTAATAAAACCATGACCGACTTGGGATCATGTACAGACTTTTTGATGCTTAGACTTTCTAAGTAATTATTGCGTTGACACAACAATCTATCTTGGAACAATCTGTGAAGATTGTGGTGTTAGAACTATTTAAAAGAAATCCTGTATTCCATTTTTTTCGGAAAGAAAGAACTATAGTGAATGCTACCTTTGATAAAAGCTCAGTTTTATCGGAAAAAAAAATTTTGCGTATGAAAAATATAATTCAAGTGCAATATATTAAAAAAAGATGTGGAACAAAATCTTAATAAAGTTCCTTATAAGTAAATCTTAGTTTACACTCGATAGTAATTTCTAGGCAATATACAAGCTTTAAAAAATTTTTTTTAAAAATAACACAAACTTTTGATATTGAAAAGAGTTAAGAAAGAGTTAATGCCTGCATTTTTATTTGTTTATGATTACTACTATCTTCAGATAACCAGTAAACTTATTACATTTTAAATATAATAAGTTTCCAAAATTGTGTTCGTTTAATATAATTGTGAAGATTTACTATCGCAGTGGTTTACAAATGTTAAGAAATGTTCCAAAAAATTATTTATTAAAAGAAATGGATATTGTGAATAAGAAATTGGAAAATAACTATGGATTCTTTAATATATATCCTGATTTTTTACAATTTTAAGTCACAATTTGAAAATCGATTTTAAACTAATTTTTAAGATCATTTAACCTTGGTGTTAATTATAAAGTTCTTCAATAAAAAATATTTGGATATTAAAATTTTGACATATATGGATATGTAAGTAGAGGAATGGTTAGTCTGTTACTGGACTACAAAAGGCTAACAATAGATTTATTAAAAAAATGTACACTTTCATACTTTCAAAAACACGAAAAGGTATAACATCGATATGGTGCTTAATTGATATAATTGAAATAAGTAAAAATTTTATGTCCGCATCCAAATACCATAATTTTAATCATATTTTACCAACTTATCTGAGGATAGGTGGCTTAAATAAAGAATCTGACAACATCTAATATTTTTACTAATGCAATTTCATATAAAATATATAAACTCTTTTAATCAAATGAATTGTATGACTCATTATTTGCTATCTTGTTGTATTGTTCCAATGTCTTTATTATCAAATACAAATTAACTCTTGAATAGAGTGACTCACAATGCCATCAAAAATATTTTGATTTAAGATTAACTAATAATAAATGGAATTGATTGAGTTGTTTGATATTAAAGAAATATAGTACTGACTTATCTGATATTCTTAAAAATAAAGTCTTTTAGTTAATTATTATTCCAGATTTTTTATGTACGTTTATTATACATACTTTTCAGTGAACATAAACAAACTGGAAATCGGTATCGATTTTATCCGTTGGACCTAGATGAATTTATCAGTGTGTATGAAATCTGAGAGACCAAATAATGAATAAATTGCTATATATAATATATTAAGTTTAGATATATGCTATGCGTATTATTTAATTATACTATGTTTTACTCTATTCAGTTATGTTTGTTCTTTAAGGTATTTTATTGAAAGTATCAGGAAAAGCTACTTCACGATGGCGTGAGAAACAATTAAGTTACTCAAAATATTATGCTGGCCATGAGGAATATTTATCATCTTTAATATATCTATTGGGCTCCGAGGATAGTAAGTAATTAAAATAAATTTAAATAATTAAAAATTCAAAAAAGGTGAAAATAGAGAAAGCTTAATCAAAATACTAGTGCTCTTTTCAAACGTTATATCAAGCAAGATTTAAAGCTAAGCTTGACTCTCTTGTTTATACTGACCGTTTATCTACTATGCATACTACATAATTTAATTCAAATAATTATTTATAATTTACGTCAAATGGTTTAAACTGTGTAAATACGTTCTATATTTATAGATAACCACTACGTTATTAGAGGCAATCAAGTTTTTTTCAATTCATAAATTTATATGCCTAGTGTTTAAAACAGAGTGAAAATATATTGAGAAATATACAGACATAATACCTAGTCACGAGTGGACACAGTTAAATGCTCCACTTGATTAATTTCTAGGAGTAGACTTGTAAGTTGCTGTTATATAGACAATCAGAAGGACTAATGCACTTGAATAATATCAAGTTGATACGATGTCAATGATATAAAGTTGATTGAGAATCATTTGACTTCTTACCTCTTGCTCTTCGCGTTACACATATCTGCACATACATACCATATCTCTTATTTGAAATAATAAGAAAACTAGAACAAAAATGAATCAAGATTCGGTATATGGTTATAATATACTATTTAATATAGTAAAGTTCTTTCAGTATTTTTGTGAAAAAGTGAATTTTCTATATTGTGGATCAAGTAATATATTGTAGGTCAAGTATGGATCTTTTATGGAACAACATGTACTTGATCAATAATAAAGATATGGAAGTAACAAAGGTAGTAACATTTTCTAGTATAATTTCTGTCTTAATAAGATTATAAAATAAAATAAATAGTTGAATAGTGTTCGTAATAGTATTACAATATTATATTTGCTGAAATTTCCTTTCCACGTAAAGAATATATTTTTAAAACAACATCACTTCTTAAATACTCTTTAAAGATAAATATTGTTTTGAATTATAGATACTAGGAGCACTTTAGGCATGGGAGTGCACACTTATTCATTTGCCTGCCAACTACCACATAACTGTCCTTCTTCCTTTGAAGGCCGTTATGGTTCAATAAGGTATGTAGTCAAAGTGACACTTATACGTCCGTGGAAATTTGATCAAACATATACCAGAGGCTTATCTGTTCTAAAAACAGTGGATCTGAATTATGAAGCGCCAGTGTTAAGAGTAAGTAAATTCAAGTAATATTAGAGAATGAAAGAAAATAATTTTTTTTTATTATAACACAGTTGCCAATGAATTCTGAAAATTATAAAACGTTTTGCTGCGGTCCTTTTAAAACCGAGCCACTAAAATTAGAACTGCAAGTGCCGCAAACTTGTTTCGTACCGGGACAAAATATACCAGTTTCTGCCTTAATTATCAATAATACAAATATAGCTGTTTCAGAAATTAATTTCAGTTTAGTCATGCTTGTGCGTTATTTCAGCACTCATCCGGCACGGCATTCACGAGTAGAAAGCATCACAATAGCCACAGCGAAAGGTGATAGTGTGCTGCGAAATTGTACACGTTCAATTACCAGAGAATTGTCAGTGCCATCGACTCCACCAACATGTATACGTTCATGCAATATCATACAGATCGTTTATCAGGTTGAAGTGGAAGCACGAATGAAAGGTTTACACTCCAAACAAGCTATAACCATGCCTATCATAATTGGTAATGTGCCATTATGGAATTCCGTTGTACACCAACAACCTAGTAGCAGTCGTAATATGCAAGATCTTTCAGTTGATGAAGACGGAGAAAACAACGCGGTGTGTATTGAAAAATCGGTAGATGATGGTTCAATATACAAACCAGAAAAAGAGAATGAAACTAAACGCAGTGTATCGATAATATCCAATGCTTTAGTAAATACTCCCTTGCACAGTTATCCCGATATGCGTAAGTTAAAAAGTTATAAAGTAATATCTTTCTAAATTCATAGTAAATACTAGAACTATTCATATTCGAACTATTCGAATAATTCATTATTTGTTCTTTAAAGAATAGTTTGAACTATTCCATGGAATATCATTATTCGAACAATTATCCGAATAAAATAAGCAGCTGTAGTAAATGTAGAATAATTAAGATATGTTTAATTAATTCATAAAACAATTTAAAATATGTAAAACCATATATTATTGTAATAATATGTTATAAGTATACATAAAATATATATACATGTGTAAGTTATGTATATATTAGTTATTTATAGTAACAAGTCACCGTATTAATTTTTTCAATAATTTAATTTATTTTTAGCACCTCCTTCATATGAGGAATCAGTGCATACAATGCGTGGCGATATCAATGAGGATGAACTACATACATTTGGACCTAGTGAATTTGCACCTCTATATCCTGTTTACAATTTCCAACAATTCAATAATTCCGCACCGCTGCAGGCAACAAATGCATCACAAAATGGTGGTTACGTTAATCCTAGTTTTGTTAGTTGAGAAAAGTAATATTAAAGGATAATAAAAATGTTCAAGCTTATGAATTAATCAGAAAAAAAGTTATTGTAAAAGAAGATAAGTTTTTATATACGGATGAAGCAAATTCAATTATTTAAATACTCAACATCTGTTTACGAAGAAAGCTGTATATATATGGTACATATCATAAATATAATAAAATGTATAAATACAAACAAATTAATTAAAAAAATTAATAAATTATATTTAAATATATATTGCACACACAAATAATTTTTCTTGTATTTTCGTAAAGTAATTTTGCATTTTTGTGATTTAAACATTTTTATAGTTTGTATTCGAACATAATTAATTTATTATTTACATATTTGTTAAATAAATAAGTTTGTATTCGAATATATTACATTTATTCAAAATGTTAATGCGAACATGCTGAACGTAGCTGAATTCCACTCATCTAAAATTTTAGAGATATAATCCAAATCGTCCTTTGAGATAATTTCCACATTATTCACAATGCTTTTACAACTGTTTTTGGAACATGTTTTTACTCAGTTTAGTTCCACATTCCATATTCAGCGCACGTGTAGAGTTTACAATAGTATTATCCTTATCGTAATGCGAGAGGATAACATGAAGAAGTAACGTACGATTTACGCTCTTTGCATTTGAGAAGAGCATTAGAAAGGAATTCCTTATTTTATATATGTATTTGATATGAGTTCCTAAGAACTGATAATTATAGAAAAATTAAAACAACTTATTTACTAAAAACCACAAAAAAAAGAGACAAATTGTGGTTTAAGTAATATAAAGCATTGCAATCAATATATATTACAATGTAATATTACCCATTATTTTTATTATTGTTTTCCATTGCGACTTAAAGATCTGTTATACTCCCCCATGAAGCCAAAGCAATTCATAATGTCGTTACTCACTATTCTTATTAAATTGTTTAAGGCATAAAATCCTTACAAACGATATCGATTGTGATACCCTGGTAGTTTATCTCAGCATAGCTTTCTATGTCCTAACTTTTCTAATAAGTGAGAGCAAATTACTTCAATCATATCTTATAGCAAAATTTGAAAAATTGAAATTTTGTTTGAAACAATTATTATTATTATTATTAGGACATATTTATATTTTAACAAAATTATGAATTTAGTCTAATTACAAAGAACGTTTTATGTACATCAAATTTATATTATAGAATTTACAAATGCTTTCCAGTTATTGCGCTACCGAGCTATTGCTCTAAGTTCGTTAAAAGATTTCCTTGTTTCGCTAGGGACAGTTCTGTGCCAAGTATTTTTCGGCCTACCTCTTTCTCGTAGGCCCTGTGAGTTCCATTCTAACGCTGCGTGAGGTATTTCGTTTGAGCTCTTCCCGAGCGTATGGCCAATCCATCCATATTTGCGCTGGTTGATTTCCTTTTTGATGCTTTCTTGATGGCAGATTCGCCACAGCGTTTCGTTGCAAATAGTTCGCGGCCACCAGATTTTTAAAATATGTTTTAGGCTTCTGTTGATGAAGGATTGCAGCTTGTTTATGATAGTGCATGAAGTGTGCCAGGTCTGAAACAATGTTCACAAGATAATGGTATATAATGGACATATCTTATAATTTAAGATATTATATATATATAATTATGTATATAATTATTTGTCTATACAAGACAAGACGTGTAAAAGTAACAAACAATAACTTAGAATTTTAAGATAAATAAGGTTTTCGGAAAAAACTAAAATCTACGAAAAAATAAATTAATAAGTATTCTAATTTTCGCACTAGTTAAAGAAAGAAAACTTATTGAGCATCAATTAATGGATGTTTAATGCACTAAAAATTACGTTACATTAAGTTATTGAGTTATCTATATGTGATATAGATATTTTTATTACTAAAGGTTTTATACGAATAATAAGTATATAGTATCTAAGTAAATATTCTCGTATTTCCTCAATATAGCGTATAAATTAAGCTTAACTAAGGCTAAGAAAATATTTATGTCATCATTACTAAATAAAATAATGTGCTATGTCTGGCTAATATGTTGTACTCATTTTAGGTAAAATAATGAATATTACAAGGGTTAATTGCACCGAAGTCAACTATACAAGAAATGCAGTTACTGTTAATTCTATTAACTATTAACTATTATAATATACTATATAATATACTCTCATAATTTTTTAATTGTTGAAATTTCAATACTAATCAATTCGTAGAGACAGTATTAAGTAGTTTTACTATAGGTTTAGTTTGAATACAAAAAGAAAAGTATTAAAGCTTTAATACTAAAAAAACTATAATAGTACACTTTAATTACCATAAAGTGCTTGTTTATATAGTGCTATATTATAGCTTATAAGTTTGTTTTAATCGAAAACTATGACATTGTTTTGGTTGTTATTTTCTGAGATGTCACAAAAAAGAAACAAAAAAATTGAAATTAGAACAATTAAAGTTTGGAGTAGCTTCGGTTCGTTTGCTTAAAACCCGCGTAGTCATTGCTGTTAATTTAGCAGATTCAAAGTTATAAGCCAGGTATTTGTAGCCCAAAAATTATATACGTACTATAAGTACCAATCATTTTGAAAAATTACAGATAAATATTTGGTAATACTCCAAATAGCTTTATGGTGGGTCAAAAATTTCAATTAAAAAAAATAAAAATTAACTAAAATTCTTCACTTTTCTCATAATTAACTTTAAATAATAAATTTAATATAAAAACATAAAGGTCCGTTGAAGTCTTATAAGGAAAATATTATTTATTTTCAGTCAATCTTCTTTCTGGCATTTTAAATCTGTAAATGTTATGGTATTTCCCGTAAATGAAGTGTATAACTTCGCTTGAATGCATCGTGAGTTTAGTGCATTCAACAAAAAATTCTTGACCTTTTGTAAGGCTTTTTGAGTTGTGTTACTGCAACGTACTTAAGACTGATTCTTCTTGTCTTATGCTCAATTTGCTTTTTGTACTTATCAATAAACCATTTCTATGTTGTATTTTTATAGTTATTTATGTATTTCAAATTGAAAGAAAAAACACTATTTGTGCAATTGATTTTTGTATTCGATATATACATTACTACATTTAGATGAAAATTGATTTTCATCACTTAGTAGTTATGGCAACATCTTAAACACTGAAACATCTTGCAACATTTGCATTTGCAAGTCTGAGTTCCAAGTACTCATAACTGTATCAAATGTTTCAGTTGGCCCATTTAAATTGGCCTACTCGGTATATGCTTCGAAGGCGGTTGATGATTTTAGAGACAACTTAGCTATCAAACATTTGCTTTAAACATTTGCTGTTTGCTTCGACAATATAACAACCCAACCATACCACCATAATACCAGCAATTTGCTTTCGAGCGCATCGATACCTGATGGAACCGCATTCTGTCATTGTGACAATTTAGGTTTTTAACGAAGGTACTGAGAAGAAAGTAAGCCTTTTAGCGTTATGCTGTAATATACTACAAATATTATTTGCTAAGTATTTTCTCCACAATAATTTAAAAATGTCTCATACTTCTATCTCAAGGGTGAGATATAAAACGGTAAGTTATAATAACCTATAATCAGTATCTGGGAATTAAACAGTATTTAATTAATTTAAGATAAAGTAAGTTTTATAGAAAACATATTAAAGATTATAGAACAGTACATAACATACAGAAAATCATATTAACACAGTCAAACTTCCATAACTCGAACTTCTGTAACTCAAATTTTCTATAACACGAACTCAATAGAGTGCAACAGGGTTTAGAAAATTACAAAAAAGTTCTTCAAGTCTTCATAAGTCGAACCTTTTCTTTGCAAAATGACCTTTTCTTTGACTGTATAGAGAAATTAAAAGTAAGAACTACCATACAAAAAGCACAAGCTATTATGGCTAACGCTCTTTTAATAAGATATTGTTACCCGTTCTTTCAAAATACATTGAATGTTTTATCGGTCTCCGGAATTAATGATAAATATTTATACTCGTATTTCCTATTTCTTAATTCAGGATTGCACTCTCTCAAATCAAATGCAATATATGTATATTTCGTCAGGAAGATATGCTGGGCTTTAAAGTATGCATCTCTGAAATCATTTGCACTTGTCATCAGAATTCAACGAATCATCCCGATAGTCATAGACACTATTAAATAAACGTACTTTTGATACTAACTTGCATTTGATTAAGCAAATTAGAAGAAGTATAATAATAAAGTATGTTATTGTTTTAGTTCGAGAAATATAGTGTTAGATAATATTGACTTAAATTTCAGTAAGGATTTGATTTATCTTATGTATGGACAACTTATTGTTTTGCAGATAGTTTATAATTTCTGGTACATGTGGGTCATTGTTTTACAAGTCAGCTCGATTTTAGCAAACATTGATCTCATTACTTCCAATTTAACTAAAATGAGCTTCTTTCAGAAAATAAGAGAACTCGGAAAAATCTCGAGAAAAAATTTGAAAATTTTTTTAAAAGGTGATATGGACCCATGAAATGACAATTAGCTATGTAGACACATTTTTAAACGGGCATATTTATTTTATGAAAGGAGCTTATAGAAAAAATTTCAATCAAATTGGAGATGATAAGGTCGAAAAGTTGTCGATTTATAAAGGAATGAGCCATATGTAAGACTGTCAAAACGGAAAGTTAGATTGAAAGTATTTTTTGTGTTATTACTCTAATTTAAGGATAGCATTGATTAAAACGTAGTTTCTAATTTGAACGGTAGCTTGTAATGGACGTAACCAGGATGTGGGCCAGATGAAGTCACATTTGATGAATATTCTTTCGTAAAAACTGGTAGACAAAAAAGATTATACTAATAAAATAAATAATAAAGTTTCGCTCAAAATGAATTATTAGCTCTTATCTTGTCTTAGAAATGTATCCTTGAATCGGGATATATTATGTCTTATCTGTTGAAAACCGAAGGAAAAGTTGCTTGTCTGGAAATGGACTTCAATTGCTGCACTAAACTGCCTGCAAACACATTTTTTGATGTTCTATTATCGGTCTCCTATATTTATGATGGACTTCTATTCATTATAAAATATTATTAAATTTTATTTCGGACACACTTTTAGGAATTTTTAGTCCTACATGAAATTTACATGATCATTTAATTCGAAATGCGTTTCTCTGTTTCGCCTAAATTTACTATGGTTTATATAAGAGAGTTTAGTTTCGGTGAAAAATTATTATATATTAAAAATATTTATGCTGATATATTAAATTGGCCTGTTATTCATTAGGCAAGTTTGTGTAAACTTCATGCACGCTACTCGTATGTCTACTGTTTCCGGCGGTTTGACCACATGCTGCGATACGAAAATGCAATTTAACGTAGTAACATTAAACAGTTTATATTTTAATACTTGTGTATGTTTATTTTTGTTCAAACTATTATTACAAAAATTTCTTTGTACCTTTTTCAAATGAAATATGGGCAGTTTGAAGTACTATATAAATTTGTACTGTGCAGTTGACTAACGAACCTCAGCAAAATTCTTGGCTACCTTCCAAATTTAGATGGAACCTCAACTAATGGTATGTTGACATACTATTGTATTGGTTCAGAAAATTTATAGTAATTTGGTTATTGTTAAATTTTTAACATATTTGTTGCTAAAATGTTATAAATGATTTATTTTAGCCAATTAATGTCAATCAGTAGGTATTTTTTGTTTTAACTTAAATGTTTGACCCATTTTTGGAAGTCATGGTAATGGTTGGGCCGTCAAATTATATATATAAAACCAAATTAATTTTTTTTTTTTTTTGGGTAACGAAGAGTAATGCTCGATTTAACCTGAAGCCGAAGTTTCTGTTAAAGTTATTTAAAATTAACACCACAGGTGGTGGTTAAAATTAGGTATCTGCTTGACATACATTGGGGAAGAAAATTCATCCATTTACGAAAATATTTTTATGACTTTTATTTATAGAAGATTAGGTTAGGACAAGGAGTTGTAAATTTTTTAAAGTTACTTTGAATATTGAATAATTTAAACTTTTGTGCAAAAAGAAGAACAGGATATAACTAGGATTACGATTACTTAAAACTTTATTAGTTTTAATAGTTAATGCTAAATTTTTCTTATTAACTTTGTTTTTAAGTCGAATTGAGTTCATTCGTTCATTTTTATAGAATTGAAAATAGTAAAAAGTACAACTTAAACTTTGAGAAACTGTAAAATATAATAAAGTAAATTCTATTTTATAATATATGCAGAAGATATTCAGTCTTGAGCAATAACCAAGCCAATTTTCTGAACATATTTTAATATTGGCAAAATGCATTTCACTTGCTTATGCAAATCTTTTTACAAAATTAATCTATTTATATTATTTTTAATATTATGTTACCCGCTTTGTAGTTTTCCAATATTTGCATTTTTCAAACATTTTTTTAATAATATTGAAAGATTTTCCGAGCAAGATTATATTAAAATCCATAAATACTTACCCTTTTATGTGCTGCTCTTAGTCGCATGAGTTCAAACGCTGTGCATCGTAGTCAAGCGCAGCAGAGAAGAAGGCAGTCTGGGGTTAATTGTGTAATGAAGTGTACAAAGGCGAATAATTAAAAAACAAAGAAAAAGTACACTAAACAGGTAGATGTTAACTCGGAAAGAGCAAAAACTGCTAAAGTTCTTAAGTTGCAATAATCCAAGTTTGGGAAAAAATGGCTTTAAAATAAATATTTACCCATAATTACAATGAACGAGTTTTTCATTTGGCAAATATTTGTGGGAAATGAATTTTGTTTGACGAAAATATTTGCTTTTAGAAGAGTTGAAGAGAGTTTTCAGCAGAAAAAACTATCCTAATTTATCACGAAAATAGCGAAATGCAGAGTGAAGATAAAAATTTGTTTGTGAGCAATGAATCTTCCTCGTAATTGGAGGGAATAGCACAAAAAAATAGATCAAAATAACAAATAGACCAGAATCTTATAATTACAGATCTGTTGGATTTTCAAAGCCTTTTGCGGAATTAAGTTCAATACTTAACTCAGGCACATAATTAACAAAAATGGTAATTGTGAAATAATATACTGGTTATTTAAGATTCTGTTTTTTTTCTATATTTGAAAAATGAGAAAATCAAAAACAAAGACTACATAGCAGAGGAAGCACTGAGAATAATTTATTTATTTTTTTTTCATACACAAACAAATTTAAATTTTAGTTTTCTGAAAATGAATATTTCATTTGGTGCAAATAAACTTTTCGTTTACTGAAAATATAGCTTCGTTTATTACAAAAGATTTTTTTTTTTTTGGTTTTGTAAATAAACTTTTTATTCCATAAATTAAATCAAAAACAAACTTTGGCTATCAATTTTTTCATTTGTGGGAAATGGAAAAATTATGTGCGTATAGAAAAAGCAAACTGTTTGAGAGCACTAACTGTATCCCTGTGTCAATAAGGATAATTAAAATTAAATCATAGATAATTAATGAAATATAAATGAGATTTTAAAAGCTAATTTTTTAAAATACACTCTTTAATCTTCTGAAAAGTAGCATTAAATTAGTTTTAATTCCCTGCACAATATTGAATTTGTCATAATTGTTAAAAGCGAAAAATTTTAAAGCAATGAAAGTCAATTATTTCTAAAAATAAAATTGATTAAAATTGGAAGGACAATTTAATTGTCCTTAACCGCTGCACTATAATTTTTTTCAAAACATCTCAGTCAACTGAATAGAAAAATTTGTAAGATCTACTTATTGTTATAACTAGCTAGAACCTGCTTCTTAAATCCTTCTGGAAGATGTCGAAAAGCACTTGGTCGTCGCTGGCAATGAGTAAGCGACTCGTTTAAGTACACAAGGTGTACTTAAAAATGTCTACTCTCGAACTATGTGTACAACGGGGATTTCTGTCTTTTTGGTTAAAGTGAATTCAAATAATTTAAAAATTGGCAAAATCAACCTGAAAGACATATCTAGCCATATGAACAACAAATCATTAGCTCTTACAGATTATAATGAATCTAAGTGATTCAAATATTTTTTTTTTGTAACGAGGAGGTTTGAATGCTTTAAACATCGTTAAACTGACCGTTGTCGGAATGGTGTGCCCGACTAACTAACATATTCCGTACATTACGGAAAAAAAACCCACTTTTCAGAGACACTCATTCCACACCTCTCCTCCGCAGCTCGGAATCACTTTCGCAGCTGGAGTCTCGTTTATTTTGCGTTGCAAGCCCTACTCTTCTGATTTTTGAATCTGCGTTCTATTTTTTAACTGTATCTTTGTTGCCTATTTTATTTATCTATTTTATTTATTTAGCTTCTGCTTTTCCTTCCAAGGTTCAATTTCTTTGCATTGAGGATTTGATTTACATATAACTCTATCATATGAGTACGTCAGTTCTCTGGGTTCACTCTCATCTTTTCCTCTATGTTCTCGGGACTTTTTGATCTATTCTGATATTTTATCTCTTCTTTAAAAAAAGATATTTTTTGCAGTAAAACAAGATGTCTCCATTGCCATAAATACAAGCGGGTAGATTCGTTTTTTCTATCCGGTTGAGTACAAAAATTTGCAAGGTCCACTTGCAAAGGTTGTCTTACAGGTACAGATAGTTCCAAAAATATCCATGTCCGGTCAGCATCTGAGTGAGGTAGTAATTTATATCTCCCGATTTCCATTTGTGCTAGGCATAGTCTAGCTGTCCATCTTCCACATTGCGATTGCTTGGTTCTGAAGACCTCTTGCCATTTGTTGAGTGTAACAGTCGTTAATTTTCTTGTTGTGTACTCATTGGCACTCTTTTTGCTTGTAGATCAATTAACGTTACACCTGCTATTATAAAAATTGCTTTCGTTGAGGCAGTGCGATACGCTGATCTGATACGTAAGAGTTACACTTTTTTGCACCGCTATTATATCTTTTCGGCGTGTTTCGGTGTTCTGATATAATATTTCTCAGTTCCGATAGTTCTGATTTGCTCTGCAATGTAAACAATATAGTATCACTCTTTACAAAGTTTAATACGAACAATTTGTTCATTAATTCCGAAATACTTACATTGAATTATTAATAAAAAAATAATATAATTCATTATATTTCTTTTAATATGAACCTTTACAAGCTTCAATTGTATTGAGAAGGATTAAAACTTGAAATATTATGAAAAAATTGTTGATGATACTTTGTGTTTGTATCAGAGCAGTACAAACGGAATAGATTATAATTAGAAACTTCTATTTAATAAAAAGGAATAACTCAAAAGTCTTCGGATTTTATAGTGGATTTTTTTATTTAGAATTGAATTTCAAAGAAATAACACAAAAATATACAAATCTTGGTATACAAATTTTGTAATATTATCATTTATTTACATAGAAGAGCTTTCATGAGTACATCACCACTTTGGTACTTTTTAATACTGAACCAGAAATGTTCATTTATTCACAAAAACGCTTTCTTAAGTATATAAACACTCAAGTAATTTTTAATGCTGAATTTTGGTCTGCAAAGTACTTCATACTGAAAACTTGATCTGATTTTCGACTGACTTTGGAGTGCTTCGTACAATAAAAATGAATTGTGAAGCGTTATCTCTAAGTCATGTTTGTGTAAAAGTGCAAATTCTTGTTGAAACGTGTTTCTTACCGAAACGCTTGGCTAGCTATAGTTTTATAATATTTCTCAAGACTTTAGACTTTAAAACACTAATATAGACCAATCATCAATTGATGTCAAATTACTGTTGAAACTTACCATAGTGCTTGAATAGACGATTCTGATTAGTACCGCTTTGATTAACTCTTCTATTAGTTATAACTATTAGTGAATAATTGTAAATGTAATTGGTTAGGTTAGGTTGGTGTGGCGGCCTTGTATACCCAGAAAGCCCACTTGTGCTCAAATAATGGGTCGTTGTGGTACTACAGGAATGGCGTTGGTATGTACATAGATTTAGATCAGTATACATTCAACGCCGAAAGAAGGTAACGACTCCTACATTTGGTAAAGGAAAACCAACTTGACAGTTCTATAAATTCGCTAGTGTTGCAGGACGGCAGCTCAATCAGATCGTTAAGAAAAGGGATCCCAAAGATTTTTAATCTTCTCCTAGCTAAAGATAGGCATTGACACACACTTTTCTCTTCGTCCTTAGGGCCACAGAGGAATGAAATTGGAATAGAATAAGTTCACCTTTATGTTTTATTATGGATCATAGATTTATGTTAACTATTATTTCATTTAGTTGGAATTAAAATTTGAACATTTTTTTACTAGAGTAATTAATATACGCTTATCCGGAATTATCTTTGACCTAATACTTTTATTTGAAAGATTAGTAGTAATTTCGATTGCGTTAATTTTTGTAATTCCTCTTTGTTAAGTAAATTCCATAATTTTGTTTGTTTTAGTAATTGTTCAGGTAGAAAATTTTTCTTAGAGATAATACTATTTAGTATTTGAATATTCTCAGTTAAGCTCAGCAGCTAATTCGGTTTATCTAGTACACTTTTGTACACTTTTTTCCTCTTAGATTCGAGGCTTAGATTTCGAGGCTCTAGATTTTTAGATTCTACGTTTCTAGAATTTAAACCCTATCTTTCCATAATGAATAGTTGTGCTCAGTACTGCCGGTTTCGTTTTGAAACACTGTGGCTTGTACGACGAAAATTTAATTGAGATTGAGTTGTTTGAGGTTTGAAACATTGAACCACACTGTACTTAGATCTATTCAAGTAATAATTTCATACTTAACCTCTAAAACTATTTTAAAATTTAAAATACAAAAAAACCATCTATTGTGTAAGAATGTTAATTTTGTTAGAAATTAACTTAATTTAATTTAATAAACTTAAACAGAATTTTCTGCGAGAAAGAATATCATTTTTGTAAACGCTACAATTATTTATGATAAAATAATAACTTATAAATAATAATTTACAACGATTATATAAGTGGTTCTTGATTTTTTAAGCGTGGTTTTAAAGAAATAAGGCCAAATAATGTTTTTTGATGAAAAACAAAATCGAACAGTAAACTTTTGTCTATTTGTTGTTAGTAATTATTTATTTTGATAGAGATAAGGATTACCTATGCCTATAAATCAGGGAGTTTTTTGAGTCACAATTTTTATAGGACGCTCATATACTTATATAAATTATATTATATAAATTAAATTTAATTAAAGTTCCCTGTGCTAGCCTTTCATCAGACTTTCAAGAATTAAGTAAGAGAATTCTTAATTTTTGTTTGCAAACGAATGATACTACAACTGATGATCACTATAAGAGTATGAATAAATAAGAAAATAAGAAAAAAATTAAAGTCCCAAACCCTAATTTGTGAATATTTTACTTTTCTATAACTTCTGCGCTTTATTTGATTGCAAATAAATAAATATCATGAAATGTAATTCTAGTTTGTTTCAAAAATAAAAAAAAAATAATAAAAAATTCTCTAACTGGAAGTCTTCATAACTTGAACCTTTTGTTTGCAAAATTGGACTTCTAGTTATGGAAGTTTGACTGTATGTCATATGCGTTTTAAAATAAAGAAGCAGAGTGCATAAGTTATTTTTACGTGGAAAAGTAAAAGGCACGTAAGAGTAATTATTTTGGAATAATGTACTATAAAATTATAATTGTATATTTATATGTATAGTTATCGCTTCTAATTTGACAGGCACGAGCTCTAAGCCTGGCACTTGCAGTCCAAACAAATCATATACGGACTACAAACTAATTAAAAATTCGATTATTTCCTAAGTCCACTGATGATAAGTACTTGCCAATACTTGAAACAGCGTTGTATGGTCAGCCAAATATCAATAAAATTAAATAAATTTTTGTGTTTGTCCTTTCTTTCTTTTCTATTCGAAAATCATCTATAATTATATACATATAATAATATATACATATGTATATGTTATAAAATATAATATAAATAAAATTAATTATTATTTTTTGAGTTTTATTTTAAAACGCTTATACATTGTGACCGAAAGGTTTTCGGAAGTTCTCATTTAAAATTCGCGCGCTGTATATTTTTCGATATTTTAAGTTTATGTAGTTTGGCAGCACTTTCCTTAATTACTATGCCAAAAATGAGCGCGATCTGTCAGACAGTTCGTTTACGGCAGCTGTTGAAACCAGTTCACCTCAGTAGTGCGTTGCGAAAAAAACAATGGAAAAAAATATTGAACAAAGAGTTTGCATCCAATTTTGTGTTTCGAACGAAATTTCGTGTGCAGAATCGTTGCGAATGCTACAAAAGGCTTATGGGGAATCAGTTTTATCGAAAACTCAAGTTTATGAGTTGTACAAAGCCTTTCAGGACGGTCGTACGACCGTCGAAGACATGCCGCGTTCTGGACGACCTTCGACCTCTACCACCGACGAAAACATTGAAAAGGCAAAGGAAATCGTGTTCCAAAATCCTCATGTGAGTGTTAGAGAGATAGCACGAGAGCTAGGCATCGGTCGTGAGACCACGGCCTCAATTGTGGAAGGATAATTCATGGATTTTTCATGACGATAATGCTCCCTCGCACCGAGCCAACATTATCAACGATTTTAAGGCCCAACATTCAATAAATACCATCGAACAGCCACCGTATTCACCTGATCTTGCACCGTGTGACTTTTTCCTGTTTCCCAAACTCAAATTACCACTCAGAGGAACGCGTTTTGAATCCATAGAAGACGTAAAACAGAATTCGCAGAGGGAACTCAAAGCCATACCGGAAAGCGCCTATAAAAAATGTTTTGATGATTGGAAGAAACGTTGGCATTTGTGTATCGCTTCTAATGGAGCATATTTTGAAGGAGATAAAATAAATATTGATGAAGATTAAGAATTTTGCGTTTTACCGGAAACTTTTCGGTCACAATGTATATATAAAATATGCATAACATTAAGGATGAAGGTTCTTAGCATGACAACACTATTCTTGAATATACGAGGGCGGTTTGATGAGTCAGTGACTTGTTGAATTTCCCGCGCAGTTATTCCAAATGCAACAGTGCTGCCGTCAGCTGTAATCTACGAGTGGGCAACTTTTTAATTTTGAGCAATCTACGTCGTTCAGTTGGTGTGTGATAGCCGTCAAAGCAGACAACCTCGTGATCACGTCGTAAATCGTCGATAAAATTCATTAAATGATATTGGATGATCGGAGAATGAAAGTGCGATAGATGGCTCATGCTGTAGGTTTCTTAACTGAACGGGTACATCATACTTTACACGAATATTTGGACACTAAAAAACTCTCCGCGAAATAGGTGCTGCGATTGCTCACAGTTGACCATAAGCGCAATCGTGTGACCACTTCAAAATAGTGTTTAACGATGTTCAGCCGTAATCAGAACGAGTTATTACGCCGTTTTGTTACTGTGGACGAAACATGGATCTATCACAATACGCCAGAGACCAAGAAACAATCGAAACAGTGGGTTGCTAGGGATGAACGTGGACCAAAGAAAGCCAAACAGAGTCTGTCAGCCAACAAGGTTATGACCACAATTTTTTGGGATGCAAGCGGTGTCATTCACATCGACTACCTCGAGAAAGATAAAACGAACACCGGCGAATATTATTCAAAGCTTTTGAACAGATTCGACGTTGATTTGAAACAATGGTTCTAGATGGTGTTCCATCTAGACACACTTATCTACTGACGATGGCCAAAATCCACGAATTGGGATAAGAACTGTTATCCCATCCAACATATTCTCCAGATTTAGCCCCCTGCGACTATTTTCTGTTTCCAAACCTAAAGAAATGGCTGGGCAATAAGAAATTTGAGTCGAATGAAGAAGTCATCACCGAAACAAACGCGTATTTTGAGAGCTTTGAGAAAACCCATTATTTGGAGGAAATAAGAAAATTAGAAAAACGCTGGACTAAATGTATCGAGCTAAAAGGTGATTATGTAGACAAATAAAATGTTTATTTGCCGAAAAAAATTTGTTTTATTCAAAAAGTCTCTGGCTTATCAAACCGCCCACGTATACTATATACTTAAATTTGTTGTTGTTTTTTTTCTTAAAAATTTTTAATTATTATTTTCAGTTAGCTTTTTTTATTCTACAGAAGAATCGAAAAAATTAATAATAAATTTTTATTTATAAATATTTTTTGAAATTTCTAAAAAGGTATTGTGTACTTTCCTTGATAATATTTAAAATCTTCTTTAAAATTACAGTTTCCTAGAATTATTTACGTTTGTGAATTGTGGACTTTATACTATTTTATTCTAAGCCGACAATACATTATACATAGTATACGATTTGATTGTTAAGAGATTTCACAACTTAAATTCCTTCTTTAGTGGTATTAAATTGTGTTTAAGAATTTCGATTGCATAAGTAACAAAGCCGCATTGTGGTTTCGATAGTGATGTACTCTACAAATACAATATTTTACGAGTATTTGAACTATGTTTCGCCAATAATTTTTCTAAAGCTTTAAAGTGAGAGATAAATATGCTACTTATAATATCGTTAAGTTGAAGAATACTTTGCTTGAACTACTAGTGAAATTTTAAATTGTTGTAGTTAAAGGTAAAGAACTTCTCTATTTAAAATACAGCAAAGTTAACATTAAGAATTCTACTGAATAAAATATTAAATCAACTGGAAATCACACTAATAGACGGTTGAGCTGCTTGCCCGATATCTGCAACTTTACGAATTTATGTCCTAATTTTGTGTGCATTCGACGTTTGCCTATTATTCTTTTACTAGCGATTCTTAGGCCAAATTTAATTCGTATCTGGGTGGTTGTTTACTCACTTCATGGAGTATCTGTGTGTGGTTGTTCACTGATGTAGCTTAGTTTGTTGAGTTGTAGATTGTTGACAACCGTTCGAAGGGTTGTTTACTTCCTTAGAACGGTTCGTGTAATTCCTCGTTGTATTCTTCACTTCGGATACTTGAGCAATGTTTTTCTACTGTTTGCCTAACGGCTTCATGTAAACAAAATAAGTAAAATAATATTTAATTTAATGCCTTATATTAATCTGTCAGTATTTTAATAAATTATTATTAAAATCTATGTCTTTAAGTTGGTACATATAATTCTCTTGGATTTATATAATTAAATTTGCGCATTTTATAATACAACATATATTTAGCAGTTTTTTCTTAATGAAAATATTTATAATATATAGTTTACTGATCATTTATTCCCTTTAAATAAGTTTTATTTAATTATACATATTTTCATATTAATATAAACGCAAACGAAATTCCTTAATTGATGTGTTTAATATGTAGACTTAATGGCACCAAACTCTACGTGGTTATGGGAAATTCAGTGTAAATAAAACAAGACACTATTGAATAAATTCGTAAGCATTCATGAAATTCAGGCTCCTCGTTAGTTTCAAAACTGAGTAGTCATGGTAACTGAAATTGCATTTATATCCAAAGTTGAACAGATTGTGGATAGAATTTAATTATCATATCCTATGCTCACACATTTTCACAAAATTATAAATTTCAGAAATAATATCATAATTAATAAATAAAAATTTGTTCAGTTAAAAAAAAATTAAACTTTGATTTGGAAAATTTTGTCACTAACACACCATTTTCAATTCGAAATAAAATTATTGTCATATGTCCCATGAAATAGTTTTTATATATTTCATAAATATATAAATTCAGTTATATTGTTAAAGGTTAGTGCAAAATTTAATTAATCTACACATTTTAATAATTGAGAGACGAGAGAATAATTGAGATGCTTATGATGCCATCAGGGCATAATTGACAAAAGATTTTGTATTAAAAGATGAGCGGAAAAGTTTACTCTTATGTGTTAAATTCGAGTTATTAAGGAAAATTCTATAAAGTCCTTAGGAGATATGGTTTTATGAGATCTGTTAAGTTTTCCAAAACTCCATATTGCATAAAAAGCTAGTTGATAATAATATGTAGACTGCAATTTTTAAAGATAAATTAAATAGTTATGAGAAATATTTTGTGATAAAAATAAAAATATGTTAGTTTTGGATATATTTATAAGAAATATTTTTATTTAAAATAGTTATTTAAAATATTAATAATAATATTTAAAATTTACTATTGTTGCAAATTTTATTTAAACAAATACATACTTTTAAGGACCGCTTGGCTTATTCTGTGGAATTTACCCTGTGGAATTACCTGCAATACGTGTCTACCAGCTCTCATAGAAAATACACCAGAACACCGGATGTCCAGGTTTGACCAGAACTAGGCTTAAGTTGTTGGGGGCCCCACTGGGCGACATCTCTAGCATTAGCAATGACCAGATTTTTGCCTTTATAGATGCTTCTGGCTGGTTCTAGCTTGACCTTCTCTCTACTACCCACTACTACGAGGTTTTGTGGATTCAAAATGGCTTTTTTAGCTAATTACGGAGGACTCGATTCTCCTTTCGCCACAACTAACTTACTATGTGGTTTTAAAAATTAATTTTATAGTTTCCTATAAAGCAATAAATACTAAAATAGACCATTTAATATTTTAATGCGACCTTTATCACGACATTAATATCCTTTAATGATCTATCATTTAGCTTAGTCCTGTACTGTGCGTAGATGACGATGTTTCAGCGTAAAACATGTTTGAAGCGGTAGTTCGAGAAAGACGACGTGGAGTAGTAGACTGAGGGTTAAGTGGTGTGATCAGGTTGAGGGGTAAACTAACTGCGCTTGATGTACGAGACATACGAGACATGTATAGAACAAGGGCACCTGGAGAGAAGTGCTGCGTTGGACCCGATAATGTGTTATGGTCTTTTAGTAAATAATACTACGAGTATTATGTCGTTGAATAAAAAGTTGCAAACTATTTGATTATATTGTAAATATCTTGATAACTTTCAAATTAAATAAAAGTTTTTGAAATAAAATAATTTTAAAGGCAAAAATAGATTTTACTTATATTGTTTAAAATGTGCTATACTGACCAAGTAAGTGTAAAGAAGGTATCTCTCAATATTTTTAATTAATGCAATCTTACAATATGTCTTCTAATGTGGTCAGAACAATATATTAATTAATTAATTATTATATTGATAAATTAATTAATTAATATCTGATTATAATTATCTGATTGATTAATTAATTAATATATTGATTAATTAATTAATATATTGATTAATTAATTAATATAATTAGTTAATACATTATTATTCACATAATACATATATATATAAAATGTACTATATTTTATACATATTAAAATATAAACAATTTTTTAACAATAAAAAAAAAGGAGTGTCAATTAATATTTTTTAAATCGTTTCATAATCATTCAATTCAGAATTTAAGTCAGATTTACCCGCTCGTGAAATATTAATGTTAAATTGTGTTGGACGTGATTTACTGTACAGATTAAAATTAATTCCTAGCACTGCTTTGGTCTTTAAGCTACAGAAATTTAAAATCGAAAAATCCTGGTAACAGTTTATCAATTTCACATTTCATGAAACAATTTCCCTAAAGAAATTCAAATGTAACTGCAGAATTAAAAGAATTAAAATTTACTCATTTTTATGAAAATATTAAAAACTATGCAATTTATGAGAAACTTAACATAGAAGTTCATTCTTTCCAATTTCGAACGTACTCTCAGTTGCTGTAAGTAAGATTCATAACATTTTCTATGTTTTAACATAAAGCTCATATAAAAATTAACATTTACTGTTAAATTGCAGATTTTTTACATTTTGTAAAAGCTCAACAAAAAAGGACACTATTGAGCCAACACCTAGCGGTTCTTTGAAATCATTAAATGTAACTTTCTGTTATTTTAATAAAATAATGGTTTTCGATTTTTCTGTAAAGGATATCATAGAAATGTTATCGCATGCAGAAACATTGAAATAAATGGGAATGTTAAAATGTTGATATTATATTTAAAAAAATACTAGTACCGTACAAGACATGTCTATCAAACACGTTGAATGCGGTAATATTTAAATATTATGTAGTATGAAGGACATGTTACCGAATTCGATAATGTTAAATAATCAAACTTTCGCTAGAGAAAGTAATTTGGTCTCTACAACAGGGATTAAACTAATATGTTTCTGATGGCTGCAGTAAAAATATATAATTACGTTATATTTCTATGTTATTGGTTAGTATGACATCTTGGCTGTTGGGAAAATTGTCGAATTTTGAACTTCGTCCGTTCAGAAATAAAGGCCTATTTGACTACAGCCGTATGGTTAAATTACACATATGCTTTGTATGAATATGTATATATGTATGTACGTATATAAATTTTATTATGGTAGTCATGGCCTGATATTTTCTTGTTGTTGATTTTCTGCAATTGACCTGAAACATTTCTATAGCAAAAGTTTACACGTAATGGTGTCAAATTTCATGCCAAATTTTTCATTTCATAATTTGTTTGCAACTTTTTCTCTGTTTATAATTGAGGTTTCTGCAAAAGTATTAAATTTTAATTTTCACGAAAAGTGCAAACTTTTCAAAAAGAATAATTAAATCAATGCTTGGAAATTATCCCTACAAGTCGAAGTACTTACATTTTATTAGCATTCAATGGTTTACTCTTAAATTGAGATATACATAATTTTTTAATTCATCCCCCACTCCCCCACGGCACGCTATATCTTTTTTGTAATGCAATCAGACTGTATTGCTGTTTGAGTAATTATTACTTATGCAGAAATACACTTAACTAACCATACAAAATCCATACATAATTTATATTTTCATACATTAAGACCGAAAAGTTTTCGGAAATTCTCATTTAAAATTCGCGCGCTGTATATTTTTCGATATTTTAAGTTTATGTAGTTTGGCAGCAATTAAGGACAATTACTATGCCAAAAATGAGCGCGATCTGTCAGACAGTTCGTTTACGGCAGCTGTTGAAACCAGTTCACCTCAGTAGTGCGTTGCGAAAAAAAACAATGGAAAAAAATATTGGACAAAGAGTTTGCATCAAATTTTGTGTTTCGAACGAAATTTCGTGTGCAGAATCGTTGCGAATGCTACAAAAGGCTTATGGGGAATCAGTTTTATCGAAAACTCAAGTTTATGAGTGGTACAAAGCCTTTCAGGACGGTCGTACGACCGTCGAAGACATTTCGCAACGCACTACTGAGGGGAACTGGTTTCAACAGCTGCCGTAAACGAACTGTCTGACAGATCGCGCTCATTTTTGGCATAGTAATTAAGGACAGTGCTGCCAAACTACATAAACTTAAAATATCGAAAAATATACAGCGCGCGAATTTTAAATGAGAATTTCCGAAAACTTTTCAGTCTTAATGTATAT
>NC_051847.1:137303380-137305072 GCF_002237135.1 Teleopsis dalmanni | reverse complement strand
AAAAAAAAATTACTATATAAATTTTTTTTATAGGTTTTTATTCTTAATATTAAATATACTTATAATAATTTAAAATAAAACTCGTTGATATTTGTTTTTAGCCATTTTAATTTGTCATTTGAGATGACCTACATACAATATAAAATTAACATACTGTTTTCAAGCAAATTTTTTAAAATTAATTTTAAAAAGTCAAAATGTAAGGCTTAATGTAATATTCGAACCTAAAATGATGAGAATAATATAGATATAAACTGATAATAGATCAAAAGAATATGTCAGAATGAATTAAACAAACAAGAAATTTAATCCTATGTAATTGCAGAGTATTAATGGTGATATATTACAACTTTTAAAAATAATTTTATTAATTTTTTAATATATATAAAATATATATTATTTCTTACTGGTATAAAATATACATATCTTGCAAAATTTTATATAAAGAGCAACGCAGATCCTCAAGTAAAATAATACAGTTCAATTGATGTTTTTCATGGTGACCTGCCATGGTGACCTGTCTTTTAAATCTTAGTTTTAAAGCAGTCTAGCGTCTTTAGTTATTTTTGACATTTTAAAAAAATTAATAGATAAAATAATATGAAATAATTTATCCATATTCCTTTAAAGTTTCATCAAGTTCGCCTTTTTTTTTGAAGTCTGTCCTTCATTTTACAATAAAACTGTAGTGAAATTTTGGAATATGTTTGTACTTCCGGCAAATGTGAATAATATACAATTTTGATCGCTTAAGATGAGGAGAATTTATGCATCTACTGAGGTTTGGAAATTATTGAAGTGTTGTGATGGAATCTATTTTAAAGTATCTTCTAACAAATTTGACTGATATAAAATAAATATTATTTTAATAGATTTTATATAAAATATTAGTTTACTATTAGAATAAATTTTTTATTCTATAAATTAATGCTAAAAATGATCATTTTCATTGTTATGAAATATTTCATCTTAAATCAGATTTAATAAAGTTAATTTTTAAATAAACCTATTCATTTCAAATCCTTAATAAGTTTTTAATGAGCAGCAATTAAATTATGTATTATGTGTATTCCACTTCAGAAGTCTACATATCGTTCAAAGGTGCATCTACAGTGTTTTTTGAAGAACGTAGATCACGCAAAATAAGATATAATAAAACTGAATATTATCTTGAACAATTTCGCGCCACTGAAAATTATGCTATTTCAACTAAAAGACTACTTCGAGCTAACGTACTGCCAGCAGGTTTACATACGTACACCTTTTCCGAGGCATTACCAACAATATGTGGGTCATCTTGCGTTGAAAAATTCGGACATATAACATATGAAGTCTCCTTAACGATTGAGCGACAAAATCATCCCGACATTGTTTACACTCAACGAATTTTTGTGCGAAAGCCAATGGATTTAAATTTTTGTCCAGATGCTTTGGTAAATAAAAGCTGAAATAATAAAGGTTTTTTCATATTTCATATTTTTAGATACCTTTAAAAGCTGAAAGTATAAAATATTTTTGCTGCTGGAAGTTCACTTCAGGACCACTTATATCAACTCTCACATTGCCATTTAGTGGCTATGTACCTGACCAAGAAATTCAATATGAACTTGAACTTAACAATCGAGAAAATAGCTATGATATATATGGTATAGCACTGGAAATACACCAAGTTTATACTTTTATATCTCATAC
>NC_051847.1:137293618-137303280 GCF_002237135.1 Teleopsis dalmanni | reverse complement strand
ACTCAATCAACTGACCAAGTCTGACAACCAAGTCTGTCTGAATATGAAAGACACGAAGGCAACGAAAAGGTGTGCGTTTATATCTAAAAAAAGGACGTAAGAGACATTCATCGGTTCATTCTTCTTCATTCGATTCAAAACAACATAAAACATGACACCAAAAAATGGATACAGCAAAATATCATAGAATATTTTAATGGCATTGACGTCCTAAATCAATCTAAAGGATTTTGACGCTAAAAGAGCAAATATCGTTGTCACTCTAAATAACAATAGTCTAAAGTCACTCTGAGATGCACTAAGAGGCTACTCTGCCTGCAATAAATACCTACATAAAATAAAAATATCCAACACAAATGTTTGTAGATTCTGCTGTGATGAGAAAGAGTATCTATGAAATACTTGATCACCAATTGTGCGACACTAGGTCAAGGAAGATACATACCTACCAGACGATAAAGACCTTCAAAAGCTCCCTTCCAAAAAGCTTGTTGGTTTCCTCAATATAAGAAACTTCTAAACTTCTAAAGATGATAGCAGTCAATAAAGGCAGAAGCCGAACCAATTAACCAATATCATCACCAAAGCATATTTTACATGCTCTGTCTGTATCATCCTGTAAATTTGCCTATACACGGCTCAATCATACGTATATTTCCTTATTAATCAATTTCCGCAAGCAATTATTAGTAATAGTTTCTATAAAATTTCATAACTTAAAATAATTATTAACAATATAATTTAAATTTCTAGACAAATTGCGATTATAAATCTGAGATTAAGAGCAGGAGAAAAGTTTCGATTATAGTTATTTTGGCCACAGTACCATAACTAACTAAGTCTTATCGCTCAGATCAAAGTAATAGGGCTCACAAGTCAACAAATAAATTTGCGCGTTTCAAAATCCAATATGTATATTTTTGTTTAGATATGTTCACATATCAGCAAAAAAAAATAGTTTATTTTTAAGTTTACACGCAACTAAGAAGTGTACAGTATGACAGTAGAGACATGCCAGGAAAAGCCTAAAAGATCATTCGTCATATCACTGTATCACGTAATATCTGCCTAACATGAATTTATGATCATGACCAGAAAGTGCGTAAAAGATCCGTGAACATTTGTCATATCCCTATATGCAGAATATAGATCTTAGAGTGAGTTTCAAAGAGATAGGACCATTATGCGAAGTTTGTTTTATGAATATAGTGAACTAAAATTAAGCAAGTGCAAGAGCTTGTTTTCAAATAACAGTTTGTGGGGATAGATAACATTATTGTCCTTACGTCCTTATTCTCCAGTACACTAGTTTTCTTTTCCTATTTCTCTATAAAAAAAACTTATAAAAGAACCTCGAGAGATAACATTTTTCAACAACAGACTCGTTAAAGATAAAATCATATGACCATATCTGAACAGACATTGCAATAGTGCTTCTAAAATTAAAATCTAGGATGGCACATGCACATTATGTCAGAGAAAGACTACTTTGATGAGGATAGAATAATTTTTTAAGACTAAATAAATATTTTTTACAAAAATTCTAAATTTTCTTTGATCCTCCTCCTCCTAATTGCTTCAGAGAATATACATTTGAAATTCATAGCTCGCAAAAAAACCCATTTAATGAAACCTTATAATTCAGAAATTATAAGAAGAATTAAATAATGCAAAATAATGCAGATTTAAGTTCACTAATTGTTAAAGCCGTACGGTAGACGCAATTGAAATAGTTCAGCTCGACGCTCGACCGCTTAACTTCCTGAAATGCCAACTTTTAATTTTCACACAAAAATGACAAAAATTATGCAAAATATTTTCAACCAACAATAAAAATACGAGTAAGAAAGAATTTCAACTCTAAACTGTCAGAAAATATTAAAATCAGAGCGAAAGTCGAGCAAAAAGCAGAAAAGTCCTGCATCATTGAAAGGATTATAATTTGTGGGAGCACACACAGTGAAGATAAAAAGGTGACACCGGCTTGTAATATAATAGACGGTTGTGTACATTTTGCACTTTTTCCCCCCAGCCGAAGGAAGCGCAGGATATACAAAAGTAAATGCTAAACTCAATTTAAAATTTTAATAAAGTTTTGAAAACAGATTTACACTTGCAGAGCAGCACTAACAACAACAATAGCAACAACAGACTACACTGAATCCATAAAAATTATTCGCAAAAAAAACCTTTTTTCAGTTCAGTCAAGTCTGTGAGTTTTGGATATACCCAACATTTTCCAGGCACGACAAGTTAACATTCAAATTGTTGAGGCAGCTCAAAATTTTACTTGGTTTAAATAATTTCCTTTTTTTGCAATTGCTCATTCCTGGCCTAATTTCAGGCCAACAGATGCTGTTCGTACCCTGACTTAACGGCTGCTAATTCGCTCTGCCGTGGTGTAAATGGTACGGAAGCTGCGACAGTTGGCCGTCGTTTCCTAATTACAAATCAACTGAAATGAAAATAAAATTAATGGAAAACGCCATGTTACACAAGCATTATAAAATGTAACACATAACAGAAGTTTCAAATCCCCTTCTGGGTCAACAATTATACAAACTAACAAAAACTTAAAGAAAAAAACGCTCATCTTCCGATTCTATTGTGGTTTTTTCTGAGGCCATAAAACTTTTATGTATAAAATTTTTAAAAATTACTCACAGCATAATTTCCTTCTTTTAATTAAAGTATTTAATTTCACTAAGTCTTTATAGATTTAATAAACTTTTATTTTATTAAAATAAAAGTACGCATAAACTAGACAAATGCATAAAATTATTGGGAAGGAAAAACCAGTGAATAAAAAATGAAAAAAACGGGATTCAATAAAGTTTAGGTCTAAGACACAAATTTTTAGTTCCATTAAAACAAACATCTATATAACATAGAACAATTTAGGAATACAGATAATTAGTTACCGTTATCAAACTTCTTTGAGGGATTTGCCCCCATATATTTTCCAAACTTACTCTTAGGATCCATCTCCAATACTGTCTGCTTACTTCATTGCATAATTTTTTTTTATTCCTTTTGAATTTAACTACGGAATCTCTTTCCAGCAATACTACCTTCTCAGATTCTCAGTTATTACTGTAACATATATGTCCAGAACTATAGATTACTATATATCCTCTACTTGACATTATTATTACAGGTCTGGAGTACAGCAATTCATTTGAGGGTAAGCAAATATCCAAACATCCAAAACCTGAGAGAAAAAAATGCCCTAATTTATAATCAGAGCCCGCATTCCGTTTCTAGCTTGTAAAAATTTTTTTATATAAATGTATAGAATACAATTTAAAACTTTGTCAAAATTTGAGAGACTCCTATAAGAAATGTATATATATTATTAGTAACTCCGTTTGAAACATCGTTTCTTTTATACAAAATACTATATAACGAGCAAATCGGACTCACTGTTGTTGTTACGTCAACAAAAATTTATAATTTACGCTAAATTGCAAATCCATGTCATTAAAAAAGAAATATTGGATTTTATTTGATAACTTGTTGCCCTTTTGAAAGTAATTTCATTATGCCTTTCTCATAGAAGTGGTCGTCTCTAAAATTGAGAGAGATTGAGTCGATTTTCACAAACCTCACTTGATGTGAATTTTTCACAGGAAAAATCGTTCGCCATGGACAGGATCAGATGGTAATTTCTTAGTGCCAGGTTTGGACTATAAGGTAGATGCATAAGAACTTCGCAACTAAAAGTGAAGAGCCTTTGGAGAGTAATTATCGTTGTGTGTGGCTTACCGTGGCCTTGATAGAACACATTTCCCCTCCTCTTGCCATAAGCTGACCGTTTCTGGGCGATTGCTTCCCTCAGACGATCCAATAGTTGACAGTAAGTTAATTAATAGTTTTGCTGTAGGGTAGCAACTGGCCTTCAGTTCTGGCTTTGTCGCCGTCTCGTCTCAGTCGGCTCATCGCGATTTGAACATGACCACTTTTGCTTGATGTTGTGGTTAGTGATCCACTTTTCATCACCAACTGCTTCAGAAATGGATTAATTTTGTTACAATTCAGCAGCGATTCGCTGATGGAAACTCAGTCCATGAGATTTTTTACATTAACTCATGTGGCACCCAGACATTGAACTAATACATCTTTTTTTGTCCAGCAATATTCAAATGGTGCCAAACATGCAGTGGTTGTTTGTGGAAGTTTTAGCCCTTGGGTAATCGAAAAACTAACAGTCAGTCACATAACGGTCGGACGCGAAAATTTCTGTGATTTTTTCAACATTTTCGATAATCGGCTTTCGTGGTCAAAGTGCGTGGTGCATTTTTGATCTCTGACTTCAAAATTATCGGAACGGATCGACGAAACCAAAATTTCGCATTATTGGCTGTTTCAGTATCAGTATCTGCTAAGTATTTTCATCTCTTTTCCATCTTTGAGGCGCGCTCAAGAAAAACTGAGTCAATCAATTATTAAACTGTGAAAAGTACAAAAAATTTTTTTAGTATAAAATCTCATCCTTCTAACATCATCTAGTGTAACCTGGTCGGACTTATACGCGAGATACAGGTAACTAAAGCCATCTATTAAGAAAATACTGGATTTCTTTTTACTACACCTAAACAACATATGTTCAGACACATTTAATAAAAATATTTACTTATTATCAATAATATTTAGAAATTTAAATTATTATAATTAAAAGTTCATTTTTAAATTAAATTTAGTTTTGCTTTTTGAAGAATTGTAAGTACTTATCATAACAAGTATCGTCTGTGATTTATGTCCCTCTAATTGATATCTGCGACTTCAGTACTTAACTTAAGGAAACACATAGAACTGTAAAGAGAAGTGCTGGAGTACTCCATTTTCAACTAAATGAGAAATTCTGGAGTTGTTATAAATTTCTCATAAGTACACATAAAGACAGAGAAGTAAAGCATTAAAGTATGTAATTTGCATATAAAGTATAAAAATTCATTTCACTTTTAACACTGCGCTCCTTTGTTACTTTCTTCAGGTAAAAAGCAAAAGTATTTATGCATTTTCAATTTGAATTTCAAAGTGCACAGCACCGACATACTTAATTAAATCAGCTCTAGAAAAGACGTTGATCTAAATTATGTCATCCATTATGTATGTTGGGAGTGCAAGCAAGTTCTTGTCAATTTCTAAGAGGAAAGCAAAAAGAAAAACTGTATACGTGCTTACTGCTTTACTTTCTTAGTATTTGAATATGAAACAATTTCTTTAAGGAACAAAAAATAAAAAACATTGGTGGAACTGCTCGTGCATACCTGCACACATTTCATATCCCAAGAGTCCGTCGCTTGTGGAAATTCTTGTCCAAACAGCTAAGAAGAGTTTGAGTTACGAGTAATTTTCCACGAACTGAAACTAAAGCTTTATTTGCCATTTGAAGTTTCTTATTTTTGAGCTAATTAAATGCTTTAATTCCATCGAGAATACAAGCGGAAAATTCGAAAAATTATTCTAGGTAATATTTAGTTTCGTCAGGAGATCAGGATTAAGGAATACAATAATAAAAAATTTTGAAAGCTCGAAAAAAAAAGTTCGTTAAAAATAATTAACTTTTGATAAGTTTTGGTACAGTGAGAAAACTATTATTTTATAAATATAATTAAATATATTTATTTTTATTTTAACTTTTTAATGAGTTTTACTCTACTTTTATTCATTAAGGATTTACCTTAGCGAAATATAAAACAATAGATTGCAGTCATTGTTCATCAAAAAATTGAAATTTCAGTTTCCAAACTTATGCAATTATAATTAATTAAGTATTGATTGAAGCAATTTCGATGACTTTAATTATATTTCCTTTGATTTGCGATTTCAAAGCAATTCTGTCTGATTCATAGCCCCAAATTTGCCTTATAGGTTTAATTGTCATTAAAAACTTGGAGTGCTCCGTCAATTATTTGCTGATGTATTGACATCCTTGATTTGAAAACAAATTTGAAATAGATTTATGCGCTATCTAACGACTTAGTCCAAAACGTTTGTCTAATATTTGCAAGGAGTGAATCTATGCTTATTGTTAATTGATGGCATTTTAGTAATTAGTTTAAAAAGTATCACAAAAAATGGAATTGATTAGCAATATTTCATGGTCTATGTTTATGGATTTCAACTTCCAATGAATAAAATAAAATCACAATACTTAAGCTCTTCTAAAATTATGGGGACGAATACCTCGATATTAGTATTGTGTGAACTACTTATTTACGAAGTAAGAAATATAAAAAATTTAAGACCTATATCATAATGTCTACACTAGCCAGTAAACACACATACTCAAAACATCGGTATCAATTTTAATCACAGATGTAGCAACTGCAGCGAGAAAGAGAAAAAAAGCAATTAACAATTAAACAATATTTTTTTTTGCACATCCTCTGGTCTGTGAACATGAGATATCACACTATGGAATTCTATGAACTAATGATCCTAGCGTACATCCCAAGCATAGATATTCAAAAAAGAGTGTTCTTTATTAATGATGATGCCATTATGATATTATGCGGTATCATAAGGGACCATTACCCTTAATGGATTTCTACGATCTCTGATAAAATATAACCTAATCTTCTCGTATTAGGCTCGTTGTTGTATGACTACTTCAACCTAATGTTGAAAACGATACTTTGAGCAGAAGATTTAATTTGCACTAGCACAATATTCTACAAAACTGTAACACTGCTTGCATATGCCGATGATATTATATATATGCCTGAACACACGTGTCGATATTTTGCAGATTAGAAAAACAACCGAAGCAAATGGGCTTTGTGGTAAATGAAGAAAAAACAAAACTTACTGTCAACAAACAAATTTCCTGACCATCTTGGGGCCCATGTCACAGTTGGCAATTATAAGTTTGAAGACGTCAGCCTAGAGATTCAACGAATAGTCACTATTGCCAGCAGGTAACAGCTGCTAAGTAAACAATTGAGAAAATAAAACTCTCTCTCGATAAACAAAAATCACGTTTTACCAATCTCTTATGAAGCCCGTCCTGTTGCAGAAGCCATAACTAACAGTGATGAGAAGGAGTTAGGAGCATTCGAGAGAAAAATTCTTCGAAAAATCTATGGTCGCTTACGCGTTGGCGAATAGTATCGAATTGAATGGAACGATAAGCTATTTGAGTAATACCACGACATTGATATATCAATGTTAAGCAGCTTCTTTGGCTTAATCATTATGTGCGAATGGACGAAAGTGCTCCGACTAGTGTTTGATTCGGTTCGCGTACGCGGAAAACGCGGTATAGGACGTCCGCATCTTTGGGAGAAAAACCAAGTGACCAAAGCTTTAGGGGTGATCGGTACTACCAACTGGTGGCAAGGACGACTCACATCTATAATGGCCAACTAAGTAAATAAGTAATCTACTCGTATTCTGACCACGTAATATCTTTGATATATTTTTAAACCATATAACAATTTTCATATATTATGTATATATTTTTTTGTTCACGCTATGTAGCGATGGTCATGGAATTTCAAATAAATACATTATTTATGCTTGATTGCGCAAATCCAATCAAAAATTCAACTAATCTTGTTTTGGGCAGAATGCAATTAATTTCAAAAAATGAAAAATCATATCACACACAAAGCAAAACAACACATAGACCGCAGTGAATAGAGTTTTTTCCGATTTATTGTTGAGAATTAAGTTCAAAATTTACGGACATGCATTGCATTTTGAGTTTGGGGGTCAGGGCAAAAATCATTAAATTGGTGTTTAATTTGCTTGCAACTGACATATTTGGTCAAATTTCTGGAGATGACAGATCATTTTTTTATGTCTTATACATATTTGATTTAATTGCTATATTTTTTTTTTTTTGTTTTAATATATCGAAAAATTTAATTTGAGGTCATTGAAGCAGTTTGAATCCAAATACATGTGGCATGCAAATAATTTTAATAAACATTATATTAAGGCATATTTTAAATCATTTATTCTAAATTTAATTTGGCAACCACTGACAAAATTAATTACAGTATTCCAAAACAGAATATATTTTTGTTTGTTTTTAATTTTTCATATGTAAATTAAGCATCCAACACCCGATTTGAGTGACAAAACCCAATTTTGGTTGGCCTAACAAACTGTTTCGTCTATGAATGCAGTTTGCAGTGATTAGATTGTATGAGCTACTATTTTCATTCCTATAACTTCCATATATGTACATGTAATATATAATTGCTTAGTTGGATTTGAGTTTATTCACATATTGCTAATAATAATTTCAAAGATTTGATATAGATATGATTATTTGATTGTAAGCAATCTATTTATTACTAAAATCAAAGGATTAATTAAGATTTAAGCAAAAATAATATAGTTTCTGTACTTTGTAAGAATTGTGTAGTAAGCACATATAATCTGAACATTCTCTTTATCTACTAACAAATTTCTATCCAAAGCTAAACAGCATCGTATAAAGTAATTGTATTTAATTGTTCATCGTACCTACATAAGCTCTTTGTAGATTTTTTATACTAATTTTCAGATCCATTATTCTCGTTCAGTTTTCTATTCTTCGTAATTAGATTTTGTAACTAATATGCCTTAGTAGATTCGTAGTGCTTAACATAAAAATATCTGTAGAATAAAAATTCACATTTAAGCAACAATAAAAATTGGTCCGGTCCAGTCCAGTCCGGTCTGGTCTGGTCTCGGTTTTCAATAGTCTGGTAGCATTGCTGCAATTTTGTGTTTGTGCAGTGAATTGTAAATGCTGCATTTTACCACCGAGCAAAATGAATTTCAATGCAAACACGAATGCAAAGTAACTCATATTGCAACACAATCAGAAAAGGGCAACAAAATTGCAAAAATGAAAATAAATTAAAAAAAGGGAACCAAAAATTGAAACTCATTGTGCGGCATATAGATGTGAGTATATCCTTGTATAGACTGAACAAATATTGGAGTGATGGTAAAATCTATGCACCATTGGATGGACGCACGGAAGGAAGGAACCACGAACAGAAATTTATGTTGTGCGATTTAGTTGTGAATGTATGTATAGAGTGTATATAGATAAATAAAATGTGTATCTATTTACTCAGGCACAGTAGATTGGTTATTTCAACGGTTTAATACAATCAAACCTACACTTAAAAAAAGTGATATTAAAAATTGTTTCTAAATGAAATGAAATATATGTTACATATTACTTATTTAATTTGTCATTTCAGCCGTTGAGCACAACCTTATAGCTACCGTCAGTTGCTTCCACATTTTGCATGCCGACGCTAGTCGGAAACATTTAGCTACTAGAGGTTACTGAGTTTTTGAACCCCAGCCTCTTTACTGAGGCGGTATAGCTCATACATCTACTAGTTCCAACCAAAACGATGTATTCCGTTAACGTTTATAAGACAATGGAATTTTTAAATAATAAATATTTAATTAACAAAAAATAAATATCCTTAAATCATACTAAAAATCATTTACAGTTTATTTTTACTATATACACGTTTCTGCGCCAAAAATAGGAAAAGGTATTCCCGATTTGTGGATAGTTTTTTTATTCGTTGAAACAGCGCTCTACTTCAAAATTTCCTGTTTACACCATAATAGTAGCGTGAGTGACGTTTTAATGTTGGTTCCTAGGTGGACAAGGTTAGCTTAAGCTGGGTTTAGAT
>NC_051847.1:137271252-137293518 GCF_002237135.1 Teleopsis dalmanni | reverse complement strand
AAAAAAATGTATACATTTATTTTATCGGTAATAGCATTTTTAAATATATTTGACAACTTACATTTCAGTTTGTTGTAAAAGGTACTTTAATAAACGTCATTCATTCGGTTTACAAAAGTGAATGGCACTGAAATGGTCAAAGAAACTCAAATCGCTTCCAATAAAAATCTATTTAAAATTTAAAACTCATCTCAAATATTTGGGAAATATATACAAGTAGTTGAATGAGTAATTGAGCTGTCGAAAGGAATTTTCAACAGTTTAAACTTTTCGCTTGTCAAGTAAATAACCTCAGGACAAAATAGTTTTTTACTACAATAAAAAAATCCATTAAAAAGTAAAATCACGAAATTTGTTTGGGTTTTTGAAAAATGTCTAATGTTGGTTGTCTTGTGCAAATAGCTCGAAGACAAATTTTTTATATGAAAATATATTTATTGGAGAGAAAGATTTTATATATATCTATATAATAAGTATAAAGAAATGCAGACTAGTTATTTCAGCAGTTTTTTATAAAATTTGGAGACATGATTTGGGAAACTTGGAAAGTTTCTATTAAAATAGACATTTTAGTTAACTTTATTAAAATACTACTTAATACAAAATGGAAAAAAAATACACCATCTATTTCATTACCGATCACTTAAGGTATATATATTACAGAAAATTAAACAGATTAATTCAACGAAATTTAAATCAAAATAAATTCTCTTTAATTATAAAGTTTTGATTATTCTTTATCACTATATTTGATTCAATTTAATTTCTTCCAAAATATATTTTCTTTATATATAACAAAGAAAAATTGTGACAAGTCTTTTTTGAAAAATATTTTATCTGACAATTATTCTTAAAAGCATCCTATCGTTTATTAGTAAAAATAAATAACCTTAGCTTACCCCGAACTTTGAAAACCTATTTCTTAATTTATGTAAATAAAAATGGTGTCGTTTTCAGCAAATTTAATGAAAACATTAAACCGCAAAAATATCATTAAACAAATCATCTCAGACACAGGCTAAAAATTAAAAAAAAATCAAGAAATTATTTTTTGCTCCGTGCTGCATGATACAATGCAAAAAAAGCACTGTAAAATACTGTTGAGGTCTTGCAAATTTATTGCTGAATATGCAATCTTTTAAAGCCACTCTAAGCTCTTGAGGCTACTTCAGAAAAACACTCTTACGAAAATACTTACAAAATAAATAGCTTGGGTATTGTTTTCAATTATTTTTACAAGGAAAAACCATTTAAATAAAGGAAAACAAGTAAAAATATATTAAAAATGTTAAAAACGGGAAAGTAATGCGAAAAATGTTGCAACCGGAAAGGATATTTTTAATCAACTACTTTTTATAGAAATGCAGGCTAGTCAGCACGCACTGCAGGAGTCAGTAAGTGTTTTTATGTTGGTGAAATGAACTTTAACACGAGTAACCTCATTACTGACATAATGATTTTAAGTACACGTCGTTGTTGCAGTGTCAATTTACAAGAAAATATATATTTTCAGCAATTTGTAAGAGGATATTAAGTTGTTTTTGTTACTATGCAACAAAAATTTTATTAAAAATACTTTGTTAAAAATACAAAGTTTCAACTTATTTAAATTACTTAAATACTAAATATGTAAATCAATTTTTTCCATAATTTCTGTAATTTCTTTCGACCAAACAACTTAATGAATTTCTGCATAAAAATGGGGGAAATTAATTAAAAAATCAAGATAGTGCTCGAGCATTAATTGTCTTTACACTTAAATGCCAAGCCCATAATAAAAGTCAAGTACCTCAAAAAAAAGTAATGAAAACCGGCAAAAATCTTAATGTTCACTGTTCCACCCACACAATAAACCATTGCAAACATCTTTACATACATACACTGATGCATAAATAAAAAATGTAGTTGCATACCGCATTTCTTTATGGTTTATGGGGGAAACCCTAAAAGTACGTACTCAACTACTTTGCAGTGTGTAGTGCGATCTCATAACCACCAGACAAAATGGTGTCAAATTGCAAAGCTCAAAAAGAAAAAAGGATAAAGAAAATAAAACTTTAATTAGCCACAATGGGCAATAAAATACACGAGCCATACATAGGTTCACATGTGCTGCATGCAAATAAACATATTCTCTGAAATATTGTATAATCTTTGGTACATAAATTTCTTTGTCAAGTTAACCACAACAAAAGGAACACAACGATTTACACAAAATGAAAGCAGATATAATGTATGTTAAAGAAAGTGAGAAAATTAAATGCATGCCAGTGATATATCTTTCACTTCTTAAGAGGATTAAATTAATATAATACAAAACAACTTAAACAAATTGAAAGTTATTTCCATAAGAATTTAATATACATATTATTTTATGACCAAACAATTATTGAATATAAAGTTGTTCCAGGCTAATTTGTCAATTTTTTAATATTGTTATAAATAAAAATGAAAAAAACAATTTGAACTATTTTACAATAATATTTATAATTTTTCACCATATTACGGAATACCATAAAAGCATGCAACAAATAATGCCTGTAAAAACAGAATAGTATTGAAATTTAACAATTAAAAATAAATATAATTAATTAATTCAATTATTCTACAGTTTGTTTATGATTTCGTTCTAATATAAACATAGCAAGTGAATTTGTTAATAAACTTTCACAACAAATTAATAAGACTCTAGAAGAAAGTGCAAACATGCAAGTCAAGTATGGCTTTGGATCATTTGGTTAAGGTGCGCTGACTCTGAGCTTCAAATTTGGCAGGGTACGAGTTCAATCCCTGGTACTTGCATTCTCAAAAAATTATTTACGAATGATTAAATACAAGAATTATTTCCTAAATCAGTGATGAAGTGTATTTGGCAATATGTACTTGAAACAGGTGTATGGTCAGCCAAAAATTCAATTAATTAAAATAATATAAAAAGAATTTTTGTTGTTGTAGTTGACTACTTTTCGACAGTACTTTACCAATCATTTCTATTTAATTTTCAATATTTCGAATTCATGACCTTTTAGCTTGATAAATCAGGGATTTTTTTCAATCATGATTCAATTTTATTGCATATTTTATTTCTGATTGGTAAATCTGGAGCTCTAGATTAATTTGTAACACTCTAGATATTTTGATAAAGAAGCAAATAAAGTGTGATTTGATTTATAAGAAATATAAATGTCTGCTAACACTACTACACAAATGTTACACTAACACTAAAAATGTTAGAATGAGCAACAAAATTTGACAGATCAAGACTAAGGCCAGATTAAAATCAGATTTACCAATCGAAAACTCAATTATTTTAAATTTTTCTTTAAGAAACTAAGCAACTGATTGTGTTTTTGTTTGTTTAGTGGTATATATCAACTATAATATAGCCCGAAATAGTTGAAAAAAGATATTTTAAAATTTAATTAAAACCTATTATTTTATAAAACTTTTAAATTATATCAATATCTCCTCCTTTTGTTTTTTGCAGATTTGAAAATTGAAATTAAATTGAAATTATTTGTAGCCCTTCACAATAATAATAATAGTTGATATTTCACAGAGTACTGAAAAAATTATCAGATCTGTTGCCTAGGTAATTTGGTAACTTAGTAATTAGTAATTTCGAAAAAACAAATTAACATAAAATTTTATAATTTTACTAATAAAATTTACCGAAATAACGAACTTTACTGTTTAAGTTCATTATTTGTTATTAATAATATAATATTTGGAAGTCACTCAGATTTACCAGAAATAAACAACTTCATTTTAGACTACTTTGAGCTGGAATTGACCCAACATTTCTTATTGGACGTAGTTTAAGAGCTATATTCCTCATATACTGTTTAATGCTTAAGATCTTTAAGTCTATATAGATTTTACCGTTTCTTACATACCATTAGAGCTTTGTAACTAATAGCATTAGAGATATAAACTTGAAACTTTTACTCAATAACTAAACATATCAGTTAGGCACTAATTTATTACGAACAATTTTACCAGAAGTTATAAGAAAACCGGAAATCCACAATAAAGTTGCCGGATTTACCCCCATTGGCGTAACCCATTAGGCGGCACGACCCATTAAAATCATGGTTATTTTATTATAAAATAACTGATATACAGTAGACATTTAAAGAATTTTTTTATTATAGATTACGTTTGTATTTACATCTGCAATAACAATATATATGCAGTTTAATTACTGAGAAAGATGTCATACAAAATGAGAGTTATGATGAAATATGCTACGAATGATAACTTTGAAAGTCTCATATGTTAAAACAATTATTTAAGCATAAATTGCTTAACATCTGATTTAGAAACATTATTTAAACCGGCAGTAACTGGAGTCAGATATTTATTCATAAATATCTAACATAAACAATAGTTATTTTTTTTTAAAAATTAGTTTGAAAACATTTATAGAAACAATTTTTTATCTACAATCATTTCATCAGTGTTAAAACATATCGTACCGCATGGTTATTGTACCATAAAAAATAGTAATATTTTATTATAATAATCTTCTTAAATAGATACACGTTAAATATTTTTCGTTCTTGAAATTTTGTGTTTTTTCCAAAATGTCTGCAAGACAATTCCGTGGTATTAACTTCGTCTCTATCACTTCCATGAGGACACTTACTTCCTTATAAGGCACTTTCATAAGGATGCACAACTTGACATGCAAACGATATGTCTATATGTAATATATGAATATTGAAGTGTTTGCAACACACTGCGAGCTGCATTAATTTTTATTGTAATAACTTTATCCCGAGACACATTATCTGTGTTGCAAATATATGCAAATTATTTGTTAAAACTTTGCTCCACAGATGCGGATGCTTTTGCATTGCATAATATTTTCATCTCAATGAGAATGTTTTTGGCAAGCGACACCAGTTACTGGCAGTGAAATAGTAAAGGTGGCAACTAATTGTATATAAAAGGATGATTACCATAAAAAAAGCAAGAAAGTTCTACAATATAGCTTCCACCAGCTTATATTATGCGGTGAATATCACAAATATTTATGAAATGGTTTTGAAATACATAGTAGCAAATGTTACTGTCTCAAAAGGAACTCCTGATTAAATATACATTTTGCATGAATTTACGAACTACCATTCTGCCCTAGGGCCCAATATAATGAATATTATTATCACCGATTAGTAAAAAAACGATTATCTTCGATTTTGAAAAGTTCCAAATCAAAATATCTACTAGCATTATTACCAGTGCAACAATATAAACTCAGTTATGCATACCAAAAAGTGCCGATTAACAGTATCTGTTTTTACTTTAAGTATTACAAGGTAACATTATCATTTACATTACCTATTTTAATAACTTAAAATTATTAATCAAAAATTAAATTTAAAACTTTTTTTAATAATTAATCTATATCATATTTTCTATATACTTGTACATATTCATTGGCTATTATTTTATTATGTTTAATAGTAATATCATTTTTGATTGATTGATAGTAATATCGTTTAAAACGCACAATTTTAAAGCTACTTACGAAAACCCTTGAATACCTCTTCAACTGCTTAAACAGCTTAAATTTAAGCAACGTATAACAGCTGTGACTATGAACTTTACATAAAAGAGGTAACGAGATAAATAGATTAAATTTTATCAGTTCCAAAGTTAATTAAACTTTTGGAATTTGGGTTTACCACTTCATATTTTTTTATATGCTGTGAATGGTAACTCTGGCGTTTTTTGGTTATATTTGCAAAAATAATAGGTTTATTCACTTTTAAAAATAAATTTAATTAATTTCTTTAATAAATAATTTTTCTCACTTCCTTTTGCTATTACATACTATTTACATTACAGCTAGGACTGGGTTAACAGAACAGCTTATTAAAGCGATAAAAAGTTTAACAAGTTACTGAAGCAGTAGCATATTGAGATTTAAGCAAATTTAAGTTGCTTAAATTTAAGATATTTCGTAAAATGCAGAATATTCTACTATATCTTTTTGCTGTCTTTCACTGCTAAGAAATATGAATTACAGTAAGACTCAAGCAATATAGTTTTTTAAAAGGATATATAAAAGATACATAATCTTCCTTATTTTTTTGCACTTGAAGTTTATGAAAATAAAAGAGCTTAGCAAAAATGAAGATGGTCCAAACTTGGTTCAGGAATTTCACTTAATTATTTTTGGCAGGATGTTTATCTTTCAATCACAAATTTTTTTGAATTTGTTTGATTTGAACTATATTAATTTAAGATTTTAAAATAAATTCAAAATAAAAAATAAGGTTTTTACCTTACAAATCTTTTTTCACTTATTGTTTTATCTATCAGCACCATATTATGTGCTAAAAAGATTATTCAGGGCATCTAAATCTTATATAGCAATATATCTAACAACTGTGAATTAAATTCTATACTTTAAATAGAATAAAAAAATTAATAAATATGTTAATTAATAAAAATTTACATTTTTAGGAACATTTAAGATTAATTTTAATGATGTACATTGCCATCATCAAACCAATTTAGAAAACCAATATAGAAAAACTGAAGAGAATACAAAACAGAATCACCAGGCAGATTGTAAAAGCCCCGTGATATGAGAACATACCACGATCTATGGTGGTATACCCAAGGTATCTGATGTTTCAAACTCGTATTGAGAAGTATTGTTTGAAACTAAATACGCATTCAAATATCGAAACCATACAACTGCTTATCACAAATCCAGCATTTTGTCTTAGTAGGAAATAGCGGGTTAACTCATAGCAAATATGTAATAGAAACCTTAATTTATTTGATTAATACATTAAAGAAATCTCAATTTAATATGTATCCTCATTTAGTTTTTAAAATTTAATATTACTTAAGGTTAATTTTATTAAGAATGATTCAATAAATTCAATATAATTAGAAAAAGAAAAATTTAAAATCGATTTAAAAACAAACTTCAATATATCTGTATAAAATTATATAGACAAAAAATCACATAGTTCTATAAAGTATACTAAATAAAATAAATTGATTAATTACTACTTAAGTTTTGAGTTAATTACGAATTTTCAAAACATCTTTCTTAAAATAAGCAACCAATTTATATATAAAAATATATATCGTTTTGCATCTGATTTGATGCAAATTAGTATTATACTATTACTATATTGTCATATATTATGACAAATTATTATACTGTTCATTATTTTACTTAAATATTAATTCAAAAATAATTTCTGCTGTTTTATACTCATTAGTCACTTCTAAATAAATTATATGGGAGGATTATTGAATTTAACTACTGTTAGCAAACTTACGTTACTACTTTATATAAAATTAAAAATGTGATTTATGACTTTAAATAAGTTTTTTTCATAGTAACAAAATTAAAAAATCTTTTACTAAGATTTATATTTGTATCTAACATAGATACAAGAAGAGAAATAACTTTAAGTAATATATACATATGTAAAGATACTTCCAGCATTTCACACTTTGAAAATATTTTATTATGCTTTCAGTTCTAAAACATTTGCACAATAGTGCCAACTGAATTGTAATGCTTTTTGTAAACTTCATATTACAAAAATTATATAATAAAATTACAAAAACTTTGTTGGAACAATGCTGAAGCGCAAACTGAAGTACAAAGTACACAAAAAATATTCGTGTTGCATTTTATGTTGCATTGTTCTGATGGCATTCACCCTTCGCTTTAGTTGAGGGAAGATACTATGTACGATTATATATGAAGAAACAAAAGTTCACATGGCTTAGGTTTAGGGGTGAACAATTTATAATCAGGAAGTTTTTAAAATTTCATTATAATATATTGAACTCAACAAACAACAATGTTGTCGTATTACGTACGATACTTGTAAAGAATAAAAAATATTGTGTACTATAATGTAACAAATTTGATATACTTACATTACATTACATTACATATATATAAAAAGGTTTATTTAAGCAGACATGAAAATGAATTTAAATCGCTTTACAAGTATTAAAAATCAGTGGTAATAAAAATCGGACTAAAAGTTACCATCATTTGCATGTGAACTGCCGGCCATAAATTTAATCTGCTGAGCATTAACACATTTTTAAACTCAATATATATGCAAATTTTATACATAAATTAAATTTTTAGTGTGGTACATCTTAAATCATACGCCCCTCATGATTTCAATTAGTGCTTAATTGCATTTTCTTGTCACCATTATTCCATTCATTTTATTTGGTGCTGCATATTCATCTTCTAGGGCTTAGTCCAATGTTATCAGTAACTTGCAGTTGCTTGTTGCTAACCAAGCAAACTCAGTTCAGTAGCGTGGAACTAAAATTTGTATAAAAAAAATACAAAAATAAGAAAAATAAAAATATTGCCAACAATGAACCGAAGGCAGACAGACAAGGATAATCACTGCAATGCAACATAAAGCAGTCATCATTTTGTCGTTTCAAGTAAACTTGAGAAAGATTTCATGCAGTATAGTGCATTTATATAAATATCCTATTCTTTATTTTTTGAACTTAGCAGCAGATAAACGTTATGCATGAATAACTATAACCTTTCCGAGTAAACGCAAATCTATAAGCCAGCATACTTTTAAAATAAAACGTCTTCATTTGACATCGAATAATCCGCTAAATGCAATATTTATCCAGCGTTTTATGGGAAAGAAGAGAAAGAGTGATTTTGTCTTAGAAATTGTACGTTACACATACGCCAAGTATTGTTTAGCAATTTTTCATAATTTTTCCGCAGCTGCTTTTTTCCTTTGAACGATTGTTATTTTTCAATTTCATGATGCAAGCAAAAAGTTACTCATACACACCAGTAACCAAAGTTAACAACAACAATTTTTCAACAATTTGCTGAGTTTATCTCACCGATTTTATGGCTGCATGCACTATATTCGATTACACTGACTGCACGAATGCCACTGTGCAATGGGTTTCAATAAAATTGAAATTGATTGAACGAGGTTGAACAATGATGCAGAGAATACTGATTAAAGTCGTGGGAAAATTGTGCAATTTTTAAAAATGAATGGAAATATAATGCTTCAGGGATTTATGAATCGAAATAATACTTAAGAAAAGAAAATTAATATTTTCTTTGTCTTTCTAATAATAATAAATATTTTATCCATTCATTGCTTGATTACAGAAAATGAATTCTATTTTTTTTTACATTTTTAATTATAATGCGGTGCTCTTATTATAATTTCTATTAAAACTTTTAATCCATTAAGATAATTAATTAACGCATTATAGCAAGTATAAATATTATTTCAGATTTAATTATACATATTTATATCTTAAAAAACTCATATACAACTTTTAAGATTTAAGATACAACAATAATAAATAGTAACATTACAATAATAATTATTATTATTATACACTGAAGATAGTCTACAAAGTAGACCGAAATATTTGTAATATAAATAATTTTGTATAAAATTAAAATATAATTAAATACTTAACACAAATTATTAAGTGCGATTTTTTATTTTAAAAAACATTTATAATTTTATGTGTTACATAAACGACCTAAGCCCATTAACAAAAAAAAAAAAATAATTGACAATTGGTCGTAATAACAATTTATTAATTTTTATTGTAAACTGTATAAACAAATTTAAATTAATAAAACTAAATTTAATATTATAGCTGTATTTTTGTATTGCCCCGTGTTTGTATCTGGCCTTTACAACCCCGCTATATAACTGTCTAAATATATAAATTCAGTTGTTGTTGTTGTTAAATAAAAACCAACAGTAAATTAAAGTAAATATTAAATTAATATTAATAATAATTTTAAAAACTTGACTTTGTTATCAATATATAATACTCTTAACCCCTAAATAGAATTAGAGCTTTTAACATAAAAATATATCAACATTGTGATAAGCTAAGACACCAAATACATTACATTGATATATTTGATGCCATAGAAGGAATATAGCCTTCAATATAATACCATGGAGAAAGTCTAAAAAATTCAATTTTAGATACCTGTCTTTTAGACAGCGTACCAAAATATTTTTAAATGACATATTAAAAAAAGTAGAAACCCATAGATTGGCGCTATTGGCAACTCTCGGGTAACAGAACAAACGAATAATCTGTGAAAGACTAAACAAGTAAATATTATTCGAACATATCGTACACTCATTTTTTAAATGAAGCCTAAATTAACAATTAAGAAAACCAAATTCTGATCGTTCAGTTTACTTATGTCATTCAAGCAAATGGTGCAGATCTGCAGATGAACGTTATGACCTAATTGATTTATCTGGGCACTGATTATTAATATATAAACTTTATAGAGTCTCTGTAAGCTCTTTCACCACCTTTAAAAAAACAATACTTTTTATACTATATATATGTGGGAAGATATGCTTTATATTGCATTATAATTTGTTGATGTATTTTTACATAACACATAAATGCAATCAAATAAAGATTGTCTCTAAGCTGACGATAAGAACAGGATGTTATGCTATTTTTATTTTTTGAAATCTGTCAACGTTTTCAGAATTTATGATGTTTTTAATTTATTTTTTTTTTATAAAAAACTTGATGTGTGAAAATCAGTACTGCAAGTGCCAGTGTGACATTTTTCATGCATGCAACATTTTTATGTCACGCTTTCTGGAACTTTTATGCTAATGGTTTTGAATATTTACATATGTGAGAACTCGTAAAACGGTGGAACTGCGTAAAGTGGTTTATATTTCTACTTCCATAAAAATAAAAACGGTATTTAAAATTATCGTAAGAATATTTTTGATGATTTCGATTATTATATTTTAAATCTGCTCTAAACAAATTTTATATAAAAATAAAGAATGAAGTTGAGTCTTAGTGAAGTAAAAAACTCAGTATTTAATATTTATATATATACAGTGTGCTGTATGAACAAAATGCAAATCAGATATTTAACATGCATACATATTAACTAAATATTTTTAAAGATAATAAACTATATAAACTACTGTCTCTTCTTGAACTAAAATTCAAGATAAACTGTTATACTAAAGTATTGAGAATAAAATTGGTCTCTTATACATAAAGTTCCATTTACAGAAAGAAGACACACCAACAACACGATTATAATCATTATGAAGCAAAACTTGTTTTAAATACCCACTTAATGTATGTCTTAGTGAGTCTTAATAAATGGCTTATGGCCCAGTAGTTATTCAGTCTTAAATAGTTTTCTCAACGTGCTTAACAGTAATAAAATATTTATAATTACTAATAACATAAGGCAACTATATAATTTTTCTAAAAATAATTACATAAACAACTCTAAAATTTATTATCAAATGTATTACTCTTGTATATATATCAGCCATATATGCTAGCCCTGTTATATACAATGCCTACAAATCTTATTATAAACCGATTATTTTGAGTATCGGGCACATAGGATAACACCCAATCAGATCATTAGAAGTATTAGATCATTATGAACGCTAGTAGCTGTTATTGAGAGGGTGCTAAGATTTGAAAGAAAGCTGAAAAACGAATAATTATTGATTCCTTACGAGATAAAATTAAAAGTATTTTTCAACTCTTAAAGATTAAGCTAGATCAGTTATGTTGTCTGTAGTCGGAATGAACTTTTAAATAATGCAACTAACCCACATTCATAAAACACTCATGAAATAAAACAAAAAAATTTATGTTCTGATTAAGTGTGACTTAGATGACCAGAATATATGAAGATGATAATTGGTAAATGAAAATTGTTATACAAAACCAACTGTATAATGACGAATAGAGAAAGAAATATAATATTTTCTGGTTTTCTACATTTCCTAAGAGAACAATAACAATAAATCACAGTATGATATAACTTATGAATTGATTTAAGAACTTTAATAGAGAAGTTTCGAAAAGTATTGAACTACAATAACAAAAATTATTTTTATATTATTTTATTTGCATTTTTGGCTGACCCTACAGCTGTTTCGAGTATTGCCATATACGGATACCCGACATCAGTGGACGGGTATGCCCTGCCAAATTTGAAGCTTAGAGTCAGTTTTTGTTAGCCAACTGACCCAAAGCCGAACTTAATTTATATGTTGGAACTTGAAGTTTTTTGACAATTTGCTATGAAAGTTCATTGTAAACTTCACTTACTGTCTTATATTAGAACTAAATCAGCTGTAGAATAATTGAATTAATTAATAATATTTTTATTTTTTATTGTTAAATTTCAATATTATTCTGTTTGTAGAGTCATTATTTATTGCATGAGTTTATTTCTTTCTTGTGCATAGAACCTAATCTAGGAACGTAATCCGGAAAAGAAATTGAATATATTTTTTTATTCATAGTTGTTGTTATTGTGGTTTCTTGAGCTAGTGCTATTGCACACTTTTACTCTTTTGTGGCTGAAGGTTTTATCTCTGCCCCACACTAAGCTTTAACTATACAGAAATTCATATCGTTTATTTATCTTATTATTATTTATTTTTCTGAGGGTCCTGAGATGGACTTGAGATTTTTTAGGGCGAGGTTGGGTAGCGTATCAACTTTTGTGAATAATTTTAGGGCTCTGTCCTGGATATATTTTTTCACTGACTCGATCTTTAGATCTCTGTGTATGTCTGTTGTTCTAATATACCATGGAATCTTAAATAGGATTCTTATAGCCAGGTTTTGTGCTATCTGTATCTGTTTTATGGCAGTATTTGAGGCTTTGCTGTAAACACACCCGTACAGTAGTGCTGACAGTAGTGACTATTTTTACTTTAATAAAAACTGTGGTATTTAATAGAGAGGTTTCGCAAACATCTTTTCAAGAACTTTTGATATTATAGTACCGAAATAGGTATATCACTTTCAAAAATGCAAATTTTATTATTCTGTAACATCAAAATTAAAATCAATACATATATTTTATATATAAATATGTATATCACTTTACAAAATCCAAATGTTATGACTCTGCAACATCAAAATTAAAATTAATTACATACTCAGTTTATCTGTTTTTACTTTTCTGTATCCGCAAAGTGCTGATTAAATCATTTAAATATTAAAATTATTTCAAAATTGTTATACAACAAATATACATTGTATTGAAAATTCAAAACGAATCCATATTACCGAATTACCCATCTACTCGTACAAAAGTTGCAAGCCACCGTAGGTTTGCAGTTGCAGCAAACACGGCAACTTGATTCAGTAACTTTCCAACTAATTCGATTGCCAGTGAAATTAGCTACACTGATTGCTTCCTTCCTGTGATGCAATATAATATTAAATCGGTCGCTGGGGAGGGTAAGGAGGTTGGTTTGAACTGCATATTTTATAAGTAAGATAAATTTTAGCACGCATAAATGCAAACTGCATTTTGATAGAAATTTGGTTGCCAGACAATAAATTTTTGCACGTCAAAAACAAACTTTTTGAAAGCTAATTTTTCAGAGCCCATTTCATTCATTGCGTATTAAAGAGGAATAAGCATTGCGCTCACTACTTTTTAAAACCTATTTTCATACCAGTCCAGTCAGTCCATTATTAATGTAGTGAAGTATTGTAGAAGTGAGAAAATGCACAATTTATTTTCCAAAGGACATTTAAATTGTAGTTGTTGAATTTTGTTGGTTCCACCAGTTTTTGTTGCTGGTCAGAAATAATGAACGTAATTTTAAACTTAAATACAACAAACTTACTTGAATAAATAAACTAAAAGTGTTGGTTAGTAAAATCGTGATTTGTTTTTCTTAGAAAGTTTTACATTACTTTCCGTAAGTATTGTTGTTGTTGTTATTCAGAACAATAAAAATAGAAATAGTTTCTTGAGTTTTTCAATGAAACGGAAATCGTGATAAAAGAGCAAAGGAATATTTTCTGAAATTTGTTGTTTCTTTTAGTAACTAAAACCCTAAGCTATTTCTATAGTTTCAATAAACTTTAAAACCTTCACCTTTAACGTCTGTTATTGATTCATTATTTCTTACTGTTTATGAATAACAGTAAGAAAATTATAATAGCTGTAGAATATACAAACATTAATAAAAGATATATAAGAAAATAGTGTAAGAAATGAATAGAAACTGAAATTGATTTTCTTAAATCATTTCAACTAATAAAAAAGAAGAAAATATATATTGACGTTTTTATAAAAAGATTTTATGAAAATTTTATTAAAGCGGATACATGTCAACTTTTTTCAAAAAATTTTTAAGTAGAAAAATTAAGCAGAATGTTATTTATTCAACAGCTGATATATTGAAAATAACGATATGAGAGATAAGTCTTTATATTTGTGATACAACGGGTTATTATTTGAACTCAAGTAGACTTTGAGCACAAGGCTGCCACTCCAACCTAAACTAAGAGAGAATGAACATATTAATAATAGTTTAAGTAAGGTATATTGATTCCAAGTACCAATAACAAAAATAACACTAAATTACACATTAATTTTATATAAAATATTTTTTCTAATATTTTCTTTATTTCTCATAAAGAAGAACGTAATACAGTAATACCATATAATGCAGACATATTTTGCGAGATTTAGAAACTTGAATGTGTACATGCAAATATATAATGTCATCATATTGAAACAAATTGACTTTTTTATAATATCCAAAAATCTTGCTTGAATCCAACAACAGGTCCCCCAAGCTGTAATTTAAAGATGGTAAATGATTAACGAAACCTTTTTAATACGATAGGAAATTTCAATACCGTAGTATTAGAATGAATGTAAGAGATAACTACCTAGCCAAGATAGGAGCAAATACGCCTTCAATTGCTGCTAAGCCTTTCAATAAACTAATAAAAATTATTCAAATGAGTTTTTCAGAAATGAAAGCAGAAGATATTGACTTGAGAAAAAAAGCTATGGCTTTTCAATACCGATATCTGTCATTTTTGTGAAATAGACATCAAAAGCTCAAATCCTATTCTTTATGAGTGTGCAGCTATTGGTAAACAAAAGTTCACCAATCAGGTCGTGTTGTTATAAAAATCCATCTCAATTATAGAACAGCAAACTCATACTGTGCTTAAATTCAAAAAAGTCTGAATACACAGACTGAAGGATTAAGATCATGCATAATGGAGCTTTTCAGTCACAACGACTTTTCATTACTTAAACTTAATATTTCAGAAATCAATTTTGCTTAGAAATTTGACTTTATTCATCAACAAACTGGTGATACATTTAATTTAAAGCTTCTTTAATTTTTTGTTATCTTCTTCTTGACAGATCTCTCTTTGATCCCAAATTTAATATCAGTTCAACAATCATTTCTTCATGTAAACTATATTTTCTTCTTGGAGAAGAATATTGTGGTATTGTGGTATGCAAAACGTAATTCATTCATTCAAATTAATCAATGTTTTCGTAGGCTTATGAGTTATGATATTGCCTTGGTAAAACAACCACTATTTTTTTATGTGAGGGTGTTTTTTTTTCATTGTTACAGTGGATCAATCCAATAATGCCATTGAATATTCACTACGGTTAGGTTTATTTATCTTAATATAATTGATGCACATCCCAAAGTACGGATGCCATAACTTACATTTGACGTTTTGATCACTTTCAATTCCTGCTTTCACTAAAACTACTAAACTAAACTTATTGTTAAAGAGTAAAGAAATTTTGATAAGTATTGTCTAAAATATCGTTCAAGGATATTTCAAAAATCATATGCGTTTGTCAACAATGTTGCCATATATATGTCAGACAAGAGACTTATTGAGTAATGTGATATTTAAAGATACACTATTAGTGATTTTGTAATGTTATAATGCCATTAAAAAGGAGTTACACTATAATATCTTAGAGATGTATTTTGTGTTTATTATATTATTTTCACAAGTTAAACTATAGAACTTTCATTAGAGATTTGTGCTCAATTAAAATGCAGTTTCACACTACGGCGAACAGTTTAATTTAATATTAGAGAAAAGTAAAAAAAGAAAACACTAAATATAAAACACGAAATCAAAACTGATTTTTAAAAAATTTAAAAATATTTAAAAAAAATTAAAAACACCGAAAATAATATTACATATGTGATTATATATTTGATCAATGTGACTTGTCATCATATTTCCGTTTTTTTTTATTAACACTTGATAGGTTTCAAAGAAAACATACTCCTAGTAAAAGAGAATTAATAAATAATTGTTATATTGGATGCAATTATTTCGAAAATTTTTATATGTATATGTGTTTTGCATTAAAAATCGAGTTTTAAACGAAAATGATGTGATTGCGAATATGCGTTAATTACGACAGTGTAAACGCACAAGTTAATTAGGCATAACGAAATAAACTTCAAATTTGAAATTGAATTAAATCACTTTTGAAGCATTGAGTAATCACAGTTTAATTTATTTATAAAATTGTTATATCCGTCAGTAAATGTAGACTTCAAAATATTGTAAAAATCCAATTATAACTTAAAAACATCAACCTCTCTTTAATTATTAAGCGGAAATTACATATGTATGGTTATGTAAACAAGAAATCTATATACATAAATTCTGATAATATTAAAAAAAATTTTCACATATTTTAATTAAAACTCAATTTGTTAAGCTAACAACGAACATAAATTCTACAAACAAAAAGCAACAGCTATGCTCTAAAAGCAACAAAAAGTGACAGTAAAAAAAGGAGAAATCTCATCATTGTAATTAAATTTCAATTTTATAATATAAAAATGACATTCTGCAGTCTTGCCAGCAACTATGCAACTAACAACATATCAGCAACAACACATCAGCAGCACCAACAGCAACAATCCGTCGTTGTTGGTTATATGCTCGTATTGGGCCTAGTACAGCTCGACAGTGTAAGAGTAACTGAGTGGAATTATTGTATGTTAGCATTAAATGCAAATGAATTTTGCATATGACATAGGTGGATGAAGGATGAAGGAGAAAGGGTGTGAGATGGCAGTAGGGCTGAGTAAGGGAATTTTACATTTTCATAAATTTGCTGGCAACTTTTCATTTGCAATTTTACGCTTTTAACTAATGCAATTATAACAATTTCTGTGACATGACATACTGCACACTTGGGCAGGCCATTAAGCAGGTGCTGTGTGGATTTTTGAAGATTGCAGATTTCTTCAAACCATGAAAATCAAATGATATAATTACATGGGTTGCTGGTTATGAGTATATATGTCAAAAGTTAAAATGATTGGCACATAACTAATGTGCTACGTCAAGGATGCTTCATGTGCCAAGTGTCATTTCCATTGCTCGAATTGGTATATAATCACCATAAGTATCAAAAGATAGTGAAGTTTCCTGCATTTTTTTGATATGTACTATTTAAACTCATTAGTAAAATTAGTAGAAATAATGTCAGAGAAACGATTTCCTACTAAAATGGAAGGCTTATTTGAGTAATAGCTTTCCAGTTTGTAAATGATTACTTGTGATGGTCATTTGATTAACGTAATGGTTGATTACCATTTTGTTACTTATCAATACTTTAGTTTTATAATTCATACTTAAATCATACTTAATTTCATTTATTTAAATTTATGTATACATATATATATATAATGTAATAAATTAAAAGTTAAATGTTGAAAGAATAAAGCAGAAACCCCGAATAATATTTGGTTTACATGAATTCTATGAATTAACACCCATAGAAAAAGCGACTATGAAGAAATTATTTATTTCTACTTCGATTATTTATAGATTATTATTTATGTATATTTTTGTATTTAACATTAATATTTTTCATATATGACAAGAAACTTACCAGTTTTCAAATAATTTGTAATGGTCTTTTGATTAATATAATTCTTCATTATCATTTTCGTAATTATCTACTTTCAGTTGCTTAATTCATACTTTATTTAATTTCTTTATTATATTTATTATAATAAAACAAAAGTTAAATGCAACAGTTAGATTTAGTATTATAAAATATATAAAGTAATATATATTGGGTATATTGCGAAAATATTGGGTGTTAAGGGATAGTATTGAAGAAATATTGACTATTTAGAAATTACTTACTTTTCCATTATATTGTTTCTCTATTAAGCATTTTTTTTGCTGAAACCGTCATAATTATTTAATAACATAGCTATGGTAGAAAGTAAGCAAAAATATTATCTCTGATATATAAAATATCAATTCTCGTGCAGAATATTGTGTTAAAGAATTTACAAAGATTTTCATATTTATTTTGTTGTACTACATTATGTAGTACATTTTAATGTTTTAACTAGTGAACAAAAACAGAATGTACAGTATCGTAGTATACTGCTCATGTCCGAAACACATCAAAAATTTTTAAAGATTTTGTGTCCGCGATTACAAACTGTATATTTTTAAAGTTTGTGTTCTTTTCCCGAAGGTAGTGCTCTTTTTAGTGATCTTTTCCCGGAGGTAGTGGTCTTTTTAGTATTCCTTCTTCGGCGTTGATCGTGTACTAACCACCTAGTTTATGTACGAACCATCGCTACTCCTGCGGTAGCGCTAAGTGAGCTTTCTTAGTATACAAAGCCGCAACTCCCACCTATTATGTATTCAGATATTTATTTTTATTTGTTGTTGGATTGTTTCATGTATACAGTAGTAACGAACATCTTAAACATTCTTTAATATACAATTAATTTAAGATTTAGTTTTTATTTAATTTTTATTTAAAAGCAAAAAAATGGAATAACTGGAATTTAATAAAAAATACTGCAACCAATATTAAAGCACAAAAATTGCAGTGCAACCAAAAATTGCAGTGATATCAATTCAATACAAAAATGAATCTCAAATATAAGAATTTGATTGCACTTCAAGGTGTAATTGTTATGTTCGAACCGAAACTTTTTCCCATTAGATGACATAAAAATTCCACACAAGTGCCACATTTATAAATTTTAGTACATATAAGTACCATTTCGGCTATACATGCAGGTGCATATTCAGGTTAATTTTTATTTCCTTCAATAAAAATACTTTTCCACTTTATAAAAAATTCGAAAAAAAATACACTAAACTGAGTTTTGATTTTTTTTTTCGTGTGTATGAAGGTAATAAAAATCGATTTTGATATTAATGACAACCATACTAAAATCCACAATAGACAAAAATACTTCAAAGAGTGACACTCGAAGACCCATAAATGGAACCATACCTATGCCTTGTATTTATGGGGAAAGCAATGGAACTACATTTTTTATCTAAAGCTTACCCATGCATACTAACACTAACTCACCCACTCAAAATACTTAAGCAAGCACATATGTTGGCTCACCGTGCCATGTATGTATCACTATAAATCCCAGCTGAAGAGTTAAGCTCAAATCTTTTAAGTGTTTTACGATAGGATATTCTTTTAAATGCAGCACGTACTGCACAACGATTGTGTTGCACTTGCTTCCTGTCATTTACATGGGTTTATGTTTGTTTGCGTGTGTATGTCTGTGTTTGTGTGTGTGAACGAGTAATAGTATTTTATTCTATTTTTCTCATTTTTTTCCAAAGTGTTAATAAAATGTATACAGATTGACAAAGTAAATATGACCATAACTACACTTTTGTTACAGAAAAATAAAAGTAAATTGCAATTGAGTCATATTGGGTGTCAAAGGACCTTATGCAATATCTGCATAAGAAAAAAAAACGACAAAGTAATCGAAAAACTTGCCGACCAAATACGTATAGACCACATAGTCAGTCAGTCTGTCTGAAGTACTGCAGCACAAATATAGTTCAAGTATCTCTGCAGTTGCCATTTTCAAAAGAGATTTAAAAAACAAGCAAAACTCGTTTAATGGAAATCATTTTCAAGATTAACACATAAGCTGCCAAAGGAGTACAATAACTTTTGTTTTGTAAAGGATACGCTTTATGTATTGGGAATTAACAATACCGCGTTTGCAGTATACTATGTTTCAAATAAAACGTTTTGCTTAACGCACTTTTTAAAAAGAAGACGTTGCACAACGCCGTACTTGCCGCAGTTTAAGAATTGCTATTAGGTAAAACAAGGAAGAAAATAGAGTTACCATTTTTTTTTTTAATAATTCAACTTCAATACATCATTCAACTTATTTAAACTTATGGTAATGAAGTATCAATCAAAACATGTCTATCACAACTTGAGGAAATTCATTTGTGACAGTTGCTTGCAATAGACATTATTAAATAAAGTTGACCAAAATCGATTATTTTACCAAAATGCCTATAAACATTGTTCAACTAATTTCAAATTATTGTTCAGAATCCTAATCTAACATCTTTACAAAGTGATCACATCTGGAGCAATAAAAAGTACAAGTAACTGTCGAAAGAATATAGAACCTGCAGAAAGTCATTATATGGTCTGGTTAGACCTGGAAGTGTTAATCACAATAGTATCCCCAATTCTAGAATTAACGGCTCCTTGCCGTTCAAACAACTTCAAAAATAATTTCCACACTCTTGTAACTCGAAATATCAATGGCATAAACAACGATATGAATGAACTTAAATACATGCTAAAAGTACTAATGGAGTAAATAAATACCATGCTTAACCTGTGGTTATAAATATATCAATATAACTTCAAATCTGTAAGTCTGTAGATTGGTGTCTAAAGGGACTTAGCAATCATTTATTAAAAAAGCTTTTTAAGCATCAAAGAATACAGCATATATAACACTAATTATCCTGCTCCAGTGGCAAAATGATAAACAGAAGTAATCGTATTAAACAATTACGTACGAAACTATAGCTGTATCAACATAACCATAACAGCAATATACTGCCTATCAATTTTGAACAACATACTCGTCGAATATTGGCATAAACACATGTCATGGAATAGCTTAAAAGTAGTTATAGATAAAAAGAGAGAAAGGGAGAAATTACATTAAATAACATATATATATTTACTAATGAATAAAAAGCAGAAGTGAAATCACTTCCAGTCCTAATGAATATAACCATGGGTAGTTAGTGCTTCCCTATATTAAAAAGATTTTAGGTGGCTAAAAATTAGTAAGATTTTATAAGATACGATAAATAAGATTTTATACCTATAACGAGGTTGGTAACTGAGTAACATTGACTCGAAATGTATTTTATTATTGCAATTTTGCACAATTACTATGTTATCTGACATTTATTAATAATCCTTATAACTTTAATAATATATATGATAAAATAGGATTCTCCTAAACGGTTCAAGTTTCATCATTGAAATCATATTGATTTCTTCCAAAATACTACTGCGCCTGATTTTAAAATAACTTTCTGTGAGAAAATGTGTATATATAATATTTTTATAATTTATTGCTATTTAAAACATTCAACAAAATAGTTAGTAAACTTTTTAAAGAAAGCTCATAAAAAACTATTAATGAAACTATTAAAATTGTATTTGTTACTGCACAATAATATAAATTATTTAAATAAAATCATTTTTAATAACTACCTGCAGCTTACAATCAGAATTGCTCACTTCAGAAGTAATTATTTGGGAAAAACCTGCATTTTCTCTCGGAATTGTCAAAACAATTTAGTTATTGTTTTCCAGGATAATGCATATAGTATGTAAATAAATGTTTATAGAACAAATATTAATATGTATGTAAAAAAATGACAAATATTTGCAATGTGCAAACACATGCAAACCATAACAAAAATGAAATGCAAAAAAACAAAATTAAATCCTGCAATCAAAATATTTAAATAGAATATCATTCGCTTAAACTACAAAACCATGAAAAAATAAAAAAATTATTTGTGTAAAAAACAAAATGAATCAAACTTTTAAACAAATGGTATGTAAATTTTTCTGCTTCAAAGGATTTTCGCATACTAGAATGATTTTCGGATGAAATTTGCACAAGGATATGTGCAAGCGAGGCGAAAAAGTTCACACATATTGCAAATGTCCTGCCGCAAAATGAATGTGTTTTACACATAGTAACAGTAGAGTTACTCTGTGAGGGTTACTCTGTGAGGGTCCTACCCATAGTACCTCACAGTAACAATAGTCACAGCTTTTAATTTTATTCTTACATTTTACTATTTCTTTTTTAATATCTTTGAGTTTTGTGTAAGCCTTTTTATTTCAGTTTGTTTTGTTTTCTTTCATTTTTATTTTATATTGTTTTTTTTTTAATTTTATTTTATTTCATTTACAGTTTCATTTACTTTTATTTTAATTTTTATGTTCACAGTCCACCTTTTCTTGGTATTTCTGCTTGAATGGCTGTACTCTGCGGTTTTCTGTTTGGTTACAATTACAATTTGTGGTAC
>NC_051847.1:137210135-137271152 GCF_002237135.1 Teleopsis dalmanni | reverse complement strand
AGTAAACTGAATACAATTTTTAATTTATTTCTAACACATAATTTTATGTTGAACCATATTTTGTTAGATTTCTACACCATCCACTTATAATAAAATTTATTTATTTACTCATCAACATTTTAAAAATGTTTCTTTTTAAGTTGCATATCACTGCACTCATTGGGTCCAATCCATACTAGACTGTGCAATATTTGCATTGAATTAAAATAATAAAGCCAGAAAAGTGAACGATTTCTTGCATTTATGTACACTTGTACAAACCAACATTATATAGTACATATGGTTTAATATAAAACCTTCATCCGCCGAATGATGCAACCAAGCTATAATAAGTGCTTCGATAAATAGAAAAAAGAATAATATTCTACTGTAGTGATTTATGGTAAATTTGTACTCAGTAACAAAAGTAAATAATTTATTGTTTTATATAAACTTTTAATATAACCTGAAACATTTTCTGTGAGAAATTAAATTTTTATTAATGAAGCTTAATGAAGTATTTTCTAAACTGCCCTGAGATCCTAAACGATAGCCCATGCTTTTCTATCTATACTAAATTTTATTGAAAAAGAATATAATCATTTAAATTGATTTAATTGTTATTATAAATTAATTATTTATGATTATTTATTTAAACAAATTATTAGAATTTAATTTTAGTTGCGGCTACCCTGTTTATTAGTAGCGCTATCGCGTCTTCAGTTATATGTATTTCATTTATTTGAATTATATCTTAGAATTTATATTTAATTTACTGTTTCTTAGTATTTAGTAAAGAGTTTTGAGTTTAAAACTTAATTACTTACTGTTTTAATTAATAATTAATTAATAATGGCTGTAATCATTGCTTACATTTTTCAGTATTATATTTGCTTGAACTGTGGTTTTGTGTTTGCATTTCTTGAGTTTTGGTGTTCGATAAGTGTTTCTAGTGTTTAGTGTCAATTAGTAGGCGTAATCTTGGTAATCGTATTTATAATGATTTCGACTAAATACCTGTAAGATTAGTATAAAAATTTCAAATATTAATTGCTTAAACTTTATCCTCTTTGTTACCACCCCAAAAGCGATCGAAACGGTCACGAGCCTTTTCCAAAACATCGCTAGCAGTGCTGCGAGCAGTCGTTGTTGTATTGCTTGGATTCGTATTCGGATTCGGATTCGATGAGGATGGCAATGTAGTGATACCAGCACCAACGGTACCGATACCAACATTAGCATCCACATCAAATATTGGATCATCGAGACAACGTAATTTTGAACCTTGTACTGGGTTTTCAATAATTGTTGTTGTTGCAGTTGTTGTAGGCGGTGGTGGTGGTGGCGGCAAACCACCAGCGCCGGCAGTTGGCTGCTTTGTTGTAATTACTTTGCCAATGGCAGAAGTTGGACTAGAGCTGCTCAACGACGATTTCGGATCAGTTAGATCGGCATTTTTCCAGGCTGTGCTCGCAAAAGGGGGGAAAGTTTTGAAAGTGTTACGAAAGGCTTTCTTTGGTATCTTGTATTTTTGATTTAATTTGTTAATTTGTTAATTTTTATTAACTGATGTGATGATGAGTAGCGAATTTTTTAAAAAGCTTGTTTTTTGGTTTATTTTAATGGAATTTTGAAGCGTTCTTAAAGCTTACCATCCATTTTAACCTGTTCGGTTAATTCTGGTGGCGCCGACTGTGGTGGTGGTGGTGGCTTTTCAACTGGTGTCGAAGCTTTTATTTCACTTTGTGGTCGGCTATAGTTTTCACCTATAAAGAGTTAAATAATAATATTTATATATAATTTTTAATTATTCTTATATATATGAAATAGTACCCTCTTTGACATTTTGTGTAACGGTAAATGTTTTCCCTGTATCCAATGGCACAGTCCAGTTAACTGGGTCTGGAGAGCGCATTATTATTTGTTCGGGCGATTTAACACGTGTAGGCTCTGGTGGTGACTTAACAATTGGTTCATCGTGCAACTCAGCTGCAGGATGTGGACTGCAGCTGGAGACGGAAATAGCTGTTTCACGCCCATCTTCAGCGTCATCTAATAGAAAGAAAATAAAATTTGCAAACAATTGCAATATATACATTAGTAACACATATTTGGTATAATAATTAAATTTTATTAGCTCAATTTGGAAGAACGTATAGCTAGAGGCTTTAGTTTTGGACGGTTTAGTTTAACTGAAGCATAAATTCATAAATTTATGTTTTAAATTTACTGTTTGTCAATAACCAAATTATAAAAAAACTTATTGAAAAATCAGTGTCAATTTAAAAATAAATCTGAAGAAAAACCAAAAAACTTAAAAAGGCAATACAAATGTAAGCTTTAGAAGCTATAATAATAAGAAGTAATATAGATTAAAAAATTATATAATCAGAGCAAACCAGATATACAAAATCATTCATGCAATTAATTTTTAATTAGAAAATAATTTTGATTTTTTATTTGTTTTTGTCAGTGTAGTATTGTTTAATAGAAAAGAGAACCAAAAATAGCGAAAAGAGACAGCGAATAAAATAATATCGTATAGTTAGTATAAACGATTAGTTTATAGCTTCCGTGAGAGTTAGAAATTTTGACCAAAATTAAGAGCAGGTGTAGCTGTGATAAAGAAGAAATAAATAAATATCATTTTAGGTAATGATCGGTAATGAAGTTTGCATTAGCTCATCCAATCATGTTTTCTGTGAGAAATGTTCATACACATATCAGCTCTGGTAAAGCTTAAGACGTGTGGTATTTTTAACATATAATATTAATTTTTCTTTCTTATATTGTGCCATTTACAATATATTTGCAATAATATAAAGACATCATATCGGACTTACGAGAAGAAGTATAGAACATGACAAGTCGATCAGAGCTCAAATAAGTCAGGTTTCTTGCGAGAATATATGAATTATGAGTTATGATCTTATATTTAATTATGATGAATTAATGTTAGACTCTCCATTGCTTTACAAGAACTACACCAATTCGATTTTAAAATATTGCTTAACATTGTTTTTTTTCATAACTTATCCTAAAGCAAGTTTGCTTGCCACAAGTGATATGAAATTTAAGGAATAAAATTTCAGATTTATTATTGATTATTTAAAGGATACATTATTAGAAATGTCGAAAAAAAATTATTATACTCAAAGATATACGATATGTTGTACTCGATTATAACTACAAAAAAAAAATATATGTCATCTACCTTTTTTTACCTATTAACTCAAGCTCGTTGAAAATCTATTCGAACCTTACAAATAAAATAATTATAGGAAAAACCAAGCCTTCGTCAAGTTAAGACTATAAACAAAAGGTGAATTTAAATGTTAAATATATTAGTATAGATTATTACTTAATAAAGGAGAGGAATAAAAGCTAATAATATGATGCTTTTTAATCGATATAATTTAGTCTATAAGCTTGACTGCATATACTACAGGAGTAAATCTTTATTAAAGGCAACAATTTCTAAATTTATAAAACAAAAAACTTAACTAATAACTGATATATTAAGTGATCTATACATGTAATGTTTAAATAAATCTCGCCTTATTTATCTGAATCTATTTTAAATAATATACTATCTTCAAATTATAGAAGAAATTGATTAGCAAATTATTTTGTATATTTCAATCTGATCAACTGGATATAAATTATTGCTGCAAGAAAAACAATAACAAGTTTCCTGGAGAACGATAAGTTCCCAGGTTTAGTTACATTTCTGTGGAAACCTTAAAACCATGATAAAACATCTTAAGGTATCAAACTGGGCATTTAAAAGCATTAAACATATTAAGCTGGTAAGCTGGGTACAAATGACAATTTTTTCATGTTCAATATTGAACTATGAACCTATAGCAAAATGAAACATCCTATGCATAATACTCACATGGTTACTTTATTAATATAAGAAAAAATAGTACTTTAGACATAATTAGGTTCACTCAAATGAAAAGTTAGATTAACAATGCATATCAATAGCATTGTGATATTAGTACACAATGATGCTTTTAGTTTCGCTAAAACAATATTTTCGCAGTAATACCAAGATTCATCTGATCCAAATTAAATCACTAAAAAATATGATCACGAATCATTATCATTAAGCAAAGGACGAGTAGTTGGTAATACACTCTATACCAGATAGCTAAAAATATCTTTTTTTGATTGGGAAAAGTTGGAAATTTCAGATGGAAGTAGAAAATAATGATGAGCATTAGAATGTACTAAAATGGAATGTAAGAAATAATTATAAAAACTGCAAAAATTATTTGCTATATATATATTCTTGATGCACAGTTTCATTTGATCGAATCAGTAACTTATTTTTGAATAAAATATTCTATGTACTATGTCTAAAGGTCCCTTGAAGTAATAATGATTTTAATGGTAACATTTTATTTTATATGAATTAATTGAACTGAAATTTTGTTTAATGATATATTCGTTGAATTCCAATTTAATATTTATTGAGAAATAATTTATGAATGTACAATGATTAATTCATATGCTATTAGTAACATATAGTATTGGGACATATAGTATAAATTTGAATTTTTATTAACTTGTATCACATTACCACATGATGTTTTGTATAAAATAAATAACTTATATGGTTTCTTGGATAATTTTTTTATATTAAATATAAAAATTTAAATAATTATGTTTGTAAATTATACGGCCAGTATGTATATTTGTGTTGTTTTATTACAAATAATATTTAGTTTTATAAAAGTAGTTTAAGTTAATATAAAATATTTAAAGGAGTATAGAAAGGCAGCAACAGTCATAGAAAAATTAAACATACTGTTTTATATAGTTCAGAAATACATTGACAAAAAATTAAATTTCACAACATTTATAAAAACACATAACTCAACTAAATATCTATTACAGTAGTATTTTTTAATTCATTTTTTTTTATAAGTTTAAGTTATTAATAAAATATAAAATAAATTATATTATTGAAATAAGTATGTAACAACAACAACGAGCACATTTAATTATATTGTTTATTTATTTTTAATATTAAGTGGAATTCATTTTAGTAGAAGTTTAATACTCCATTTTAAATTTTCTTTATAAAATCTGTAAAACATTACTTAAACATTTTAAAACAATTAAAAAAATAATATGTGCTTGTTTAAATTAATTAGTTCATTAAAAATGAACTAAATAAAATTATTAAATAAACATAAAGAAAATAAATTCTTCATTAAAATAAAAAATACAAATTAAAATTTTTAATAACTTATAATTATTATAACTTTGCAGTCTCAAAAAATTATTCAATTAATTAAAATAATATAAAAAAGAATTTTTGTTGTAGTTCACTACTTTTCGAAAAACTCTTTATAATTTTTTCCATTAATATTTTTCTTTATTTATTCATCTAAAGTAGGTAGTTAGTATATAGGAATTATTTATATATGGAAACTTTAGTACTTTTTATATGCAGTTATAATGGTATCATATTTACATTAATTACTAGTTATTTACTTTTAGGCTAAACACTACTACTTCCTTACTTCCTTACAAATTTAAAATTCAATATATATATATTAAAAATACCATTTATTTTGTATAGGAATATATTTAGTCATATAATCAATTACTTTCATCAATTCTTGAATGATTTTTTTTACAAAAGATTAAACTAAACTTGCTGAACTTAACTAAATTAGTTAAAAACTAAAGATACTGCTTTGATGACATGGCAAAACCAAACGACCATCGATAGCTTGTATAATATGTGACATTTTATGTTTCCTTTAAACCATTACTTAACAGAAACTATATGACTATATAAAGTTTATTTAACTTAAGTATGTATCAAATTGGTATAAATAATATATGCATTCAGATTTAAAAAAATCTAAGTAATAATAGGTAACACCTCGACATAAGCAGTCATAAATAGTAATAATTACTACATAATATTATTTTTGGATCTGAGTTTATAACATCTTGATGGTTGTAACTAGGGGTCTTTCTATTCTAGAATATATACATAATGGTTTAGTAATGCAATAATCGTATTAGCAATAGAATTATTAGAATTATTAGAAACAGCTTAGGCAGTTTATTCCTTATTCCATTAATTAGAATCTTTATTCTTATCGGGTAAATATGTAGTGCAATCCAATTTCTCAAATTTCAATGTATGGTATGTATATATAATAAGAGTTTTGCAATCATGTAATATTTTTATATAAAAGCATTCTATAATCGCATTGGTGAGGTATACTAGGAGGAGATTTTACGATTTTACATCACTTAAAATACATTGAATCTCTTTCTGCCAGATATAGCAGATTTTTTTAAATAAATGTTTTCATAATATAAGATTTAAAGTGGTTTTCAAGAATACAGTACCATTTTTTTTTATTATTATTTAAGTTAATAATGCAAAATTATCAGCATAATAAACTATATATTAAAAATTTGAGATTTACTACTATACAGATTTATTGATTTTCGGTGTCTAGAGATGTATTATAAAATAAATACGTTATACTGAGCATAACTTGTAGCAGTTTTTAGATCTATATACTTTTAAAAATATATCAATAAAAAAAATTTCTTTTAAAAAATAAATTACATTAAAATAAGATTAAGAATTAAATTTTAAACAAAATATAATCATTGAATATTTTTATGAAAATTAAAAAATTTTTAAAATTAATATAATGTTGCATTAAATTAACATTAATATTAAATGTTACAATAAAAAAATTATGTAAAATTTATAATATATTCCACGTAATATTAAAAATATTTCTATTAATAGATCTTGATTCTGTTTGATTATAAATGTTACAGTTTCTACTTAAAACTAATTTACAAACTTTGAAATTATTTTTATTAGTGTGATTTTATTTAAATAGTTTATTTACAATTTGCAACACGGAAATTTAATAAAAACTTAAAAAGAGAATTATGTGAAGAATTACTACTAAAAAAAAAACAAAAAATAGAGAACATGTAACAGTTAAAAATGTATTAAAATTTAGTGTAGAATTTGTTTCGTCTACAATTAAACCAACAGTTGAGGTACAACTCTACTCACTTTCAGCCAATTTATTATCCTGACCTGGAACTGCTAAACGCTTAATAGTCATCTCTGGGTCACCATCTACCAATGGTGTACTACCAGTCTCACCACCACCACCATTACCAATATTTGTTGTTGCAGTTGCAGTTGTGGTTGCTGCGCTGCCAATAGTAGTTTTTGGTCGTGGTTTTGTTAACTTATTTAAGCTGCTACTACCACTACCACTAATACTACTTAACAAATTCGATTTATCTTTATCTTTTTTACGCATGTATAACGGTTGCGGCGATTTTCTACAGATTTCATTTGTTTGTGATGATTGTGATTGATTTGGATGAAGTTGATTTGTAGCAGGAACTGTACTTATATGAGCTCTACCGCTAGGAGGTAAGGAACTACTTTTCGTACGGGAATGGAATGTAGTGGATAGGGTTGCTATAAGAACATAAGTAATTAAAAAAAAAAAAATTAAATTATTTTTTAAAATTATTTTACCGTTTACTACAACAAAAATATTATCCTTATTTTAATAATAAATTCTTTTTATTATTTTCTTATATTTTGTGTAATAATTATTGTGAAAAGAAATGATATCAATGATAAATAATTACGAAATAATTACGAAATAATTATAATAATAAAATAAATAACAGTTACTACAAATAATAGTTGAAGAGAAAGAGAACCAGTCTTAAAAATTAATATTATTTCTTTAAGTTTTGACGAATCAAATCATTTAAACGAAACTACAAGTTTAAATCACTAACTACTTCAAATGAAATATGTTCCTCTATATACGAGTATGCTAATTATCAGAATCAACTTTACTGAAAACAACTTCAATATAATTGTAGAAATAAAAATACTTTTCTCAAGTGATTTTAGTAATTTAGTTAAAGAAATCTGTATTACAATTAACTTGAATATAGTATGCGCAACCTTAGATAAAAAAATAGCTACTAATATTGCAATATAATGAAAGTTACCAAGGGCATAAAATTTAAGAATTTATGAACTACTACAGTTACTAATTAATAAATACTATTACGACAAAACTCCTTTGAAATACAATTAATTAAAACTTAAATTTTTATTCACAAAGCTAAAATTGAAAGTCACCGTTTCAAAGTAAAAGCCATAATCTATCCAACAAAAGGTCATGAAAATTTTAAATTGATACCAAATACAAGAATTACGATTTTTCTCACTATAGAAAAGCATATAAATCCATTAAATTAAGATTGTTAATTGTTAAGAAGTGCAATGGTACGCCTAATAAGAGCAAACAAGTCCATTTATTTTAGATTCATAATGAGATTTTGACCTATGGAATTTCAGATAAATATCAGCATTCGCAAAGTAGATGAAATGACTTCGTATACGAGTATAACAAAATCATGTTAGATAACAGATACTAAATCCAATATATTGTTAGATATAGATATTCAAGAAGTTTCGCAAAAGCCACTTAATATAAATCCCTGCAGACCAAAAAACCTGACGTTTTCCTCTAAGTATTCTACAGACATATTTGACAACTTTATTCTTACGTCTAGTAGGAACAAAAGACTACTGATTTCCAAAGATTTCAAGTTTTCGTTGTTTCTTTTGTTATGTAAACAAAAATGACTGACGTGGATTTATTTTTGTTAACTATTTCTATTTAGTTATTATATGGAGTATAAAATTCTAGGATGGATATCCTAGTACATTATTCGAGGTCATATGAATCTCATGAATCCCAAAAAACATAAGCGAGATAATTTAACAAGCATGATATGAAGCTTTTCATAAAACTACAAGAATTATTCATTTCTAAATGAATTTCATAAAAATTTTATATAAAATAAAAGAAAACTGAAAACACCTTCTATAATTCAGTGTTTATTATTATTCTTATTTATAAGTACTGGAGTTATGCAAAACTGAAACCTATTAAACAGATTAAAATCTGTATCAAAGTTTTTTGTCAATAGATTTAGACGAAGGATATGTACCTTTTTGAATATATTATCATGATCATATGAATAACATAAGAGGGATATTACCAATTTTTTTTTTCTTGTAATAAATCTTCGTCTACATAACTGACTAAGATCAAATTCATGATTCTGTGCTAATATTGTAAAAAACTACATTATGTATTTTTGGTATGATTTTATTTATGATTAATTATTTATTTTATAAAGTTATAAACTAGCTATATTTCATTACTATATTTGTAAGAACTTATATAAACATTTATTAAAACATTCATTCAAACATTTAAGAACAATTACGAACACTCACATATGGGTATTTTGTATATACATATCTTTTAATATAAATTTCTCTAGTGTAATTTTAAATATTTTCTATAAGAATATTTGCACTAATATATGTATATGGTAAGTCAATTGTATTAAAAATATTTGACTTGAATAACTACGTTTTTTTAAAAACATGCTGAACTTCTCTAAATAAAAAAATGTTATAAAAATATTGCATTAAATTCATTTTATGATATATTAAGATATATTACGATAAAAATGTTTACATTTCAACTAATATAAAGAATTCCACAGTTAAATAAATACAATCAATATAATAACTCAAATTTTTCAGTAATATAAGATGGTAAATACAATTAAAACAAATTACATTAATATTTAGATTTGTAATTCTCATTTTATTGAAAACAGATTATAATTAAATATAATAAAAAAAGTGTTGTACTGCAATGTCATTTTAATATAATATGAAGTTATGTTAACATATAATAATATGTTTATTTTTATATGATAGCTATATAAATACAAGGTACCTTATACTTTACACTTAAGTGGACTAAGAATTTCAAATTTATTTAAAAAATTAAGTAAATTGCGGAAGAAATAATTAATATGATTCTTTATTTTTAATATGCAGTGGTTAATATTTGGGTATTTTTAACTATATGTAAACAACATTTGATGTAAATTAAAAACGAAATAAATATGTCTTAATTAATAGAGGCAAAAATGTGAAATGTTTCATAAAATATTTAATAAACTATCATATTTTATTAAAAAAGTTAACTTAAATAAAAAAACAAAATGAGAAGATAGAAAAGAGCCATTTACAAAATTAAACTAAAAAGATTTGATTAAATATTAAATTTTAATTCAAAATTGAAAATGTAATAGTTTAAAATAAATTTTTATAGCTCTAATATATACATAAAAATTTTAAAATTATTGTTACAATATATTTTAAAAATAAAAAGGTTGATTTACACTAAAACGGGAAATGGTGTAACGATGTAACTTTGTAATACACTCCAAATTTAAAAAAAAAAATAAAAAGTACGATTTTGGCTGTTTGATATGTCAAATCATAAAAATATTTAAAAAGTACTATAGTTTTCATACCAATAATATCATCGGTAAATATAAATGATATACAGAATTTCCTTGTACAAGCTTGAGTGACAACAAAGATTGTAAACCAAATGAGCCAATTAGTCGATTATTAAACCAATATTTGAAGAGCATTTGTCATTGAGGTATTTATCAATTATAATACATCAGATACCAGAATAACGTATTTTTTAATGTTAATTTTTTTCTTGCTGAAAGTGACGCGTCTTATGACGAAAAGAAAATATTTAAAAGTTAGAAGGGTTCGAAATAGAAATGAAAGGACAACAACAAAAATTTTAGTTAGTTTAAGTGAAATTTGGCTAACCAAAGAACGCTGTTTCGAGTATTGCCAAGTACTTATCATCGGTGGTCTTAGGAAATATTCATATTTTTCATTTGTTTGTAGTCCGTATATAATTTGTTCGGAATGTTTGAAACTCGTGTCTATCAAATTAGAAGCGATAACTAATCGCGTTTTTTCACAAGTACCCAAGACAACACAGATTTTCAATGCCCAAGTTCCAAGTTTTTTTTCATTTCTTATTTTTTAAGTGACACTAACCAAAGCATTTGCCGTGCTTTAAATTAGAATGAGCTTATAAACTAGAGCTTTATTTGGAAATATCAGTTCAACGAAGTGAAACTAAATTTTTTCTAGTTTTTAATTAAAACAACCAGTAGCAGTTTCTCATTTATTTTGACTTATGACAACAATCCTTATTGCAGTTCAATTAGTTTTTATAGCAATACATAATTTGATTATATATATAGTGTAGCTAGTAGTAATTAAATCAATTGAAGTGGCTAAAGAATCTATTTATATATCAGTTATATTCAAAGCTCAATCGATTTCACCAGTTCTTTACAGCAATATCTAGTTGACTTTAATCTTCCATACAAAAACAATTAACCGATTCTTTGATTTATATGGATATGTTATATTTAAACTGGCTATTTACGTTTTTATTATAATACCAAAAATAGTGTATATAACTTCTTTGAATATAGCAATTGAAAAAAAACCCAATGCACATAAATGCTTACAGTTAATACGTAGCAAAAAATTGATAACTTTTTTTTTTGAAATAATGATAATGAAATAGTTAATTACGTAAAGTATTTTATAATTGCCGTAAGTAATTAAATGTGGCAGTACTGGGTTCAAAACAACATGATTGCATTTATTAATACCACTGATCGCAATTCAACCTAATACTAGCTGCAATCGTTATAAATCCCAACTAACCGTTAACAAAATAGAAGCCTAAACTTTGAATGTTTCTTCTATTATTTATGCTTATGAGCATAAGATGGGCTGTAGGATGGGATGATATGGGATGATTCACTTCCGTTATCTTTGAAAGGTGAAGCCAGTCCAATGATAATTAAAAGATAGAATACTATAGTTATTAAAAAGGGTACTTTAAGCTTTCTCATTCATCACATCCTTCATATTTCCAAATTCAGTGGAATTTATCTCTAAGATACCCTGTATCTCTCTCTCTCTCTCTCTCTCTCCCTCTCTCTCCCTCTCTCTCCCTCTCTCTCCCTCTTCCTCTCTCTCTCTCTCTTAGATACAATAACAAAAAATGTTTTTCTTGAAGATGTCAAAACTTATTGATTGGAGGAAATTAAAAAATAGGTAATGCGTTGTATGTAATATAGAATATATTGTCCTTAAACAAAATTATCTTGAGTAACTCACAACAAGTAAGATCCAAATAAAAATAATACAACTCTCTTTATATTTTGTTTACATACGCTCTTTTTTTATTTTTTTTGTTTTTTTTTGTCCGCTATAGTATATATTGTAGTAATATATAAGATATATTAATGAAACTTAATGAACAAATAAAACACAATATAAAAAAAAGTATTTAAAAATAATTAAAATTTTAATAGACAATGTTTATAATAATTATTAAAATAAATAATTTTACTAATAATAATACTGTTATTAAAGTTTTAATACAAAATGCATATTAGAATAATTTTTTGGTTAATGATTAGGATTGTATTTACCATCTTATATGATGTCAGAGTTTAGAATAATAATACACAAACATCTTAGCTATCAACAAATATTCACTATCACTTACAGAAAGAAGTATAATGCTAAACTATTTATTCAATTAACATTAATTAACAGATTTTTACAAGACTGTCGTAATAAAATTTTAATAAAATATTTTAAATAGTTTGATATATCCAAGACTAAAAGTAATAAATCAAACATAATGAAAAATGTATAAATTAAAAATAAATATTTTATAAATTTTAAACTAAAAATTCAAATAAAAATGCTTTTAGTTTATGAAATTGAAAACGGCAAGAACTTTTTTCTTGTTAGCAACATTTTTCATGAATTTTGCAACAACTTTACTTACATGGACGAGGCTTACGCTCAGCACTTGTTATAGTAATTCCTGTGGTCGCTGAGGTTGTTGTTGTTGTTGGCGCTGTTGGCGCTATCGTTGCCTTTTTACCAATTCCCTTAGTAGCTGGAGCTGTGCTTGCTGAACGTATCTGACGTTTTGGAGATACATTTTCAATTACGGCAGGACCGACCGATTGTGAGCGTGCTTTATTTGTTGTTGTTTGTTATTATAATGATTTATGATAGAAGGTATTTGTTTTATTGGATTTATTTTACAAAATGTTAATGATTTTCAAAAAGATTGACGAATTTATTTAATTTTTTTTTAAATTCTAAATGTAAATGAATTTTATTTAGTTTTGAGAAAATTGTGTTTTGTTGTAGAATGTTTTATTGAAATTTACAAAAAAACACACATACTACAAATGAAAAGTTCTAAAACATAAATGTACATATACATACATATAGTATCTCTAACTGTACAGTTTAGACAATTTCTGAAATTAATAAACGACTTTGGAATTTGATTTGCAATATCCGGTTATATCATAGTAATGTTTTAAACTATATTGTTTGCTATATTGTGCGCTTAGCGTTTATTTTAGTTTTCTAAAAAGCATACTATTTTTCTACAATATATATTTCCGTTTGTAGCTGTTATAGTTCATTATATGAGATTAATATATTTGGTACTTTTTTATATATTGTACTGCACTGTATTCGTACTACTTTTTATGCAAATTGCATTAACATAGTGAGACAGCCTCTTCGCTACTGAAGCAGTTAAAAGTACATTTACTAGTGTAATTATAAAAAAATAGCTCTATATACTTTATTGTTACTAATTTGCAACAATTTCATTTGTTGAAATCTTAACTGCTAACATTTTTTTTATTTTGAAATAATTTTTAAAAAGATTTAAAACAAAAACTTGTTTAGAAAAACATTAAAAAGAAAATTGACTCAGTAATTATAAAAGGAGCACAATTGATCTCTAGATCGAATTCCTCAACTTAATAATAAACCACCAATGGCTTGTAACATTCCTATGTATTTTTTTTAAAATTTGCTCTTCTTCTTCAAACAACTACTTGAATTCAAGTTTCTCTAAAGTTCATAATGCAGACAAATCAATTCAAAATGGCTAAATCAAGGATTGTAATGATATGTGTCTCATATAATGCTTCGCATCAATAAGTTACACTTTGTTGGTGTGCTGGACGTACGGATATCGAAAAGAACGAACGAACTGTTCATTTCGGAAATGGTCAGTAAATGCTCCAAAATAGAAATAAATGCGATCAACACATTTATGTTGATAAATGTTGATTATGTGGATTTATATTGATATATCGCTGCAAACACCGATATATGAACTGTGAATTTATGAAACATAAATAAATACATTTCTTTAGTTGCGATTAACTTATAGACAAATCACATATATGAGAAAGCTCCATGCCCAAGATTAAATAGGAAAACAAAAGACCTTTCGGTCACTATACTTTAACGCAGGAGCTATTATGATGAAAACGAAGTGAAATATATCACTCAGTTCCTTTTTCTCTTTCCGAGACAAAGTGGCTCCAGCGCTTAAAATTCCGTTTCTTTACTGACCTGCTCGAAATAACGAAAGTAACATCAGATTGAATAAATTTCATCTGCGAAATCAATTACTTTAAAAAGAACTAAGACTACGTAAGTAGTTGTACTGAAAGCAATTAGTTTAGCTTGTTTTCTCCTGGCTACTTTAAACGCAACACAATAGTCATTAGCTATCTCTGAGGGAAAGTATTGGTTTTCGAATAATCCTGGTTTCGATACATCTGGTTATTGTTATAAAATAATCACAATATGATATTGCAAAAAAAATTAGTTACTGAACGAAAGTTTACTTTTTAAATTTTTATTTAGTAAAACCACAGCGCAGTCAGTGTTGCCTTTAGAAGTAAATGAAATCAACATTATATTTAGAATCCTTAGGAAATTATTCCAATCGTTGAAACCATTCCAACAATTATAATTAAGAAATTGTTTTTAACTAATAACAATTCACAATTTAGATATATTTAAACGTAGTAACAAATGACAAGCAATAGTATGAAAAACTTTACTTCAACAAAATTTTCTATTATTATCATATAGAGATAATTGTCAGTGATAACAGTTTTTATGCTGAATTTGCTACTATATGTTCTAGCATTTCGATATTAATAAACATTACTTGCTTTTTTTAACAATTAAGTTCATTTAGCTATGAAGTGATGTTCAGACCGACACATGCAACATGTTTACTGATCCTGACTGAAAAGTGGTGTTTACACCGATGCATTTCTTTCGTTAAAACATGTAACGGATTAAAATAAACTGTATATGTATTGCTTTAATGAAAAAGACAGTGACCAGCTGCTATCAAAATGTAGAAGCACTTAGAAATTCAACAGAGTTGTTGTTTTAACAGTGTTGTTTTTTAACTTGTTATGAAGAAAATATTCCAACAAGATTTTTCGTTGCACTTGTTCAAAGAAACAAAACATGTCGGTATGAACATCATTTAATTGCATTGTCATGGTTTCCAGTTAGTGTTGCTCATATGCATTCAATACATGTTTTATCAATTTTATATATTTCACGACATTTTAACTCATAATCAAGCAATGATGTAGAGATTCGAAATTTTTACAATCACATAGATTTTAGGTATAGTGGTCTAAGATCTATGTAGTGCAACCTATTTCCTACGCTCGTTGAACGGACATTATACTATTAGCTCTTCATAATATGATATACCATAATATAAGAATGATACATGAATATATATTCTGGATTTACTTATGTACATATGTTTTACATATGTATGTAATTCATTGTTAGAATAACTAACATATAGTACTAATAAAAAAATAAAAATAGAAAACATACAAATTGGTGTTAGTTAAATTTCATACGTATCTTACACAGTTTATAGATTAATACTAAATTATACAAGTACTCCAAAACGTCATTCTCATATAACATTGGAGTAAATCGTACTAAAGAGCATAACTTGAAATCAAAATCATTTAAATATTGTACATGGCAAAAAAAGTAAAAGTATGCTAAGAACTGAGTTGAAATAATCATTTGCAAAATCAAGCAGTTCAAACCGAAATAGCAAAGTTTCAAAATAAATTGCAATTAAATTGCAGAGCAGCAATTCAGTAAAATTAATATTGAAATTGTTTGGTGTACAATCAAAAAATAGTGCAAATAACCATAAATTTGCAAACAATTGAAAAATTTTGCAAATTATTGACAAAATGAAATTGAATTGAAAATAATTTAATAAATAATTGAAAATCTATGGACACAAAACTCTGTGTTAAGTGTGGAAAACGATAAATTATTTTGTACTTTTGTTGACTATATTTTTTTCAGTGTAGATATTGCATTGTGTGCCTTTTGGATTGCCAGTGCCTTTTAACATTTTTTAGTTTATTTGAAATTTTATAAAATATTGTGATATATTTTTGAGTAATTTTAAATAGTTTTTTTGTGGATATATACTACTCTGTAGTAAATTAATTTTGTACTTACTTTTGATCACCTTTTTTGGACTGCCCTTTTGTGGACTACCTTTTTGTGGTGAACCATGACGCGATGCGGCAGTTTTTTTAGGACTACCGCGTTGTGATTCTGACTCACGTTTGGTTATAGCTGGCATGAGTTTTTCACGAGTAGGCGATGGCAAAAGTGCGCCCTCTTCAACATCTAGAAAATTTCACAATATAAATAATTTATTAGATTACCTGACTTTCAATACAAAATAATTGGTTATTTCATTTTATGGTAAAATTATATTACCAGGTCCAGTGGTGCGTTCCAAGTGATGACGAATATTGCTAAAACGTGCTGGCAGTGCAGAAATTTCATCTTTATTATCAATCAAATATGCTTGTCCAGGAACTCGGGGTTTTTGTGTTTTGCTTAATGGTATAGATTTTTTATTGTTCTCTTGTTCTTTCTCCTCTTTAGTAATAGGTCTACATAATATAAAAAAAATTATGCAAATGGTGGCTTATTAATTGTTTATGAATAATTATATATTTTAGTTCTAATAAGCTTACCTATGCACAGAAGAAGCTAAAGATAAGGCTGAAAGCGAACTACGTTTTGAAACCTGATCCCAGAGATCTTTTTGTTTTTTAAATAGATCTGGATCGATTTCTATGCCCCAACCGCGACACTAAGCATGAAATAATTTTTAAATAATATATAAATCAAATAACTACTTACAATATAACAAATACCTACCTTATATTCACCTGCTTTCTTTCTCAGCTCCACCACTTCTTTGAACCACAAATCTAAGTTGGGTTGTGAGTGTGGTGGCGCTGAGCCATTCATAATAATAGCACTTTGCTGCTTATTATCCACTACATCCTGATCTTTGGCCATCTCAAAGCCAAAGTTTTCTTTCTTGGTTATAAAGTGATTGATACGCTCCTGATCGAAAGTTTGAGAAAAAGGACGCGCTGCTATTTTCTTCTCCACTATAGTCACTTGTCTATATATTTTTACGGTGTAATAGTATTCCAAAAGATTTTTCAATTTTTACAACAGTGCATTTAAAGCATTATTTGTTTGGTGTGTTGCATTTTTTTTCGAATTATTATTATGTTTTTTATTTCCATTTTTTTTTATTTTTTTTATTATTAAAAAGCAATATTGAAGCAGCGTGAAAATTAAATTGAAGCATCCATTAAATTTGCACGTTCATATAAAAAAGTAGAGCAGTTGGGAGCAATTTCACAAGAAATAAATGTTGTTAGGAGATAAAAGAAAAGAATATACAATAATCCTTTTAATTACAATTGTATCAAGTGTTTGTTTATGTAAAAAATGTGTAACTGTTTTAGAAATAAAAATTTTGCATGGAAGAAAATATGTAAACTATCTAAACTAAGTGAGAGTTGGGATACAAAGTACTTTTTAGATTAATATTTAACTTTATTAAACAAATTTGTAGTATAAATCATAGAGACAAAGTGATGCTTTTATTTTAAAATGATTTTATTGATTTATAACGAATATTATACCTAACATTAGTCTGCAATATTAAAAATTTAAATATGTATTATACTTAGAATTCTTCCTATATTGAAACAATCATTATAAAACATTCTCGTATTCATTTCTGTTACTGAATCAACTTCATACTGTTAAAGTGTGATAAATGGATATTAAAAGTAACATAATTTTTACAATTTTTTCGCAATATTCGCTATGCTTTTTATCTTTTAATTTCCACCTCTAAATTCATCAATATTTTCATGTCAAGCCATTCACAGACTATTCGAATTTCTTATGGGCGAATTTTTAAACAATACAAAAAACTAAGCGATAATGATTAAATTCTTTTGGAATTGGAAATTTATCGTGAAGATGTTAGGTAAACTGCTGTGTCGAAAATAATGTAAGTGGGCTGGTTTCTTTCAATGTGGTCATAATGGCTTAAAGATGATTCACATGAAAGACGTCTAAAAACAAGATCAACACCAGAAATCATAGCAAAAAAAAGTAAGACATATGATAATATTAGAAGATTATCAATTGATCTTGCTATATCGATCGATAGAGATTAAAACTCTAGGCGTGTCATTAAACATAGTAAACAATACTTTTCATGTCAAGTTTTGCGTTTCAAAAAGCTGTATATGTAATGCATACCGAATTCGATTGCAAGGCAACAAGAATGCAATTAAGGGGCATGTTATATAATTTTGTCTCGGGCACGGCAAAATTAGCTATTTTGAGCTATGGCAAACATGCATTTTATATAGACTATCACTTCAGTATTGCCAATTTCGTATTTTTACAATGTTTTGGTACCATCACCAAAACCAGTAAAAACCAGCAAAAAAAAACCCATAGTGGCTGTAATTATGTTAATTTATTATTATATCATCTTATAATAATTGTTTATAGTATTTACAAAATTATACACCTTTCCTTAAAATCGCAAAGTGAAATAACTAGATTATTAGATGTTTATAAAATAGGATGTGTTGCTTATTGTCATTTTTTCTCCAAAACATATTAAAATTGTAGTAATTTTCTTAAGGCGCAAATTCTGACTTTTATTATTGGACAATACTCCTTTGCCTAAGTGACGAGGTATATATAGCCTCGCCTCTCATGCCGAAATTTGAACCGACATATTGTTTTTTCTCACACTCTCAATTTTATAATCTGCATTAAAAATAACAATTTTACTCAGGCCGTTCACGAGGCACTCTACATAATATAGTCCTAACTCAGATTTTGTTAGGCAATATCTATAACCTTCTATTTGGAGTTGCAGTGCAGATGTCGTTCCATGAGTAGCGCGATGATGTTAGTTCGGCACAGATCGTCCTTTGCCATGGCCGGCGACTGCTTTGCAGGTTCCACTTTAGATCCATTGCCATTTTCGTTTTTTGATTTTGCTCTCGAAGCTTCGTATGTTCGCTCTTATCTACAATTTCGCGTTAGAGATGCGTTCTGGCCACCATATTTTGAAGATGCGTCTTAGATATTTGTTTATGAAAACTTGGGTTCGCGAATTGATGGATCTAGTAAACTTCCATGTTTCGTACCCATACAAAAGTACAGACACAACATTTAATTTAAATATTCGACGTTTTGTTCTGACGCTTAGTTGATTTGACCTCCAAATGTTTTGTAGTTGGCCAAATGCAGACGTTAGTAATTACGCTGCCCAAATATGTGCTGAAGTGTACAACATTTATATTTATGTTCTCAACAGCTATTAAAGAATTTGTTACAGCGCAGTATCCACTGGACATGACAACCGTTTTATACGTGTTTATTTCCAAACCTGCTACCCGGCGTTACGATTTAGACTATCTACGGTATGTTGGAGATCTCTGCTTCTGTGACCCAGCAAACACACATCCTTCACATATTTAAAATATTCTAAATGAAGAAAAGGTTATACCTGTATACCATGGCGTCTATCAAGCGAATTTCTTGAAATTTCGCCGTTAGCACCGGTAACCTAGTAAGGTATAAGGTATATTACACGTATACTACTTTATTTACTATATCATGACTGAAATATCATCTATGTTTCATTTTATAGAACGATAATTTTTAAAGCTCACTTCGTCTATATTATTTATAAATTTGAAAACACATTAAATGTGACAGTAATTGTAATTAATTGTATCCCAACTCTGTTTGAAACTAAAAGGAATAAATATAATTTGTTTTCATACTTTTCAACGGGTTTTCTATCTTCAGCATCGCTAACCAGTGGCTCCAACTCATGTAGTGTAGCTGAAAGCACACATAAAATTGAATTTTGTTCCATTTGATATGTTAAATTACTTTTTTGTACAATCTTATTAAAGTAGAAAAAAATTTGATGGATTTTGATATTAGTTGATTTTGGTGAGAGATTCGCTAAGTGAACAGTGTGCTTAAGATTATAGTACTTAAATGTTAGTTGAGGTGTTAGTATAACATTAGAAACCATAATAATTTCTTTGTAAAAGGCAATTCAATTGAAGATTTAAATGGAAATTAAAACTTTAACAGCAAGAGCACAAAAAAAATATCCTACAACTGAAGAGTGTGGCGCTTGCAAGGATAATTGCGAAAAAGGCATAAAAATCTGTAAAACAAATGGCAGTAAAAATACTGCACAATTTAATTTTTTTTTTTCATTTATAAATGTATTGTATATAAAAAATATAATTACATTTTTTAACATTTTTCACATTGACCTTTTATGCCCTTTAAGCTCAGCATGATAAGAAATTTATTAGTGTCTGTCTGCATGTAAGTCGTGAAGAAAATTAAAAATAAAATATAGAACGAAATTTTAACCAATAAATTTTTTTTTCATTTAATAATGATTTGAATGCAGCAAGTGTCTTGTAAAAAAAGCAAATAAATTGTTATTTATTTACAATTTTCATAATTTCATTTTTACAATTGGGATAATTTAGTTTAAAGCTTGGCTTGTAAGTCTTCGCACAACAAAGAACTACATCTAGTCTTTGCACTTAAACTAAGCAAAAAATGTGCAATTTTTACGCCAATTTTATTGAAGTTTTTACAAATTTTTGACTTTTTTTTTTTTGAAGGGATTAAAGCAAATATTTATTTTATAAATTTGCTGATTCTATATATGAATTTGTATCGTCACTATTAATATAAAAAAATATATAATACTCTTTTTGATATTTTTTGTTGACTGTTAAAAACTTAATAATATTTTTTAATGAATTTATTAATTAAGGTTAATGATTTTGTTAGTAAATGTTCATGAATGATAAATTCATGCCTTGAACACTATTGCATTTGAACCAAAAAATTCTTTTATAAGAAACCACTAAAAAAAAAATTCAAAATATGAAATTCTAAGATACATGCTAACACTTAAACTTCTTTCATAAAAATTTATTTTTGATGTAACTAAATTATACTGAAAATATTTTGTTTTTAATATCTTTATGTGTTTTTTCATCACTTTTTATCATTAATTTTAAGTTTAACGAAAATGTTTCAATTAAAGAGAAAATTCAACTCGCTTTACAACCAATGGACATCACATCGTAGTCACCGAAGCTTTACTTACTTAGGGAGTATTCTCTCGGTGGATGGGAATGCGTAAAAGGACATTAAAGCGGAAATATCATTTGCTAGGTTGCGCAACATATGGCGGGCTTACAATATACGTACCAACACCAAGATAGAAATCGGTATGCCGATATGGATCGGAAACCTGTCTTGCTAACTCCGAAATCGAAAGAAGACTGCAATCATTTATCAATGAAGAAGAACGCACCAAATAAACATAAACAGCGAGATAATAAGAATGAAGTAGGGTTGAATTGGACACACACTGCGTTAGCCTTATGAAGATATCGTGCATACTGCACCTACTTGGAAATCCCAGGGGACTAGGCGCAGAGGCAGACCAGCAATGACCTGGAGAAGGACAGTTTAGCAGAAGACGGGCACATCGTTTAACGAGTTGAGAGCAATAGCACAAAATAGAAACCAGTGAAAAACTTCTGTAGACTTCCTAAGCTACTAATGGAGTATGGAAATAATAATAATATAATAAAGAGATATGTTTATATTTTCGACAAAATTGAATTTTTACATCATACACTATGTATCAAAAACAACATATTGTAGGAAATTAACAACTAACTAAAAAAGGTATTAACCTTAAAGATATTTTGAAGCTACGTTGTTAGTTAAGCTATAGTTTTCCAGTCAAAGAAAATTGTAATTGTAGTGTTGTTTTTAAACAATATTAAATTGAATTTTTTTCGGCTATTTCAAGTATTGTCAAACACTCATCAGTAGTCTTTAGAAATGTTTGTTAGTTTATAAATACCAGGCTTAGAACTTTGAATAAATCAAATTAAAAAAAATGACAGCGTGTTTTAATAAAAGTAGCCAAAACTGCTTGAAAGTCTTGGTGTTCAATGCTTAAGTTTTTCTTGCTTCTGGTTTGTTTAGAAGATAACAACCAAAGCACTAGGCATTGTTTTTAATTAGAATAGGCTTATAAGACGTATCTTATGGAATTATAACCACTATTATAATTTTTTTATTGTTAAAGCTACAGTACTATTCTTTATATTTATGTTCATGTTGGCTTTTCCGAGTACATCTGGGCACTTTGACTCTTTGATAGCTAGGCGGGTTTTTACAGAGTCCCACCCTTCTCACTGACTAATTTATGTATTCCTCAAAAGCTTCGTGATTATTCGATGACTGATCTAAGATCTGTGTACCGCACCGTACGGCTAGAAATCATTCTGAGGCAACAAATAGAGCATTGTAAAGATAATTTTGTTTGTTCATTTGCTACAATTAGATATCATTGAGTACATAACATCATAAGGTGATTATATTGATGACACCTTATTTTCATCATAAATAATGCCATTACTGATATTTTAACTTTATCACATATTATAATACATTAATTTACGAAAAAAACTATTAAGGTTAACTTTTATACTTTTATAAAGGTTTTCCCAAACAAATTTTAATGAAATTTTACTTTTTAACACTGTAAATCTTTAATGTATACAACTGAAAAGAAACTGTATAGACTATTCAGAAATTTATTAATTTATTAAATAATTTTTCAGTCGTCTCCAGCTTTTTTTTTAGTATTTTGATATTTATCAAAACTTTTGCTTATTTTTGGTGTTGTTAGCCAAAGCTTTTAACGAACAAACGTTTTTGGCGTTATTTAGTCTGTCTAGAACTTTTGCTCTTCTTTAATGCTTTTTTGTAAGGATGTTATTTTCATTTTTACTTGATTTGTTCGTCTTGGTGCTGTTAGCTGGCACCTTGAATTTACTTTATTGCTCTATACATAAATATGAGATAATATATAAAGTGATATTTCTATTATCTTACTAAAAAACTTTAATAAGTAATTTTAATGATTTGTGTCAGAATTTTAGTGCAGTTAGCTTCTACATTTTTATTTATTATTTTCTTTTTAATTTTTACTGCTGTTTGCTGATTATTTGAGTATTTTGTTTGTTTTATGAACGAAGAAGTTTACTTTTTAATGAATTCAATTTAGTAGTGCAACTTAGAGTTATATTTTTAATGTAAACTTTAATTGCATCAATAAATGATAAGAATTTTTTTAGATTTTAAAATAACAGCCATAAATTTAAAGTAATTAAGAATTTAGGAGTTTGATGTTTTCTTTTTAAGATTATGATTCTTTACCTGGTTTAGAGATATTTTTAGAATTTAAACTAACAATGAACTATGGCCTGATATATCACCTTCATAAACTACGATTATCTGCTAATACGGAATGGAGATCATGTCTCGAAGATGAGGAAACTACTTTGCATATTCTTTGTGACTGTCCAGTTTTAATAACGCACAGAAGAAACTTGTTTCATATGGAATTTCTGTCACCAAAACAGATTAAGAGCTCTTCTCTAGATTTAGTTCTGGACTTTGTTCACAAAACATTAAAGGCTTTGTGTAATCATTATTGAAATTGTTACAATAGGACTCTTCTGGCCGCAGTAACGGCCATTGGGCGATTTCACGTCAAAGCTTTAATAATAATAATAATAACAATAAAAAAAATGGTCGTATTAAGGGTTAACAATTTTTTGTATTCTTGTTATCAGACTGCTTCTATTTTTAAAATATGCCCTTCTATTATATTATTCATTACGTTTTCTAATATATTTACTTAAATTTACATTTTAAACATCAAATCTTCTTTAAAATACCTTTTCAAAATTTTCAGTATAATTAGTTTCAGAAAAATTAAACAAAAAATCATATAAAAAACTAAAATATGTCTAATCGATGCTTAAACACTTACGTCATTTTCAAAAGAACTTACGTACTTTTTTTAAGTAATTTTGTTTAATTTCGTTCTATATAAAAAACTTGTTAAAATTTTTGAGATATTTGTTAAATAAGTTGAAAGTATAAAAAGCTAAGAAATTTTGCACAGCAAACTAAAATAATACGAAACCCAAAATTAGACTAAAATATAAAAGATTAATTCTTACACTAAATTAGAAAAAAATGTTAGTAAAAATCTATGTAGAAAGTGATCTAGATACTTCTTAGACATATTCTATATTTATTTATTTGTAAAATTATCGCTTTTACGTACTTTAATGCAAATTTAAATGTAAAAAAAAATTATTTTACTAACATTTTTTTTTCTAATATTTTTAGCTTATCATGAACTTTTTTATGTAATATTTTTATATATTTTTTTTATTTATTTTAACTAAATTTTGACAACAAATTTTAATGGCGACGTGTACATAAAAAACTTTTACGTATTCAAGTGAATTTTTTAAGTTTTCTATATGAAAAATTGAACTAAGCGCGTTTTATTTTTTCTTTTCAAAATAAACAAATTTAATTGAAATTATTAATTAACTAATTTTATGTGCGTTTACTGAAGCATTACTATAAATATTTAAAAAAATATTATTATTTTAAAATAAGGAAAGCGCGTATTAATATTTTAATTATATAATGAAACGCGTTATTTAATAAAAAAAATCATTTCAACTTTACTGTAATCACTTTCTGGACAAACGTACAAATTAGTAGAATAACCATTACGTTACAGTTATTAAGAGAACTCATTAAAAGTTAATTAAATATCAGAAAATCAAATGAATTAATAAACAAAATTATTATTAAAACTATTTAAATGAAAAATAAATTAATTGCTATTTTAGCGACAATTTGTTGTCGCACCTTCTTTTTGATTTGTTGTACGTTTTTTATGAACCGTTGGCATCGCTGCCATTGTTTGTTGTTGCTGATATTTTTGTTGATTTGATCTGATAGCACCCATTGATATTGATTTTTTCGGGTGATCCGCTGCATCGTTTGACTCTTTGTCCTTTATTCTACGGACATTTGGCCAAACGAATTGCAAACGATATTCTGTGCTCAATTTTGAGATTGTCTTTTTGAATAAGCCATTTGACTCACCCGCCTGCAAAAGAGAAGAACAATAACAAGAAAAATATACGTGGAGAAAAATAATTAAAAAATGTTTTTTTTTTCATAATATCATAATTATCAAGTTAAATTAATATAATATATGAATTTCGTATGTGTATATATAATAATAAGAGAAAAAGAGAGAAAGGATATAGAAAAAGAGAAACAGAAACGGAAACAGAAACAGAAAGACGGAAAGATGGAAAGAAAAGGAAACACAAAATACAAGTATGTGTTGTAAATTTTATATATAATTATTAAACTTATTTAAATTTTTATTATATGAAAATTTATTTAGATTTATAACTTCTCACTTTTAAGGTGTATATATATATATATATATATTACTGGTGTACATCATGCATAGTTACATATATACAATTATATATATATATAATTTATTAATTTTATATACAATATACAAAATGTAATAATATGTAAAATCATAACACATGATTAATATATACCATATCATCGTTCTATATGTTTCGAGAATGTCAGAATCTCATGGGACTAAGTACTATACTCTTACCAATATATTCACAGTTCGTTAAAAGATTTATAAAATTTTAAATTAATATTTATATATATTTTGTTAAACAAATAGTGTATACAAATAGTCTTGTACAATATTTTGTTAAAGTCTAACTTACTGTACTTAACTTAAATATTTGAAAGTGCTAAGTCTAATTAGTTGTTTTGAATTGAACTCAGAAAAGAAACTCCATATTATATAGCGACCTTTCTTAATTAAGAATAATTTAGCTTAGTTGAGTAATGATCAATAAAAGAATACATAATTTTTAATTTATTAAAAAATTCCAAAAATATGAATACCAAAATATAAAGTACAGAACTTTATTAACAAAATTGGGGTTCAAATTAAATATATAAGTAAAGGCACAAAATTTTTCAAAACGATTTATACAGACATTAACTATTAATATAAATCTTGTCCTATCTCTATAAGTTTGCTTTTATTTTAACGTATGCCAATAATTAATAACTTGAAAATTAAATTAATTTATCGTTAATCACTTCACTTGTATATTATAGCTCATTATTTTAAAAGTGCTACCGGTTATGATCTCATATCCTTAGAGTTGGCTACAAATTTTTATGAACTTTTTTATGTAAATAAAAACACTCGTTCCTCTGGAAAGAATTATAAAATTTTTTTCGTAAGAGATATAGATGATATAGATATATAAATATCTCATATCTCTGGCTGTGTAAATGGGAGAGATTATAATTTGAACTTTTAGTAAACAAATAAATAAAATTATAATCATAATTAGTTACTTAGTTGTATTAATCGTTAATAACACAAAATTTCCAAAATATACGTAGAAAGTTTTCTAATTTTTATTTGATTCAGTTTATCACGAAATTTTATTTAAAAAGGAAAATTCACCCGATAGCATTATTTAAAAAAAAATTATTAAAGCTGTACCTCACGTTTTACAAATACGCATTTAATTTAAGTTAAATGAAATTTTGAAAATATGTAACATAATTATTAAGTTCTTTTTTCTAAGTTGAATTTAAAATTAAATAGAGATTGTAAGATTTTTAAAGTTCGTGTTTGAAACTTGAGATAACTGACCCTTTGCCCATTGGAGCATTCTGGAGCATTCAGCTGATGTGTAAATAAATAATAATTTTCATTAGCGAGTATCATATAAAAAGTTAGAAATGTTTTGTAAATAAAATAAGTCAAATACAGTAAAAATGGTACCATGATGGTCAGTAAGACAAAAAATCATTAGTAATGACGAAAATTATATTTTGCAAAATATTATATTAAGGATATGTTTTGTTTTCTAAATAGAACGAACTCTCCAGTAGATATAATATTTAATATGTATTTAATTTCTATTATTGACAGAAGTGCTATTAAAAAATTTTAACTAGCAAAAATTTCAACTTACAAAAATCAAAAAAAAATAATCAATAAAGTTCCTCTCAATATTTATTATTATATCATTTAATATATATCTCTGTATATATCTCTGTATTTAGTATAATCAGTCACAAAACTCTCTGGATTAAATATAAATCTTTGTATTTAAATACTTTTTCAAAGTAAACTACATCTTTATTAGAAAATAATTACTTTATCAAAGTGGAATATGGAATATTATAAGACTGCATATATATTATTTAACTTATGATTAATTATTTTTAGGAGTTGTAATCAACAGCTTAATTAAATAAAAAATATATAAAAACATAGTTTAATTGCTATTTTTATAGATCAATACATAATAGTGGAATATAAAATAATTACTATCATTATCACTATCACTATTTCGACTGAAAACTTATTTGTTAAAGAGATATATATGGAATTACTTAAAAATTGTATGCTTAATAGAATATTTATATAATTCTTATAAAAATATTTTAGCAACTTGAGCCGAAGTCTTAAACATCTGTAAATTGTTACATTTCACATAATTTTAAAATTTTGAAGAAAGAACAACAATCTATTAAATTAGTCAAAAAATATATAAATAATTATTTATATTATATTAAATAAATAATTATATATCATATTATACATAAAAAACACTGGATTTTTATGACATATTTACAATATTTTTTTGCCTAATAGTTCATTTCCTTATATAATACTTCCTTATATATACTCGTATTATAGTAAATATTTTTTAATTTATTTTTATAATAAATAAAAGTGTTTATATATTTAAATATTATATAAATAATAAATTAAAGTTTAAAAAAAATATTTGCTAATTATGCAAACAACGTTTGTAGCTCCATAAATGCTTAACACAAGTGCTACGGTTTAAATAACAACTATTAAATAAACTCAAATAAACTATTGAACTTTACTAAAATGTTCAACTATTAAATTTTTTCCTTATGCAAATATAAGTTTTTATAAAATGGCCAACAAATGTAAATAAAATGAAGTTTCACATCATAGCCATTTATTAAATGCCGCAATAAAGCACTAAGCAACAGAAAGGAAAGAACCTAACAGAGCAACTTATGTAAATGCTGAAGAGTTTTGTAGTAGATTAAAAATTTAAATATAGGTCGAGTGCACCAACATTTTTTTAACATACACATTTCCTACTCGAAATGGTCGCATGGAGTGTGGAGTGTGTGGTGTATGTTGCCAGTTGCAAATAATGTTGCATATTGGCAATAAAGTGAAGTGCGCTGAAAGTGTATGCAAGGCGAAAAACTCCACTCAGAAAAGTAAAATTATGCAACAGACGTGAAGTGCAGTGGAAATGGCACAAAATAAAAATGTAAATCAAAACGAAACTCAGCCCAGACAGAATCGAACTGCACTGAAATAAGCGGCAATGATTCATGTTGGCAAGTTGAAATTGAATACTGCTTCAAATAGATTTCATATGTAATCAGCAATCTTCAATTTGTAATAAAAAATTCATATGAATGATTATGTTGCTCCACTTTTTCCAACAGCCATTTTTCTTGGGCATTATCTTGTAATAGATGCTCAGTTCATATTCGAATGGAATACGAAGAATGAATGTAAGAACGCAGCATAAAGAAGTTACTAGAAAATTGTTTTCAGTGTACTTTGCAGACATAAACTTATATCAAATAAAATGCTTTTTTCTTTTCGTATTGTTGGTAAAAGCTTTTTCTACAATGCGAAAACTACATATGATCATAATATAATCCTTGTATTTTGGAAGTAAAAGTTTTGTTAAAAACTTTTTTCTATATAATCTTAAAAGTACATTCATGCATAAAATATTTCAAAAGAATTTTTAAATATCATGCAACTTTTAACAAAAATAACTTTCACTAAATATAAAATACAATAATATTTTCCTTAACTTCCAATGAATTAAACGAACTGAAATACTATAAAGCATTCTAGGAAGTTGTATTTGAAACGTTATTTATGTCTGAACATTTTGATGTTCGAGTATTCCAAATGCACGAGCAAAGCCAATTGTTTCATAAATATTCGAATATCATTATCTGTACGAGCACTTGCTGTAATATCATATGCATAAAACAAAATGAAAGTTAAAGGAAATATTAAGCAAATGAGCTGTCCGAGCAACTCAACAACTTAAAGCAGTTCAATCTAAATGTTCAATATTCGAGTATACTTCGAGATATACCGAGCTTTAAGATATTGCTTGAAAACCGTAATAATACAAAATTTTTTGAAAAAAGTAAGTCCGAGTTTTACTTATTACTTTACTGCTTAATATAGATATGTATGTTCAATTATATTCTTCACTTTGAAGCGATGAAACATATCAAGCATGATAATAACTACTTTAGGTAACTTTGGATAAAAAACGGTTATTTAAAATGTTTACAAGCCAATAAACGATTTTCAAAGATTCTAAAATTCGTAAATTAAAGTTTCGTAATATATTTTTGTAATACGTTCACAACTGATATAAATATCTTTCTTTAACTGTTTCAAAAACTTCGTCTATGATGATTGTTGAATTCACGCTATTTAGCATTGAGCTTATTATATGTGTCAGTATTTCAATATAACAATGTTTCTATGTTTCAATGTTTCTTGTCTATAACAAAATCGATTTAAATACTAAATACAAAATGTCTAACTATTGTATTATCAAGAGAACTAAATAGTTTTAGTACTTTTTAATATATAAATAATAAAAAATTTGAATATCTTAAGAGTTCTGAAGTCATATCATATTAGCTATTATTTTAAATAATAACAATTAAATAATTATATGTATATCTAATATCAATAATATAATTCATTGTAACATATAATATAATATTTCCCTTTATCTAATGCAACATATTTCACATCACGCACATAACAAACATAGACACTCTACAAGCATACAAACACGTATATATCATGCGCGTTAATATACCTGTTTAGTTGCTGGTCCATCGACCTCCGTTGGTATAGCATAAGCCCGACCATTTGGTACAACTGGTGGTCCCTCCGATTTACTACGACGTGATGGAGTGCCACGTTCCTCAGACTGTAAAATGCAAAAATAAATTTTATAGTTTTTAATAAAAATAATTGAAAACATTTTAATTAGTAGCATTTGTGAACTAATTAAAAATTCTGTCATTAAAATTTATTAATAACAAGAGTTCTCTATACATATATGGTATAACATAGAAAAAAGAAAAAAAATCTATAAAAGCGTTACCAATGCAGAAAGTCAAAGTTCACTTTTGTATTTTTTGCTGTCTCTGTCGCTGTTCCTAATGAACATTAGTCGGCAAGGCAAACTGATGTCAAATGTCAATTAAATTCCTGATTACGCAAGCTAAATGCATGAATAAACTAACAAAATTTTCATATATGGTACAGTGAAATTTTTGAACATAAAAGGCATTGAAAATAGTGTGTCCTTTGTCAACCTAAGCTATATAAATGCGACTTTTATTCAAATTTTGTTAACGTACAGAATAATTTGTCAAAGTGTTAGCACGGCTATGTCTGAGCAAAGTTCTTTATCGTTATCAACCTTTTTGACATATTGGACATGAAAAATTATTCTATTTGATGCCTATATGATTTATTTGGTGAAAAACCATAAATTAATACAATTAATATTAACACATTTTTTAAATAATGCTTCTCCTTCACTCATGTTAATGGTTATATGCTTACATAGAACTCCAATGAAACAGTCTTTATTTGCAATATTTAGACAACTGATGTTTTTTTATTACATATTATGTACTTCCTTTTCTTTATTAAGTATTTCACCCTCTATAAACTGAGCTTTAAAATACAATTGATTATTATTTTATATCCCTAATAAATTCCTTTTTTCTTCCTCCATCACCTTTTAAGAGAGCCATGGGGTTTTAATGCATAAAGTTTCAATACAATATACTAATATAATATTTTATATGTAAAATTAAACCATTTATCATGTATACCTAATATTTTGCTGTGCATGGGGGGTATCATCATAAGAACCCTGATATAATTTTTAAAGCTGGCAATTTAAAATTTATAGATGCTCAAATTGTGTTATTGTTTTTAAATTAATTTTATTTCCAAACGCCAGAATTTATAGAAAACTGATTTTGTAAATACCATATCTCTGATAATTAATTAACTAATTTGGACATATATCATTTTTAGGCAGCTCAAGATCTTAGCAGATTTGTATTTACTATACTTAATATTTAAACGGGAGTTGTGCTTAATTGTTTATAATTGGTTCATGTAGAAGTCAAATAGATTTAACTAAAAAAATCTTGCTCTTAATGTTAGTGAGGGTAGCCCTCAATTATGTTGAATTTTTTGTATTTTTAAATATCTCACCGATAAGATTAAAAAGAAGAAACATGAGGCAGTATTAAAAACGTATTTCTTTAAACGCACCATAAATTGATCATCTGTAATCAAATATGGAAAGTTTTCTGGATATATGGCTCTCAGCTTTGGCATTATGGCAAAAAAAAAACAACTTAGAAGTTTTATAACACTGCAAAATGAGATCCTCCCACCAATTATCTTTACTGTAATTGGCTTTAAAAATTAATTATATCTCGCTATGAAAAACTTCTTCAATATACAACTATTGCTTATTATAATTAACTTAATAATAATATTCACTAGAATTTATTGATTAATTTATTTTAACTATTTGATGTACACAGCTCAGTGCTTGACGAATATCTTTGTAGTATACACTTATAACAGTGCTCTGCTATATAGTTAGTATAAGATTTATTTCTAGCGAATAGATTGCCTAGTACTTAGAAATGATATTCAACGGTATTTATAAGGTGCTTTGCGATCACTTTAAAATATTATTTAAAAAAGTATTACAAATAATTTTAATGCTGCTTTTTCAAATAAAATGCTTTATATGGCATTATATGCTTTTTCTCAACAAATTTGATCAAAATACTTTTCATTATACTGTGTCTATGAAATAAAGCTTAACTGATCTCTTCAACTTTATTTAAATGATGGAAATCAATTGGTTTAACAACCTCTTGGTTAGTGTAGCTAACCTCTTGTTGGCAATAATATTTTATAAAAAAATAAAATTTCTAAGTTTTTAAATTTTAACACTATTACCACCTCTTCTATTCGAAAATGATTTCTTATCCCACAATACAACAATTTCTAATCATTTATGAAGTTAGATGAAGCATTTTCATTGTCTTTCCCACAGCTGCTACAAGTATGACCGAAGAGAAGATTCAATCTTCCAACATGGTCACCTAATCTCCAATAACCTAGAGGCAAACCTACCATAAGACTGATACCTCCACGGGGCATCTCAATAAGAGAATTGAATTTCCATTTGGTGGAACTAATAGTACACAATGAACTTAAATAATTTTTACACGTATTCATAAAATTAGAACTCACTCTGTATATTTTTATAAACACATATATAATATATAGAAATTCAATGAGTATGCAATATATGTACTTCATACTATATATGTGCTCACATATATGTTATGTATGCCATAAGGACATGAAACATTTTCTGTAAGTATTCGCCACTTCATATACAAGTTAAGCTCAATGTCAAATATTACATTAAAAGCAACTTGAAATCGGCATATTAAAAAAATAAACACAAAAACTTATAAACCCTGGAAATGCATGTTTTTAAAATGCCAACAAGGCATAAATTTTTTGTAAAAGCCTGAGTTTCAAGTTTTTTTTCATACAGTTCTGATATTCTCATATTTTCCATCTTTTATTTTTGCTCAGAAATGCAAACAAATGCCGCTTATTGAACGCGGTAAAAAAATCTCATAGAACATATGACTGGACGCTTTTTGTAAAATCAACAGAAGTTGAAAACTGCATAAAATGGTGCCTTGTCAGACTTCCGGTGAAAGGTGAAATGCAGGGCGGAAAATTGCTTTAACGTTCGTACAGGAAAATATTGTCGTTTAAGTAAATAAACTACAATCATTAATAAAACGCTTTGCTTTGTTGCTTTCAACTTTTTGACAATAACACCAAAAAGAAAACCGTTACAGATTTTTTATCTTGTCACACCTTCAAGAATAACTACAAGGGCTTTTAAGACTAATAAATTTATTATATATAGAAAATATTTAAAGTAATTTATGTTTATATATTTCTTTAATGTGAAGTGTCTGGGTGTAGACAAATACCTACCGTCACTTATAAATTAGTCATCTAATCAGACGAGGGAACCTGTTTGATATTTAAGCCGAATTGAGTTCATGTAAAAGGTGAAATCATGCTAATGAAATATTTATGCATTCTATATAAAAAGTATTCTTTATAAAAAAAAAATATCAATTAATCAAAATGATTGTCGTCGATGTAAATATCGATCTCATTTATTGCTATATAATTATGCCAGTGCTTTAGCAAATTTTTTATAGAAATATTTTATGTAGGTTCATTGGTACGAGTAACTCCTTTAGCAAATTTTCTTTTATGACCACAGTGGTAATTTAACTTCAAAATCGTAATTTGTTTTAAAAATAAATGCACAATCGGTAATAACAATTATGACAAACAATTAATAACAAACAGTAGCAATAATTTTTCGCTTTATTGTTTAATAAATAATTTAATTTTTACAAATCGGACACCTGTTTGACGTTATCATCTCCGATTTGACTGAATTTGTTTTTTATGAGCTCCTTTCACAAAATAAGAAAACAAGTTTCAAGTTTCTATCATTTATATAGCCTAAGATATGGCCATTTGAAAATGTGTCTAAAATGCCAATTCTCAAAACCCCATGGGTTCATATCTTCTAGGAAAATAATTACAAAATTCTTTCCCGTTGGACGGGTCTTCCTATTCTATGAAAGAATCTCATGAAAAAATTTCAACCAAATCGGAGGCGATGAGGTTATTTTTTGATAAAAATCTGTCCGGTTTGTAAAAGAATGACCAATATACAATATTTATCTCCTTTTTCTGTTAGTTTTTAAGTAGTTCTAAGATGATGCAATAAACGGGTTTTCTTTTAACGCATTTTTTTAAAATAAAATAAATAAATCAGGATTTCGTCACATCGCAGAACATTTAAAAGAATTTAAACAATTGATTTGAACAATTTGGATAACAGATCGCGCTCAGATCTGAAACGATAACACCATATAGTGTTATCAGCTTACAGAAAACGTTGCGGAGATATCTTATAAATTTCAAAGGCTTATTATACAAGACAGTTGCATTTAATGGTCTCCCACATCAGACTTCTGAGTAACGAACGCTTACATCAATTTATTACTTCTTAATTTTATGGGTGAAGTGCAACAAATATTTCAAGCTATTTGCCACAGCAAAGCGATAATTATATAAACTTATTAAATGCTCTTTTACAAAATATTATTGGAGATAAGTAAATAATTATCATAATTAAAATGAAAAATTTACACTGATAATTTCTTATTCAATAATCTGTTTTTTCCAATTATTTTTTTTTTTTGTTGGTTGCAAATTTCTGTCAAATTTTTAATTTTGCCTTGGGTTCAATTTAAATTAAAACTTACCCTCGCTGAACGGTTTGCGCGATTCACATCTGTGTATTCCGTTCCTATTATAAATTCATGCGATTTATATGCTAATTCTGGACATTTTTTCCGACGTGGCAATGGTGGCTCATTTGTTGGACCTGTGAATTGAAAAAAATTATAATAGAAATCATAAAATAAAAAGAAATGAAAGATTTTTTAAATGTGTGCACTTAATAAACGAAATAAAGCGAAAAAATGAGAGTTAAAAACAGACTTTTATAACTAGTTTAAATTTAAAAAACCATATAAAAATATTTTCAGGTTATTTTCAATTCTCAGTAAAATGCTTTAGTTCCTTGACTTAATAACTGACTATATCCGTATTTGAAGTACATACTATCGTATGTTTAGAAAATTTTAGGAATGGATAAAGTTTCTAATGAGTGTGATATAAGACGAATCGTATGACCTAAAATTTAAAATGTTAAAGAAGTTTATCTCAGAGTAATGACTTTAAGAATTGTACAAAAATTTTCAGAAAACTTAAGAACACATTGAATATGATGGGAGATCTTTGTATACTAACACGTCTATGAATGATGAAACTGTGAAACATATTAAGCAGTTTCTGTGTAATAATAGAATAATAACCTTCACATATGGCGCTCTGTATCTTTTTCTCATTACCAAAACGTAAAAAGATACTTAAAAACAACATTTTCACGAATAGATGTCATGAAGATGAAATCGAAGAACATTTTTTTTGAAGAAATCTATAATTCTACATACTTTGGGTTTTGTTAGATTTCTTATAGGTTATTTCTTATAGGATCTTCGGTTTTGTTTAAAGCCGTATTGGTATTTAATTATTTCATCAGTATGTTTGAAGAAATACAGTTGAAAGGCAGTCCAAGTAATTATGCTTTCTTCACAAATTACATATCAAAACTTTATAAAATACCAAATATACAGCACTATTGCGATTTTCGAATAACTGCGATTTCAGGACAGATTTTTATAAATTCGACTGTTCTGCCAATCTTTATCTATCATGCAATATGTCAATATAGTTTTATTCTTAAGGCATTGCACTTTAAACTTGCAAATGTTTACATGAAAAGTAATAATAACAAGTATACGTTGCGTTATAGCTGTTTATTTAATAAATTTAAAACTAAACAAGTTATTTGCTCGATATATTGAACACTGAGATATAAAAACATATAACGGAGCATATAACAAGTTATTTGCCCGATATATCGAATACTGAGCTATAAGAGCATATAACGTAACTTAGGGAAAGGGAATAATTGTTCAGATTAGAAAACTTGACCAAAATCATTCGCTAAATAACGGCTCTTTGAAAATTGTAATTGTGTCATATGTGAAGAAAGAAGTGGAATCTCATGTTTCTTTGGGTGAATAAGGAGTTTAATTTTATTTGATTCTAATACAATTTTATTGTCCAATTTTCCTTTAAAGAAATATTATCTGCGTGTACCTGTCCAGCCCATCTTCTCAGTTACTTCATTCTATACATTATATGTAGCTTATTGCTTTTGAAAATTCTTTTCCTATTAGTAATGTATCATGTTTCTTACGGCAGACAGCATAAGACACTTACGGAAGTGTGATTATAGATCTTAACCATTTGAAGAAGCACTTCCAGCTTCTGATTAAAACTCTCTAGTGTATTATATAACCTTCTTGGTTCTGTATTATTTTGATTCTTTTATTTAATTAGTTTTAATATGTTTCTTCAGTAATTAAATATAATTTTTAAATATCGCATACTTTACTATTCATAACGAATGCAGTTGAAAATTAAAATTTTATTTAAAGAAAACAATTTTTTTCTTAAAATAACTTATGTGAGTTTTAAATTTGAAACAATATTTCTTCATTTTGACCTTCAAACAAAAGTTTTTTAATTACGAAAGCAAAAATAAAATCTTTTATGTAATACGCCCAAGTTTTAATTAAAAAAACATTACAACAAACATAAAAATCAATGCACATTTAAAGACTTTTTTATTAGTTGCCTTTCTTTAACTTACCAACAAATTGATTTGGATTTGGCGCTGGTGCCCGACGGACAACCTCAGGCCTTGAGTTTCCAGTAAATTCATGCCAACGATAAGTGCTCCTATACTCCGAATGGAGCTAAAAAAAAGGAAAACATGTTTATGTATAAAAATAATGTAATAAACACTTATACAACTAAAACTATCATAAATAACAAATATTAAAATGCAAAATAAGTTGAAATTTATTTTCCGAAGATTTTATTAAACAAAAACTGTTTATTTGCTTATGAAGTAAAATTTGCCATTATAAACGCAAAAAATTTCCCTACACCTTGAGGGTTGCCATTAAATGCAGGATAATGCAACGCCATAAAAATGCACATAAATAAGTGGCAGTTGCTTCAAAAAGTAAACTGCATGTGGAAGCATAAAAATATGCATTTCAAGTCTCTATAGGATTTCACTTCCAAAGCATAGAACATCATAAAATAAAGAAAAAAATAACATTAAGCTTATGATATACGAGACTCGTTGCAGATGACAAAACTAGTGACACGCCTACAACGAGGACTGATGATGATTGACATTGCCAACAATGACAGCTCCTAAACACATAGCCCAACAGCATAGACCAAACCACAAATAACAACGATGGCAGCCACTTTAACAGCAACAAATAGCAAAGATAACAGATTGTTGGCCATTTTCCAGATTGACAATTTTTATCCACTTTTTTCTGCAGATACGTACGTTGCCAATGGGATACGGTTTGAAATGTTGAAATCCATTGCAAGATGATTAATGTTTTTTCAATGACAAACTGAAATAACAAGGTTGGTTGAGAGAATGTTGGAACAAAAATACTACAAATTCTTAAAGCGCTTGTACTTCGGATTACTATTAAAGCAAAAATTAGATAAATTATGTACAATTAGTTGTAGTCTCTGGCTGAAATGATATAATCAAGAAAAATTAGAAACAATACAAAATAAAATTTATTGTCTTATGGTTAATAAAATGCAATGAATTTATAATAAGTACATCATTAAAGCAAATTTTTATTACTAGCCCATAAGAGCCACGCTCTTTTGTGGCACTGAAGGACTCCATTGCACTTGACTGCCCACAAATTGAATTGTATAACTCAAAGCAGCTATCAGTTTAATAAATAACTCTCATTGTAAAACAATAATGACGTTGCGGTCATACTGCAGTCACACAGTCTAATTGTATTTAACAGCAAAAATAAAATTTTATATGCACTTAAATATATACACTCGTTAGCACATTTCTACACACTCGGCAGACAGTAAAGATACGAAAATACAAGCAAAATAAATGCATAAGTCCATGAGGAATTTTTAGTCGTGCCAAGTACTGCAATCGAAAGTAAGTCAAATGAGCTGTTTTGGTTTGATTCCAATTATATGGACAATTGACCAAGTTTGTTATGCATGGTAAATACTTATAGAACCAATTGTACTCATATATTTTATAGTAATATTGAAATAATTACATATATACAACTACATATCTATATCGATTTTGCAGAGCCTGCATATATGTGAATTGAAATCAATATAAATACAGCTATACAAATAGATATGTTAATAAATAAACATATTACAAACAAATTAAAATAATATAATTTAATTTTGCTGTATGGGCTTAAAAATTTAATTAATTAAAAGTTAATTTTTATAATTGCATTTCTTCACTAAGATCCATTTTTATCCGAAAATAGATAAAGTTATCATTATATTTTTTTTTTTTTGTATTTAACAATACGACTTTATTGAATCGCTTTTACAATATGTTTTAGAAACTTAAAAGCTAAAAACATGACATTACAAATTATTTTATATATACTTACTGCAATGAATTATAAATTATTTTAAAGGGTCTCTGAATAAACAGGATATTCTTTAGGTAAACAGGATGGCAGGTCTATCATTCTATTTCAGTCTAGAGGAATTTATCATATTTCCAAGAGGTCTAACGAGCGGATTCACATGGTTTTCAAGATTTGAAACATGTTTCTGCCTTATGCTCTTAAATTCGACTTTAACCATTGGAAATGTGTATTTTTATTTCTGATATACCAAAGTTATCATTATCTTTATCATTCATTCATTGAAGTTATCATTATGATATTAAATTATTTAAGTAAATCATTATACAAAGAGGTTCTTTCGAATAGTAATGAAATACAACACCAAAAATTTTATTTTTTATATTATTTTAATTAATTGAATTTTTGGCTGAGCATACAGCTGTTTCGAGTATTGCCAAATACTAACCACCCATCATCAGTGGTCTTGGAAATAATTCTTGTATTTAATTATTCGTAAATAATTATTTTTGAGACTGCCAGTACCAGGAATGGAACTCAGGTCCTGCCAAATGTGAAGCTCAGAATCAGCGCACCTTAACCAACTGATCCAAAGCCGTACTTGACTTTTTTGTTCGCATATTTTTGCTGGAGTTTTGTTACTATTACTATGAAAGTTTTTATTAACAATTTTACTTGCTGTGTTTATATTAGAACGAATTCATAAACCAGCTGTAGAATAATTGAATTAATTAATTAATTATAATTTTATTTTTAATTGTTAACTTTCAATACTATTCTGTTCGTAGGAGGTAAATCATTATATTTAATTTATAAAAATTAGTAAAAAGCAAAAAGAGTACAAAGATATACAACAATCGCCTGCTACTATATGGAACACTCAAATTAACAAAAAAATTAACAAAATTAACAAAGAGACCTTAATCATTGAATAATTATATTTTAATAATCACTAATAAAAATAATCAATGCTTTAACGACGACTACAGATGAAAGAGTTAAGTTGAAATAATAACTTTAATGCCGCAAAAAAAAAATTACATTATTAATACCACATAATCAATTTAATTTCAATTTTAATGATATTGTAATATGATTTCATATTTAATAATTTAATAAATCGACAAATAATTTATTAAATTCAATTAGGTTCTTGTGCAATCGATTTAAGCTGCATACATAAAGTGCATTTCTTTTATTAGAAATTTCAACATGATCCATGATTTTAACCTTCAAAAAGAGTTTTACTTTATTCAATATATCAATTAACTTTCTCACATTTAATTTTAATATGAATAAAAATGAAAAAAATTAATTTTTAAATATTCAGTTTATATAGCAGAAAACTGGTATATTACTATTTTAACCAATCCGATATATGACGAAGGACCACACCCAAAAAGTATATGTACCAAGTTTCATTTGAATAGCCCAAAAACTGAGTGACCAGTTTGAACTAAAACAGATATATGTACGAAATTAAATGAAATTAACTTAGTTGATCCAATTAGTAATATATATAGTTGATTATGTCTACGACGTTTCTTTTAATACGTTATAAAAATATTGATATTAATTTAGACTTTATTTGTCTAAAGGGTATTATAATTAGTTAATGGAAGTAAGTAAATTGACTTATGGATAACTATATGTCAAAAAAATATTCAGTAAATTCATGGAAACTAATGAATATACAAATTTGAAAAAATTTTATCTTAATTATTACAAATAAGCAAACATTATTTAGTGTAATTTGTTATTTAATACACGCACTTTACAACATCGACTAAAGTATTTAGCTTATAAATAGACGAAGAAGCTAAGTTGTAGGTGAGTAGTTTTGTAGTATATTTTAGTGTCAAGTTCAATGGAAATATTTTAGCAATTTTTTATTTACTAGTAGCTTTTCATGTCAAAACAGCACATTTATTAAAACGTTTTATGTGGAAATAAATTTCAGTCTACCAACAGTGAAATTGCGTGCAAGTTATAGGTATGCGTGTGACGGGATTTAAGGCAACACCTTCATTGAATTATTATCATAGCAACCATTTGTACAATGTACCTGACTCGTACTACTACTGAATTCAGTTTTTTTAAAATATTTTTTTTCATCATATAAAATATTTGAAACCCTTTACATTAATCATGCATGTGTAATAATAAATTCTATTGATTTATGGCTCGTCTTCCATAGTCAAATTTAAATGAAACTAAAAAAATATGTACATTTGTACGTTATTTGTGTAGTGTTTGCTTTGCGAAAAGATTTATAGTGCTTTCTAATATAACACTATATTCGTATTTCAGTTTTGAATTCATGAATTCATACATTAAAATTTGTAATCGGACCATTGTAATTGGCAGCACACGTGTAGTGCACTTTCCACGGTACATGCACGTGCACTTCCAATGTAATTAAAATTGCATAAGAAGGTAAAAGTGGATCTTACTTGCTGAAAAAGAATAAGGAAATAATGTTTTTAGATAATTTGATGGATATTTTTTTATTAAATTGGCATATATGCATTACTAATCGGTGAAGTTATCAACTGCAAGCCAATGATGTATGTGAATAGATAATAAACTTTTTCATTAGTTTATATTATTACATTAACCAGAACATGCAGTTCAATCTAACGCTGCCAACAAATCATTGTTGTTGATTTTTTACTTCAAAAAATTGTCTATGTCAGCATCGCATTATTTTTAGTTCTTAAGCTTACAAAGTTTAACAAGTTTATTAAAATAAGGCATATGAAAATAAAACCGTATTAAATAACTCAAATCCCTTCGAAATTCTTGCCTCACCAATATCTTAAAAACATCTGGCCTCTACTCTCCTATATAACTAACTTCAACCCTGACATATCCAAACATAATATGTTAAATTAAAATACTTAGGATTGAACTTGGATTCCAACTGGGTTCTGACCACAAATCTAACAAGCTGCAAGCACAGCAACACAAGGTACTGCATCGCTGAGTAGACTATTGGGAATCGTTGGCGGTCCAACGCAGAGCAAACGGAAATTGCTAATGTCAACAACCAACTCTGTTCTACTCTACGGAAGCGAAATATGGACCGATTCGCTGAAAGTAGAAACGTAAGATAACGAACGGCAGCCCTAAAAGTTGCTTCAACATACCGTACGGTATCTAAGGCAGCGGTACTTGTCATCAGTGGTACATTATCTATAGATCTAGCAGCCAAAGAAAGGGAAATACGGTGGCAAGATAAGTACCACCAAAATGCAACGTTAAATGATCTAGAAATAAAACTACAAATTCAACAACTATGGCAACAAAGATGGATGCAGAAACAAAAGGCGAAATGATCAGTCAGGAACACTGGCGAAGTAAACTATTACTTAACTTAATTCCTTTTTGGTCATGAATATTTTCAAAAACACCTTTTCCGCATTGACAAAGCAAATGATCCGAAGTGCATATACGGAGATGCAGACGAATTCAACGCTGACCACAACATCTTCAACAGACGAAACACCGCAAGAACATCTATTGAAACAATAGTCGGTGAAATAAACGTCGAAAATATCACAACGAAAATGATGATATCTGAAGAAAACTGTACCGCCATAGACCAATTTGTTACGATTATACCCAAACGAAAAAAATATGACCGATATGGCCGATTTTAAAAAAGAGTGAAACAAATAAACCTAAGCGAGGCCTGGACTAACGAGGCAGGCTAACTAAGAAAAACAAAAAATTTTTAATGAAAAACCAACAAAGGGACCCTATCCTGAAGTATTCCCGATAAAGTTCCAGGATAGAAACCATGTACCAGGAGGCGGATTTTTTCCGTGCAAACCGAGCATACCACTATTGTGGTGACATAAGAACGATGCGTTAGGCATTTTTAAAACTCCTTTCCGCTAAAACAAAATAAAAATAAATAAAATACATAATAAATTATCACTACACTAACATCCTATCATACTATGTATTAAATAAGCTTAACGCCTGTGTCGCTATAGCTTTAATTTCTTATATACGTTAATAAAAAAACAAAACGAATAAGAATTTAACTCTATATTGGTATGCATACTTATGTGTACGTTAATGTGGATTTAAATAAAACTAGTGCTAACTATATAATAATTAATTGAATCAATTGAAAAAAATCGAATAAAAATTCAGTAGAATAATTCTTCTCTCTTACCGCAATTTTTTATTATTATAATTATTTTACTGAACTATGTATAAAAGAGCATCAACAAAACATATTTTCTCCTCTTTGACATAATACTATAACTTTTATTATATTATAATAAAAGTAATCTAAATAAATTGAACTTAAAATATTTACTAATATATTTCTTTTCTCTTTGCGATATTTATTAAATTTTTTTTTCAACTGTGGAAGAGTTTAGATAAAACATATTTGTTTGTATATCCAGATCCCTCCCTCCTTCGCACAACCCTCTAACTATTATTATAATATATTTAGTGAACTGTGAAATAATTTCACAAAACGTATTTACTAGTATATCTCTTCCATCTTGGCAAAATCCTCTAAATTTTTATTATAATTAATTTAGTGGACTATAAAAAAACTTCCACAAAAAATTGACTAATACATCTTTCCATTGTGCAATTCTGGTTACGCCACTGATTCACATATATAAAATTAGTGTTATGTATTTTTAACATTATAAAATAAGAAATAACTCCAAAATTTATTAGAATTATAAAAAAATTTATTTTTTTACTTTTAACATTCTTATGATTCTGCGTTGCAACTATATAATTAAAGAAATAGTTACTATTGTCTAAAAATGTTAATTGGTATGAACTCATTTTATTTTCAATTATAAATGGAAGCAGCTATCATGGATATACTAACTACATATATCATCTACAATATGCAAACTATTACGTATTCATTTGAGTTTATTTTCATATTTTCAAAATAAACTTCTGCTATACTGAGCGTGGTATCGAACGACTTCCTTTTTATCCTTCGACACTACATTGCTGCAAAACAATGCACTTTTGCAGTACGTCATATGCAGTTTCACACAACATAAATCATAACTATGTGGTGCATTTTTAATTAGACCAATTTCATTCATCTTAACAGTACAGCCATAAATTTACCATTTTGAAGGTAAACCACAACGTCAAACAAAATTCATATAACTGTACAGGTACATATCATTATGGATACGGAAGCCCATTGTATATGGATTTTATTCATAAAATTATGAAAGAGATGAAAAGTCAAAAAGTTCAACTCATAATTTCATATTTAGGTTTTATATATTTAATGAAAACTTTGCCAATCCTACAAAATTTATAATTAAGCTAGGATCATTTCAATATGACATTAAAATTTTTTTAATTAATTTAAAATATTATTCACTCAAGTCGAAAGCGGAGATAAAATATTTTAGAATTAAGCGATGAGTTAACGAAATTTAAATTATATTAAATTAAATGAAAAATAGATTTTCGGATGAATTTTTATATCTATGACAATTATGTTTATAATTTTTATAATTCACAAATTTTGAAAAGCTTACGAAATTTATTGTATGTGATACAGTGAAATTCTCCCAACTCGAATCGTCAAGGGGACGGCAAAAAAGTACGAGTTAGAGAATATTCGAGTTATAGAGAAAACACTTTTTTTTTGGTTTTTCTACCAAATAATTTTTACTTAAAATATTCAGTTACATTTTTTTACTTTTCACCACTCTACTTTAAATTATATGTATTGGTTTTCAGTTTACTTGTTGTTCTTTTTCTATATAATTTTCCAAATTATTTAATTGGAATATATCATTCGATGCGTATGCTCTGAAATGGATAAATGTTCCAATTGTCTTGAACAATTATCTTGTCTTGCTTTACCTTTTCTATAATAATACTACCCAACAGAGGTAGACTTTTTGCTCTTGCAGTAATGATCCATTGTAATACAGTTTCATCCACGTCATCATATTTACATATTGTAATCCGGTTACTTTTATTATTATAGAACTTTTTTTTTAAGTTGTTCTTATTTTATAAAATCGTTGATAAGGTGTTTCTAGCAATTCTATATTTTTCGGCTATATTTTTTTTCTTTTTGTCACGTGTTTCTATTTTAATCATTTCAGTGATACTTTCCGGGATTATCAAACGTTTCAAATTTCTTTTACTCATGTTTGTGATTAAAAATCTACTGCTTCACTGATAATAAGCACAACTCTATCATGGCATTAAGGAAATTTACAATAATAAGTTGTTAGCTATCTAAGTGTTGCCAAAAATTAGAATCCAGTAATGTCCCGCAAGTTAGAAAAGTAACTGACAAAAGTATTTGAAAATATAAAGGCACAACAAAAAATTCGAGTTCTGGAGATAATTTTAAAGTGAAGTGGTAAAAAGCTATGTGAATTTGTGAAAATACAGGGAAGAGCTGTGGAATAATTCGACTTAGGGAACTTCGAGTTAAGAGTTAAGGACATTTCATTGTATATGCTTTTTGTGCGGGCTAATTGGTCAATTATTTATTATATATTATATATATATATAAATATATATATATAGAGATTTATACTATATTATATATATATATATATATATATAATATATATATATACATATATATATATATAGAGTTATATATTAGAATGGTCACACAGTTTCTACTATATACATTCCATACTTTTACAAACAATAAAATTTCGCTTTGTACATATTATTTTAGTGAATTAATTTAATTTAGTACAAAACATTTAAAGGCCATCAAATGAAAATTAAGAATCATTTCTATACGAAGGATTCTATGGGGCTACGCTCATATAGAGATGTAAATATTAATGTATTTTAATTTAGACGATAATGGTATAAAATAAAATTGGTTGACTAGTTTGAGGTTGTGTTTATAGAAATTAATTGAAGTGGATACTACGTCAAAACCTAAAAAAAACTAATTACTTTATTTCAAAAAAAAAAAGATTATATCAAAACAATTTAATTAAAAAGTTTTCAAGCTGCTGCATACCCAAATATAGTTTTCTTGTTTATTAAGTACTTTATAAAATTAATTTAATATCATAATTTATATGTAGTAATATATATTTTTTATAATTTTTGCAGTTATTTTGTGTTTATTACACAATTTAAAAGATACGTTACTCATACGCAGCGGTTTACCTGGTAAGTTCCTTTTAGTTTTATATGTATTTTCTTCGACTTTAAGAAAAAAATGTATACATTTATTTTATCGGTAATAGCATTTTTAAATATATTTGACAACTTACATTTCAGTTTGTTGTAAAAGGTACTTTAATAAACGTCATTCATTCGGTTTACAAAAGTGAATGGCACTGAAATGGTCAAAGAAACTCAAATCGCTTCCAATAAAAATCTATTTAAAATTTAAAACTCATCTCAAATATTTGGGAAATATATACAAGTAGTTGAATGAGTAATTGAGCTGTCGAAAGGAATTTTCAACAGTTTAAACTTTTCGCTTGTCAAGTAAATAACCTCAGGACAAAATAGTTTTTTACTACAATAAAAAAATCCATTAAAAAGTAAAATCACGAAATTTGTTTGGGTTTTTGAAAAATGTCTAATGTTGGTTGTCTTGTGCAAATAGCTCGAAGACAAATTTTTTATATGAAAATATATTTATTGGAGAGAAAGATTTTATATATATCTATATAATAAGTATAAAGAAATGCAGACTAGTTATTTCAGCAGTTTTTTATAAAATTTGGAGACATGATTTGGGAAACTTGGAAAGTTTCTATTAAAATAGACATTTTAGTTAACTTTATTAAAATACTACTTAATACAAAATGGAAAAAAAATACACCATCTATTTCATTACCGATCACTTAAGGTATATATATTACAGAAAATTAAACAGATTAATTCAACGAAATTTAAATCAAAATAAATTCTCTTTAATTATAAAGTTTTGATTATTCTTTATCACTATATTTGATTCAATTTAATTTCTTCCAAAATATATTTTCTTTATATATAACAAAGAAAAATTGTGACAAGTCTTTTTTGAAAAATATTTTATCTGACAATTATTCTTAAAAGCATCCTATCGTTTATTAGTAAAAATAAATAACCTTAGCTTACCCCGAACTTTGAAAACCTATTTCTTAATTTATGTAAATAAAAATGGTGTCGTTTTCAGCAAATTTAATGAAAACATTAAACCGCAAAAATATCATTAAACAAATCATCTCAGACACAGGCTAAAAATTAAAAAAAAATCAAGAAATTATTTTTTGCTCCGTGCTGCATGATACAATGCAAAAAAAGCACTGTAAAATACTGTTGAGGTCTTGCAAATTTATTGCTGAATATGCAATCTTTTAAAGCCACTCTAAGCTCTTGAGGCTACTTCAGAAAAACACTCTTACGAAAATACTTACAAAATAAATAGCTTGGGTATTGTTTTCAATTATTTTTACAAGGAAAAACCATTTAAATAAAGGAAAACAAGTAAAAATATATTAAAAATGTTAAAAACGGGAAAGTAATGCGAAAAATGTTGCAACCGGAAAGGATATTTTTAATCAACTACTTTTTATAGAAATGCAGGCTAGTCAGCACGCACTGCAGGAGTCAGTAAGTGTTTTTATGTTGGTGAAATGAACTTTAACACGAGTAACCTCATTACTGACATAATGATTTTAAGTACACGTCGTTGTTGCAGTGTCAATTTACAAGAAAATATATATTTTCAGCAATTTGTAAGAGGATATTAAGTTGTTTTTGTTACTATGCAACAAAAATTTTATTAAAAATACTTTGTTAAAAATACAAAGTTTCAACTTATTTAAATTACTTAAATACTAAATATGTAAATCAATTTTTTCCATAATTTCTGTAATTTCTTTCGACCAAACAACTTAATGAATTTCTGCATAAAAATGGGGGAAATTAATTAAAAAATCAAGATAGTGCTCGAGCATTAATTGTCTTTACACTTAAATGCCAAGCCCATAATAAAAGTCAAGTACCTCAAAAAAAAGTAATGAAAACCGGCAAAAATCTTAATGTTCACTGTTCCACCCACACAATAAACCATTGCAAACATCTTTACATACATACACTGATGCATAAATAAAAAATGTAGTTGCATACCGCATTTCTTTATGGTTTATGGGGGAAACCCTAAAAGTACGTACTCAACTACTTTGCAGTGTGTAGTGCGATCTCATAACCACCAGACAAAATGGTGTCAAATTGCAAAGCTCAAAAAGAAAAAAGGATAAAGAAAATAAAACTTTAATTAGCCACAATGGGCAATAAAATACACGAGCCATACATAGGTTCACATGTGCTGCATGCAAATAAACATATTCTCTGAAATATTGTATAATCTTTGGTACATAAATTTCTTTGTCAAGTTAACCACAACAAAAGGAACACAACGATTTACACAAAATGAAAGCAGATATAATGTATGTTAAAGAAAGTGAGAAAATTAAATGCATGCCAGTGATATATCTTTCACTTCTTAAGAGGATTAAATTAATATAATACAAAACAACTTAAACAAATTGAAAGTTATTTCCATAAGAATTTAATATACATATTATTTTATGACCAAACAATTATTGAATATAAAGTTGTTCCAGGCTAATTTGTCAATTTTTTAATATTGTTATAAATAAAAATGAAAAAAACAATTTGAACTATTTTACAATAATATTTATAATTTTTCACCATATTACGGAATACCATAAAAGCATGCAACAAATAATGCCTGTAAAAACAGAATAGTATTGAAATTTAACAATTAAAAATAAATATAATTAATTAATTCAATTATTCTACAGTTTGTTTATGATTTCGTTCTAATATAAACATAGCAAGTGAATTTGTTAATAAACTTTCACAACAAATTAATAAGACTCTAGAAGAAAGTGCAAACATGCAAGTCAAGTATGGCTTTGGATCATTTGGTTAAGGTGCGCTGACTCTGAGCTTCAAATTTGGCAGGGTACGAGTTCAATCCCTGGTACTTGCATTCTCAAAAAATTATTTACGAATGATTAAATACAAGAATTATTTCCTAAATCAGTGATGAAGTGTATTTGGCAATATGTACTTGAAACAGGTGTATGGTCAGCCAAAAATTCAATTAATTAAAATAATATAAAAAGAATTTTTGTTGTTGTAGTTGACTACTTTTCGACAGTACTTTACCAATCATTTCTATTTAATTTTCAATATTTCGAATTCATGACCTTTTAGCTTGATAAATCAGGGATTTTTTTCAATCATGATTCAATTTTATTGCATATTTTATTTCTGATTGGTAAATCTGGAGCTCTAGATTAATTTGTAACACTCTAGATATTTTGATAAAGAAGCAAATAAAGTGTGATTTGATTTATAAGAAATATAAATGTCTGCTAACACTACTACACAAATGTTACACTAACACTAAAAATGTTAGAATGAGCAACAAAATTTGACAGATCAAGACTAAGGCCAGATTAAAATCAGATTTACCAATCGAAAACTCAATTATTTTAAATTTTTCTTTAAGAAACTAAGCAACTGATTGTGTTTTTGTTTGTTTAGTGGTATATATCAACTATAATATAGCCCGAAATAGTTGAAAAAAGATATTTTAAAATTTAATTAAAACCTATTATTTTATAAAACTTTTAAATTATATCAATATCTCCTCCTTTTGTTTTTTGCAGATTTGAAAATTGAAATTAAATTGAAATTATTTGTAGCCCTTCACAATAATAATAATAGTTGATATTTCACAGAGTACTGAAAAAATTATCAGATCTGTTGCCTAGGTAATTTGGTAACTTAGTAATTAGTAATTTCGAAAAAACAAATTAACATAAAATTTTATAATTTTACTAATAAAATTTACCGAAATAACGAACTTTACTGTTTAAGTTCATTATTTGTTATTAATAATATAATATTTGGAAGTCACTCAGATTTACCAGAAATAAACAACTTCATTTTAGACTACTTTGAGCTGGAATTGACCCAACATTTCTTATTGGACGTAGTTTAAGAGCTATATTCCTCATATACTGTTTAATGCTTAAGTTAAGTCTACATAGATTTTACCGTTTCTTATATACCATAGAGCTTTCTAACCAATAGCATTAGAGATATAAGCTTGAAACTTTTACTCAGTAACCAAACATATCAGTTAGGCACTAATTTATTACGAACAATTTTACCAGAAGTTATAAGAAAACCGGAAATCCACAATAAAGTTGCCGGATTTACCCCCATTGGCGTAACCCATTAGGCACGACCCATTACAATCATGGTGTATTTTATTTTAAAATAACTGATATACAGGAGACATTTAAAGAATTTTTTTATTATAGATTATGTTTGTATTTACATCTGCAATAACAATATATATGCAGTCTAATTACTGAGAAAGATGTCACACAAAATGAGAGTTATATTCGAATGAAAATTTTGAAAGTCTCATATGTTAAAACAATTATTTAAGCATAAATTGCTTAACATCTGATTTAGAAACATTATTTAAACCGGCAGTAACTGGAGTCAGATATTTATTCATAAATATCTAACATAAACAATAGTTATTTTTTTTTAAAAATTAGTTTGAAAACATTTATAGAAACAATTTTTTATCTACAATCATTTCATCAGTGTTAAAACATATCGTATCGCATGGTTATTGTACCATAAAAAATAGTAATACTTTATTATAATAATCTTCTTAAATAGATACAAGTTAAATATTTTTCGTTCTTGGAATTTTGTGTTTTTTCCAAAATGTCTGCAAGACAATTCCGTGGTATTAACTTCGTCTCTGTCACTTCCATAAGGACACTTACTTCCTTATAAGGCATTTCCATGAGGATACACAACTTGATATGCAAACGATATGTCTATATGTAATATATGAATATTGAAGTGTTTGCAACACACTGCGAGCTGCATTAATTTTTATTGTAATAACTTTATCCCGAGACACATTATCTGTGTTGCAAATATATGCAAATTATTTGTTAAAACTTTGCTCCACAGATGCGGATGCTTTTGCATTGCATAATATTTTCATCTCAATGAGAATGTTTTTGGCAAGCGACACCAGTTACTGGCAGTGAAATAGTAAAGGTGGCAACTAATTGTATATAAAAGGATGATTACCATAAAAAAAGCAAGAAAGTTCTACAATATAGCTTCCACCAGCTTATATTATGCGGTGAATATCACAAATATTTATGAAATGGTTTTGAAATACATAGTAGCAAATGTTACTGTCTCAAAAGGAACTCCTGATTAAATATACATTTTGCATGAATTTACGAACTACCATTCTGCCCTAGGGCCCAATATAATGAATATTATTATCACCGATTAGTAAAAAAACGATTATCTTCGATTTTGAAAAGTTCCAAATCAAAATATCTACTAGCATTATTACCAGTGCAACAATATAAACTCAGTTATGCATACCAAAAAGTGCCGATTAACAGTATCTGTTTTTAGTTTAGGTATTACAAGGTAACAGTACCATTTACATTACCTATTTTAATAACATAAAATTGTTAATCAAAAATTAAATTTAAAACATTTTTTTAATAATTACCCTATATCTTATTTTCTATATACTTGTACATATTTATTGGCTATTATTATTTTATTATGTTTAATAGTAATATCATTTTATTGATTGATTAGTAATATCGTTTAAAACACACAATTTTAAAGCTACTTACGAAAACCCTTAAATACCTCTTCAACTGCTTAAACAGCTTAAATTTAAGCAACGTATAACAGCTGTGACTATGAACTTTACATAAAAGAGGTAACGAGATATATAGATTAAATTTTATCAGTTCCAAAGTTAATTAAACTTTTGGAATTTGGGTTTACCACTTCATATTTTTTTATTTGCTGTGAATGGTAACTCTGCCGTTTTTTGGTTATATTTGCAAAAATAATAGGTTTATTCACTTTTAAAAATAAATTTAATTAATTTCTTTAATAAATACTTTTTCTCACTTCCTTTTGCTATTACATACTATTTACATTACAACTGGGACTGGGTTAACAGAACAGGTTATTAAAGTGATAAAAAGTTTAACAAGTTACTTAAGCAGTAGCATATTGAGATTTAAGCAAATTTAAGTTGCTTAAATTTGAGATATTTCGTGAAATGCAGAATATTCTACTATAGCTTTTTGCTGTCTTTCACTGCTAAAAAATATGAATTACAGTAAGATTAAAGCAATATAGTTTTTTAAAAGGATATATGTTACAAAAGATACATAATCTTCCTTATTTTTTTAATATGTATCCTCATTTATTTAATATTTAATATTCATTTAATATGTATCCTCATTTAGTTTTTAAAATTTAATATTACTTAATGTTAATTTTATTAAGAATGATTCAATGAATTCAATATAATTAGAAAAAGAAAAATTTAAAATCGATTTAAGAACAAACTTCAATATATCTGTATAAAATTATATAGACAAAAAACCACATAGTTCTATAAAGTACACTAAATAAAATAAATTGGTTAATTACTACTTAAGTTTTGAGTTAATTGCGAATTTTCAAAACACATTTATCTTTCTTAAAATAAGAAACCAATCTATATATAAAAATATATATCATTTTGCATCTGATTTGATGCAAATTAGTATTATACTATTACTATATTGTCATATACTATGACAAATTGACAAATTATTATACTGTCCATTATTTTACTTAAATAATAATTCAAAAATAATTTCTGCTGTTTTATACTCATTAGTCACTTCTAAATAAATTATATGGGAGGATTATTGAATTTAACTACTGTTAGCAAATTTACGTTACTACTTTTTATAAAATTAAAAATGTGATTTATGACTTTAAGTAAGTTTTTTTCATAGTAACAAAATTAAAAAATCTTTTACTAAGATTTATATTTGTATCTTACATAGAAACAAAAAGAAAAATAACTGTAAATAATATATACATATGTAAAGATACTTCCAGCATTTCATATTTTATTATGCTTTCAGTTCTGAAACATTTGCACAATAGTGCCAACTGAATTGTAATGCTTTTTGTAAACTTCATATTACAAAAATTATATAATAAAATTACAAAAACTTTGTTGGAACAATGCTGAAGCGCAAACTGAAGTACAAAGTACACAAAAAATATTCGTGTTGCATTTTATGTTGCATTGTTCTGATGGCATTCACCCTTCGCTTTAGTTGAGGGAAGATACTATGTACGATTATATATGAAGAAACAAAAGTTCATATGGCTTAGGTTTAGGGGTGAACAATTTATAATCAGGAAGTTTTTAAAATTTCATTATAATATATTGAACTCAACAAACAACAATGTTGTCGTATTACTTACGATACTTGTAAAGAATAAAAAATATTGTGTACTATAATGTAACAAATTTGATATACTTATATTACATAACATTACATATATATAAAAAGGTTTGTTTAAGCAGACATGAAAATGAATTTAAATCGCTTTACAAGTATTAAAAATCAGTGGTAATAAAAGTCGGACTAAAAGTTACCATCACTTGCATGTGAACTGCCGGCCATAAATTTAATCTGCTGAGCATTAACACATTTTTAAACTCAATATATATGCAAATTTTATACATAAATTAAATTTTTAGTTTGGTACATCTTAAATCATACGCCCCTCATGATTTCAATTAGTGCTTAATTGCATTTTCTTGTCACCATTATTCCATTCATTTTATTTGGTGCTGCATATTCATCTTCTAGGGCTTAGTCCAATGTTATCAGTAACTTGCAGTTGCTTGTTGCTAACCAAGCAAACTCAGTTCAGTAGCGTGGAACTAAAATTTGTATAAAAAAAATACAAAAATAAGAAAAATAAAAATATTGCCAACAATGAACCGAAGGCAGACAGACAAGGATAATCACTGCAATGCAACATAAAGCAGTCATCATTTTGTCGTTTCAAGTAAACTTGAGAAAGATTTCATGCAGTATAGTGCATTTATATAAATATCCTATTCTTTATTTTTTGAACTTAGCAGCAGATAAACGTTATGCATGAATAACTATAACCTTTCCGAGTAAACGCAAATCTATAAGCCAGCATACTTTTAAAATAAAACGTCTTCATTTGACATCGAATAATCCGCTAAATGCAATATTTATCCAGCGTTTTATAGAGAAGAAGAGAAAGAGTGATTTTGTCTTAGAAATTGTACGTTACACATACGCCAAGTATTGTTTAGCAATTTTTCATAATTTTTCCGCAGCTGTTTTTTTCCTTTGAACGATTGTTATTTTTCAATTTCATGATGCAAGCAAAAAGTTACTCATACACACCAGTAACCAAAGTTAACAACAACAATTTTTCAACAATTTGCTGAGTTTATCTCACCGATTTTATGGCTGCATGCACTATATTCGATTACACTGACTGCACGAATGCCACTGTGCAATGGGTTTCAATAAAATTGAAATTGATTGAACGAGGTTGAACAATGATGCAGAGAATACTGATTAAAGTCGTGGGAAAATTGTGCAATTTTTAAAAATGAATGGAAATATAATGCTTCAGGGATTTATGAATCGAAATAATTCTTAAGAAAAGAAAATTAATATTTTCTTTGTCTTTCTAATAATAATAAATATTTTATCCATTCATTGCTTGATTACAGAAAATGGATTCCATTTTTTTTACATTTTTAATTATAATGCGGTGCTCTAATTATAATTTCTATTAAAACTGTTAATTCATTAAGATTATTAACTAACGCATTATAGCAAGTATAAATATTATTTCAGATTTAATTATACGTATTTATATTTTAAAAACTCATATACACAGTTTTTAAGATTTAAGATACAATAATAATTATTATTATTATACACTGAAAATAGTCTACAAAGTAGACCGAAATATTTGCAATATAAATAGGTTGGTATAAGTTGGAGTGGCAAGCCTTGTATCCCAAAAAGCCCACTTAAGCACAAATAAAGGCCCGTTGTGGTACCACAGGAGTTACGTTATTTGTATATAGTTTTTAATCAGTATACATTTAACGCCGAAGAAAGGTAACGACTCCCCTATTAGGTAAAGGAAAACCAACCTGACAGTTCTATGAACTTGGCTAGGTCCTTAACATTACAGGATGACAACTCAGTCAGGTCAGTTAGAAAAGGAGATCCAAGGATTTTTAATCTTCTTCTGGCTAGGGAAGGGCACTAACACATGAGATAGAGTACAGTCTTCTCCTCATCCTCAGAGCCACAACCTCGACAAAAGTCGTTAAAGGGGAGACCCAGTCTCATAGCGTGCCTTCCTATTACGCAGTGTCCCGTCAGCACAGATACCGTAGTGCTGAGCAGGTTCCGTCTTAGTTGAAGTAGCTGACTGGTTCTTTTCTTGTCAAAGTTCGGCCAAGTCAACCTAGAAATCTGACATTGAGGTTCATCAGCCCAGTATTGCTTGGCTATGCTCAGGTATTTTTGTATATAAATAATTAATATAATATAAATAATTTTGTATAAAATTAAAATATAATTAAATAACACAATTAATTAAGTGTAATTTTTTATTTTAAAAAGCATTTATAATTTTATGTGTTAAATAAACGACCTAAGCCCATTAACAAAAAAAAAAATAATTGACAATTGGTCGTAATAACAATTTATTAATTTTTATTGTAAACTATATAAACAAATTTAAATTAATAAAACTAAATTTAATATTATAGCTGTATTTTTGTATTGACCTATGTTTGTATCTGGCCTTTACAACCCCCCTATATAACTGTCTAAATATATAAATTCAGTTTTTGTATTTGTTGTTAAATAAAAACCAACAGTAAATTAGAGTAAATAATACATTAATATTAATAATTATTTCTAAAACTTGACTTTGTTACCAATATATAATACTCTTAACCCCTAAATAGAATTAGAGCTTTTAACATAAAAATATATCAACATTGTGATAAGCTAAGACACCAAACACATTACATTGATATATTTAATGCCATAGAAGGAATATAGCCTTCAATATAATACCATGGAGAATGTCTAAAAAATTCAATTTTAGATACCTGTCTTTTCGACAGCGTACCAAAATATTTTTAAATGACATATTAAAAAAAGTAGAAACCCATAGACTGGCGCTATTGGCAACTCTCGAGGAACAGAACAAACGACCGATCTGTGAAAAACTAAAAAAGTAAATATTATTCGAACATATCGTACACCCATTTTTTAACTTGAATCCTTAGTTAACAATTAAGGAAACTAAATTCTGATCGTTCAGTTTTTTTATGTCATTAAAGCAAATGCATAGGTACAGATCTACAGATGGACGTTATGACCTAATTGATTTATCTGGGCACTGATTATTAATATATAAACTTTTTAGTGTCTCTGTAAGCTCTTTCATCACCTTTACAAAAACAATACTTTTTTATACTATATATATGTAAGATATAAGATATAAGATATGCTTTATATTGCATTATAATTTGTTGATGTATTTTTACATAACACATAAATGCAATCAAATAAAGATTGTCTCTAAGCTGACGATAGGAATAGGATGTTATGCTATTTTTATTTTTTGAAATCTGTCAACGTTTTCAGAATTTATGACATTTTTAATTTATTTTTTTTTTAAAAAAACCTGATGTGTGAAAATCAGTACTGCAAGTGCCAGTGTGACATTTTTCATGCATGCAACATTTTTATGTCACGCTTTCTGGAACTTTTATGCTAATGGCTTTAAATATTTATGTGAGAACTCGTAAAACGGTAGAACTACGTAAAGTGGTTCATATTTCTACTTCCATAAAAATAAAAACGTTGTTTAAAATTATCGTAATATTTTTGATGATTTCGATTATTATATTTTAAATCTGCTCTAAACAAATTTTATATAAAAATAAAGGATGAAATTGAGTCTTAGTGAAGTAAAAAACTCAGTATTTAATATTTATATACATACAGTGTGCTGTATGAACAAAATGCAAATCAGATATTTAACATGCATACATATTAACTAAATATTTTTAAAGGTAATAAACTATATAAACTACTGTCTCTTCTTGAACTAAAATTCAAGATAAACTGTTATACTAAAGTATTGAGAATAAAATTGGTCTCTTTTACATAAAGTTCCATTTACAGAAAGAAGACACACCAACAACACGATTATAATCATTATGGAGCACAACTTGTTTTAAATACCCACTTAATGTATGTATTAGTGAGTCTTAATAAATGGATTATGACCCAGTAGTTATTCAGTCTTAAATAGTTGTCTCAACGTGCTTAACAGTAATAAAATATTTATAATTACTAATAATATAAGGCAACTATATAATTTGTCTAAAAATAATTACATAAAAAACTCTAAAATTTATCATCAAATGTATCGTTCTTATATATATATCACCCATATATGCCGGCCCTGTTATATACAATGCCTACAAATCTTATTATAAACCGATTATTTTGAGTATCGGGTACATAAGATATCACCCAATCAGATCATTAGAAGCATCAGATCATTATGAACGCTTGGGGCTGTTATTGAGAGGGTGCTAAGATTTGAAAGAAAGCTGAAAAACGAATAATTATTGATTCCTTACCAGATAAAATTAAAAGTATTTCTCAACTCTTAAAGATCAAGCTAGATCAGTCATGTCTGTAGTCGGAATGAAGTTTTAAATAATGCAACCATCCCACATTCATAAAACATTCATGAAAAAATTCATGAAAAATAAAACAAAAAAATTTATTGTTTGATTAAGTGTGACTTAGGTCGGCGAAAATCCTCGTTGTAAACCCTCCCCGTGGGTGCTGACCGGGCAATGGGCATCATCCATTTTTTGGCAATTCGGGTCATGAAGCTCTCGGATGTTGTAGCTGAGGAACATGATGCGGCTTGTCAAGGACTGTGATGTGTCTAGCTAAGATGAAGGAAGAGTCTCATGTGTAGTGGTCGTGGTATCAACAGGGTCAGTGCAGGTGAGCCCCTTCCCTAGTCATAACTTTGAGGTGTCTGGCAGTAGACAAAAAATGCAAAATGGTAGGTTTTTCCATAAAAAACCAAATGGAGTTGAAGAATGAAGAAAATCGGGCTGGGATATCAGCCCAAACGTCGGTGGGAGGCGCAGTTGCTACCACCGGCGGGCGCGGTGATTTTATAAGCCGCGTCGCCAGTGACTGCACCTCTGCTGGGATCGGAGCAGGTTCCAGTAGTTGTACTACTACTGCCAAACAACAGCGCAGTGATGCCAAAGTTCCTGTAGACTTGGGTCACAAAGGCGCAATTCCAAAAAACAAAAATTCAATGCAACGCAGTGATGCCATAGTCCCTGTAGACTCGGATCACGAGAGCGTTGCTAGCGTCAACACAATTGAGGAGGAAGCTCTTCTTCGTTCTCCGGGGGAAGCTGCTAAGGCCATTCGTAGGCCTAGGGCTGAACCAAATAAGGAGGGGTTGAAAGCCAAATCCAGATATAAGGCCGCGATAAAACTCTGTGCTCGCCTCGGAGACCGGAATGATCTGTCGAAGGAAGAGAAAGACAGGCTAGTCTGGGCGAAAGAGGAGATAGAGAAAGGTCGAGCCTTTTTCGCAGGTAAAAGGTGGTGTGAACCCTCGGATTCCAAATTTGCAAATCGAATCGAGGAAGATATGGCATGTAAAAGGCAGCGCTCAACGGAAAGCGAAGGTCCTTCTGGAAAGAGGCAAAAGCGTAAAGATGAGGCTGTCCCTCAACATAAAACTGCTACAAAAAGGACGAAAGCCGATACTACTAAAAGGCCGGAAGCGTCCACATTTAAAGCAGCAACAACAACAAAAAAGACGAAAGCCAGTGATCCAAAAGAACAGGAAGCGTCTACATCTAAACTAACAATGGCGGAGATAGTGGCCAAGCGACGCTTGATTGTGGCACTTATCGACCGCAGTGATCCACAGGGTCAAATGGTAGAAACTAGGTGGAAAATAGTGGAAATGAAGCTATTAGATGCTATGTTCGCCAAAATGAGCGCGGAACCAGAAGCTCCAATGCCATCATTCGACGGGGCCGGCTGGTTCAACGGAGTGAAATTACTGAAGTGTAAAGACGACTCTACCCTGAACTGGTTAAGGGAGGCAGCTAAAACGCTCCAAGGCCTATGGGAAGGGGCATCTTTGGAAGTTGTGGACAGGAAAGATATCCCGTCTTTGCCCAAAGCGAAGGTTCTTATACCTCGAGTGGTGAAACCAGAGGATGCTCTTCGTCTCTTACAACGACAGAATCCGGATGTGCCAACAAGCGATTGGAAGGTGTTAAAGGTCCTCAAGCCAGCTAAAGAAGGCGAGGGACAAAACTACATCCTATTAATCAACAAAATGGCCGAGGACATTCTGTATTCACGATACGGGAAGATGTCGTGGGGAGTAGGGAGCGTGTACCTTCGCCTCAAAAAACGACACCCAACCGATAGGAATTCTAATACCCTCGCTGCGGAAGAAATCGAGGAGGATCTCGGTATTGAAGAAATCCTAAGCTCGTCCCTCAATCTTCGCGAAGGAGAGGAACCGGGTGTGATGAGTGCTGAAACCAACCCCGGGGAAGAATCGGAAGCTCATGCTAAAGATTCTACAAATAAACCTCCACCGAAGTAAAATTGCCTCAGCTGAGCTCCTCCTTAATCTAGAAGAGGGCGGCTACGATGTGGCTTTAATTCAGGAACCATGGCTGGCCTCGGGCAACCTGGTCTCTGGGTTAAATTCACGAAACTATAACACATTCATTTCACATGGGGTAACAAGGGTAAGAACTGTTATACTAGTAAAGAAAGGTATTAATTCTTATATTGTAAACTCTCTCTCTACAGAAGATCTAACGGTAGTGGCGGTTGACGGCGATAGGAACATACTTCTCGCGTCTTGCTACATGCCACATGAGGAAGAAATACCATCAGAAGAACTCCAAAGGCTGGTAGATTTAGCTGGCGAAGGAGAGCAAAGTCTGATAATCGGTACTGACGCCAACGCACATCATACGCTTTGGGGAAACACTGACATCAATGACAGAGGTGAGTCTCTTTTTAATTACATAATACAAAGTAGGCTTAGTGTAGCTAACAGAGGAGAGGAACCGACCTATGTTGGACCGACCTCCAGAAACGTTCTAGATATAACACTCTTCACGGAAGATAATGTACAGGTGATAGAATGGAAGGTTCTTAACGAACCATCATTTTCAGATCACAAATATATTAGTTTCCAAATAGATTTTCAGTACCTTAAAAGCAGAAAAGTTGTAAGAAATCCCAAACAAACGAATTGGGACCTTTATCGAAAAATTCTGAAACAGAGACTGAAAAAAATTACGACAATTGATTCTTACGTGGATCTGGAAGCTAGCTTGACCAACTTACCAGAGCCCTAACTATAGCGTACCATATCGCGTGCCCGCCAATGCGTACTAAACGTAGATCTCAACCTCCTTGGTGGAATAAGGAATTGGGATCAAAAAGACGCTACGTTCGCGAAATCTTCAAGCTGGCTCAGCTAGCAGAAAGTGAAGTCATCTGGGAAGAGTACAGAGATATTCTTAAGCAATACAAAAAAGACATTCGAAATGCGAAAAGAAACTCCTGGAAGGATTTTTGCGCAGGTATAGAAAAGACGGTGGAGGTAGCTAGGCTAACCTTGTCAGGAAGGAAAACGGCGAATGGACAAAAACTAACACTGAATCACTTGTAGATCTTACTAATACTCACTTTCCTGGCTGTGCAATTGTGAGCAATACCGAACCGGTCAGGAATATGGTAGGCTCCGCAGGAAAAAATATTGTTACTCACATGAGGCTGGAATGGGCAATCAAATCATTCGCTTCATACAAATCTCCTGGACTTGATGGTATTTATCCAGCTATGATACAAAAGGCTTCGGACCTAATAAAAACATGGCTGATAAATATCTTTAGAGGATGCTTGAAGCATAATTACGTACCTGTAAACTGGCGAGTGGCAAGAGTCATTTTTATTCCGAAAGCAGGAAAAAATGGTCACCTTTACTCTAGAGATTATAGGCCAATTAGTCTTACCTCTTTTATTCTCAAAATTTTTGAAAAAATACTAGCAGCACATATAGGAGACCAATTAGCTCCTGAAGTTCTGTCAAGAGCACAACACGCCTATACTAAGGGCAGATCCACGGAGACTGCTCTCCATACACTTGTCTCTAATATTGAAAAGGCCTTAGAATACAAAGAATACGCTCTAGGAGTTTTTCTGGATATTGCGGGAGCTTTCAATAATGTATCAACGCAAGCTATTTTAAATAGC
>NC_051847.1:137204600-137210035 GCF_002237135.1 Teleopsis dalmanni | reverse complement strand
AATAAATAAATAAATAAAAGTATAGAAAGACCAGACAAATACATCGGATTCAGATGGATCATTTATGTCTATATATAGTACTCATATAAAAGTTTAAGTTCTTTTCATCATTCACATATAATAATAAACTAATATTGTTAGCTTGGCTATTCATTTCTTACTTAATGTATTATATTTTTAGTTTTAAACAATAAACAATATAAACAAAAGTTAGAATGAGTTTTAATATTATAAATGCTTGACTTTAATTTAGGTTTGAGGTTATTTAGTTATTGCAACTATGTTCTATTTAATATAAGCCCATTCTAGATTACTCGTAATGGTGTTAGGACAGTAGAACTAATCAGTTTATTACTTCATAATTGATTTTAATTAATTGAAATAATATTCAATTGCCTAGACTTGTCTTCAATAAATTTATTTCATTCGCTTATTGCGTAGTGGAAACCGGTATGGGAACATAGAATGTAGCCCGTACCAATATTCCAGAATATTCAAAAGAATAATCAAAAAATTGAATATTTCATGAGGTGTTGAGAAACAGCTTAAAAGCACATCAGATATAGACGTATTATTATGAACTTACACGTAAAACATTCATATGGGAAACATTCATGTTCCCCGAAGATGACTTTAGAAGCACGGTCCTAATAACTATAATTACAAATCATTCTGAAACTGAATGTCAACTTTTTTGTGAGCTATTTAAATAAATTTTTTGAATAAATAGAACTAACGAATTGTTTATATAAAAAGAAAAGTTAATTTAATCGAGTTATTTTAAAAAATCTGAAAAAATCCTAAAATAATATTTTTAAAAGTTAATAAAAATCAAATGATTAAATAAACAATACTTCAAATCTTTTATAAAATCCATAAACATTGTTGTCATAAACATAGTTATGAAATAAACTAGTCTACTCTAAACATATAGCTATATTTATAAAGTCAGCAAATTAGTTTAGAAGTAATTTATATGTTATCAGTTTTTCTCATCTATTATAATGTACATATTAGCTTTTATATGAAAATAATTGAGTTGATATTAGAATTCAGTAATATGTTCGATAAATATATTACAACTCAACGTTAAGCTAAATTATACATTAGATATATAATTTCCATATAAATCTAGGGTTATGTCTAGCTGATACTCATAGTTTTATGAAATAAACATATTAAAAATTAAACTGAAAAATTTATATTATACATTATATTATAATTGAATACTTTTACTTATCCAAAATATCTCTAGCTATTATGCCATATCTTGATTTTTATATGAATTTTATTTATTTTGAAATGTATAATACTGTATTTTTTGTTATTTGTTAAAAATAAACAAATTCTTAACTTATAAATGCATTAATTAATTAAAAAATCTGTCAATAAAAATTTAAATTTGAAAAAACAGCCCCAATTTTCTATAATTTAATTATTCTCTTCTGTTAAAATTTAGTAACTATATAACTAAGTTGTCAAAAAGAAAAAATATATTTATAACTACTTACTATTTAAATATATATTGTGCCACTTCTTGAAAACGTCTGGGCTCATATATTAAATAAATAGGCGTTTACAAGAGGTTTTTATAACACAATAAAATTAATATTACATTTCCAAAAACTTTTCAACAGGAGACATGGAAAAATTTTTGAAAATACATTCATTTAAAATAACAAATTTTTTATATTAATATGTAATTAATTTTACGTAAAATGAATATTAAACAAACATTTTAAATTTTGCTTATATAAACGTAATTAAAAAATTAATTATTTTATAACTATTTTTGAAATGATATAATTTAACGTCTTCTTTTTTATAGGTAAATTGCTTCCCACATTAATATATATAATTTTTTTTTATTATTTCACAAAATTATTACTAGTTTTTAAATTAAATTTATATGCAGCTATAATTGAATAATAATTATTTTATTATTATTAATTTATGTTATATAATTACTTTCATTTATGTAATAAAATGTAATTCAACAATTAAAAATTTATTTATTGCATTTATGTTGTTTAATTTAACCAATGAAAATTTCAAATTTAGCACAAAATCAAGGTACTTTTGGACTAAATTTTAAAAAATTTTAAGTTAATAACTAATTTATATTTTATTATACCACATAATTTAAAAAATTTTTCTTAATTACCACATAAAATGACACATTAAACAGACTTTTCTTCATAATTTTTTTTTCTAATGATAATATTTAGTAATATTTTATTTTCTTTCAAGTGTATTTAAGTATTTATAAATTGCCAAAAAATGTTGTTCGACTTCGAGTTTAGTTTTAGTAAATAAATATTTTTTTATGTGTATACATAATATAGTATACATATACATATATAGTAAGAGATTTTTTTAATAAATTTAAAATTAAATTGCTTATAAATTTAGAATTTTTTTGTTGGAATATATTTTATTTTGGTTTTATATAATTAAAATTTTCGTCTTTAGTTTTTAAATAAGCGTAGGAAAAAGTTTAAGAAGTAATTTAATGAATTCTTTTTTATAAAATTGTGTAGAAATATTTAAAAAATATTTTTTTTATTTTAATATTTCAATGCTGTATGTGCTTCTGTAAGTTTTTTACTACATTTAAATTCGTTTTTAATGACATTGTTTCATTAATAAAACAAAAAATATTCACTTGGATTTCTAATCTTTAAGATTTTTTCTTAAATCCTAATTAAGATTTTATTATTTAAGTTTGTCTTTAATTGTTTAACTACAAAATTAGGTCTTCAACAAAAAAAAAACTTAGTTTAAAAAATTGTCGTAATAAATTGAAAATATTTTCGTTATTCTTAGTTACTTTTCATTAGCACACTAACCTACGTCTAAAACTATAAAAAAAACCGCCCCATTACATTCTTTCTTAACTGATATAGCTCTCTTTAGTACAGCTTTTGAATTCTGCTTAATTAACCTTAATTATGATTGTTTTATGCATTTTTTTCAATTAAATTATAAGTAATAATTTAATAAAACACTTGTTAATTGTTAATTTTTTTTTTACACTTAATTCTCGCCTAAATCTTTAATAGCCTGTAATATGCGTTTAACATGTCCTACCTTAATGACGCCCAGATCTTTTAAGTCTCTACGACCCAAAGTTAAAAGTTCTTTACCACGTATGTCATTTTTAAGAAAACTGTCCACGTATTCAGATAGCTGCATTGTCTCCAGCCAAGTGACGACTTCATTAACACTCCAATTGCTGACAGCTTCACGTGTATTGGTGAGCGGTGGTTTGAATTGCTGCTGACCTGCGGTGGAACCAGAACGCAGGCGCACCCAAAATGGACGAGACTTGCGTCGGCCATCACCCTAAGGGAAATTTGAATATTTTTTAAATAAACTTAAAAAAAAATTAAATTTTTTACCTCTTCATTTGGTGCTAAAACATTGAAATAAGCACGTATCTTGCCGTCAATACATTTTTGCACTGAACATTTTTTTAACTCCATTTCCATATTTGCTAGTGCAGCACTTAACTTTGTCTCGAGATCTTCACGCAATATTAAACTATGCCCACGATCTCGTAACAAAGTGCAAGCATCATCGTAGAGTTGCCTCGAAGAGTCAATAACTTCCACAAGCTTTGTTCTCAAAGTAGGACCCTCTAATAGTTTACCATTTGGGTGTATTGATTCCAAAGCCTCGGAAGCTCTACAGGCAACTGCATACAAATCATGTTGCAATGATGGATGTGAAATTATTAAGAATTTCACCCACTTCACTAGCGAACTGACGGCTTCTATAAAATTGAGCAATACATAACATTCACGTTCCGATATAACTTCATCGGTGGAAATTGCATGTTCCGAAGCAGTGGAAGATTGTTCACGCTGTATAGAAATACTATGTTGTCGTTGTTTCTCCTGCCAAGTCTTTAGTGATACTTCCAAATGGCGATTACGACATAACATTTGCACACGATTTTTGTGTAAAATACGTATCATACCAGGCGGCTGTAACCAAGCTTCACCATCTACTTGTATGGGTATTTCTTCTTCACCGAGTATATTGATTTGTACACTCTGACATTGTGCAATGCGATGATGTTGCAAATTGATTAAACGGGATGCAGCCATTTGTACAGACCCAAATACAGCGACTACTTCCAATATGCGATCATCAAAACTGGGTGATAAAAATATATCATCTTTTTTGGAGGTACCCCAGAAATTAGTGCCACCCATAAAACTAAGTAAAAAGTTACAAAACAAATTTTAAAAATCTATTGAAAGTGTTGAAGTGGAAAAACAAACCTTGGTATGTTAAGTATAACAATGCCCTGCAATGAGGGCAATGGTATACGTTGACCGTCGCATTCCAATTGCACACGTTGCTCTAAGTTCTTACAGGTCTTTTGCAATAATTGCTTAGAACCTAAGACGCCATACCACATGTAGTTCTTGGCACGAGATCGACACTTTTCTGGATGTTCTTCACGCTTGTTATGAAAATCGAGTGATATCTTTGCATCAATACCAATGCCAAAATAATTATTCATAACGCACTTTTCGTGATATCCAGCAAGTAGGGTTTCATCGGGATCCATAAGTGGACTAACAGCGGCACAAAGAGTATCTGCATTTGCCAATAAACATTTCGATATAAATCCAGTTCCATTTGTAAGATCTATAGTAAGTTTAAAAATTAAATTGATAGTAATATAATGGTAATATTAAAACTCAATTCAATATATTATAACACATTATACCTATATTTTGTAATAAATAATTTAAGACTTACTTGGCCAATTTGGTAAGCGTACTAGTGGATTTATAATCGGTAATTTTTTGTTTGTTTCTTCGGTTGGGGTTTTTTCTTTATCCTTATTTTTATCGTCTTTTTCTCCACCGCCAAAATGATCAAAGCCAAATAATGTCGAGCCCATAAAAAGACTTGTTCTAGAACCCTTAAAGCTTTGTAGATTAGGCAACGCTTCATTTGGCTGTAATTAAAGAGTTAAGAAATCAATTGTTTTCAGAAATTAAATATTATATATATAAAAAAGAAACTTTTAGCTAAGTACAGTAGAGGAAAACATTTGTTATTTACTATAGAGTGTGAAAAGCATTTTTTACAATAACATAACGCTTTGAAAAATATAGTTTAGGCAAGGGAAGCGCACAGAAAAATAGAAATAATACTAATAGGCACTACAATAACTAAGTATACGAGTAGTTTATAGTTGTAGCAGAGTGGCTTCAGGTTTACGAGTTCCATTGTAAGTTTGATTATTTGTACAATATTTTAGTTGGGTTAGTTCTTAGACAAACTAATAATATGAAAGTGGTTTGTTTTTACAAGTTTAATGGAGCACAAGTACTAGAAATTACTTTGGAAATATTAGGGCCATCAAATTGGTAGTATATATTTTACGACAGCACGACATCTTTGTTGTTAGT
>NC_051847.1:137183065-137204500 GCF_002237135.1 Teleopsis dalmanni | reverse complement strand
ATAAATTTTTCCGCATATTGCAGCATTTTTTCTTTATTTTTCTTTTGTAATTACAAGATTATCTCAAATTTCATTTGGGTATCAACAAATGATTTATGTAAAATCAGAAAAATATTAGAAATCACAATAAACATGAAGCCTAGCTCAAGTGGCTGCATTGGCAAGCGGACAGTAGCTTCGGTGTTCAAATGGCAGTTGTCATTAAAATCGTTTATTTTCTCAACAATAAAAAATAAATAAATAAAATTATTGTTGTAAACGAAATAAAAAATACAAATTTAAAGGAAAAAATAAACTCTTTTGCAATTGCAACTTAACCGACACAACAACAAACAGTAAATCGTTTCAAGCAACTCTCGACTTTTTCGGTTAATTGACTAACTTGGCCTAATCTTCAGTTGAACTTAACCTTTGTTGTTATTTTCTACGAAGTGCTCTGTCATTTCCATGTGCAGCTTGAACCGGGCTTGAGGTGAGTACTTTTTGTCAATGTTTTCTGTTTTCTGTTTTCTTATTAGTTTTAATGAGAAATAATTTGAAAAATGTTTAATGTTTATTTATAAGTACGTGCAGTTATCTGTACATTGGCGATACATAAACCTTTCGAGTGATAAAAACGTTTAAGCCACTTTTCTGAACAGATTTAAATGCCACTCAAAATTTTATTTTCTCCGTTTTTGTTAAATGTTGGAAACATCAAAAAAATAAATAAAAATAAAAAATAAATAATAAAAACCCCGGACATGAATAAAAACATTTAAATTGCAACCGATTTCAAAAATTAATGGGTGGATTTAATTGGTTTGCATTTTAACAGATATATAACTAAAGGCATAAAGATATTTTTGATATCTGCATTTCATTTTCAGTAAGTATATATATCTGCAATTGAATCAAGTGGTTCCAATAGTTGGAACAATTTAGATATTTATTTTGCATGAATAATTTGAATATAAATTTAATATTACAATAAGTGGTTTCGCTAATAGTTATAGTAAAAATCTATTAATTTACAGTTATTTTTTTTTTGTTTACTATTGTTAAAGTGTATTCGAAGCTACACTGTTAGATATAAAACTACTAACACCACAATTTACAGAAAAACCGGAATAAAAATCCTTGATATTAGATTTCTTCTTTATATGCAAACTATATGAGAATTATATTTCAATCTTTTTTTAAATACACCAAGCAAGTCATATAACCCACATAAAACCTCATATATTCCTCATATATATACTTTATATATATACTATTTTAAATATTTGAGGTGAAATATATATCCGAACAGTTCAAAGTTTTGAACTATTTACTCATATTGAAAGATTTAAACTTTTGTCTATTTTTTTATCATAAAAGTATAGATTAAGCGTTAAGTCTCAAAAACTTATTAATTTTTTAAAATCCATCTGCTAAAATCAATGTAGAACTATTTTCTGTTTGCTCAAATGATGAAAAAACTTGGAATAATGCTATACCTTCTGCTCTTATCATAGGGTAATAATAATTGTTTGTGATACCACAGATAAACGATAGGTATTTATACGCCAGTCTATGAAAGCCACCAGAAATGGTATAAAGATCGAAGTTGGGAGCGCACGAATATTGATGAATAAGGGACAGCTCGCATATTAAAGTAAAAGTGAATCACTCAGACAAATCTTGTAGTTGTTAAAACAAATCTTTTTCGATTTATTCAAAAAGAAAATGAAAACGGAAATCTAGGTATATAATACAATATCCAATTATGATCTATGATTCCAATTCAATCAAATATCCATTTTTTTTCTTGTAATTATAAAAAGTAGACGTTGTACAATTTTATAATGATATATTGATTTAATTCTATTAAATATATATTACTATTTTTGGTCAAAAAAAAACGAAAAAAAAAAGAATAAAATATATATATAATACCCATATAGATATGGCAAAGGCATCCCTCCTTAGCAGATCAGACTTAAGATTGCTGGTGGGATATTCACCGAGTCACCATGGACTGCGTTATCACCTTAATCAAATGGGTCTGTCCGAGGAGACGAAGTGTCGACTCTGCTTAGAAGCAGACGAGACTACCAGTCACATTCTCTGTGACTGCCCAGCCTTGATCTGGGCAAGAAGGAGGTCACTGGGAGGAGAGCTGCTTTCCCCTTCTGACATTAGGAGGTTCTCAGTGGACGACATTCTGGCCTTCATTCGGAAGGTGGAATGTCTTCTGTTTGGTTAGGGTCAGTTGCAGCACAAAAGATTAATCTGGTCGCAGTGCTCTGCTCCGTTGGGAGCTTGTACCCCGTTTATTTCTATTCTATTCTATTCTATTATTTAACCAAATGTTTGAAAAATGTAACTTTTTTAAGTTAAAAGTCGGATGATTTGTTTCCTTCATTATCGCTAGATTTTTGATATTTTTTTTATTAATTATTAAAAAGCAATTGTTCTCTGTTTATTATATTACTACATTTATATAAGTACTTTTTTCCTATTGTAGATTTTATTTATAACAAAGTACAAATATACGAACACTATTTTTTGATACAAATAGTTAATTGTGAGTTTCTCCCTTAATTTGGTGCTAATTTTATGATTTGTTAACTATTAAATTCTTATTAATCAAGTAAACAAAAGCCACAAATTTCAGTTAATGACACTTTAAGTGCATAGCCCTCATCTTTTCAAAACACGAACTCCTAATGCCGCATTCATGAGAACTGCTAATGCCTAACTGTGCATTTGACCAAAGATAGTGGCCACAAACATAATTAATACCCTTAAGTGGTGCGCTGACAATGAGCACTCGACACCCTTTTAATTCGTTTAATTTTTGGTTTGCCTAACAAGATACTAAAATGCACTTTTGACTGCACAACATGAACTTTGAATTAAATGATTAAATTAAAGAAAAAACTCTGATCAATCTAGCATCGCAGCGCATAGTAGTCGGACATCGTAGAGCAACTACAGGAGGAGTAAAATGAACGTATATCACAAACAAAAGACATTAACGAGACGAGGACTCACCATAAATGACCAACAATTATAGAAATATTAGAAATTCAGCATTGCTCATGCCGCACATGCGTGCACACGCATGCACGCACGTTACTGCCTTTTAGTCATTAATGTGCCATCACCATCAACATCGCCATCACCATCACCATAACCATTACCATCAGCTTCAACATTTGATGATAATTTAGAAAATTTTATTTAGTTTATTTTATTTTTACAAAATTTAATAAGAGGGGTTAGAGGGTATTTCATCTGCAAATGCATAGCACATATTTTCAGTTGACGAGTCCTACTTATTACTGAAGTTATAGTAGCAATTGTCTATCTCTGTTAATTTCAAAGCTACTGCAAGAAAATATTTATCTTGAATAAATTTTTTTAGATATAGAAAATATAGAAATTTAGATTATTTCTATGTGTATTGGTATAAACAATTCTATTTTAAATATTAAAATTATTCCCGTAACGGGAATAGGGGTATTCCCGTATACCCCGTATACATACGTGCAAAGGTACGCGGAGCTAATTATGAACTGCACAAATTCCCGCTTGATATGGGGGAATGCCCGTGTTATACGGAGAACTGGAATCGCGTGATCTCCGCTCGAAAACTTTATATGGTTGCTGGCTTTTTGACTTGGAAAACCTAGCTCCAGGTGTTATGTATGGAATTTCATGCCAACCAAGCCAATGTGAACTTTTCATAATGTTATATAATATGTATAAGAAGTGTATTTGTATATAGAGAAATATACAAGAAGTGATTTTTGGAGATGAAAAAAATTCGAGATGATTACAAATCATATATTTTATAAGCTATACATTGCAATACAAGAGTACAATAAGAATTTATGTTGCCAGCAGGTCATTGCGGCCAGAAGGTATTGTGAAGTGTCTTGAAAAAATTAACCGAGGATCACATCCTCTTTTAACCTCTGCAAGTTAAAATGTCCCATTAAGTATCCAGGAGGTTAACATATTCCGTCAAATAACTTGCAAGTTGAAATGCTCCACCAGGTAGGATACCTGCATGCAACCTTAACACTGTTCTACTGAAGAATCACTTCCATTTGTATTCCTAAGGACAAACTAGCTATAACCAAAGTAAAATGTATAAAAAACATACTGTGTATTGCAGATGATAGTTGAAAAATTTGAACTTTAAATTTCTTCTTAAAATACAATATTTAATTTATTTATTAAAATATACATTTTTTATAAAAATATTGTATATTTTTTATGTATTTATTTCTAATATTTTTATTTTCATTTTAATAAAAAAAAATGTAAAAGTAATAATATTTAATATAATAGTTGATCACTAGCTACTAGATCTTCAAGTCAATATTATTTATTTATATTTTTTTGCACATCAAGAAATTTTTTTTTCTCAGTAATGCATTCCCTTTTCCAAAATCTACTTCACTTCAAAAATATTTGCGGCTTACTTTTTGACCCAGCTGGCATCATTGAAGCCGGTAATAAGCGGTTGCATCTAACGTACAACGAAACCAGCTAAATTACAAAACCAAACTTAATTTTAGTTGAAAATGCCTGTTGAAGAAATAAAAAATAAAAAATAAATAAGTAAATAAATTAAAAAATTTTAAAATTACATATAAAAATGCCATAATGTTCTGTACAGTAACTTGTATAACAATATAATAAACATTAGCAACAACAACAGCAACAATAAAGAATTTGCGGTCGATTTCTGCTTTCTACGTGCCACTTAAGATACTTGGACCGAGCCTGACTGCTTCAGTCTGCACCAAATCCACAACAATTCAGATAAATTTACTGCTGCACTGCAATCTTAAACGTTTGCATCTTAGCCAAAGTAACTGCCTACTCCTCCTTTTGTTTACTATCTGCGCTCATTATGGCTATGTACTTACTTCAACACTCCACACTTCTATTGGAATAGATTGGCCTGGATTGGCGTAGCTTTCCTTGGCTGGTTGGTCTGCTCTATCTATTATATTTAAGGCATGTGCGTGAGATATGCATTATTTATCTCTTGAAAAACTTTGTTCATTTTGCCAATTTACGAATTTTCTTCATTCTTAACAATTTTTATCATTTCTCGTCATTTCCTGGTTATAGACACAATAGCAGTTGCTTTGGGCAATTTCGAAACGCCTGTGAAATTATGAATGAATCAATAAGTATTTTTTAGTTTTTATTTATGTACTTCATTTATAAATGTTTCCAATATTTCGTTGTAAAAATCTTCATGAATTCAGTATCAAGAAATAATTGACTATGATTTGAAGTTTTTCTTTTTAAATAAATTTTACATCGTCAATATTATTCCATTTTGGTAAATATTTTTTTTATTAAATTTAATAATTTCACTAATTAAGTTAAAGAGTTTTAAATTATACATATATTATATGATATACTATATATTTTAAATTGTTTTCTATATAGTCACAAACATTTATAGCTTAAAATTCTCAACATCATTTACTTGGCTTAGTCAAACAGTTAAAATATCGTCTTTACAAAGAGAACTTGTAAACATTTACATATTTTTATGTTTAAAATAAAAATAAACCCCTTCAACATAGTAACGCTTTCAGACAGTACTCAACTTATTGCAAATTAAAAATAAACATAGAGTCGGCTAACAGCACTAAAGAATGCAAGAAAATAATATGTCATAGTAGGAGTCATAATAGGAGCTAATAGTACTTAAAAAAGAAAGAAACAAAGAAAGTATAAAGTAACACCACTAAAGAAATCAGCAAAATAAAAACATATAAACAAAATTTTCTGTAGAAACTATCGTATAAGTAGATTCAAAATACAAAAAACAACAAAAAAAAATATATTTATATTATGTTTTATATGTATATATAAAATCTAATCTTATATATCTTCTAACAAATCTAACGAGGAATCAAAATACACTCATTCTTTATTATATAGAAATTCTCGAATATATTAATTATGTGATGAACAGTTTGTACTGACATCTTACAACTCATTAACCAACTAAAACTTCTTAAGTTGTGGTCTTCTTCGTATTCCAATCGACTTCTTTGTATATGTAGAAATAGATTCACAAATACAATATGAGTTAAGTGTTCCAATAAAACAGTATTTTGTATACATGTAACTATATACTATGTATTCTACTTTTCGAATAAATATCATGGAGAGATTTCTTATTGTAGATAAGTATCAGAATTTCAGCTCCGACATTATTCTCTTAGCTCAATAGTCACAAAGAATGTGACCAAAAGTTTAGAGAACTTAGAGATAAGGACGACATTTTGTCACATTAGAGGGACTCGTTCTGTATGTAATTGTTATATGTAAATTAAAAGAAGTGTTGTTATAAATATACAATATTTATAATCTTACAACATATCATACATCTAATATCTGAACCTAATTTAGTTTAGATTTAATAATCTTATTTTCTTCTCACCACCATTTTTCTCTTTTTCTCATACCTATTAACAAGTAAAAACTAAACTTATATAGTATGTTTAATATGTTTCTAGACTGCTGATATGTTTCTAGACGTATAGGCTACCACGAAAGGACTACAATAACAATATATTTCCATATAGTATTTATTTTAGTTTTATTCTAGTCTTCGTCACCTTAAAAAATGTTCCTCTTTATAAATATTTAGAAAAATAACTTTAGCACTCATCTGTAATAAAATATAGTCATATATAACACGTAAATTATTTTGAATTTATTCATTTTTATTCTTTCTTAAATTTAAATTTACTTAAATGAATATTTATCAGTATCACAATTTTGTACTTTTTTTTAACATATTGAAATGTTAAAATTCTACTCAATATACATAAATACCGATTTTAATAAATTTATTCAAATAAGATGTATTATGTGCGTTCCCCTGCATAGCTTATAAACGATAAAACAGAAGGGAAGTTACTCTTGTTACTAATAAATTTGTATGCTAATGACGGAAGTATAAGTAATATAGTTAAAGGAAAACTAAAAAGATAATAAAAAGACCCCTCATTTTATTGGTATACAGAAATTTGCATTGATTATCTATTAACTACTATTGTACTCGTATCTATGAGAAACGCATGAACACATTCTGATATCTTTTGAACTCTAAATTATGCTTCATAAATCCATTCCTGCTGCCAATCAATCGTTTTGATTTTCAATTTCAGTTGCATTTACTGCAAATTACTTAAAGGTCGACCGGTTAGGCGCTCAGCACGTTTTAAGGTTGTTGATTCTTGGACTTTGAAATTGACATAAATGCAGCTACCCATACTTAAGACGGCATTATGCCCCCTTAATCATAAGTGTCAGTTAAAATTGCGACCACAAAAATAAATCACATCAATGATCAATTCCCATATGGAAAACAATTTTCAATTTTCACAGTTTGTATCGACCCAACACACTATAAACTTATGAAATCAATTGCTGTGTATCTGCAGAAATTTGCATGTGCAGATTTGACGGGGGCTGCGACCCCACTTGATACCAATGATAATGTTTGCTTGCCAGTGTTTGTGTTACAGATACTTTTATTTTGCTTATACTCTGACCACTTTAATTCGTTTACTTGATCTTATGTTCATTATTGCGATTTCCTTTTCAACCTTTAACTACCAAATCAAAAGATATACAAAAAACAATCTTTTTGATTATTTTGTGTGTTTAACCGCAATTCACATTAAAATGCACACAATCGACGAAATTGCAATTTGGCAGATTTACACCTTTTGAGTTGTTTAGATTCCAATTTTCATGGTTAATAAAAATGGAGGTGATCGTATGCTACACTAAATTTATTTATTATATTGATATTGAGATAATAGGCAGTTAAGACTTTTTTCGTATCTACAAATAATAAATTTTTAAAACATTTATAGTTCATCAACTTTTTCCAAAATAAAACAAGAATGGTTTTATATTTTATTTAAAATTGTTGAAAAAAATCTTTATTTCTGACAAATTATTCATCTGAATATATCTAAAAGTCCTACTTCAATGAATAGTCTCACTAGTCTTGAGACTAACCAGTCTCAGGCCAATTTTACAATGCACCTTTAGATGAAGTAACAATTAAGAGGTCGATATTGGACATCAAAGTTTCACTTAAAATTGAAATAAGTCTCACTTAACATTGGTGATATTTTAGATAATTTTTGTTTTTCGTTTCAATACAATTTTTATAATAAATATTACTACGATTTTTTCGACCGCCTTCTATTATTCTTTAGCTAAAACCGTCTATTTCTTTAATTTAGAAAACAGTAGTTTTGCCTTTTAAAAGCTTTAGCACTGTTCTCATCTATGGCAGCAAATAATATTGTAAAATAATATATTTTCAAATTAATACTATGTATCAAAATCCTGCAGTTAAGATTTATCTATCAAAATCTACTATTTCACCATAAAAGATGTATGTCATAAAATGTTTCCCTGATTAAAAGTAACAGTTTAGCTCTTGATCCATTCCGATTACTTTTTGTAAAGGTTAGAAAAGTCTCGTAGTTAAAGCTCACTATGACAGATACTCTTGGAGTCAGATATATTACATATTTGTATAAAAAATTTGAACGCGGGTTATTCAGTCTTTACCATCTACTACAATATGCTTCAAATTCGATATTATTCTGTTTTAGTATTATGGCTTCTCTGTCTTTAATTTATATTGTTACGACATAGACCCTTTTTATACTACTTTATCGTATACCACTATTTGTTATTTATAACCGTTAGTGATGCTTTATATGTTTGCAATAAAGATGGCTTTCGTACTTCATTTACGTATGTGATCCAATTTTTATTATCTATAATTGTTCGATATTGTTCAATTTAAGTACTATAATATAGAGATGTAAATATAATCTATTAATATAACTCTTAACAGTATTTCACTCTAATAATTAAAAAAAAGCATTAAGCTACTTTTTGTAACCTGCTTCATGCAAATGACTAAAGTAAAGAGATTAGTATTCTGTTCCTTAATGATATAGTGATTGTTCATATGCAGGTCGAAATTGAAACTTGTACATAATTTAATCGACTCTTTAGGTCATCAGTGGATTCAGAAGTTTCTTAAAAATGTCATGATTGTTCACATTTACTAATATGCAATCAATTATTCATTTGTGAAACAAAATACAACTGAATAGTGTGATTAACCGAATAGAATAATGCCGAATACTTTTTGCCCAACATAATATTATCCTATACAACTTCAACTATTATTTTAAATGAGATGTTTTTCGTCACATAATCTTCTGTGCAGTGTGAATTGTTTGTCTGCAAGACCGTCAGTCATTATGAAGTTAAGGTTTTGTTTAAGGAAATTTTGCACGTATTACCTGGAGAGAACTTTGGCACTTTTATTTGGTATATGATTGGCATTCTTTCTCTTATGCAGGCGCATATAATCATGCAATTTGTTTCATTTGATATTGAAATGCTCTTATGTTAATTTTGATTAGTTTTGTTGGTTTTGTTATATCTTCTTTCCTTTTGAGTTTTGAGTTTTGAGTATCTCAAATTTGAATTTTTAGTGCTAAGTTTTAAAGCATGCATAAATAAAAATGCATAAAATAAACAAATTATCACTGGCCACAGTCATCATTGTTGCGTGATTCAGACACATTAGTTTTGTCTTAATTTGCCGCATTTGGATGCAATTTATGTTTCAGCAGTTGTTGCTGCAACATTCTAAATACGTGCGATAAACAATTTGTAATGTTGCTAATTACACGCATTACTTTGTTAGAGACAAACTGGAAAATTAAATTTTTCTAAAAGATATATTTTCACATTTTGTACAAGGTTTCTTTATTTCATTTAACTGAATGAGTAGAGTATAGTAGGTATGAATACAGACTATTATTCACTATGAAATTATTATTATAATTTTTTAATTAACTATAAAATTTATTTACTGAAAATATTCCAGTAAATTTAATAATCCCTTATTATTATTACTATTATTCACTATGAAATTATTATTATAATTTTTTAATTAACTATAAAATTTATTTACTGAAAATATTCCAGTAAATTTAATAATCCCTTTAATTGATATAAAGTAAAAACAGTATTTCCGTAATCAGTGCAATATATTAAATGTCAAGAACTTTAACATTTTATATAAGATATCACCGTAATACGGCGTTTACATTGGCCGAAAATGGCTCATTTTGGTCAAAAATCGAAAATGAGTATCGAATGGCTCATTCTTGCATATAAAATTTCAAGCACAAAATGAGCAATTTTCTCACATTCTGTATGAATGACGTTCGAATGCATTCCACATATGTTCCAAATGCAAAGGAATCTATTGAACATACCCTAAATGAAAGCTCTTCATGGCATTTTGACAGTTTGTAAAAGCTGTTTTGACATATTTACAAAAAAAGATAAACAAATGTTTAGTAGTTTTATTTCAGTTTGAATTGTTACCATGACAACGAATGAAATACAACGAATGTAAACACTTTCAAATGAGTCATTCAAAATGAGCCATTTTCGGCCAATGTAAACGCCGTATAAGCCTACATTCGTTGTGTTGTTGTTTCAAATGTTATTAAAAGTTTTAATTTTATTTGAAATGAAATGAAACGAAATGAAATTTGTGCTTGAACGAAGCATAAATAGCTTTTTAATTTATCCTGTAGACTGTTTAACTAATGTTGCACATGCGGAAGACACTGACAAATTAGATATGCTATTAGAATTGCACTATCAGATTATCAGTTGTACCGACGATCCATTTAGATCTATTGGCCCATTGTGTTACTGTATAAGGAAAAACTCAGCGACTTAAAACCACCTTGTACCTTTGGCAAAGCTTAAAATGCTATTTAATGGGCGGTCTTGCCATTAACTTAGATCCCCAAAATGGAAGACCTTTAGAGAACTAAGGCGGTTCAGCCCCTGTGCTTGGCAAGGACAAAATAGCTGAGGTGCACTTTCATTGTCCACTCCACAACTACGACAGATATAATTTAAAAAGAGATTTTCTAACATGGTTTTCTAACCTGCAATGACCTGTGAGTAAACCTACAACAAGACTGATATTTCAACAGGTCATCTCAATAAGAGTATGAGATTTCCTTTCAATGTAACGTGGCCAACTTGCATACAGTTCAGCACAGAAGCAAGTCAGTAACAGTTTGTATAATGTCAGCAATAAGCCCAGATTGTAAAGGTGTTCCGAGTGGTTCCCTGAAGCACTTTATCTGATGAATACTTACTGGTAAATTATTTACTTAAAAAAACATTATAGGAGCATAGTAATTAGATTTTCAAAGATAAGAATAATACTGAATAATGATTTTGATGAGAATTATCCAAAGAAGACAATATACCTATTGACAATATATAGTTTAAAAAAAGAATATATAATATCGACCAAAAAAAAACGTCTAATTCTATTACCTAATCCAACATTTAAATATTGATTAGAAAGTTTAAAATAAAAAATAATGATTATAAATCGATTGAAAGTGTGAATGAAATTTTAAAATATTTTTAATTGAATTTTAATGGCCAACTTATTGGACAAATTTTGCGTACTGATGTTTAAGAATATACAATGTATGCTTAATATATTGTTTTAGCGTATGTACGGATAGCAATCTATTCGAATTTAATTATTCGCTCAATGAAATGTCTAATTAAATTGCAATTATATCCAGTAAAGTTCAAAGCGGTAGTAGATTCATTGCATATTCCAAGAATTATTTTTTCTAATTTCGATGATTTATTAAAACAACATGAACAGAACAGTAAGTAATATTGTATTTTGATGAATTATTATTATTAAATGTATTCAGTGTCAAAATGATTTTTTATTGCTTTTTCTATTTTAATTAACACTTTTGAGTATTCGTGCACCAATAAAGTCGCAATTATTCGCAATTATAAATGAAAACTTCCGGCCACCGTTTGATTGTATTTGCGTTGTAGTGAATCTTCGCATCAATTACAATCTCTAAATTAAAAATAATAAGAATCTAGATTCATTTACTGACATCTGTTGCTGATGGTTGTAGTTTCTTTTTATGAATGAAAAAATCTTACAACTTTAAGATACGATAAATTTATTGCGTTTGCCTGCAGTTCGCTGGTGATGCGAAGGGGTCAAACTTGGACCAATGTCAGATGGTATGACAGTGTACGCCCTGCTTTTTGAGTAATTAGTCTCTTATTTGTATGTGGTTTGGTGTGGTTTGATGTTATCGTGTTGATGATGATTATGATTGTAGCAATTGTTTCATCGGAAGTTGCTGATTGCTGCTTACACAAGTTGGTGATTGCTGGTTCTGTGTTGCACTGCACTGGTTCTATGCAAAGTGCCCTTTTGTAATTGACTTCGTTTAAGTAATCTTGTTTTTTTAAGCCTTTTAGGTGCAAGCTGAATTTAAAAGTGCAAATGGTTAATTAAAATCTTCAGCAATTTTACTCTAGACAAGTACCGGATATAAACAGAAATTTTAATTTCGTTTGTAAATTAGGTTTAAAATTAAATCTGCTCGTAGAGTTCTGAAAAAAATAAATACAAAAATAGTTTTGTGTAAAAAGGAAATCAATAATTATGCAGAAAATGTTGAAACCTTGGAATAAAGTATTCTTCAGAATATATATTATTTTATGTTTATGTCATGAAATTCGTTCACTTAATACATTTAAAATACTTAGGAGTTCCACAATTCCACAATCAAAGTCGTAGAACCACTCAGTAAGCTTCAAGCACTCCTCAATGTTCTAACCGTTATCGTTTGTGCTAAGAGTGAATACCATTTGATATCTAATAGTTACCAATAAATCGATATATGACTTATGGTCAGCCAGATTAACTTAACTTAATCTGACTTTATTTAAATTTCACAGTTGTTATTTATTATCGCTGGTATTAACTAAATTATTTGCTATTATATTATTAGTTTAGAGCATTAAAAATTAAAACCTATTTTGATGATAATTCCAAAACAATTTAATGGTACTCATAAACTATTGGACTAGGTTGGACTAGATATAACATACTTCACCAACATAATAATATTTCTTAATGATATTTTAGTAATATATTTCTTCGTTTTGCTTAAGTTTAAGTGGGAGATTTCCATACACAATACTCCCACACAATTTTACTATTGTGAATTACAAACTTGATTTCATTCTTGATTGTGTTCATATTACTATTTAAGCATAATTATGGCTGTCAAACAAATTTATGTAATCAGATGGTTAAAAATAAGATAAGCGATTAAAATCACAATCCAAATTAAGAATACTTGTAGCTGAAGCGCGTTTTTTAAAATTCAAATCACAATATGTTAATGATCTTTATTACAATAAGTTGGATTAATTATGATATAATGTCAGTTTAAAAATTTTGTTGTGCATAAACTGAGTCAAATAATACTACAAATCAAACAACATCGTTTTACAAGACAATGTCTTATTTTATTCAAGCCTTCATTACTTCACACCCGATTAACTTGTACTTACTAATAGGGTTTATTGATGTTAATTTTTTAAATTTGATTTGATACCTAATGTGCCTACCAAATCGGTCTTATAAATTCATATCATTTATAAATTATCCATCAGCTAATGCTTGTGGTTAGATTTGTTTGCAATTGGCCATCTTCCAATAACAAGTTTTCCTTTAGTTGTTGAAGTTGCGTAACCAACCATTTGTCTTTGGAGATGTACAACTTCAGAATTGGCCTGGTACAGTGATAAATTAATTTAACTATCGATTCAATCACATTGTAATCAATATAAATTTTACATGGCTTATGCTAGTCCTATCAAATGTACGGGTGTCCGTCCAACGGTCCAATAGTTCGTATGCTCCATGTTAGTGAAGTTATGTGTGTTTTATATTTGGCAAGAGATTTGCATTTATGTTCGCCTTTATTAAGTTTACATTTCTACTTACACACATTACATGGCATGGCATAGCTTTCATTCCATTGTAAATATGCTTTAATGACCACTGGTCATAGAATCTCATTTTTATTTCGGCGCTGGTTATTGGTGTTGCTTGTAAGCACCACATGTTGTCGGTTGTGCTTATTGTGGTGTGAGCTTTAGTCCTGCTAAATTGCGCACACATTCCTTAACTGCTTGAAAGTATCTTCTTCTTCTAAGTCGTTTTGTGTACGGCACAAAAATTTTCTTTTCGCTTTCTGGACATCCATACGATGTATTTACTAGAAAATAATGACCACTGCTTCCATTGAAAGTAAGAACACATTCCTCTCTTGTATTTCCTCAATGTTTTTGTTGTAGTTTCGTTAGTTAAGAGATTACCTTTCGGCATTTGAAAAATGATATTACAAATTGTAAACATTTGTCAAATTATATTTTGTTCTAATACCTGTTTAAACAAAAGGATTATTATGATGTTGGTGTAAAGTTTTCCTACAACGGAGACAAATTTATTGGCAATTTAAAATGTTTAATACAAACCCAAAGTTGATAATGAAAAAAAGTAACAAACATAAAAAACATTTTGATTTGCAACAGTAAAATGTTTACAAGAAGATTTTTTAAATAATTTTTTATAATTATTTTACTTATTATAACTAATACTTAATGTATTTAGGTATACCTGCATTCAGTTCTGTCTAAATAGCATTCAAATTGGCACTTAAGATACCGAAAAAAAAACATTTTTTCACACTGATTACACTATTGAAAGTAACCATATCAATCTTTAGTGCCTTCAGAGACTATCCAGTTCTGTGAATTGAACTGTTTTTGAACTTGCTCTAGGAACAAATTTTAATATTATAGTTAAGAAGTATAATCTCACGTTATTAGGTTTATTTGGTTGGAGAGGTAGTCTTGTGCCCAAAGCCCACTTCAATTCAAATAATAGCCCATTCGTAGAATGTGTCCATACCAGCTCAATCTTTGGGCTTTTATGTATCGTGTTATAGTTCGGCCTTCGTTCAAGACATTCAATTCGTCGTTATACCGTATACGATATGTGCCGTCTTCTATGCACACCGGGCCAAATATTTTCCTGAGTATTTTTCTTTCAAATCTCAGGAGCAGTTGATTGTCGGATTTAAGGACCCATGTTTCGCAGCCGTAGGTAAGAACCGGTCTAATGAGAGTTTTATATATGCGCAACTTTTGTTCCTTTGATAGTAACGTTGATTTCATAAGCTTAATATGGGGAAAATATGCTCTGTTAGCTGTTTGAATACGATCTTGTATTGCAAGAGTCGCATCTTTACTTGTGCTGAGAACTACGCCTAGATATTTAAACTCGTTTATAGACTTGAAATTGTGACTGCCTATTCTGATGTGACTATCTTGGGGGAATCTTGTCATGTATTTAGTTTTTTCTTCGTTTATTCTGAGGCCTGTTTGCTTTGTAGCTTGCTCTAGTTGTATAAAAACGCTTTGAAGATATTCCTTGTTTCTTGCAATAATGACGATATCGTCAGCATAGGCGCATATTTGTATAGATCTATAAATCTATAATAGATCTATAATATTGTACCACCTTGATCTATTTCGTTGATAGCTGCACGTAGAGTCAGATTGAAAAGGAGCATCGATAGAGAATCACCTTGACGTACGCCAGATTTGGTTCCAAATTTGTCTGAAAGTTCACCATTCCGGATTATTTTAACGTTTGTATGCATTAGAGTCATATTAATTAAGTTAATGTATTTTTGTGATACTATGATAATTAGAGGCCTTTTCCATACTATAACAATAACTTATAATTTTATAATATATAATAATAATATATTTTATTGCCACTTCATTGTAGAGTAGATGTTGTTTATTTCCCTTTGAACCGCAGTAACCTAAGTCAAAGGTGATGTTTAAATACGTGAACTTTTAAGTACTACTAAACTATATACTAATCTATGACATACATATGTATTGTATATCAAATTGAAACTATTATTTTAACCTTGATATTTCTTGCTACCATGAACCCATAAAGTTTTAACGATGAACTCCAATAAAACATATATTATTTATACATAAAGTTTTGTTTTAATATTTGCGCAGTTATTTTTAATTTAATTTTTGTAATAAAAATTTAAAACTCTTTGCAAAATTCAATATATCATAAAATAAACATTTTGCTCATTCCAATCAACAATATAAACAATAAATATTTCTTGAGGACTTCGAAATGTTCAACTGTGAGATTTATGTAAATTTTATACTGATGTCAATTTAGGTTTAACTATTGTCACTTGTCATTTACTTCAAGTGGAGTGCATTCGTTGCGCAAAGTACTTGTATCTTACGAATGTCGAAAACATTTTTCTTTTAATAACCGACGTTAGTTCTTTAGCTTATACGGGTATTTATATACAATAATAAAATCTGTGTTGATGTAAACATTCTGTATTTTTATGCGACAGTGGACACAACAATTCAACAGTCAATCAGCTGTTGAGCGTTAAATTATTGTTTATTTAAAATCCATCTCTGAAATAGGCAAATCTTTGAAATTCAAGCTGCACTCTCTCCGTACAGCAACACAAAAGTCTTCCATATTCGATATTTGCATTTGAACAGGAAAAACATTAAATTAATTTACGAGTTAAAAATCTTAGTTTCGGTCTAACCATATCTAATAAAAACTTTTATATTGTAGAAATATATAGCGCTAACGTAATAGAAAAGAAATATTGAATGAAATATAGATAGCGGCAATTTGCCACACAAACTAAAACATACACCGAAATATATTACAATAGATGGATGGATGGATGCTTCACCTCTAAAATTCGTAAAACGAAAAGTACACAAAAAGTTGTTGGTTCTGTGGTCTGCACAGTAGAATATTTAAAACTTTTCTTCCTAAATCTTCAAGTGAATATTGTTGACTCGAAAACTAAAAAATGCTACTGAAAGACATAAAGCAGTTTTCTTTTCCCAAAAGATATAAAGAAAAGTACTTGAAATCAATTCATTAAGTAACTAAATTATATATGAGATCCGATTAATTATGGTTACTTAAATGTAAATGCTCCTTTTAACTGCTAGATTTTAAAGATGACACTTACAAATTCTGTGAAATACAAAGTGAAACATCCATCCATCTCATCTGTGCATTTCCTGCAATTATTAGATGGGAGATGACCTAGCAGATCAAGTACTTTCTGACTTTTGTTAAACTGAAAGTGGTTAGCAGAAATACTTTAAAATTAATGAATACTTTAGTGTTTAAATATTATCTTCAGGAATAACACAACATATATCATTAGAGTTTTAATAACTACAATAAGTTAAGTTTGTCAGATGAGAGATTTTTTCCATTTTGATATGGTAAAGAGTAAAGCTGTAACAGACAGCTACGATTGTAGTTACCGTTCTGCACCCAATATGACTTCGATTTATTACCAATATTATCGTTTAAAAAATGAGCTAGGGTATGACGTTATTCCTAGCTACGGGTTCACATATGATTAAGAAAAGTGAATATAATTCAGATAGTAGAATACACATAATGTTTTGTAAATATTTATTAAATATTAAAATCGATGTTAGGTAAATTCGTAATATTGTAGTCTCTGGGTGAGATTTCAAGTTAATCAACAATATTTTCAAATTATTACAATTTAAATTATGATTTAAAATATTAGCTCGTTATCATTTATGCTATCAAATAACAATTTCCTTTTTTTTAGTTATTTTTTTTTACTTTAATGAAACTTTTGTAAAAATATATATTAGTTATACCAATTAAATGCAGAATTAAATAATATAATCATTAATATCAGTAGTGCAGAGTTTTGCTCTACTGTTATTTCATTCAATAGATGTAAGTTCATAAGTGAAGTCTAAATGTCTCACGCCTAGAAAAGCTTTCTTTTCGGTAGACCACATATTTTCAGACACTTTATATTTTATCGCTTTTGTGTAAACTTTACGATCAGTTTTTATGTGTTTAGTTAAGCGTCGAGTTGGCGTCGAAAAATTGCAGTTACAAGAAAAAAAAACGTTTTTAACACTAAATCCTTTATTTACTTGCTTCCTCCCTTTAGAAATTTAAAATAATTTTTTTTGTAAGGCCACGGTTAATAAATAATTTACGCTGTAATTTAATGGTTAATTAAATGTGACATTTGAAGCCCACAGGTATTGTGTTAAATATGTGATTAAAAATAACTTATCTATTGTTATAGTCCTTCTTGCAGTATATACCTTTGAATCTTATATATTTCATGCAACAAACCGGTGTAATACAGCAGATATTAATCTGTGTTAGCGTCCTAATAAAATGGATTTGTCTTAAATAACAAAGTTAAGTCTTTGCTTATGAGGAGATGAAACTTCTAAGTACTTTTTTGTAACTGTCTGGGTCTGAACTAGACTAAGAACACACAAAATACTGGTGCCGGTACTCCTATCATTGACAGAAATTCAGGTTTTATTCAAAAGTTGAAAGTTTTCTGTTCAATTGGTGTTAGCACAATACATCAACTAGAGTCCCAGTGCTCTATTTTTTGGTTTTCTTTTATCTATTCCAGTATTTATTCCACATTTTGATGATTAAGGTTAGCACAAAGTATTAACTAGATTCGCAGTGCTCTATTCTTTGGTTTTCTTTTATCTACTCCAGTATCGATTCCACATTTTGATGATTAGGGTTAGCACAAAGCATCAACAAAGCATCACCAGTATCTATTCCACACTTTGATGATTAAGGTTAGCACAAAGTATCAACTAGATTCGCAGTGCTCTATTCTTTGGTTTTCTTTTAGCTATTCCAGTATCTATTCCACATTTTGATGAATAGGATTAGCACAAAGCATCAACTAGATTCGTAGTACATTTTAATGTGCCATTTTTTCGATATTCTGAAAATCGACATTGCAGTATTTTTTGTTGGCTTATAACGTTTATAAGTAAAAAGTGTTACTTATAAGTCAATGAAAAAGTGTCTTTTTCATTGATATTTCATAAAGTGGGTGCTTATCTTAGCTTACATTTACCATTCTAATTTACCATTCAAGTGATACCAATAGCTGCCGTCAGGTCATTTGAATACCCGAAGTATTTTACACATATTTCTTAATATGGAGGAGCTAATAACAATAGCTTCTTTAACACAATTTTAATATTGTTTCTAATCTTTCATTAAATAAATTATTTATAAAATTTAATTGCAATTAATAAAGTAGGCATTTTTACACAAAACTTATTCACACATTAAAACGACTCTATAGTGGTTATAGTAAATATCAGCTGTCCAACCGTATGTCCTCCTCACATTCATTTAAAATTAAAAATTGCATTTTTTGATTTGCTATCATTTTTTTCTACTCAGTTCAATAATTCACTCAGATTCCCAAATCACTCAACTGATAAGACCACGTGTTGCTTTACATGCTGTTTCACTTGCACCAACAAGTAAATCACAAAGTACTCAATACTTTAATTTTCCTACACATTAAATTTGTATTTGTTTGTGTTTGACGTCTACACTGTGCCGTTGTCCATTTTCCGGCTATCCATCTATCGTTGTGTTTGTCCGTTACTTCCCAGCGGCACCATTATGCCAGCGCTGAAAAAGTAAGCGACGAGGTAATAGCTCTTCGTTTTTATTTTTCTTTGTTTTCGACATTTGTGTTCGACACAGGCAATTTCGGAGTTGAAATTATAAAAGAATGAAGAAGAAAAGCAAAGGAGTATTAAGAATTTCTTGTTTTGCCTACATTGTATACATTTAGTCTGCTTTTGATTTTAGTGAAGTGCGAACAGTGAACAATTTTTAATTTTTAAAATCAAATAAAAAGCAAAAATATAAATAAAATATAATTTGTAATTTCACATAAACTCACTGTAAGTATATGCAAAATTAAGTAAATATATTTAAAATGATAATTGAAATTTTTGTTTTGTATTATGTAGATGCTACTGCGTCAAGAACGATTAAATGACCAATGTGCTGCGAATGCAGTCATTCTAAAGCAAGGGGTAAAATGTAGTCAGCTGTTTCAATTGGAAAATTTTATAATTCAAACTGAGGAGGATTTAATTCAATTTAATGAAGAAATCACTGCCGTTGAAGTAGTTGTAAGTTAAATTATATATGTTTCTTACTTTCAATTTCAACTTATTAATATATTCACATGTAACAATTTTATTAATTCATACATTTCTTTTCATCTATTACGTTATTTATAGACTGCATCAATGAGACGCGTTATTAAAAAACAACCAATTACGCGAAAAATTTCCTGGAATTTTGGAGAATGGTACCCAAGGCAAGAAGTCCTTAAGAGCGTTAGAGAATGTGACAGCAGCACTTTTTGGTATGGTATATTGTACATAATTAACTTTAGCGTATACAATAACATACTTTTGTATTTACAGATGCTTTAAGTACAGATGGTAAGCCGGAACAAGTGATCGAGTCGAGTCTGGAAATCTCTTCAAGGTGTTAGTAACAATTTCCAGAAAAATATTCATCTATATAAGTATGTTATATTTTTTTATGTAAATATTAATATTTTAATTTTATAAAACATAAATATAAAATATAATTTATCCAAAAAAATTTATAGTATTTTATTTAAAAATCAATAGCATAGGTAAAATTTAAAAGGTAAGCGAACATGTCAGCGCTGATATGTTGCATTACAAATTCGAAAAGGTAAGCTAACATGTCAGCGCTGATATGTTGCATTACAATTTCGAAAAAGTAAGCTAACATGTCAGCGCTGATATGTTGCATTACAAATTCGAAAAAGTAAGCGAACATGTCAGCGCTGATATGTTGCATTACAAATTTGAAAAGGTAATCGAACGATTCAGCGCTTGCCCGCAATGACATACACGTGTTAAAGTAATTAGGAGTTTCATTTGAATAATCAGCGCTAGGCATTACCATTCAGCGCTGAGGGAATCGATTCCCTCAGCGCTGAAAGTCCCGCTGGGTTGCTGCTTCGGTTTTGTTTTTTTTTTGTTGTGTTCGTATCTTCATCTGCAGCTACATTGCGACTGTCAGGCAGTAAACAGCAACAGTAACGACAGCAGTATACCACCAACTGCTCAGTCATCTTTTGCTATTGTGTGAGCGCTGCGCAGCTTTGCATTTAACTTCGGCTTCGACTGCCGCAAAGGAATTCCAATTGTTTCATATCGTTTGCTTTGGTTTTGTGACCAAGCGCCTACCTCGTCGTAAAGACGTGCGCCACTCAATTTTAGTCCGGTTTTGAAATTGTCGTGGAGTGTTTGTAAACCGAAGTACAGCGGTTCGCATTAATTTAAGTTAAGCTTATGAAATGAATAAATTTTTCTAAAAATTAACCGTCGGAAATTTTAGAATCAAACTTTAAAAATAAATAGCAGTGTTAAAAATTTTTATTCTGCAATATTTTTCGCATATTTGTGTGAAAATAATATAAAACTAAAATTATATAGAAATAAATAAAT